>NC_052158.1:46337228-46937228 GCF_902713615.1 Scyliorhinus canicula | reverse complement strand
GACCATGGAGCTGTGAGGCAGCAGCGCTAACCATTGTGCCTATCTTTATGAATAGTCTCTTTGTACAAGATGCCATCTTTGGTGATCATATCATCTCTGACTGCGCAATGCTCTCTTACAGGTATCTCCTTGATTTTTTTTTCAGGACATCCTTTTATCAAAACGTCCTGTAATATTTCAACAGTTGTATTTTGTTGATCATAGCAAGACACTGGTCTGCCAGATTCAATGCCTCTGCTTGTTGATGATTCCAGAACATGTCGTACTGTTGAATCTGGAAGATTTCATACTCTGGACCAGCATCATCACTTCCTTCAGAGAGCGCAGCCCTTGACAGTATGTTGGCGAAGTGATAGCTCTGCAAATGAATTAATTTCCTTTCTAAACACTTTGGAGTAGATAGAAAGCAGTTTGAGAAATATGCTTTGAAGTGTCTTGTGGTCAGACTCTACCATCACTTTCTCTCTCCCAACAGGTACTGGTTGAAATGCTCACAAAGACAATGTCCAGGCGTTCCTTCTCAATCTGTACATAGCATCGTTCGATTTGTGTTAATGCTCTGGATACAAATACAACTGTTTGTCCTTCCTGCATGAGGGTTGCTCCAAGTCCTGTTTCACTGGCATCTCACTGCAGTGACTTCATCATTGACATGAAATGAAAATCGCTTGTCACGAGTAGACTTCAATGAAGTTACTGTGAAAAGCCCCTAGTCGCCACATTCCGGCGCCTGTTCAGGGAGGCCGTTACGGGAATCAAACCGTGCTGCTGGCCTGCTTGGTCTGCTTTCAAAGCCAGCGATTTAGCCCAGTGTGCTAAACAGCCCCTCAATACCTCGGCACTGGCATTGTCGAACTAGTAGCTTGATGTGAATAAAAGTTGCTTCTTGTTTTGTGTCCAATACCACTGAACATCCTTTGCAGTGAACTTTCTTAGGAGGTTTACACAATGACACTTGGCTTGAACTTGGTTTCGGTTACCTGTGTGTGGCTTCGTTGATGTTCCAGGAGATCCAAAAATTGTGTGAAGGCTTCATTACGGAACTCGCATCAATAAGAGTTTCTCCCCTCTGTGAGTGTGTTGATGGACTCAGAGATACACTGACTGTGCCAATGTTTTGTCCCAAACATTACACCTGAATGGTTTCCCATCAGTGGGGATCCGCTGGTGCTTCAGGCGATTGGAGGAGTGGATGGAAGTCTTGTCACAAACATTGCACCCAAAGAGTTTTTCTTTTGTGTAAATCCACTGGTGATCCAGACGTGTTAAAGGTATCAGCACAAGCCTCACACTTGAAGGGTGTGGATCCTCTGATGGAGCAAGAGTTTAGATGACTGCGAGAATGATTTGTTGCAAATCCCACACCTACATGGTTTCTCCCCTGTGTGAATTCTCTGATGGAGTTGGAGCTTTGATGATGTTGAGAATGATTTATCGCAAATCTCACACCTGAATGGTTTCTCCCCTGTGTGAATCCTCCGATGCTGCAGGAGGTTGGATGACTTTGCAAATGATTTATCACACACCTCACATGTGAATGGCTTCTCTCCTGTGTGGATGCGTTGGTGCTCGCGGAGGTTTCCTGATCTGGCAAATGATTTGCCACATACGACACACGTGAATGGTTTCTCCCCTGTGTGAATGCGTTTGTGTGAGCGAAGTACTGATGATGATGAGAATGATTTATCACACACCTCACATCGGAATGGTTTCTCCCCAGTGTGTATCGTCTGATGCTGCAGGAGTTTTGATGACCTTGAGAATGATTTGTCACACACCTCACACCTGAATGGATTCTCGCCAATGTGAATCTTCTGGTGCAGCAGAAGTTTTGATGATTGTGAGAAGGATTTACCACACACCTCACACCTGAACGGTTTCTCGCCAGTGTGAATCCTCCGGTGGTGCAGGAGATTCGAAGAATGGGAGAATGATTTGTCGCACAGCTCACATGTGAATGGTTTCTCCCCTGTGTGAATCCTCTGGTGCTGCTGGAGTTTTGATGACTGTGAGAACGATTTGTCACACACCTCACATGTGAATAGTTTCTCCCCAGTGTGATTCCTCCGATGCTGCAGGAGTTTTGATGACTGTGAGAACAATTTGTCGCACAGCTCACATGCAAATGGTTTCACCCCAGTGTGAACTCTCTGATGCTGCAGGAGGCTCGATGAGTGTAAAAATGATTTGTCACACACCTCACAATTGAATGGCTTCTCTCCTGTGTGGATGCGCTGGTGATCGCGGAGGTTGTCTGTTCTGCCAAATGATCTGTCACATACGACACATGTGAATGGTTTCTCCCCTGTATGAATGAATTGGTGTTTATGGAGATCTGATGAGTGTGAGAATGTTTTGGTACAAACCTCACACTTGAATGGTTTGTCCCCTGTGTGAATGCGTTTGTGTGAGCGAAGCACTGATAATGATGAGAATGATTTACCACACACCTCACATGGGAATGGTTTCTCCCCAGTGTGAATCTTCTGGTGCAGAAGGAGTTTTGATGACTGTGAGAATAATTTGTCACACACCTCACACCCGAATGGTTTCTCCCCAGTGTGATTCTTCTGGTGCTGAAAGAGATTCGAAGATTGTGAGAATGATTTGTCACACAGCTCACACGTGAATGGTTTCTCCCCTGTGTGAACCCTCTGATGCTGCAGGAGGTTGGATGACTTTGCGAATGATTTGTCACATACCTCACACGTGAATGGCTTCTCTCCTGTGTGGATGCGTTGGTGCTCGCGGAGGTTTCCTGATCTGGCAAATGATTTGTTACATACGACACATGCGAATGGTTTGTCCCCTGTGTGAATGCGTTCGTGTGAGCGAAGTACTGATGATGATGAGAATGATTTGTCGCACACCTCACACGTGAATGGTTTCTCGCCAGTGTGAATCCTCCGGTGGTGCAGGAGATTCGAAGACTGGGAAAATGATTTGTCACACACCTCACACGTGAATGGTTTCTCCCCTGTGTGAATCCTCTGGTGGTGCAGGAGATTCGAAGACTGTGAGAATGATTTGTCGCACACCTCACACGTGAATGGTTTCTCCCCTGTGTGAATCCTTTGATGCTGCTGGAGTTTTGAAGACTGTGAGAATGATTTGTCACACACCTCACACGTGAATGGTTTCTCGCCAGTGTGATTCTTCTGATGCTGCAGGAGTTTTGCAGACTGTGAGAAAGATTTGTCGCACATTTCACACGCGAATGGTTTCTCCCCAGTGTGAATCCTCTGATGCTGTTGGAGTTTTGAAGACTGTGAGAATGATTTGTCACAGATCTCACACCTGAACGGTTTCTCCCCAGTGTGAATTCTCTGATGCTGCAGAAGGCTCGATGAGTGCAAGAATGATTTGTCACACACCTCACAATTGAATGGCTTCTCTCCTGTGTGGATGCGCTGGTGTTCGCGGAGGTTGTCTGATCTGCCAAATGATTTGTCACATATGTCACATGTGAATGGTTTCTCCCCTGTGTGAATTAATTGGTGTTTATGGAGATCTGATGAGTGTGAGAATGTTTTGTGACAGACCTCACACTCGAATGGTTTCTCCCCTGTGTGAATGCGTTCGTGTGAGCGAAGCACTGATAATGACGAGAACGATTTACCACACACCTCACATGGGAATGGTCTTTCCCCAGTGTGAATCCTCTGGTGCAGCAGGAGCTTTGAGGACAGTGAGAATGCTTTGTCACACACCTCACACCTGAATGGTTTCTCGCCAGTGTGATTCCTCTGGTGGTGAAGGAGATTCGAAGACTGTGAGAATGATTTGTCGCACAGCTCACACGTGAATGGTTTCTCCCCTGTGTGAATCCTCTGATGGTGAAAGAGATTTGAAGACTGTGAGAATGATTTGTCACACAGCTGACACGTGAATGGTTTCTCCCCTGTGTGAATCCGCTGATGCTGCAGGAGGTTCGATGACTTTGCAAATGATTTGTCACACACCTCACAACTGAATGGCTTCTCTCCTGTATGGACACGCTGGTGCTCGCGCAGGTTGTCTGATCTGGCAAATGATTTGTCACATATGACACAAGTGAATGGTTTCTCCCCTGTGTGAATGAATTGGTGTTTAAGGAGACCTGATGAGTATGAGAATGTTTTGCGACAGACTTCACACTTGAATGGTTTTTCCCTTGCTTGAATGCGTTCTTGTGACTGAACTACGGATAATGATAAGCATGCTTTGTCACATACTTCACTTGGGCATGATTTCTCCCCTCTGTGAATGGTCTTGTGCAGCAGGAGTTTTGATGACTCGAAGAATGTTTTGTCACACACCTCACACCTGAATGGTTTCTCCCCTGTGTCAATGCGTTGGTGATTGTGGAGATGATGTGACTGCAAAAATGATTTATCACACATCTCGCATTTGAATGGTTCTCCCCTGTGGGAAAGTATTGGTGTGAGTGAAGTACTGATGATAAGAAGAATGCTTTGTCACACACCTCACACCTGAATGGTTTCTCTTCCACGTTCCTGTTGTCTTCAGGTGGGAAAATTGATGTGCTTGTGTTCAGAGATCTTCTGAGCCTGTGGATCGCTCCTCACACTTCACACTGTAATAACCTCTCACCCAGCAGGAATGTCAGTGGTTCATGAGGCTCAATGCATGACTGAAACTCACACCACACTTGGAGCTCACTCACACTTCTTTCCAGCTCAACCTGACCGATCACCCACAGCTGAACCTTTGAAAGTTATCAGATTTGATGATATGGCAAAGCCTCCCTGACTGATTTCCAGATGATGGCTTCACTGCTCAACCTTCTCTGTGTTGAGCAATGGTGTGAAGGAACTAGATGTCTTCCCACAGTTGTGCAGTTGTTCCTTGGGTTATGGTCAGGATCTATCTGCAGTGTCTGTCCTCACTGAATTCTCAGGCATGGTACGGTGCAATTCTTCTGTAAAACAGGAAAGGGAAACATGATTTCCTCCAACTCCCTCTCCACCTTTAACTCAACTGGCTGGCTCCATAGTTAAAGACTGTTCCACATTGAGTACCAGCCTGCTATTCCCCTGTGTGAAGATCAGATACAAGTCCTTTCTTTTCCCTCACTGGACTGTCACACACTCACATTTGCAACCAGGACACTGGATAGTGACCAAGAGCAGACAATGTGGCTACTTTTTTTACTTCACCCAGTCCCATCTTCCACGCACAACGAGGGCAATTGAAAAGACATGTCGGGCGGAGTGTAAAATGGGCCGACAATTCACCATGAGCTTGTGTTGTGCTGGCAAAGACCAGTTTTACCGTTCGAGGATATGTCTCAAAAAAACAACTCAGGAAGAATGTTATTTCAATGGAGATTTTGACATTTCTCCCCTTTTCCCAAATTATTTGAAGAAAATAGGGCAGCACGGTAGCATGGTGGTTAGCATAAATGCTTCACAGCTCCAGGGTCCCAGGTTCGATTCCCAGCTGGGTCACTGTCTGTGCGGAGTCTGCACGTCCTCCCCGTGTGTGCGTGGGTTTCCTCCGGGTGCTCCGGTTTCCTCCCACAGTCCAAAGATGTGCGGGTTAGGTGGATTGGCCATGCTAAATTGCCCGCAGTGTCCTAAAAAGTAAGGTGGGGGGGGGGGGGGTTGTTGGGTTACGGGTATAGGGTGGATACGTGGGTTTGAGTAGGGTGATCATTGCTCGGCACAACATCGAGGGCCGAAGGGCCTGTTCTGTGCTGTACTGTTCTATGTTCTAAAACACACTGGACAGGAAATACTGGTAGCTCAGGAATACATTGCTTCAGTGTTGCTGACAAGGGTTCTGGTTTATCCTGGGAAACTAGATACAGTGCACTCAGTCAGACTACACATCCCAAATTCAGCTCTCACACACAGCACTGGGCTAAACTATCAAATCCAAGCCCTGGCTTCTGGGAAAAGCCAAGGCCTTCAGAAAAAATCTTTTAAGACATTAAAAGACGTTTTAAAAAATGTGTCTCTGGCCCGCCCAGATAATTCCACCTCACCTTCTCATATTCAGCAATGACCCGTCAACAAAACTCAGCCTGTAAATCAGAAGGGAAATGTTTCCAATAAACACCATCAATATCCAGCATAAAGCACCGAGTAAGCAGGTCTCTGAGCTGGATCTTCTCACACAGCATAAGGGGCATTTCCACACCTGATTACCCACAGGATAGTCAGACTGCCTGAACATTAGTGTGGATATTGTGCAATGTAATGATTGTAAATTCTGCTCCTTCACTCACCATCTCCTGACTTGGTTTTGAGTCCCTACAGGAAGTGAAGCAGCTGTGGTAGAGGAAGAGGAGAGAATGGGCAGAGTGGGTGGGCTCTCTGATTGACGTCTCTCACAGACAATCCAAATATTTCTGCAGTAACAGGAGTTTCCTGAAGTTTGGGAAACTGACCAAGGAAACGGAGGCGACTTTGAGTAGCAGATCAGGTGGGGATTTAAACTTGTCATTGTCCCATCTGAATAAAGTCTACCTAATTGCAGCTGCTTTCTCAGTTCCCCAACCCCCTCTGGTAAATGTTTGACAGAGATTTCTAGTGTGGGAATAGCATTTCAAATTGACAACATCAGTGTGGAATGTGTACAGCAGATCAGAAAAGATAGACCCTCTGTGGTGAATGTATAAATACTGTTAATTCACCAGTATACTGTATTACGTTATACTGTTATTAACCCTGTGGGCTCCATCTATGGGCCATTGTGTGGCTTCACCCACAGGGGGAGATGTTGGAGCATGTACGGGCTCTGCCCATGGCTCCACCCTTTAGAGGAAGTATAAGAGCAGGAGACCTGCGGGACCGCCTTCAGTATTGTACTGGTCGCAGGCAGGCTGAGTTGTAAGTTGATTAAAACCACTGTTTACTTCGACACGTGTCTTCGAGTGAATTGATGGTCGCGTCAATTTAATCAACTTAAAAAAACTACTGTGGAGTCAGCCCTCAAACCTGACAGACTGGAGCTCGATCCACAGGCCGCAGAGGCGAAATAAATTTTTTCACATTGGCTTCGGTGTTTCAAGGCCCACATTGCCGTGTCGTCGACGTCATCTGTCACGGATGAACAGAAATTGAGTCTCCTCCACGCACGGGTGAGCCATCGCATTTCTGCACAGCTCAACGAAGCCGCCTCCTATACAATACTTGAACGCATCTACGTGCGGCCTGTGAACGAGGTCTACGCGCGACATATCTTCACCACTAGCCACCAGCGCCCCGGGAAGTCGCTGGATGACTATCTGCGCAACCTCAAAGCCCTCGTGTGCAACTGTAACTCTCAGGCCGTTATGGCCACTCAGCACATGGAGCTTCCCGTCCGAGACGTTTACGTTGGGGGGGTCAGATCGAACAATGTGAGGCAGCGCCAGCTCGAATAAGGGGCCCAGGACCTGGATGACACAGTAAAACTGGCGACCTCGCTGGAGGTCGCTTTTCAGAGTCTCACTGCGTTCCTGGCATACCACGCGACTCCCTCGTGGGCCCCCGACCAGAGAGTACCCCAGGCCTGTGCCGCTCGGCCACCTGCTCATCTTGGGGGGCTACCTTGCTATTTTTGCGGCCAGCCTCAACACCCCCGGAAACACTGCCCAGCCCACAACGCGAACTGCAGCAGCTGCGGCTGAATAGGACACTTCGCCAAGGTCTGCCTGGCCAAGCCTAAACACTCGAACTCAGAGACCTGATCCACCGACTCTCAGGCCTGCAGACCCCCGTAATGTGGCAGGGTGTCTGCCAACTCTGACTCCGCACAACACGTGCGACTCACGGGGGCCCATCTTGGCCACCCTCCCCCACGCGGCCGGCCACGTGCGATCCATGGGGGCCGCCATCTTGGGTGCCATCTTCCTCACCGCCTGCCACGCTCAATCAACGGGGGCCGCCACCTTGGCCAGCATCTGCTACACCACTCAACGCGTGCGACCTGCACGGACAGACATCACGGGGCCGCCCCAGCACCGCCAATCACGCCGCCGATTACCCTCAACTCAGTGCAGTCACCTTGGACCAGTCGCGACCCAAGCACCTCAGGAGCCCCATGATGGCTGTCCGGGTTAACGGATATGAGACACCTTGCCTGTTTGACTCCGGGAGCTCCGAGAGTTTTATTCACCCGGATCTGGTAAGACGCTGCTTGCTCCCGATATTACCGACGCAACAAACAATCTCCCTCGCCTCTGGGTCGCACTCAGTACAAATGTAAAGGTGCACTACTGCAACCTTAGCGATACAGGGCGCCTAATAGTATACTAATACTAGAGTATACTAATTTTCAATTGTATGTGTTCCCAGACCTCTGCGCCTCTCTCCTTTTAGGACTCGACTTTCAGTGCAATCTCAGGAGCCTAAAGCTTAGTTTTGGCGGACCCCTGCCCCCACTCACCATATGCAGCCTCGCAACCCTAAAAGTTGACCCTCCTCCCCTCTCCGCTAACCTCACCGCTGATTGCAAGCCAGTAGCGACTCGAAGCAGGCGGTATAGTATGCAGGACAGGACATTTATTAGGTCCGAGATCCAGCATCTCTTGCAGGAAGGAGTCATAGGAGCCAGCAATAGCCCCGGGAGAGCTCAGGTGGTGGTCGTCAAGACCGGGAAAAAGTTCCGGATGGTGGTTGATTACAGCCAGACCATTAACCGGTTTACGCAACTTGATGCGTACCCCCTTCCCTAGATTGCAGACATGGTGAATCAGATCGTGCACTACCGCGTGTTGTCCACGGTGGATCTGAAGTCTGCAGACCACCACCTCCTAATCCGCC
This sequence comes from Scyliorhinus canicula, assembly GCF_902713615.1. Taxonomy (NCBI): domain Eukaryota; kingdom Metazoa; phylum Chordata; class Chondrichthyes; order Carcharhiniformes; family Scyliorhinidae; genus Scyliorhinus; species Scyliorhinus canicula. Next base: position 46,928,475 of record NC_052158.1, on the reverse strand, counting down.
CGGAGGACCGCCACCACACGGTGTTTGAGGCAGACGGCCACCTTTTTCATTTCTTCCGGGGTTCCCTTTGGCGTCAGGAACGGGGTTTCGGTGTTCCAACGAGCGATGGACCGAATGGTGGATGAGTACGGGCTGCGGGCCACGTTTCCGCACTTGGACAACATCACCATCTGCAGCCATGATCAGCAGGACCACGACGCCAACGTCCACCGATTTCTCCAAACCGCCCAAAAACTTAACCTCACTTATAACAAGGAGAAATACGTTTTCCGCACAACCAGGCTAGCCATCCTCAGCTACGTCTTGGAAAACGGGGTCCTAGGGCCCGACCCTGACCGTATGCGCCCCCTCCTGCCACTCCCTCTCCTTCATTGTCCCAAGGCCCTCAAGCGGTGCCTTGGAATTGTTTCCCATTACACCCAGTTGGTCCCCCAGTATGCAGACAAAGCCCGCCCACTATTTAAGGCCACCCTTTTCCCACTGGCAACCGAGGCTCGCCAGGCCTTCAACTGCATCAAGGCGGACATCGCCAAAGCTGCCATGCGTGCGGTGGATGAGTCTGTTCCCTTCCAGGTAGAGAGCGACGCATCAGAGGTCGCTCTCGCCGCCACCCTTAACCAAGCAGGCAGGCCGGGAGCATTTTTTTCACACACTCTCACCACCTCTGAACTTCGACACTCCTCGGTCGAAAAAGAGGCCCAAGCCATCGTGGAAGCCGTGCGGCACTGGAGGCAATACCTCACTGGTAGGAGGTTTACCCTCGTCACCGACCAACAATCGGTTGCCTTCATGTTTGATAATACACAGCGGGGCAAGATCAAGAATGATAAGATCTTGAGGTGGAGGATCGAACTCTCCACCTATAATTACGATATAGTATATCGTCCTTGGAAGCTCAACGAGCCCCCAGATGCCCTGTCTTGCGGCACATGCGCCAGCGCAAGATGACCGACTACGTGATATCCACGACGACCTCTGCCACCCGGCGGTCACCCGGCTCGCCCATTACATCAAGGCGCGCAACCTGCCCTTTCCACCGAGGAGGTCAGAGCTGTAACCAGGGACTGCAAAATCTGTGCGGAGTGTAAAACGCACTTCTATCGACCAGATAAGGCCCACCTGTTAAAGGCATCCCGGCCCTTTGAATGCCTCAGTATTGATTTCAAAGGGCCCCTCCCCTTAAATAATCGCAATACCTATTTTCTCAACATTATAGATGAGTTCTCCCGTTTCCCGTTTGCCATCCCGTGCCCCGATATGACCACCCCCACTGTTATCAGAGCCCTGCACAGTGTCTTCACCCTGTTTGGTTCCCCCAATTATGTCCACAGTGACAGGAGCTTGTCATTCATGAGCGATGAACCGCGTCAGTACCTGTTCAGTAAGGGCATCACCTTGAGCAGGACTACCAGTTACAACCCCAGGGGAAACGGACAGGTGGAGAGGGAGAACGCGACGGTCTGGAAGACCGTCCTACTGACCCTACGGTCCAGGAATCACCCGGTTTCCCACTGGCAGGAGGTCCTCCCCGATGCGCTCCATGCTATTAGGTCCCTCCTTTGCACGGCCACAAACAAGACTCCTCATGACCGCTTGTTTGTCTTCCCTAGGGGAACTACCACAGGGGCCTCGCTTCCGTCCTGGATGATGACACCGGGTCCTGTCCTCCTCCGGAAACACGTTCGGACGCATAAGACCGACCCTTTGGTAAAGAGGATCCAGCTCCTGCACTCAAACCCACACTATGCATACGTCGAACACCCCGATGGCCGGCAGGATACCGTCTCCCTCCGAGACCTGGCACCCGCAGGCTCCTCCACCACTACCACTACTGTACCCCCCACACTATACCCCACCCAATCTCCCATGTCCAGCGCCCCCACACCTATTTGGTTCCCACGCTCCCTTCCACCCGGCACACCGGTCCGCAGGAATGAAGCTCCGGAAGAGCCGCCCCGGACTCCACCCTGGGCCCGCACCGGACCCACTTCCACAGCCACCCGAAATGGCTGCGACCCCAGTGCTTCGGCGGTCGTAACGTACGATCCGGGCGCTGGACCGACTGAATTTGTGAACCCGTCACCCCCGCCAGACTTAATTTTTTTTACAGGGGGTAAATGTGGTGAATGTATAAATACTGTTAATTCACCAGTATACTGTATTACATTATACTATGTCATTGACCCTGTGGGCTCCATCTGTGGGCCATTGTGTGGCTTCACCCACAGGGGGAGATGTTGGAACATAGAACAGTACAGCACAGAACAGGCCCTTCGGCCCTCGATGTTGTGCCGAGCAATGATCACCCTACTTAAACCCACGTAACCCGTATACCCGTAACCCAACAATCCCCCCATTAACCTTACACTACGGGCAATTTAGCATGGCCAATCCACCTAACCCGCACATCTTTGGACTGTGGGAGGAAACCGGAGCACCCGGAGGAAACCCACGCACACACGGGGAGGACGTGCAGACTCCACACAGACAGTGACCCAGCCGGGAATCGAACCTGGGACCCTGGAGCTGTGAAGCATTGATGCTAACCACCATGCTACCGTGAGGCCCCTAATGTACAGGCTCTGCCCTTTAGAGGAAGTATAAGAGCAGCAGACCTGCGGGACCGCCTTCAGTATTGTACCGGTCGCAGGCAGGCTAAGTTTTAAGTTGATTGAAACCACTGTTTACTTCGACACGTGTCTTCGAGTGAATTGATGGTCGCATCACCCTCTGCATCCAAGGCACTGATGATGGGCAGTGGTGGGATCAGCACAGGCACAGGAGAGAAGGGGGCAAAGGAGAAAGGGAATAAAATATTTCCTTGTGACTGGGTTTGTGACTCGATCCCTCACTCCTCGGCAACCTCACTGCTCACCTCTCATCCCTCACCCATATGACACCGCGCCAGACCCCTCATCACTTCTGGCCCCGTGGCCCTTTCCAGGATTTAGGAAGTGACAACATGTTCAAGGACTATGTAGAGAAAAGGCAGGTTGGAAATGGGGCAGTTGTTTGCAAAGAAGGAGGGGTCAAGGATTGTTTTTTTCAAGGAGGGGGAGATAACAGCAGATTTAGGGAGAGGGGGACAACATCTGAAGAGAGAGAACCGTGAATAATATTGGCCAACATGGGAACAAGAGGGGCAGTTGGGTTTCAGTTTAGTGAGAATATGGTGGAGCGAACAGGAGATGGGTCTCATGGACAAGATGAGTTCAGGGTGGACATGAAGGGAGATAGGAGAGAAACTAGAGAAAGATGTGACTTCAGGGCTGGGGCAGGAGGGAGTATTAATGGAAGTTTGTCTGGGCGGGCTAGGGGAAGAGGGAAGTGGGAGAGGCAGCTGATAGGTTTGTTTCCATCCCCCTGGGTCGGTAACTACCTTGGTTTCTGTAAACCTCGTCCTCTTACTAATTAATATTATTGCCCCCCTAGCCCTTGTCCCGTAGCATGAGTGGTATGTCTGTCCCACCCATCCCTTTCTTACCAGAAGTCAGTCCTTCTCCCTCAGGTGCATCTCTTGTGGGTAGATTATGTCTGCTTTTAGACTTCTTAGGTAGGTGAAGACTCTGGATCTTTTCACCGGGCCGTTGAGTCCCATTACGTTCCAGGTAACAATCCTGGTGGGGAGTTTTGACCCCCCGGTCCTGCGGGGTGACCCATAATTACCTGGTGGACGCGCCCCTGTCCTCCAGGGTTTCCCTTCTTTAGGGGACCATCCAAAATGGCCACGGTCATTGCTCTGACCATGAGGTTGGGCCCTAGGACTCCAGGGTTTCCTTTTGTCCAGGGGGCACCCAACATGGCCACCAGCTATGTGTACGCCATGTGGTTGCGCCTCTGCACTCTCGGGTCTCCCTTCGCCCTGAAGCCCTCCCGAGTGGTTGGTTTGTGGCACCATCATGGGGGTTACGGGTATTGGGTGGAGTTGTGGGCTTAAGTAGGGTGCTCTTTCCATGGGCCAGTGCTGGCTCGATGGGCTGAATGGCCTCTTTCTGCACTGCAAATTCTATATCTATGACAGATTCAAAAACAGCTTCTTTCCTGCTGTTATCAGACTCCTGAATGACCCTCTTCTGGACTCAACGCTTTACGCATCTTCTCTACTGTTGTAGTACTGTATTCCATATGCTTCACCCAATGTCAATGTATTTATATTATGTATTTATCGTATATCCAATGTTTTTCATGTATGGATTGATCTGTCTAGACTGTATGCAGAACAATACTTTTCACTGTACCTCAGTACACATGACAGTAAATGTAAATCAAACCCCTTAGAAACTTAATCTAATACAATTTAATCTAGAAATATTATGTGTTACTATCAATCGTGTCTGAGTTAGCACACTCGTCTCTGAGTCAGAATGCTGAGTTCAAGTCACACTCCACAGCCCACACCTTTGAGAAAGGTAGAGGCCTTCAGTTAAAAATGTTAAAGAAGACATTTAAAGACATTTTAATAAATATGTCTCTGCCCCTCCCAGATAATTACAGCTCACTTTATCATATGTATTGATGACCCATCAACAAAATTCAGCCTGTAAATCAAAAGGGAAATGCTTCCAATAAACATACAAAATCCAACACACAGCCAAACAACTAAACATTGATTGACGGCTCTCAGAGCCACTTATATAAAGAAGAATAGACCTTCCATAATGGAAATGTCAATCAATTCAGGCCGCCAATCACATATGAGAGGGCGGGACATCACCTTCTGCTCCGTCCAGTTCTGCGCAGACGCATTCCTGGAACCAGGGAGAGAGAGAGAGAGAGACAGCCCGCGGTGCCTGATGGGAGTTGCAGTTCTCCCGCGCGCAGAGGCGGTTGGCGCCCAGCGTTCGGGTGTTGGAATGTGAGGAAGCGCGAGCCCGAGCACCTGAATCGAATTGAAAAGCAGAGATTGACCCTTGGTAGGAACCAGAGCGATGCACGTGGGAAGATTCACCATTGCAGCAGATTCTCGGCATACAACTGAAGAGGAAAAAGTGCCACAAGTCAGTGAAGTCCCACTTACTACACAACACAGAAAAGACACAACACAACACAACCTCATTCACCTGAGGAAGGAGCTGCGCTCCGAAAGATCGTGTTTGAAACAAACCTGTTGGACTTTAACCTGGTGTTGTAAGACTTCTTACTGAACACAGAAAAGGACCAGGAAGTGGATAGTGTGGTCGGGCATGTCAAAGGCTCCAGAGAGATTAAAAGCAAATTACTGCGATCTGAAACCAAAAGAGAAAACGTTGGAAAATCTCAGCAGGTCTGGCAGCATCTGGAGGGAGACGAAAGGTCATCGAGTCCAGATGACCCTTTGTCAAAAATTTATAAGGATGATAAGAATTGAGAGGTTGTAACTGTCAGGAAAGAATGAACAGGCTGGCACTCTTCCCGAGAAAACAGAAGGCTGAGGGTGGACATCATAGAATTCTTTAAAAATTATGAATTATAAAATTGCAAATTTTGGGTAAATGGAAATATGTTCTCGCTTGTCTGGGGGAGTCCTAAACTAGGGTCCAGAAAGTTATAATGGACAATAATAAATCCAATGAATTTATTTCCCAAAGGAATTAGTAGAATGTGGAACTTTCTCCGACAGGGAATGGTTGAAGCAAATAATTTTGATGTATTTAATGGGAACCCAGGTAAGTAGGTGATAAAAATAAGGTTCTGCTGATAGGTTGGATAAAATAGGGAGAACGATCATGTGAAGCAGAAGCCCCTGTAGAAAGCAGATGGGCTGAACGGTCTGTTTTTTGTGCTAATGGGGTGAGACAAAAAGCTGCATTTGTTGCCAACACAGTTTTAGTGTTTTACTCCATTATCACATTGCAAGTGACAGATTCGGTAGCAGCCAGGAACAAAACTGGTGCTGCCCGAACAATCAAAACTATGTTTTAGCTTCAATTGTTTAATCCCCAATTGAAGTAGATTGGCCAGAGAGACTGTCATTGATGGAGAGGGAGCCAGTTTCCAGATCAGAGCCACAGACAGATTCAAGCATTGGGAATGAGTTTGGTCTGAGAGGGATGTTATGTTTCTTGTATTCTCCAAGATAGCCAAGGTCGCAGTGTTGACCAAGAACATAAAGCTAGATGTTTAAATCAAAACTAGTTTATTTTACACTACTTAAATTGGTTCATACACTCTACTGAGTAACAGCTAACAAAATAATAGTACAACTAACAAAATAATAGTATTGAATCTATGATACGGAATGAATTATCTTTCTAATATATGTAACGGGCACTCTAACTCAATTTCACACTGTCCTTCAACATCAACTTCTCCAGCAGCTTCTTCCATAATGCCGAGACGTAGCCTTTTACAAGACTACTCAGTGATGCCATCTCCTGTTGACAGACATGAACATCATCTTGTTAACCCTTTACTCTCCTGAGATTATACATATCACTATATCCCTTTTTTTTGACATTTTGTACAGTACAAAAAGGAAAATATGAGTAATATTATTACATGATACATTAATATGTATACCAAAAGTTAATAAGTGAGTTAAAATTTGTTAAACAGTTCATTTGTTTCACTTTATAAATTCAGTCTGTCGGGTTTCTTTCTGATTCTGGATGATCTCCTCAATCCAGTCAGTGGAATGGTAGATGTTTTTAACGGCTTCTGGAGGTCATCTTGTAGCTTAGAAGATGCTGTAAGTAGTACAAAATAAATTATCATCAAACTGAAGACTTGGAAATAACATACGAGAAGATTAAACTTTCAGAAGAGCACGTTGATTTCTTCTAAGAACAGAACTATCAGCCGCTTGAACAATGTACGAGGAAGGTGCTGCTTGATTTATGACCTTAGTTAGATCAGATCATCCTCCCATAGGAATCTGAATTCTCACTAACTCATCTGGATTAAGTGGTTCCAATGATTTTGCACGTTTGTTGTATTATTTCTCCTGAAGATGCTTTTGATGTTGCATTTTCTTTATTACTGGTTGAACATCAGGTATTTGTAGACATGGAAGAGTTGTATGCAATGTTCTGTTCATTAACAAGTGAGCAGGAGATAAATCAGTTTAGAGAGGAGTAGCTGCATAATTTTTTTTTTTTTAATTTGTTTTTAATAAATTTAGATTACCCAATTATTTTTTCCAATTAAGGGGCAATTTAGCGTGGCCAATCCACCTACTCTGCACATTTTTGGGTTGTGGGGGTGAAACCCATGCAGACACTGGGAGAATGTGCAAACTCCACACGGACAGTGACCCAGAGCCGGGATCGAACCTGGGACCTCAGCGCCGTGAGGCGGTTGTGCTAACCACTAGGCCACCGTGCTGCCCTTAGTAGCTGTATAATTCAATAAAGGTAAGAACATATCTGAGCCAGAGTCAAGTGGTTTCTTAAAAAGTTGTATCACAATGAAAACACCTTTTTCAACCTTGCCATTAGATTGCGGATAAAGAGGACTAGACGTGATATGAGTGAAATTGTAGCTAGGAGTAAATTCTGTCCAATCATTGCTATGAAAGCAATGTCCATTGTCTGTCATGACTGCAAGGGATCCCGTGATAAGCAAATATTTCTTAAGTCACTTTCATCACAGATTTTGAAGTAGAATCAGACAATTTTATTACTTCTGGGTAATTTGAAAAATAGTCGATGGTCAAGACATAATCGCGACCATGAAAATGAAAAAGATCAGTACCAGCTTTCAACCATGGAGTCTTCTCAAGGTCATGAGATGTGAGTTTTTCTTTAATCTGAGTCGATTGATTTCGCTGGCATGTCTCACGTTCTGGAAAAAAATTGGCTATGTCAGTATTTATTCCAAGCCAATACACTGCCTGTCTTGCTCGGCATTTGCACTTTTCTATTCCTAAATGACCTTCATGAACCTTCTGGAGTATCATGTGCCTTAGTGTCGTAGGAATAACAAGATGATCGAGACAAAGTAGAAAACTATCTACAACAGTGAGGACAGATTGAATATTTCTGTCATTCGAACAGTGTCCTTTCGGCCAACCATTTCTCATATGGCTGATGACTCTGAACATTTCATCTTTTTTAGTCTCCTCTCTGATGAGCTTGAGTTTTTCATCAGAGACAGGAAGAGTTTCAGCTCGAAGTTGCACTTGAGCTTCAATTAGTTGAGTGCTGCCGTGGCGAGGGCCTGGAGTGAGGTCCCCACGCAGGAGGCCTCCTCCGCGCGCACCCACTCAGCCTCCCAAAAAACACTCTAGCAGCCCGGTGGTATTTCCATTCGACTCTGTCGAAGGCCTTTTCTGTGTCCAGGGAGATGATCACTGAGGGGCAGCACGGTAGCATTGTGGATAGCACAATCGCCTCACAGCTCCAGGGTCCCAGGTTCGATTCCGGCTTGGGTCACTGTCTGTGCGGAGTCTGCACATCCTCCCCGTGTGTGAGTGAGTTTCCTCCGGGTGCTCCGGTTTCCTCCCACAGTCCAAAGATGCGCAGGTTAGGTGAATCGGCCATGATAAATTCCCCTTAGTGTCCAAAATTGCCCTTAGTATTGGGTTGGGTTGCTGGTTTATGGGGTTGTGGGGATAGGGTGGAGGTGTTAACCTTGGGTAGGGTGCTCTTTCCGAGAGCCGGTGCAGACTCGATGGGCCGAATAGCCTCCTTCTGCACTGTAAATTCTATGTAAAATTACCTCTTGTATTCTCTCCCCGGATGGGGTCATTATCACGTTCAGCAGGCGCCTGATGTTCGAGGTAAGCTGTCTACCTTTGATGAAGCCCGTCTGGTCCTCTGTGACCACCTCTGATACACAGTCCTCTAGCCTTTTGGCTAGGATTTTGGCCAGTATTTTGGCGTCTGCGTTCAGCAGTGAGATGGGCTGTATGACCCACATTCCGTTGGGTCTTTGTCTTTCTTAGGTATCAGCGAGATAGAGGCCTGTGCTAGCATGGGTGGCAGTGTGCCCCTAGCTAGCGAGTCTGTGAACTTCTCCCGCAGTTGCGGGACCAGTGCTGTCGCAAATTATTTGTAGAAGTCCGCCAGGAATCCATCCGGTCCTGGCGCCTTCCCCGTCTGCATGGAGCTAATGCTGTCCATGATCTCTCCCAGTGCTAGTGGTGCTACCAGGCCCCGTTTTCTGCCCTTCCCCATGACTGGAATGTCCAGTACATCAAGGAACCGGTTCATCCCAGCCTCCCACCTTAGAGGCTCTGAGGTGTACAGCTCTTGGTAGAAGGCCTTGAAGGTTTTGTTAATCTTCTCTAGTTCTGTTTCCAACGTGCCTCCGGTACCCCTGATTTGCGCAATTTCTCTGGTGGCTGCCTTCTTTCTCAGCTGGTGTGCCAACAGGCGGCTGGCTTTATCTCCGTGTTCGTACAGCGTCCCGCGCGCCTGGCGGAGTTGGTGCACTGCTTTCCTGGTGGAGAGCAAGTCAAAGTTCCTTTGTAGTTCTTTCCTCTATGCCAGAAACTCTAAGAGCCTCGAAGTATTTACGGTCTGCCTCCAGTATGGTGTCGATCAGCTGCTGCCTAGCTCCCTTTCCTCCCTATCTCTTTGCGCTTTGAAGACGATGATTTCCCCTCTTAATACGGCCTTTAGCGCTTCCCAGAACGTGGAGGGTGAGACTCCGTTTTGGTTGTTCTCCGTGTACTCTGCTATGGCCCGCACTATCCTTTCACTGAAGGCCTTGTCAGCTAGTAAGGCACTGTCCAACCTCCGTGTGGGGCGCTGGGCCCTTCCCGTCTCTATCCGCACGTCGATGTAATGTGGAGCGTGGTCTGATACCACAATTGCGGAGTATTCCACTTTGTCTATCCCTGGAAACACCATTTTCCCCACCACAAAGAAGTCAATTCTGGTGTATACGTTGTGTACTGGGGAGAAGAAGGAGAATTCCTTCTCCCCCGGGTGGACGAATCTCCAGGGGTCCACTGCTCCTATCTGCTCCATAAAGTGACTGAGTTCCCTTGCCATGCTTGAGGTTTTCCCCGTTTTGGGGTTTGATCTGTCCATCTTTGGATCCTGTACACAGTTGAAGTCCCCACCCCCAACCCCTCCACCCCCCCCCCCCCCCCCCCTCCACCCCATGATTAGTCGATGCGTCGCTGTGTCCGGGATGTCTGCCATGGTCTTTTTGATGAAACTCATGTCGTCCCAGTTGGGCGCGTACACGTTGACTAGAACTACCAGTGCCCCATCCAGGGCCCCGCTGACCATAACGTACCGCCCCCCCCCCGGGTCTGTAGCCGTCTTTGTCACCCTAAACATCGTCCTCTTGTGATTGCTGTTATGACATCTTGGGCTCGTGCGTAGTCATTCCAGCCCCACGTGCCCCAGTCACAATACAAGTAAATTATTGAATAATTCTTGTAAAAATACCCAAAGTCTTTGTTCCTTGGCCACCATATAATTAGAGTCACCAGGTTTGTAAGTTTAAACACACTTACTTTTTATTCATAAAAAGAACTATCATGAAAAAGTGCAGCAATACAACTGGTTCACTACTGTACAACTCCCGACTCCTACTTTAACTGCCCCACCCTATACACATACACCCAAGACAGACAAACACAGAGGGGGCCGGGGTGAAAAATAATAAGGGTTAAAGTCAAAAGATAAGTCTTTGCCTCAGATGGTGTTTTTTTAGTCATTTCTGATTCATCCTTGACCCTGAGGGAGTGCCCAAGAAGGAGACAGTTCTTCAGCACACTTTCTTCACAGCAAGCCTGCAGATTAGAGTTTTTGGTTTGCAGCCTGTAATGATCTTCTTTACAGTTTCATTCATTCAGGATCTTTGTAGTTTAGACAATGCAGTATTCAAAGGTAACAGGCCTTCAGATAAGACACCTTTTGCTGTTCAACTTTGCTTTCAGTTCGAGGTTTGCATTAAGCTTCTACCCTTCTGCAGAGAGAGCTTGTCAGTTCTGAATATTGCTTGTACAGACTGTAATGGTTCTCCTGTACATAGAGTCACCCAGGCACTCTGCCAATTCAGAAACACAGCTATTCTGGAGAAAAACAGAGGGGGAAGGATAGGAGGATCTTTCCTGGGGCTGCCAGGTTCAAAACTGAAATAAGACTCAATCCTTGAAGCTCTAAAACACATTGCAGTGGGACCAGATCTAATCATCACCTCTTACCAGGCAGAGCACAGCCTTTTAGACTACTTCATTGGCCACCAACCATTCAATCAAACAAAGTCTTCACTGATGCCAGCCAGTCTGCAATCACCAGTTTAAAGAGCACAGCTTCCAGATTCTTCTGTTTGAATTAAAGGTACAGGCTTCTCACAGGCTACCTGCCTTAAAGTGAGATGACCATTAATCATCCATGAATCAAAAATGTAACAGCTAAGAATAAAAGAAAGGGTAATAAGACAATAAACAGCGAACAAACAGGAAGGACCCTTACATTGCGGAGATTATGACCGTGAGAAGCATTTGTCAAACGCATCACACTTGTACAGATTCTGTACATTGTGGATGTGCTAGTGATTCATGAGAGTTGATAACTATGCACAATTTCGATCACACACCTTACAGTTGAATAGTTTCTCATCCATGTATTTACACTTGTTTGATACTACAGATGAATCTTGTGTATTGGGAGATCCTATCAGCGTGTGGAACGCCCCTTACACAACTTAAACTTGTTCAGTCACTCAGCTGTAGGATTGAGTCAGTGCTTCATGAGGATTGGTGAATGATTGAAGTTCTCACGACACTTACCTGTTTTGTCTCAATGTATCAGCAGATTCATCTATTCCTTTCTCCCTCATTTACTTACCTGGCTTCTCACCAAATACAGCAAAATTATTTACCTCAACCATTCCCTGTGGGACCAGGTACCAGATTCTAATCATTCACTTGGGAAAAAATTTCTTCTGAATTCATCATTGGATTTATTATTGACAACTTGTATTTGTGGTCTCTAGATTTGAACGCCTCCACACAAGTGGGAAATGTGGGCCAAACAGCTAGCTTGTAATGCATAACAATGCCAGCAGCGCGGATTCAATTCCCGTATCGGCCTCCCCAAACAGGCGTCGGAATGTGGCGACTAGGGGCTTTTCACAGCAACTTCATTGAAGCCTACTTGTTAGGTGTAAGTGATTATTATTATATTATTATCTTCTCTCCAGTTACCTCCCAAATTCTTAATTTTATAATGAAAAGTTTTTTAATGTAAATTTAGAGTACTCAATTCATTTTTTCCAATTAAGGGGCAATTTAGCATGGCCAATCCATCTACCCTACACATCTTTGGGTTGTGGGGCAAAACCCACGCAAACACGGGGAGAATGTGCAAACTCCATATGGACAGTGACCCAGAGCGGGATCGAACCTGGGAACTCGGAGCCATGAGGTAGCAATGCTAACCACTGCACCACCATGCTGCCCTGTAATTAATAATTTTAAAGATTTGTTATGGTGTCTTCCCCAGCCTTCTCGTTTCTAGGGAAAAGTGAGCCAGCCTGTTCAATCTTTCCTGATAATTACAAACTCAATTCTCAGTATCTTCCGGATCAATGTATTTTGCACCTTCTCCAGTTCCTTTTTCAGTATATTGATATGAATTGTGCACAGCTCTCCAAGTGTAATCTAAACAAGGTTCGAGACAGAAACCTAAAATGCTGGGCACTCTCAGCAGGCCAGACAGCATCTGTGAAGGGGCAACGAGGTTAATATTTTGAGTCTCGTTAACGTTTTGAGTCTCAATAACTCTTTGTCAAAGTTCCAGACAAACTCAACATCACTTCTCTGCTTTTCAATTCTATTCAAGGGTGTAACAAATACATTTCAGGCTCATCAATTCTCTGCAAATACCAACGCATTGACACAGGCAAGAAACCATTCATATGCAAGGAATGCCTCAAATCATCTCAGAATTACCGTACCTCTGCATTCACCAACGCATTCACACCGGGGAGAAACCATTTATGGGCAAAGTGTGCAACAAATCATTCGCCCAGCTATCAAACCTCCACACACACCAATGCATTCACAGAGGGGTGAAATCATACCCACGCAAGGTGTGTGACACATCATTCTCATGGTTAACAAATCTCCATGCACACCAAAGCATTCACACGGGAGGAAGCTGTCAAGTGTGAGACGTGTGACAAACCCTCCTTACAGTTGAGCCTCCTGCAACATTAGACAATTCATACAGGAGAGAAATCCTTCAATGTGAGATTTGTGATAAAGCTTTTGTGACATCTGTAAGCCTCCATATACACCAGAGAATTCACACGGGAGAAACCCTTCAAGTGTGAGGTTTGCGATAGAGGTTTTGCAGTATCTTCGAGCATCAGACACCAAAGGAATCACACCAGGGAGAAATATTTCAGGTGTGAATTTTGTGACATGGCTTTCACCCAATCTTCTGATCTCCAAATGCACCACAGGACTCACACAGGTGTGAAGCCCTTTAAGTGTGAGATGTGTGACCAATCCTTCACGGTCATCGAGACTTGCACAACACCGATGCATTCACACAAGGGAGAAATCAATCACGTGAGGTATGCAAAAAATCATTCACACATTCATTGACAATGGTGAAACACCAACACATTCACACTGGTGAGAAACCATTCAAGTGTGTGGTGTGTGACAAAGCCTTCACAAAGTCTTCGAAGCTCCTAGTTCATCAGACAACCCAAAAAGGGAAGAAACCATTCATGTGCAAAGTGTGAGATAAATCATTCACTGAATCAGTGACACTGCGTTCAGCAACGCATTCACACCGGAGAGAAAGCTTTTGCATGAATTGTGAGATAAATCATTTTCGTGCTGGTTGATTCTCCAAAGGCACCAACACATTCATGTGGGGAAAGACTGTGAGAGGTGGGAGACACATCATTCTTTGGGTCAATGTACCTCCTGCTTCATCATGGCAACCAAATAGCGGGGTAACCTTTCCAAGTGTGTGATTCACAATAAAGCCTTGCTTGAAGGAAACCAAGGTGTGACAAAACTTTCATACAGGCAGGGTATCTTCTGGTCTATCAATGCACTCACACATGGGAACTCTTGTAGGTTTTCCGGGCAAGATTCGAGCCTTTTACGAGCTGGGAAAAGGACTTTGAACTTTAAAGCAGTAAAAAACAGCCATGTTTGGGGCTGCAGGACCTTGACTAAACTTCCCAGCAGCCTCAGCCCTGTGTGTGTGTTTAGAGAGGCAACTCTCAAAATCCACAAGCAGCAGAAACCCAGACAGGCCGGTGATTAGTTTATCTGCAAGATAAAGGAGTTTGTGACATCACCAGACTAGACCGGCAGGAGAACAATGCACCTGGGTTAGTTTCAATACAGGCGCTGATGGCCCTGGCCCAGAGGGAAGATAGAACCCATTTCCTTAATGGGATAGCATTCAGCAACCTCTGGAGGCACAATAGGGTGCAATTAAGCCCACCTGATACCGAAGATAACGAGGTTAAGCCCACGTATGCTTCAATGGGGGCTGAAGATCACAGTAGCAGATAAGGCCGTAGCCTTTACTTGGTGTATAAAAAGAATGGTCAGACCTGCCAGCACTTCCTTTTTGTGACGCTGCTCGCCTCACTGCTGCTCATCATCATCGTGCTCCTGGTGCCTGCCTTTTCATTTGTTCCAGCACGCAGCCTGAGACCCACTGAGCAGTTTAAGTTTGAACTTGGATTGTGAGTATCCTCTGGAAGTTCGCGAAGTTCCCAAGATTACTATAGTGGATGAGGCTTTTGGGGAAAGGGGGTTGCATGCATCTATCATAGTTTTAAGACACTGCTAAAGTTGTGTAAAGTAAACTTTTACGTGGTGCCCGTTTAGTATTCCTTCCATAGTCATAGTTTTGAAAGCATAAGGCATTTTGTGGTGTTTTCTAGCATTTGGTGATATTGACCCTTGAACGTTTAATAAATACCTATATTTGGCTTTCAATTGGAGTCCGTTTTGAGTTTTCAATTCCTCACCAACTATCTCTGACCAAGTCACAATAGTAAATATCCATTACCATAATTCCGGTGTCTAGGACCGAGGGGTACCCTGGGCGCCTCGAAACCGCCCACTCAGGAAAGACTGCCAGATAAAGGTGGGCAGAGACTTTCCTTTCTTCTCTCTCCTGGGGGCGCTGCTCAAGTGGAGTAGGCGCAAGGTGGTTGTGAGTCAACCGGTAAGAGAGAGAGGATCACCTGGGTAGTGTGATCAAAGGGGTGGACAAAGGGGTGTCAAGCCCAATATAAGCCCGTTGGGTGGAGTTAGAAAGGGGGATCCCGCTACACTCTCGGTGTGAGTTCTGTAATAAAGCCTTCAGACAGATGTTGGATCTTCTGGAACATCAATGAACCCACATAGGAGTCAAATCCTTCAAATGTGATGTGTGCCAGGATTGCTTCACCTCCTCTCTTACCAAACATCTCCACATAGACTTGGAGTTGGCTCACCTGCTTCCCTTACAGAAATGTCTGCGTTGTTTAGCCTCCAGTGCTCACAGGGAAGCTGTCCTTCCAAAGCACTGTCTGTCTCAGCAGTATCTGTCTCCAACCTCTCCCATCATCAGTCGAATCGTTTCAAGAAGGTTAATTTAACCTTTGACCTTGTCACCAAACATCATTAAAAGAAGACATCAGTATGTGTCGAAGCGCTGTGTGTTATTCAGATACTGAGCCAGATTCCAACCTTTGTTAGAATCCCAGACAAGAGTCCCTAACATTTTTTTAATATGTAAACCTGAGGAAAGGATAATTCACCCCTGGGGTGATGACTCTGACCAATAGATATTTTATGTTAAAACAAACTTTAATTTAAATACAGAATTAACCACACTAACATCAAAGAAATAGCTTAACAATTATCAGTTAAACAATTCTTAAATAAAAGGAACAACTTGGACAAATTTCAATTAAGTACCCCAAGACAGTTCAAATACCATTTATAAGAAATGTTAACAAAATAAGTTACTAGCTTAGCTCTCCAGACCGTTGGAGAGAGTTCCTTCCAAGATGAGAGTACTAACGAAGTCACGGATGATTTCTGGTGTAATAGATTCAGTTTCTGAGGGTTACGTCCCAAGGGTGTGTCCAGAATGCTTTCTCCCTGTAAACTGGCAGTCTGAAAGTTTGATTTGATTTAAATTGGCAACTAGTTGGAGTTGCAGGTTTCAGTGTTGTCATTGTGTCTGGGTTCCTGAAGCTGTGAAATGTGGTAAAGTCCCTGGTACCAACTGGAATGGACATTTTAAGTGATTGGCTTCAATCAGTGCTGCTGATTAACCATTCTGCATTCATTCACTTATGAAAGTTCTGTTGTTCGGGCACAGTTTTTACACTCTGTCAGGATTAAAACTTGAGGAACAGCCCACTCTTCCCAGGAAAGCTCAATGTTAGTTTTAGTAAGGTTTTTGAGCTTGTTTTCAAACCCCTCATATTTCTCTCAGTACTGCACTGGAGTGTCAGTGAGAATTTTTTGTGCTCAAGACCAGGAGTGGGACTTGAACCCACACCACTACTGTATGACTCAGAGAACAAGGTTGTAGGTTCAAGTCTAACTCCAGTTGGATTATTCGAGCTGCATGGATTAAGATTGTTGTCAGGGCCACACAAATAATTCCTCAGACTCTGGACTCTCTATGCAAATCCGAACCACCATTTATTGAAACACAAGCACGTTGTAAAAAGAGGGAAGAACTTATCCTTGAATCTCGACAATGCACGTGTTGTGCATCCTGTAGATTTTCACACACTGCATGAAGCCAATCAGGTCACAATGTACCACTCTGACATAAAATTGCTTCAATTGGTCGCACACAATTTTCAATCATGTTTGCTTTAGTAAAACGCGTTGACAAATATGTGACAACCATAAATGACAGGTTGTGGCTGAAAGTTTAATCCAATTTGTGTTGATTTTTTCAATGTAATCCGGCTGAAATTGACCGTATCAGGAATTTTAACTGTAAATTATATCAAACATGAATTGAAATTTCGCGATCTTTATTACTGGTTTACTAACCATCACCCAGGAAACTGGTACCAATCACAAAAATGACCACAGCCCCAACTGAGAACAATGAGATGAACCGTTTTATGCCATTTACTGAAAGAGAAAAGTAGGAGAGCGGGAGGGATGGGAGATGGCAGATTGGAGGAGGGAAGGAGAAGATTGAGGAGGAAGGAGAGCAAGGTAAGAGGACGAGGAAGAAGAAAATGGAAGCAGAGCTAGGTAGGAAGAGGAGAGTAAGTTACTCCCTCTGTCCTGTGCCTCACTCTTCTGTGTCTGTGTTGATCCCACCACTGCATTGCTCTTTTGGATGCTGTTGGTCTTCCTGTTTTGATCTGCTGTCAACCATATCTGAAAGTACACAATCCCACAATGAGGTTGTCAGTTTGAAAGCCTCCGAAGATGAAGAATACTATTCGCACTCTAGAAATCTCTGTCAAACGTTTATCAGGAGAATTGAGACAGCAGCTGCAATAAGTGAGGTCTTATTCAGATGGAACAATGACAAGTTTAAATCCCCACCTGATCTGCTGCTCAAAGTCTCCTCCGTTTCCCCGGTCAGTTTCCCAAACTTCAGGAAACTCCTGTTACTGCAGAAATATTTGGACTGTCTGTGAGAGACGTCAATCAGAAAGCCCACCCACTCTGCCCATTCTCTCCTCTTCCTCTACCACAGCTGCTTCACTTCCTGTAGGGACTCAAAACCAACTCAGGAGATGGTGAGTGAAGGAACAGAATTTACAATCATTACATTGCACAATATCCACACTAATGTTCAGGCAGTCTGACTATCCTGTGGGCAATCAGCTGTGGAAATGCCCCTTATGCTGTGTGAGAAGATCCAGCTCACAGACCTGTTTACTCGGTGCTTTGTGCTGAACTGTTTGATTCGCTGTGTGTTGGATATTGTGTGTGTTTATTGGAAGCATTTCCCTTCTGATTTACAGGTTGAGTTTTGTTGATGGGTCATTGCTGAATATGAGAAGGTGAAGTGTAATTTTCTGGGAGGGACAGGGACACATTTATTTAAATTTATTTTAATGTCTTCTTTAAAGATTTTACCTCGACCTTTGCTGAAAGCCTGGGCTTGGATTTGCCCAATGCTGTGTGTGAAAGCTGAATTTGGGATGTGCAGTCTGACTGAGTGCAGTGTATCTAATTTCCCAGGATAAACCAGAACCCTTCAACCAGCTGCACTGAAGCAATATTTTCCTTAGCTTCTAGCACTTCCTTCCCAGTGTGTTTACTTCAAATAATTTGGGAAAACAAGGGGAGAAATTAAAAAATCTCCATTGATTTATCATTTCTCCTGAGTGTCAGCCCAACATGAGTTCATGGTGAATTGATAATCAGCTTTACACTCTGCCCAACTGTTTTTTCCATTGTCTCTCACGGTGCCGCGGTAGATTGGGACTGGGTGAAGTCAAGAAAGTAGCCACACTGTCTGTTTTTGGTTACTATCCAGTGACCCTGCTGGAAACCGAGGATGTGTGACATTCAGGTGAGAAAAAAGAAAGGACTTGTTGCTGTTCCCCCACACGAAAATAGCAGACTGACACTCACTGTGGAACAGTCTCTGACTGAGGAGTCAGACCCTTCAGCAATGGGAGAGAGAGAGTGTTGGAGGAAATCATGTTTCCCTTTCCTGTTTTACAGATGGATTGCACCATACTGCACCAGAGAATACAGAGGCTAGGCTCCGCAGATAGATACTGACCATTTCCGAAAGGACGTGAAAATTTGTGGAAAGACATCCTGTTCCTTCACAGCATTGCTCAACACAGCTAAGGTTGGGCAGTGAAGCCACCATCTGGATGTTGGTTAGATATTGAGAGCTTTGCCATATCATCAGATCTGAAACTGGTCAGTGGTGTGGAAACTTCCATCAGAACCAACCTTTCTGAAGGTTCAGCTGTGGATGATCAGTCAGAGTGAGGTTGGGAAGAAGTAGGAGTGGGCTCCAAGTGTGGTGAGAGCTTCCATCATTCATCAAGCCTCATTCCTACAAGTGGGAGGCCGTTCAACTGTGCGGGGACTCCACAGGTTTACAAGATCTTCCAAGGTGCATTTGTCATATCTACTGTTACCACAAGGACAGTCACATGGAAGGGAAAAAATTCAGGTGCAATATTTGTGACAACAGTTTTGTGAACTCTACAATATTCCTGAGGCACCAGTTGATTCACACAGGGGAAAAACCCTTTAAGTGTGATGTTTGTGACAAGTCCTTCTCACGATCATCGGCTCTCCATCAGCATCAACACATTCACACAGGTGAGAAACCCTTCATGTGCAAAATGTGTGATAGATCATTCTCGGAATCATCGGACCTCCATAAACACCAACGTATTCACACAGGGGAGAAACCATTCACGTGCGAGGTGTGCGATAAATCATTCACACTGTCATCGCACCTCAGTCAACACATGCGTCTTCACACAGGAGAGAAACCATTCAAATGTGATGTTTGTCAGATGACTTTCAATGAAAATAACAACCTTGTATCACACCAGAGGATTCACACAGGGGAGAAACCCTTCACCTGCAAAATGTGTGACAAATCATTCTCGCAGTTATCAAACCTCCACAGACACCAACGTATTCACACTGGGGAGAAACCCTTCACCTGCAAAATGTGTGACGAATCATTCTCGCAGTTATCAAACCTCCACAGACACCAACGTATTCACACTGGGGAGAAACCATTCGCATGTGAGGTGTGTGCCAAATCATTCTCACAGTCATCGACTCTCCGTAAACACCAACATGTTCACACAGAGGAGAAACCCTTCTGCTGTGATGTTTGTAAGATGACTTTCAAACGAAAAGACAACCTTCTATCTCACCAGAGGATTCACACAGAGGAAAATCCCTTCACGTGTGAGGTGTGTAACAAATCTTTTTCAAAATCACCAACACTCTGTAAACACCAATGCATTCACGCAGGGGAGAAATCGTTCACATGCGAGATATGTGAAAAATTATTCTTGAACTAATTGGCTTCTTGCGCATGTCAACATATTCGCATATAGGATATGTGACAAATCATTCACTGAGTCACCTTCATTCACTGAATTCACACAGGAGACAAACCATCAACATGTTTGGTGTGGGGCAACAAGGTGGCACAGTGATTAGCACTGCTGCCTCACAGCACCAGACCTGGGTTCAATTCTGGTCTTGGGCTACTGTCTATGTGGAATTCATGCATTCCCCCGTGTTTGCATGGGTTTCCTCCGTGCTCCCATAGTCCGACGTTGTGCGGGTTAGGTGGATTGACCATGCTCATTTGCCTCTTGGCATCCCGTGATGTGCAGGTTAGGTTAATGGGTTCAGGAGTGGAAGTGCCGAGAAACACAATGGTATACGGCACTTGCGTTAGATAGGGTAGGCCTCTGTGGGGAACGCGCGACTCAGGCATCACATAACCCCGTCTTATAAACTGAGGTGCTCTGCTCTGCAAAACTCCTCCATGTAACAAGAAATCAGGACGTCATTTAAAAATGGCTGTGATCTCGCACCCCTGAAACGATTCCCAACCACCCCCCCCCCCATAAGCCCCAATGAATTATGGGATGCTCCCAACCACAGGGCACACCAGGTCCAATTGAAATCATACAAAAAAATGGCATCTTGGCACCTTGCCAGTATCAACCTGGCAGTGCTCCTGACAGCTGACCATGTTAAGCTTCCCAGGTAGCACCAGCACTACCAGGGTACCACACATTCCAAAGGGCATGCATTTAGAAGCCTCCAGTTTTCTGGTCGAACCCCAAGAGTGCTGTTCCGTCTGGCCCCCATTTGTGGAGACCAGTACTAAACAGCCCTCACCCCAAGTCTCCGAGGCAAAGGTGATGGATTCCACGCTTCGGGTACCTCAGGAATCTGTACATTAAAGTGAGACTAGCTGTCTTGCTCTAATATGCAGATTTGCTAAAATGTGATCCCGTTCACAATGGGCGGGATTACACCACAAGGTCTCGTGAGATCTAATGTGATCTCGTGAGCTGGGTAGATTTCAGGAGTCGGTCTGTTGTCTTCTATTGGCCACACTCCATCATGGCTTTTCAGGAGCAGCATGAACGTAAAGTCACGCCTCGAACTATGTTATGTTACAAATTTTGAAGTTTTGTAAAATGCAGTAGATGGCTCTGACTTTGACGTAAGATTGATCTCTAATCAGACGTCCTCCTGGGTCCAGGCTAAAAGCTGTCTCCAACACTTAGAAACCGTGTCACAAGATAGCACAGCAAAGTTTGTAATCTACAGTAAAGATGTAATCTATGTAAAGTTGGGACCATGATTCAGTTTGCATTTTCATTTCTTCCTTTAGGTAAAGCTAGCACGTAACACCCAGGAGCGCTCATTGACTGGAGAACAGGTTCTGCACATCAAGGAGCTGACAGAACAGGAGGAGTTCACGAGGAAGCTGTTTGGCCTCTCCAACCCCACGATAACCAATGGTGGATCAGATATGGGGATGAGTGAAGGTGATGTCAGCAGCTGAGTGTTTAAACAGTTAGTTTATGTGACAAAAGATAATAATTATGATTTTCTTCCTCTGACAGATACACATGTATCCATGGACACATCAAATGGTGATGGAGGAGAGTTGGCAACAGCATCCGAGATTCCTGAAAGAGCTGATGAGAGAGGGACAGAGGTGAATACCTCACAGCAATGTGGGACGGCAGCTGCGATGGAGGAGGGAGAGGATTGTCAGGAGGGTAAGGTGTCTGATTTGGGGGGTAGTGTTGGTGAGTTCAAGTTAAATATTGTGGCTTCTGTGAAGGAGGAGGCCTGTGGTGAATTGGCTGATGTGGTGGAGGGAGGGTGCTCAGAACCTTCCGGATGTGAGGAACCTGCGGCTTTGGAAACAGAAGCTCCGCCGTCTCCACGAGTACACGGACAACATCAGGCCTATGCTGCTGGTGAAGAAAATGAAGATAATCTGAAAACTCTTGAGCGCTTGCATCAGGAACAGGTTCACAGTGCAGAGAGTTATCAGGCCACATCTAACTTGCTTCGCCAAACTTTGACTGAATTTAAGATGGATGTTAACCAGAATCTGCAAAGAAATACTGAGATTCTTCAGCATCTACAAAGAAATACTGAAATTGTTCAGCAGCAGAATGAGGTTCTAAGACAGCAGAATGAGATTCAAAACCAGCATCTACAAAGAACCAGTGAGATGCTTCAGCAAAAGAATGTGATTCTTTGTCAGCTTCTGCAAAGAAGCAATGAAACTTTGAATGAAATGAGACAGATTCTGTCTCAGATTGTTGTGCCTGCACCGTCTGGCCACCAGCAGCCCAGTGCAGAGACATCTGCTGAATATGCCTCTTGTACAGGACAGGTCACGTCACAAGGACAGGGGAGACACAACAGCTATTAGAGTCCCTCCTACACTCTCTCCTTGACAACATTATCTCCACCTGATGGATATTTTAATATCTGCACTACTGCCATGACAGTGAGCCTCTCCATCATATGGGTGGCACGGTAACATGTGGTTAGCACAGTTGCTTCACAGCTCCTGGATCCCTAGTTCGATTCCCGCTCTGGTTCACTGCCTGTGTGGAGTCTGCACATTCTCCCCGTGTCTGCGTGAGTTTCCTACGGATGCTTCGGTTTCCTCCCACAGTCCAAAGATGTGCAGGTTAGGTGGATTGGCCATGCTAAATTGCCCTTAGTGTCCAAAAAGATTACTGGGTTACAAGGATAGGGTGGAGGTGTCAGCTTAGGGAGGGTTCTCCTTCCAGGGGCCAGTGCAGACTCGATGTGCCAAATAGCCTCCTTCTACACTGTAGATTCTATGAAATGAGGACAATGGCGGCAGGTTCCCAAACCCTTGAGACCTGTCCCTCCGATGATAGTAAATCTGATTTTTGTGGGACCAGGAATGGGCCGGGTCGGGATTTCATAGAGGCAACTGTGCATAGAAATTTCAGATATATATCATATATGTAGTTTGGGAAATAATGGTTAAAAGCCTGAGATAGGTTGTTTATGTTACTGCTGCTGCAATGTTTTTTAAAAACTCCTGGTTTGAAAGACAGCCAAACCTTTATTCCAGATTTTTATTGAATTTCAATTTTGCCACCTGCAGTGGCGGGATTAGATCCTGGGACACCAGCCCCCACCCTCCCCGATCATTACTCTGGATCTTTGGATTACCAGTCCAAGGAGAATATCACTATGCCACCGTCTCCCCAATTTCGCCAAATGCAGGGAAGGCAAACAGTAGTTTCACACAGGCAAGTATCTACAGGCTGTTCCCTGAAGGATCTCTCTCTCTCAAAGCAGTTTCTCCAAGACCTCTCTGTACAGCAAGTGTTCCTGTGTCTGCTGACTGTATCTTAAAGTGGGGTTTGACCTGAGATGGGTTTCTTGATTGGCGATTAAAAGATAGTAGTAAGGGGTTCGAGTTTCATTTTGTTGTTAAGCATTGGTTGACTGATAATTGTAAGCTTTTTTATGATAAAGTTAGTTTAACATTGTGTTAATGATAGAGTTCGTTTTAAAACACCATATCCCTATTTGTACATGGAATACTTCGGGAGGATGTATCCTTTCCTCACAGTCTTACAAATTAAAAATAAATTATTTGGATTTCTGTCCCGTTTCCCAGCAGCTGTTGGGGTCTGGTCTGGGATCATAATATCAGCAGCCTTTTAAGGTATCCATTGGAAACACCTGCCCCTTTACCTCTTCCATGCTTAACATCCCAGGCCCAAAGGTGAAGCAGCGTTTCACTTGCATCTCTTTCAATCTGGTCTATTGCATTTGCTGCTCCCAATGTGGTCTCCTCTATATTGGAGAGACCAAACGCAAATGTGTGATCGCTTTGCTGAGCACCTTTGGTCTGTGCACATTCAGGACCCTGACCTTCCCGTTGCTTGCCATTTTAACACAAGACCCTGCTCCCATGCCCACATGTCTATCCTTGGCCTGCTGCAATGTTCCATTGAAGCTCAATGCAAACTGGAGGAACAACATCTCATCTTCCGGTTAGGCACACAACAGGCAGTCTTCTGGTCTCAACATCAAATTCAACAACTTCAGATGATTAGCTCTACGCCAACTCAACCCATTTGTTTTCATCCCATTTCATTTTAACTGTCTTTTACCATTTCTTTCTCTCTTGTCTTTCTTTATATATATTTAACCCACCCTCCATCTTAGCACCTTTCCTTACCCTTTCCCCCTTTGTTTCCCCCTCCCCCTACATCTACATCTGTCACAGTTTACCCTCTGTTGTTTGGCCTTTCCCATCTTTGCTCTCTCTGGAGACTGCCATTAGTACTCTTTCCCAGTGGTTTCTGTGGCTATTAGCACCGTTTCCCTGGGTTTCTGTGGCTTTGACTCGTCTTTCATTCTCACTCCAGAGTATAAATATTTCCCACTTCCTCTGTATTCTTGCTTTGACAAAGGGTCATCTGGACTCAACGTTAGCTCTTTTCTCTCCCTACAGATGCTGCCAAACCTGCTGAGATTTTCCAGCATTTTCTCTTTGGAAGGAGAATCTGTATACCTGTGAGGTATGTAGCAAAGCCTCACAGTCGTCGAACATCTTGGCCCATCAGCCAATCCACACAGGGAAAAAGCCTTTAAAAAATTATGTTTGCAAGAAAGCTTTTGCGACATCTACAAACTCCTGACTCACAGAGGGTTCACATTGGGAAGAAACACTTTCGGTGTGACTATTGTTTTTCATCCAATCTTCTGGGCTCCAGAGGCACAAGACGATACACACAGGGGAGAAAGCCATTCAAGTGTGAGAAATCATTCTCACTCATCCAACTTTGGCGTACATGTTCAGATGGGGAGAAAACAGTCACGTGCAAAATGTGTGACAAATCATTCTTACAGTCATCAGCCCTCTATGAACGTCAATGACTTTGCATTGGAGAAACTTTCACATGTGAGGTGTGTAATAAAGTCTTTGCACAATTATCAATGCTGTTAAATCACTGGCACGTTCACACAGTGGAGCAGCCACTGAAATGTGAGGTGCGTGACTGAGACATCACAAAGTGAATAACACTCGTGAAACACTGACACACCCACACTAAGGAGAATGTGTTCCAGTGTGAGGTGTGTCAAAGTTTTCACAAGATCCAGTTCTTCCTGATGCAGCATACACTTCACACAAGAGAGACAACATTCAATTGTGGGATGTGTGAGTGAGCCCTCAGTGACACTTGTGCAACACTGACTCATTCACACTGGGGCGAAGCCAAGTTTGATTCCTGGCTTGGGTCACTGTCTGTGCAGAGACTGCACGTTTTCCCCCGTGTCTGTGTGGGTTTCCTCCGGGTTCTCTGGTTTCCTCCCACAAGTCCCGAACACCAAGTTTTCTCCCACAAGTCCCGAAAGATATGCTTGTCAGGTAAATTGGACATTCTGAATTCTCCCTCAGTTTACCCAAACAGGTACCGGAGTGTGGTGACCAGGGGATTTTTAGAGTAACTTCATTGCAGCCGAACAATTGTAAGCCTCCTTGTGACACTAATAAAAAATTATTCTTATTATTCCTTCAAGTTCATATCCCAGTGTTTTTAAAATATGTTGATGGGTTCTGCCTCTATAACACTTTCAGATAGTGAATTCCAGACCCTCACCACTCTCCAGGTGAAAAAAAACTGTTCATCAATGACTTTATATCTCTGCTCCCTGGTTTGACTTCTCTGATCAGGGAAATAAGATTGAAACAATCCCATCTACTGCCTCTGTCACTTACCCCCATCCACTAGTTCACCTGGACAAACTTCAATTAATGCTCTCCCCCTGCCTGAGCTCTGAACTCATATCTTTCTCCAGTTTCTCTCCAATCTCCCCTCATGTCCTCTCTGAGCTCATCTTGTCCATGAGACCCACCTCCTGTTCCCTCCACCATATTCTCACTAAACTGATTACCCAACTTCCCCTCCTGGTTTCCACTATTATTCGATATTGTCCACGGTTCTCTATTCAGGTGTTTTCACTCTGCTGTTACTACCCCTCTGCTAAAAAATATAAACCCTTGCCCCTCTGCCCTTGCACAATACTACCCTATCTCCACCTTCATTTCTTCTCCAAAGTCTTTGAACATGTTGTTGCCGCCCAATCCTGGAAAGGGACATGGAGTCAGGGACAAAGCAAGGTGTTTGGAAAGGGGAGGTACTGATGTGAGGTGAGGAGGAAGAGGCCAGCAGGGAAATCTGGCGAGAATTGAAGGATTGCACTCCAAGTCATTCCATCAGTAACGGGGTCAGTAATTTCTTCTGCCTCTTCACTCTCTTCATGATCTAATTCCACCATGGGATGTCATCCCTGCCTTGGATGCTGTGGGCCTTCCTCTTATGTCTGCTGTCAAACACATCCGAGGCTACACATCCCACACTGATGTTGTCAGTTTGAAAGCCTCTCAGGATGAAGAATGCTATTCCCACACAAGAAATTTCTGTAAATGTTTACCAGGTGGAAGTGAGACAGCAAGTGCAGAGGGTGGTGGGAGTCTGGGACTTACTAAAAGGATGGTAAGAGTCAAAGACATTCATAACATTTAAGAAGTATTTCGATATGCATTTGCGACGCCAAGGCATACAAGGCTACGGAGTTCTGCAAAATGGGATTTGAAGTGGACAATTTGAGCATTTTTAGATACTAGATAGTATACTGCAACCATTTTAAAATCTACAGTTCCACCATTTTACTGAGGAAGCTGAATTCTTCAATTCAAAGTATCTCTGACAAGTGTAACAAATATTACAAGGACACAATGTATCTTTGAGAGGCCAGTTTTCAGGCAGAGAAACTGCACATGTTACAGTTCAAGGTCTATTCTGCAATGTGTAACAAGGTACCATTGTGATGGCCCACTATGTCTGATGATAGCAATAAGGAGAAAGAAATGAGTGATGGCTACACTACCAATATCACTAATTTCAGGACAACATACGTGCCTTTGTAATGATTGGATATATTAATTAAGTATGCAGACCTTTAATATGATTGGTTCATTATTTTTATAAACTATGCATTATGTAACCTTAATCGATAGTCATGATTGTGTAACAAATGATTGGTATATGCTAATGTCTTGTAATCGAATCTTAAGGTATAACTGCCTGTATTATCATCAAAACAAGGTTTTTTTAGTGTCCTAATCATAATGCCGAATGTCCTCGCTATAGCCCGTAAATAAAGACTAGTTTTTAAATGCAAGAATCTTCGTCTGGTCTCCCATGAAAGTGAGGGTGAAGTACATAACAGTTGAATAGATGTGTAATTTTTCTCAATAGGATTAAAGTAGACAGTCGTTTCTGCCGGCGCAGATACGATGGGACTAAGAGCTTTTTCTGTGCTGCAGACCTTCTTGGCTAATAAGTGAGGTTTTATTCAGATGGGACAATGACAAGTTTAAATCCCCACCTGAGCTGCTGCTCAAAGTCTCCTCCGTTTCCCCGGTCAGTTTCCCAAACTTCAGGAAACTCCTGTTACTGCAGAAATATTTGGATTGTCTGTGAGAGACGTCAATCAGAGAGCCCACCCACTTTGCCCATTCTCTCCTCTTCCTCTACCACAGCTGCTTCACTTCCTGTAGGGACTCAAACCAAGTCAGGAGATGGTGAGTGAAGGAGCAGAATTTACAATCATTACATTGCATAATATCTACACTAATGTTCAGGCAGTCTGACTATCCTGTGGGCAATCAGCTGTGGAAATGCCCCTTATGCTGTGTGAGAACATCCAGCTCAGAGACCTCTTTACTCGGTGTTTTGTGCTGAGCTGTTTGATTGGTTGTGTTGTTGGATACAGTATTGAGGGTGTTTATTGGAAACATTTCCCTTCTGATTTACAGGCTGAATTTTGTTGATGGGTCATTCGTGTATATGAGAAGGTGAGGTGTGATTATCTGGGAGGGGCAGAGACACATCTATTAATATGTCTTCTAATGTCTTTAAAAACTTTACCTTAAAGCTTCGGCCTTTCTCAAAAGCCTGGGCTTGGATTTAATAGTTTTGCCCAGTGCTGTGTTTGAGAGCTGAATTTGGGATGTGCAGTCTGAGTGAACGTACAAAGAAGTTCCCGGTGTAGTGAGAGAACTGTTAATAATAATAATAATAATAATAATCATTACTGCAAATCCCTAATGTTTCTGTTCTGGGGAGAGAGAGTTACACCAAGGGAGTTTAATGAACAGTGACCAAAAGAGAGGGGATTACCCCGAGGGGTTTAATGAACAGTGACCAAGCAAAATAGAGGGGATTACCCCGTAGGGTTTTAATGAGCTGTGAGAGGCAGACTGGAAGGTTACCCCAAGATGGTTTCATGAGCTATGATGGGAGAGGGGTTACCCTGAGGGGATTTAATAAGCTGAGACAGGCAGGGCTAAGGATCATTTTGTTTCTCCCTGTTGGTGGAAGTCTCCAAGATTCCTTTTTCCTCTCATTGGTATTTAAAGTTTTGTTCAGAGTATGAAAGTTTTAAGCTGTGAATACACCTCTTTATATATGTGCATGTTTGTTGGCAGTGACAAATTTGTGTGAGGTTTTATGCATTTTCTTTCTTAAATTGTCATTAGTGTAGAGTTTCAGCACTTTGAGTAACAGGCCTCACAGTGAGGATTGTGAGTTGGATGAAAGAATCCCATCAGACTGATTGTTATTGGCTAAATTTCCCATCATGTCAGAGGGACCTCTCATAACTACATTTGTCTATTCAAATGTCCATTCAAAGGGGCTGGTTTAGATCACTGGGCTAAATCGCTGGCTTTTAAAGCAGACCAAGCAAGCCAGCAGCATGGTTCAATTCCCGTACCAGCCTCCCCAGACAGGCGCTGGAATGTGGCGACTAGGGGCTTTTCACAGTGACTTCATTGAAGCCTACTCATGACAATAAGCGATTTTCATTTCATTTTCATTTCAAAAGGTTTTAATGTACAATTTAATGTCAATCTTAATATAAACCATTTCATCTATCCACTTCAAGGATTGTTCATTACATTTACTACTAGGATTTCCCCCCCCCCCCCTCCAAAAGCAGGTCCCCTCACAAGGAATCATGCCCCATTCCCCCTCACCAGTATATGACCCATAAAGTATACCACCCCTGGACCTGGAAACTTGTCAATATTCCCTTTTTCTGGGGGCTGCTTTCTTACTCCGTGTCAATAATATATCCAATGGACCTAGGACAAGTATCCAAACTGTCAGGATGTTTTTCAGTTTCCCTGTTTGACATGCTGCTTGAGGTCAATTTTTTAGTTTACATCCGACTGAGGTGATATACTGAGCCTTTCTAAACAATTACTTTTTTAAAAAATATTTTTATTGGCATTTGGAATTAGAAAAACAGTTTTGCATACCAATAACAATACAAGAACAACGGCAATGGTCATTAACAGAATAGAAACAACAAAACTTGAGCCGCTCATCATAACCGTGACTGACGTCCTCTGTCCATGTCCTATATGTGGCGCCTATCCTCGCCGGCGTGAACCTGTGATTATTGCAGATGCGGGCCCCCATGGACATCTCGCCAAGTTCAAAGTGGCGTTTAAACTGGTTCTATGACCTTTGGGTAGGTACTACCACTTGGCTTCTGGAGTGTGTGGGCAGGAGTGGCACAGTAGCCAGCACACAGAGACACATCCCATTGCAGGAAGCCTTCTCCATTCGGACCCAGTCTGCATCCGGCTCCCTTAGTCACCCCCTCACCCTCCACATTTGCTGCTGAGTGGCAAAATACAGGTTTTGGTCGGGCCAGCCCTCCCTTATGCCACCACCCTAGCTGTAAAATTCTCCCCCACCCCTCCCAGACAAAGGCTATGATATACTTGTCGACCCTGGTGAACAAGGATTTTGGGATGAACACAGGCACGTTCGTTTTGACCGTCTGTACCCTCCCGGTCAGGGAAAGAGGGAACAGGTCCATCTTTGCAGGTCCTTCTTCATCTTTTCCACCAGGCTGGAGGTTCCGCTTCTGGAGCCTCTTTCAGATGTGGGCCACCTTGATCCTTAGGTACCTGACATTGATCTGGGTTACTCCCGCTCCGCTCCTCCCTCTCCGAGGTTTACCGGAAAGGTTTTGCTCTTTCGCAGGTTGAGTTTGTCACCTGAAAAGACGCTGAACTCCCTGAGGAGTCTGGTTATCTTTCCCATAAAGGTGAGGGGGTTCAACATGAAGAGGAGCAGCTCATCCACATAGAGTGAGACTCTATGCTCTCTGCCCCCTCTCCGAACGCTCATCCACCAATCTGCTGATCTAAGGGCGATACTAGTGGCTTGACTGCCAGCATGAACAGGAGCGGGAATAGCGGGCACCCCAGCTTTGTTCCCCTGTGCAGCCGGACGTATTCAGAGCTTGTGGTGTTCATCTGTACGCTCGCCATAGGAGTGCTGTACGACTTCCAGTTGCGGCTATGCGGTGCTAAACCGCACGTTCGGCAGCTCCCGCCAGGAACGGACTTTTGGGCTCTTTTAAGGGCCCCCAGCGGTACTTGCTCGACGGTTCCCGACGTGGGAAGGTGTCTGCAGCGGGTCCCCAGGGGCCTATGGTTGTGACCAGGAGTGGGGACAGCAAAATAGCGGTGGCAGCGCCTCAGAAAAAGCGGGGGAAGAAAACCAAGATGGCGGCCGGCGGAGGCCTCGAGGAATGGAAGCAGTGGGCACAGGAGCAGCAGGAGACTCTCCAGCGCTGTTTTCGGGAGCTCCAAAAGGAGCTGCTAGACTCGCTAAAGGCGAATACGGACAAGCTGCTGGCGACGCAGGCAGGCCAGGGGGTGGAGATCCGGGAGTTCCGACAGCAAGCCTCCGACAGAGAGGATGAGGCCGTGGCCCTCGCGGTGAAGGTGGAGATGCATGAGGCGCTCCATAAGAAGTGGCAGGAGCGGTTCGAGGAGATGGAGAACCGGTCGAGGCGGAAAGATTTGCGGATCCTGGGCCTCACGGAGGGGCTGGAGGGGTCAGACCTGGGGGCCTATGTGGTAGTTTTGCTGAACACGCTGATGGGAGCTGGGTCCTTCCAGGTGCTGGAGTTGGCCCACAGAACACTGGCCAGGAGGCCCAATGAGCCGCCATGGGCGGTGCTGGTGCGGTTCCACCAGTTCGTTGACCGAGAGTGCATGCATAGGTGGGCCAAAAAGGAGCAGAGCAGCAGGTAGGAGAACACGGTAGTGCGGATCTACCAGAACTGGAGTGCGGAGGTGGCTAAGCGGAGGGCCGGGGACAACCGGGCGAAGGCGGTGCTCCACAGAAAGAGTGTGAAGTTTGGCATGTTACAGCCGGCGCGTCTGTGGGTCACGTACAAGGACCGGCACTTTTATTTTGAGTCCCCGGAGGAGGCATGGGCCTTTGTGCAGGCCGAGAAGTTGGACAACTGAGAGTAGGGGGTTTGTAAATAACTGTTAACTTTTGGTGGGAACGGTTTCTGTTTTGTGCTGTTTTATACTGTTTTAAGCTGGCTGTGTGGTGTTTCTCGGGTGGGTGGGGTGCGGTCTGTTTTGTGTGGGCGGGTCGGGCAGGGGGACAGTGCGGGCTTTTCTTCTGTTTCCCGCGTTGAGGGTGGATGGGGGCGGGGTCGGAGCTGAGAAGCGTGTGCCTTCGTCCCGCGCGGGAGTGGGGGCGGAGGAGGGTCTGCTGATGGGTCTGGGGAGGAGAAGTAGCCCCACGAGAGGTCGGAGGTGTCGCGGGAGCTGCCGGGGTCAGCAGAAGTTTGCTGGCTCACGGGAGTGCTACGGAGGGAGTAACGCGGCTGGGAGGGGTCCTAGCCTTCGGGTGGGGGGGTACCGGGTTGCTGCTCAAATGGCCAGGAAGGAGCTGGAGTATGCAGGGGGGTCCGGGGTGGGGGTTTGCCGCCGTGTGGAGCGGGCCGAGCGGAGGGTGCTGGCCTGGGGCGGGCAGGGGATGGGTTATGGCTAGTCGGCAGGGGAGGGGAGCAGGGAGCCCTCTGATCCGGCTGATAACTTGGAATGTGAGGGGGCTGGGGCTGAATGGGCCGGTCAAACGGGCCCGGGTGTTTACGCACCTGAAGGGGCTGAAGGCGGACGTGGCTATGCTCCGGGAGACGCACCTAAAGGTGGCGGACCAGGTTAAACTGAGGAGGGGTTGGGTGGGCCAAGTGTTTCATTCAGGGCTGGATGCAAAGAATCGGGGGGTGGCGATCCTGGTGGGAAAAAGGGTGTCGTTTGAGGTGTCAAAGGTGGTGGCTGACAGCGGCGGGAGGTATGTGATGGTGAGCGGCAAGCTGCAGGGGGAGCGGGTGGTGCTGGTGAATGTCTATGCCCCGAAATGGGACAATGCAGGTTTCATGCGGCGCATGTTGGGCCGCATCCCGGATCTGGAGTCTGATATTGGGGGGGGACTTTAATACGGTGATGGATCCCCCATTGGATCGATCCATGTCCAGGACGGGTAGGAGATCCACGGCGGCTAAGGTGTTGAGGGGGTTTATGGATCAGATGGGAGGGGTGGATCCTTGGAGGTTCGCGAGGCCGAGGGCCAGGGAGTGTTCATTTTTCTCCCATGTGCACAAAGCCTATTCCCGGATCGATTTTTTTGTTCTGATTAGGGTGCAGATTTCGAGGGTGGAGGATGCCGAGTATTCGGCCATAGTCATTTCGGATCATGCCCCGCATTGGGTGGATCTTGGGCTGGGGGAGGAGAGGGACCAGTGCCCGCTCTGGCACTTGGAGATGGGACTGTTGACGGATGAGAAGGTGGCGGGCGGGTTCGGGGGTGTATCCAGAGATACTTAAAGGCCAATGATAATGGGGAGTTCCGGGTGGGGACGGTTTGGGAGGCATTGAAGGTGGTGATTAGAGGGGAGTTGATTTCCATCCGAGCCCATAGGGAGAGGGGAGAGCAAAGAGAGAGGGAGAGGTTGGTGGGGGAGATAGTGAGGGTGGACAGGAGATACGCGGAGGCTCCGGAGGAGGGACTGTTGGGGGAGCGATGTAACCTGCAGGCCAAGTTTGACTTGTTGACCACCGGAAAGGCGGAAGCGCAGTGGAGGAAAGCACAGGGAGCGGTGTACGAATATGGGGAGAAGGAGAGTAGGATGCTGGCACATCAGTTCCGTAAGCGAGACGCGGCCAGGGAGATTGTTGGAGTGAAGGATAGGGGAGGAAATGTGGTGCAAAGGCGGGTAGACATCAATGGGGTCTTAAGGGACTCCTATGGGGAATTGTACCGGTCAGAAACCCCGGTGGAGGGGGGAGAATGGGGCGCTTTTTGGACAGGCTGAGATTTCTGAAGGTGGAGGAGGGACAGGTGGAGGGGCTGGGGCCGTCGATTGAGCTGGAGGAGCTGGTCAAGGGGATAGGCAGCATACAGTCGTGGAAGGCGCCGGGGCCGGATGGGTTCCCGGTTGAATTTTATAAAATGTACGCAGACCTGCTGGGCCCCCTGTTAGGACCTTTAACGGGGCAAGGGAGGGGGGGGCTTTACCCCCGACTATGTCACAGGCGCTGATTTCCTTGATCCTTAAACGAGACAAGGACCCCTGCAGTGTGGATCGTATAGGCCGATCTCGTTGTTAAACGTGGATGCCAAGCTGTTGGTGAAGATCTTGGCCACAAGAATAGAGGACTGTGTGCCGGGGGTCATTCACAAGGACCAGACGGGGTTTGTGAAGGGAAGGCAGTTGAACACCAATATACGTAGGCTTCTGAATGTTATAATGATGCCGGCGGTAGAAGGGGAGGCGGAGATAGTGGTAGCATTAGACGCGGAGAAGGCCTTTGATAGGGTTGAGTGGGGGTACTTGTGGGAGGTGCTGGAAAGGTTTGGGGTCGGGGAGGGGTTTGTCGGTTGGGTGGGGCTGTTATATGAGGCCCCGATGGCGAGCGTAGCCACTAATAGGAGGAGGTCGGAGTACTTTCGCTTGTACCGGGGGACGAGACAGGGGTGTCCCCTGTCCCCCTTGCTCTTTGTATTGGCAATTGAGCCCCTGGCCATGGCGTTGAGGGAGTTGATGAATTGGAGGGGTTTGGTGCGGGGTGGGGAGTGTCAACAACGAGTGTCATTATATGCGGATGATTTGTTGCTATATGTGGCGGACCCAGTGGGGGGAATGCCAGAGGTGATGAAGATTCTTAGAGAATTTGGGGGCTTTTCTGGGTACAAGCTCAATCTGGGTAAGAGTGAGCTGTTCGTCGTGCACCCGGGGGATCAAGAGGAGGGGATTGGTAGGCTCCCACTGAAAAGGGCGGGAGGAGCTTTCGGTACCTGGGAGTCCAGGTGGCTAGGAGCTGGGGGGCCCTTCACAAACTTAACCTCACTAGGCTGGTGGAGCAAATGGAGGAGGAGTTTAAAAGATGGGACATGTTGCCGATGTCGTTGGCGGGCAGGGTGCAGTCCGTCAAGATGACGGTGCTCCCGAGGTTTTTGTTCCTGTTTCAGTGCCTCCCCATCCTTATCCCAAAGGCCTTTTTTGGGAGGGTCAACAGGAGTATTACAGGATTTATATAGGCGCATGGGACTCCGAGGGTGAGAAGGGGGTTTTTGGAGCGGGGCAGGGATATGGGGGGGGCTGGTGTCGCCCAACCTCTGTGGGTACTATTGGGCGGCCAACGCAGCGATGGTGCCTCAATGGGTGATGGAGGAGGAGGGGGCAGCATGGAAGAGGATGGAGATGGCGTCCTCTGTGGGCACGAGCCTGGAGGCGCTGGTAACGGCGCCATTGCCGCTCCCTCCAACGAGGTATGCCACGAGCCCGGTATTGGCGGCTACCCTTAAAATTTGGGGGCAATGGAGACGGAATAGGGGGGAGGTGGGGGGGCTCGATGGAGTCCCCAATACGGGGAATCACCGGTTTGTACCAGGGAGCATCGATGGCGGGTTCCTTGGCTGGCACAGGGTAGGTATTAGGAGGTTGAAGGACCTGTTTGTGGATGGGAGGTTTGCGAGCCTGGGTGAGTTAGAGGAGAAGTTTGGGCTCCCCTTGGGGAACATGTTTAGGTACATGCAGGTTAAGGCGTTTGCCAGGCGGCAGGTGGAGGGGTTTCCTCTACTGTCCCCACGTGGGGTACGGGACAGGCTGGGTTGGAGGGGGGAGGATTTCGGATATGTACCACGTCATGCAGGAGGTGGATGAGGCCTCGGTGGAGGAGCTGATGGGTAAATGGGAAGAGGAGCTGGGTGAGGAGGGGACGTGGGCGGATGCCCTGGAAAGAGTGAATTTTCCCTCTTCCTGTGCAAGGCTTAGTCTCATACAGTTCAAGGTGCTACATAGGACACACATGACCGGGATGAGGATGAGTAGGTTTTCCGGGGGCGAAGACAGGTGTGCTAGGTGCTCGGGGAGCCCAGCGAACCATGCCCATATGTTCTGGGCATGCCCAGCGCTGGGGGAATTTTGGAAGGGGGTAGCAAGGACGGTGTCGAGGGTGGTAGGATCCAGGGTCAAGCCAGGCTGGGGACTCGCAATTTTTGGGGTTGCAGTGGAGCCGGGAGTGCAGGAGGTGAAAGAGGCCGGTATTCTGGCCTTTGCGTCCCTAGTAGCCCGGCGGAGGATTTTGCTTCAATGGAAGGATGCGAGGCCCCCAAGCGTGGAGACCTGGATAAATGATATGGCAGGGTTTATCATATTGCAGAGGGTGAAATTTGCCCTAAGGGGATCAGTACAGGGGTTCTTTAGGCGGTGGCAGCCTTTCCTTGACTTCCGGGCAGAATGGTAGGAAAATAGGCCGGCAGCAGCAGCAACCGGGGGGGGGGGGGGGGGGGGGGTGGGGGGGTTGTTTTGGGGGAGGGGAGGAATGTATATGTGTTTATTGAATATGCTGGGTGCTTATATATTTCTTCTTTTTGTAGCTACTGCGGGGGGGGGGGGGGTTGGGTTTGGGGGTTATTATGTTTTTCTTTTTGTTGCTGTTAATACTGTTTTTTTCTGTTGTTATTTTCTGTTTTGATATTTTTTGAAAATTTCAATAAAAATTATTTTAAAAAATAGGAGTGCTGTACAGGAGCTTCACCCACATGGTGAACCCTGCTCCGAACCTAAACCAGTCAAGCACTTCCATGAAGTACCTCCATTCTACTTGATCGAAGGCTTTCTCAGCATCCAGGGAGATGACCACCTCTGGTGTCCTCCCCCTGGATGGGGTCACTGTTACGTTCAGCAGGCGTCTGATGTTCACTGTTGACTCCCCTCAACAAACCGGCATGATCCTCCAGCTCTCCAGATGCCTCACCAGTGCTTTTGCTAGGACTTTCGCATCAGTGTTTAAGAGACAAATGCGTATGATCCACACGATCGGGTCTTTGTTCTTTTTGCGGATCATTGAAATCGAGGCCTGGGCCAGTGTGGGTGGCAAGGGCAGGGCCCCCTGTGACAGTGAGTTGTTGAACATCGCCCGCAGGTACAGGGCCAGCGCTGCTGATGATCTTTTGTAAAAGCCTACCAGGACCCCATCTAGTCCCGGCACTTACCCTGACTGCAAGGAGTTGATGCACTCCACAATTTTGTCCAGCCCTAATAGTACTTCCAGTGCCTGTTTCATCCCCTCCCCCCCCCACTGTTATTTCTGGTCTGTCGAGGACCTGTTCCATCTCTCTCCAGGGGATCGGAGGTAAAAGTTGGTAAAGGAGTTGACCTTGGTCGAGTATGCTACCATCTTTACCATTACTGACCCTAACTTGAGCTATCTCTTTCAAAGAACAAAGAAAATTACAGCACAGGAACAGGCCCTTCGGCCCTCCCAGCCTGCACCAATCCAGATCCTTTATCTAAACCTGTTGCCTATGTTTCAAGGTCTACTTTTCTCTGTTCCCCATCCGTTCATGTATCTGTCCAGATGCATCTTAAATGATGCTATCGTACCCGCCTCTACCACCTCCGCTGGCAAAGCATTCCTTTCGTGGCCACCTGCTTTTTTGGCTAATGAGCCAACATGTGGCTGGCTTTGTCCATGTTTGTAAAAGGCCCTTAGTGCCTGGTGGAGCTGGCGAACTGCCTTTTGTGTAGAGAGCAGGTCACAGGTCCAGCTTCTTCCTTCCCGCTAACAGTTCCACAGTTACGGCTGTGGATCCACCTCCAGTATGGAATCGATCAGCCACTGCTTGGCTGCCCTTTCTTTTCTGACCCTAATTACTGTAGGTTATGATTTTGCCCCTGAAAACTGCCTTCAGTGCCTCCAGAATGTGAAGGGTGAGACCTCTGTCTTCTGGTTACAGGATACGGCTTTGGATATTTTAATACAGAATTCCTTATTGGCGAGAACTGCATCCAGTCTCCCATGGGGGGGCATTAGGCCAGCCCTTCTCCAACCACATCTATATAGTACGGCACGCGGTCAGAAATTACAATCGTGGAGCATTCCGCCTTTGTTACGCCTGGAAGCATCCTCTTCCCTCACACGAAAAAGTCTATTCGTGAGTAGACCTCATGCATGTGGGAGAAGGAGAATTATTTTCTCTCTGTGGTGGGGGGCAGTGGGGGGGGGGGGGGGGGGGGGGGCGGGGGTGAAACCTCCATGAGTCCACCACCCCTTCTGCTCCATAAAGGTGTTCAATTCTCATGCAATGCCTGACATGTTACCTGTCCTGGGGTTGAATCTATCCAATGTCAGGTCCTGTACACAGTTAAAATCGCCCCCCCCCCCCCCCCCCCCCCCCCCACAATGATCAGTCGGTGGGTGTCCAAGACCAGCATTTTGGCCATCGTCTTCTTGAAGATCTCTGCATTGCCCCACCTCCCCGGATCCGTCATCGTGCCCGACGTCATAAAGGAAATGGTCGTGTTGATTAGTATGGCCACCCCCTTGTCCTAGTGTCAAAACATGAGAAATGTTTGTTCCACCCAGGCCTTCCTTACCTGCTGTCGGTCCCTCTCTCTTGGCTGTGTTTCCTGTAGGAAGGCTACGTCTATCCTCAGATTTGTTTTAAAAATTGATTTTTTAATAAATTTAGCATACCCAATTCATTTTTTCCACTTAAGGGGCAATTTAGCGTGGCCAATCTACCTAGCCTGCACATATTTGGGTTGTGTGGGCGAATCCCACGCAAACACTGGGAGAATGTGCAAACTCCACATGGATAGTGACCCAGAGACGGAATCGAACCTGGGGCCTTGCCACCGTGAGGCAACAGGGCTAACCCACTGCACCACCGTGCTGCCCCTCCTCAGATTTTTAAGACGGGCGAGGACTCTGAATCTCTTCACCAACAAGTTGAGGCCCCTCACATTCCATGTTACTATCTGGATGTAGGGGTGGTAGGGGTCAACCGCACTCACCTTGTGGGCCAGCCCTCTCTGATGGGACCTGCCTTTGCTCATGGACCTGTCAAAATTTCCGCCAACTACTTCCTCTTTTTCGCCATCTCCAAGTGTTATCTGTAGCAACCAGTGCTCTCCCCTCCCCCCCTCTGTTTTCCCCCCTGAGCCCCTCTGTCCTTTGTTTCCCCCGTCCTCCAGCCCTTGTTTTTACCCCCTTCTCTATAACCCCTGTCTCCCCCATCCTCTATTTCCAAACACTTCCTCCCTCCCTGGTGGTGCACGGTGGCCACCTCCTTTGCTGTACTCCCCTGTTTAACCCCCGTCTGCCTTTCCCCCACCTGCCCCGCTTTCTCCATACATCTGCCTGCATTCGGCCCTGCCCTCTCGCTTTTGCAGCCCACGTTCTGACCATTGCGATTTATCCATGTTTACCCGGACTGTTCTTTTGAAAAAACCTGTTGGCTTCCTCCGGGATGTCATAATAGTATTCCTTTCCCTCGTGCGTAACCCATAGCTTGGCAGGGTTGAGCATGCCAAACCACACTTTGCTTTTGTACAGGGCGAATTTAGCACACTTAAATTCAGCCCGACGCTTGGCCAGGTCTGCCCCAATGTATTGGTGCAAGCAAATGGAGTGTCCTTCCCACTTAGAGCCTCGCGCCTTTCATCCAGCTCAAGATCCGGACTTTGTCCTGGCACTTGTGGAGCCTCATGGTTATCGCCCGCAGTGGCTCTCCCACTTTGGGTTGCTGTCAACCTCCAAGGGCTTGGCGAAGCTCTCCTAGCTGGCCAGTTTGCTAATCATTGCCGCTGTAGATTCTGTGAGGTTCTTCCCTTTCGTTTCTTCCGGAGGCCACACGATACTTACATTCTATCAACGCAATTTGTTCCCCTGGTAGTCAAATTTTTCTCTTAGCCCCTTCTGGGTCCTGACCAGGCTCGCCACCTCTGCAGTCGAGTCCCGCGATCAGGTCCCCTTGTTCCGCGGTGGCCTTGCCAGGTGGGCCTCAAGCCTCAATCTTGACCATTGCTTCCCTCATGGGGGCTGTTGCAAGTTCCACTGCTGTCTTGTCAGCTTCAGCTCCTCCATGTGTATTTGAAGCTCAGAGGTGATGAAGCCCGTAAGTTCGTCCATCAGCACCTGGGTCTATGCTGGAAGCTCTGTGGGGTCTGCCCTTCCCAGTTCAATGTCACCTTGTGTGGCTGCCAACTCCAAAGCTGAGGTTTCCCTCCCCTCGCCTTTGCTGGCTTTTCGACTGGGGAGCTGATGTTTTTTCCCATTTTGTCTTGTGCGGTGCAGTTAAGGAAGGTTAGGCTGGGGCGGTTGTAGGTGTTTTTGGTGCCCATTTGCTCAGGTCGTAACCGAGGATTTCATGCAAGACGCACCTTTCATGTGACCGCTCAGCTCATGGCCGCCACTGGAAGACAACTCTTTCTAAATAATTACATAGAGAAGGAGGTGTATAGGATGGCATCTAACAGGCTTACCAATGTCAACCTGGCAGCAGAAAATCCTTTTATTAAAGACCTCCTATTTCTTACTCATCCAGGACCAAGCAGGCTGCTTGATTGGTCCCCATCCAACAACTTAAACATTCACCCGCTCCATCACTGACACACAGTGCACACTGTTGTCACTCACTATCTACAAGTTATACTGCAGGAACTCCCCAAAGCTGCTTTGACAGCACCTTCCAAACCAGCAACCTCTGCCACCTCGGACAAGGGCACTTATTGCATTGGAAAACTACCACCTGCAATTTTCACTCCAAGCCACATATCACCTTGACCCACTATTTCTTCATTATTGTTGTGTCAAAATCATTGAACTTGCTCCCGACCAGCACTGTGTGTATACCTATAGGTTCTGCAGCAGTTCAAGAAATCACCTCACCACCAGCAAAGGTAATTATGGACGGGCAATAAATGTTAATTAATGTTAAAATGTTACATAAACTCAACGACACCCACACCCCATGGAAACAAAGTAGGAGAGGAAATCATGTTTCTCTTTCCTGTTTTACAGAGGATTGCACCATACTGCACCGGAGAATACAGAGAGGATAGACACCACAGATAGATCCTGACCATCACCCAACGAACAACTGCACAACTATGGGAAGACATCCAGTCCCTTCACAGCGTTGCTCAGCACAGAGAAGTTTGAACAGTGAAACCTTCATCTGGAAATCTGTCACCTGTTGCTGATCGGTCAGGGTGAGGCTGAGAAGAAGTGTGAGTGGGCTCCAAGTGTAGTGAGAGCTTCATTCATTCGTCGATCCTCCTGTACCACAAACTCATTCCGAAAGGTGACAGGTTGTTCAAATGTGAGGTGTGTGAGGAGGACTGCACAGACTCGTACAATCTCCGAACACACAAGGTGCATCTGTTATCCCACCAGTAACCCGAGGACAGCACATGGCAGAGAAAAGATTCAAGTGTGAGGTGTGTGATCGAGCTTTCATACATCCATCAACACTCGAGAATCATCAACACATTCACACTGGGGAGAAGCCATTCACATGTGAGATGTGTGACAAATCATTCTCAACATCATCGTATCTGCATGTACACGAACGCATTCACAAAGGCAAGAAACTATTTACATGTGATGTGTGTGGCAAATCATTCGCAGTATCAGGGTACCTCCACCAACATAAAAGGACCCACACAGGGGAGAAACCTTTCACTTGCGAGGTGTGTAACAAATCATTCTCTCAATCATCGGCCCTCCGCCAACACCAACGGATCCACACAGGGGAGAAACCTTTCACTTGTGAGGTGTGTGACAAATCATTCTCACACCCATCGTCCTTCCGAGTACATGAACGCACCCACACCGGGGAGAAACCTTTCACATGTGAGGTGTGTGACAAATCATTCTCTTGGGCAGGCAGCCTCCGCGCACACAAACGCACCCACACAGGGGAGAAACCTTTCACTTGCGAGGTGTGTGACAAATCATTCTCACACTCACCGTCCCTCCGTCAACACCAGCATATCCACACAGGGGAGAAACAGTTCACATGTGAGGTGTGTGACAAATCATTCTCGTACTCAACCTCCCTCCGCCAGCACCAGCGGATCCACACAGGGGAGAAACGGTTCACGTGTGAGGTGTGTGACAAATCATTCTCGCAGGCAGGCAGTCTCCGTGCACACACACCCATCCACACAGGGGCGAGGCCATTCATCTGCAAGTTGTGTGGCCAATCGTTCTCACGGGCAGGAAACCTCCAGTCACATGTACGCACCCACACAGGGGAGAAACCATTCATCTGCAAGGTGTGTGGCCAATCATTCTCACAGACAGGAAACCTCAAGTCACATGAACGCACCCACACAGGGGAGAAACCATTCATCTGCAAGGTGTGTGGCCAATCATTCTCACAAGCAGGCAGCCTCCGCGCGCACAAACGCATCCATACAGGGGAGAGACCATTCAGCTGCAAGTTGTGTGGCCAGTCATTCTCACAGGCAGGGCACCTCCAGTCACATGAACGCAGTCACACAGGGGAGAAACCGTTCAACTGCAAGGTATGTGGCCAATTATTCTCTCATGCAGGGAGCCTTCGCGCACATGAAGGCATCCACACAGGGGAGAAACCATTTACATGTGCTGTGTGCAGCAAATCATTTTTGTGGTCATCTAGCCTTCTGGTCCATCAGAGGTACCACACAGGAGAGAAACCATTCAGGTGTGAAGTGTGTGACAAATCATTCTCACAGGCAGGGAACCTCCGCATCCATGAACGCATCCACACGGGGGAGAAACCGTACATCTGTGAATTTTGTGACAAATCATTCTCAATGTCAACAAGCCTCCTGCTCCATCAGAGGAGCCACAGCCTGGAGTAACCCTTCACAAGTGAGGTTTGTGATTAAATTTTTGTGACATCTTCGGCTCAAAGAGCAACCAGTAGACTCACACAGGTGGAAATCATCAGATTCAAAGTTTGTTACATGGTCAACATGTCTCCTGGACTCAGAAGTAATTGACTCAGACAGAGATAACCCAAGATGGCATCTTGTACAAAGACTAGGGTTGTTATCTCTAAAGAGATGAGAAAAGTGATTCTGCAGCACATCCACACAAATCATCAAGGAATGGAGTGTAGTCTGAGGAAGGAGAGAGAAGTGTTGTACTGGCCAAAAATGACCAATGCGATTAAGGACCACAGCAGCCAGTGCAGTGTTCAAAAATGAGCATCAAGCTAAGCATGATAAAGAGCTGTTCATGACTTATACCTCAGACAGGCCATGGATGAAGCTTGGAGATGTCTTCACTCTCACTACAACTGGTTGTCTTGTCACAGTCAACTACTATTCAGACCATTGACAGGTAGACCAACTGTCATCAGCAACTACCAATACAATTATAGAACTGAAAGCACACTTCAGTCGTCATGGCAGTCTTGACATTGTGATGAGAGACAATAGCCCTCAATTCATGAGTGAAGAATTCAGACACTTGATGAATGATTGGGAAATACAGAACTACATATCATCTCCACACTACCCCAATCAAATGGAAAGGTCGTGGCAGCAGAAGAAATGCCGGTGTTTATGTAATTACATTGTGTACCTTGTGTTGCCTTAATATGTATTTTCTTTTATTTTCATGTACACAATGATCTCTTGATGTATTCGCAGAAAAATACTTTTCACTGGACCTCAGTACACATGACAACAATCCAATCCAATAGTCACATGAATGACTAGATCTATTGTCACAATCTACGTACAACTGGAAAAGGTGCTACTTCACAGCAGACTGCCTATGAGACAAAAGAAAGCGACACAGGAGGGAGGATGACAGGGTGGAAGCACAGGAGGGAAGGAGGAATTTACTCTCCTCTGCTCTTCCACATCTATCTCCCCTCCTGCTCCTCCCTATCATTCCTCTCTTTCCTCCTTGTCCTCTTTCCTTTTCCGTTCTATTAATTCCTACGTCTCTCTCCCCCTCTTGTCCCTTCATTTTCCTCCTCTTCCACCGTCCTATTCTTCTTCCTTTCTGCTACCTCTCCTCAATTCTCTCCTCCTGGCTCTCATTTTCTTGACTTTCTTCTACCATTACTCACCCCACTCTTTTTTTCCTCCTCCAGTATTATAAAGATAAGAGATAGAAAGTTTGCCGTTTTAAACTATCACAAATGAAAAAGAAATTATTTTTGTGTTCCAACTGAAATAAACTATTCTCTGTGAGCCTGTTGTTTGCTGAAATAATTGCTGGCCACAGCATGTCGACTGGAGTCATGAATATAACTGACTGTTAGTGCCTGAACGCCCAAATTCCCTGAGTGTAATTTGAAGAGTCACCTCCACCAGGAGCAATCAGCAGAAACTCATCATTCCCATCTGGGGCCATGGTCATTTCTGTAGTTGGGACCAGCTTCCTGGGTGGTGTTAACGATCGCAAAAGTACAGTGCACGTTTGATGTTACTGCCATTTAAAATTCCTGATACAGTCAAATTCAGCCAGACTATACCAATTAAAGCAACAAGGAATTTTACCAAATAAAATATATTTTTTTAGTTGTGACAAATGAAAACTGTTTTATCTCCGGATTGATAATTGATCGGTTTCATGATCATGCAATGTAGGAACATGGAGAGTTTCTGTGCTCCTTTTCCAATATTCCAACTGCTTCAATACACAGTGATGGTGGAAGTGGTGGAATGTTTGTAGAGGGAACCCAGAATTTCAGAAATTCGTTAACCATGTTCATAGAATAATCCACCTGGAGTTGGACATTAAAGATCCCCATGATGCTGCGTTGTAAAAGAGCGAGGAAGTTATTTCCGATGTCCTGGTCAATATGGATCCAACAATCGATATCACAAAAACAGATTATTTGGTCACTATCACATTGCTGTGGGATCTCGCTATTGTTGCAAAAATCTAGTTCATAATTTATATGTTTTAGAAAATAACTTTTGGTTTCTGGAATTAATGTTAATTGTCTATAAACAGGAGCATATGTTTGAGGAACTGGTAATAATTCTGATGTAAATGTAATTTGAACAAGCTTCGAGTTAAA
The DNA here is from genome assembly GCF_902713615.1 of Scyliorhinus canicula. Lineage (NCBI taxonomy): Eukaryota > Metazoa > Chordata > Chondrichthyes > Carcharhiniformes > Scyliorhinidae > Scyliorhinus > Scyliorhinus canicula. The sequence goes on along the minus strand of NC_052158.1, from coordinate 46,884,315 downwards.
GCTAACCTATGTTTATCTTACAGAGTGAAGGGTAGCAGTGTGAAAGTATTAAATAATAGGTCAACTTTAAGTTTGAAATGGAGCCAAAAGGTCTACCGTTCAATAAATTATTAAAATTGTAGTTTCCAGAAGAAGCTGAAAGCAGCTGAATGAACATTGGGAGTTTCTTCATGCATCGAGTAAGTTTGGAGAGGAGACAATCACATCATTAGTGTTGTTAATTATGTATATGTGTCACCGAATCAGTTTTGGAAGGTTATTTTGTTTAATTTAGCTGGGTGCTCACAGAAGGCAATTGCAGTTTTGCTTTGGTGTAGACAGCACCACATTTGATTGAGAACCAATAGGAGATGTTTATTTTGCAGGTCTGCCCTTTATGCCAAGCAAAAATTAACCACCATGTGGAAAGCGGGCCTAACTCAAGCAAAAGTTGGGATTTTGTGAAAGAAAAACACATGGAAAATTTGCCTACTTTGAAACTAGTAGAAAACATCTACAGTGGTCTTCACAGAAACTTGAGAAAGCAATCAGACGTTAGCTTGGAAGTTCTGCAGAGGCAGGGTTTCAGCTGGAATGTTGTGCGGTATCAAGTAAAGGTTGCAGGGTCACTCAGTCAGCAAGCTAATGGAAGAATATTAGCTGAAACACTGAGGAGGATGAAAGAAAATCTTTGATCACTGGGTCTCAAAAAAAGTGAATTCAAGATTTTTGTCGTGTGAGGGAATTATTGGAGTGAGTAAAAAGGAGAACTGAGTTCAGAGCTTAAGTTAAGTCGCTACAGTCACAGATGACCATAAGCTGCTTTCCCCTTTGAGGGCACAGCTGACTGGTGGTGATTTAATCTGAGGATCACCACACCTCAGGCGCACGACAAGGTTCAGTAGGCAGGGACTTCAAGAAAAACATCAGGCGGTACGGGAATTGAATCCACGTTGTTGGCCTTGTTCTGCATCACAAATCAGAGTTCGAGGGTTGAATGAGCCGATTGAGAAGTTTTGCGTTTTCACTCATTTAAGGGGTTTAAAGGTGGACATAGTGTTTCTTCAGGAGATGTATTTGAAGACGGGGACCAGACACGTTGAGGAAGGGCTGGGTGGTGCAAGTATTCCATTCGGGTTTGGATATCATAGAATTTACAGTGCAGAAAGAGGCCATTCGGCCCATCGAGTCTGCACCAGCCCTTGGAAAGAGCACACTACTTAAGCCCCACGCCTCCACCCTATCCCCTTTATTCCCCATAGCCAAGTAACCCCACCAAACCTTTATGGACACTAAGGGCAATTTAAAATGGCCAATCCACCTAACCTGCACATATTTGGACTGGGAGGAAACTGGAGAAAACCCGGGGAGAACATGCAGACTCTGCACAGACATTGACCCAAGCCGGGAATCAAATCTGGAGCTGTAAAGCAACTGTGTTAACCACTATTCTACCGCGCTGCCCTAAAGACGAAGAGAGTGGCAGTGTTGATCAGTAAGAGGGTGGGAATTACAGTGACAGACGTGTGGGTAGATTTATGGGGGTGAGTGGGTGTCTGTGGATGTGTATTGGCCAAATTTGGACAGTGTAAGTTTTGAGGTGGGTGTCGACGAAGATTCCGGACCTGGACATGTACCGACTGATTATTTGGAAGGGGGGAAGCGGATTTTAATACAGGGCTGGACCGGTCGTGTCCCAGGTCCTTGAGGGTGTCAGACATGGCAGGAGAGCTGATGGGGTTTATGGAGCACATGGGAGGGGCTGGCCCCTGGCAGTTTGAGAGGCCGAAGGTGAAGGAATTCTCGCACGTCCACCGCTTGTACTGGATTTCTTGGTCCTGGGCAGGGCACTGTTGGCGGGATTGGTTGGATCGGAGTATTCGGCGATAGTGATGTCTGATCACGCGCCATATTGGATGGATTTGCGGGTGGCAAAGGGGAGTCCCAATGGCTGCAGTAGACGTTGGATGTGGCTGATTAAACATTTTGTGAGAAGATAGTGGTAGCAATAAAACCAGGGAGGTTTCTGCCTCCACGTTGTGGTAGGAGCTGAAGCCAGTGGTAAAGTGGGAGTTTATCTCGATCCCGGCACACAAGGAAATGGTGGAGAGGGCTGAGAGGTTGAGGGTGATGGAGGCCATTCTGAGGGTGACCAGAGGTATTCGGCGGTGCTGGAGGAGGCGCAGTTGAAGGCAAGACAAGGTCCAGGTGGAGTTTGGACTGGGTGAATGTGGTGGGGCAGGGGACCTGGGGGCAGTAAAGGGGGTGAAAGCCAGCAGAATGCTTGTGCATCAGTTGAGGAGGCAGGTGACGGCAAAGGGAATTGGGAGGATGACAGATGGTGGTGCAGAGTACTAATGGTGCTGGAGGAGGTGAATGGGATGTTTGAGGTGTTCTATCGGTAACTATATAGCTCGGAGTCTCCAGATTGGTCAAGAAAGTGAAAGCCCATGGGATACAGAGCAATGTGGCAAACTGGATAAAAAATTGGCTTTGTAATAGGAAACAATGAGTTAAGGTCAATGGCTACCCTTGCAATTTGAAAGTTATTTTGTGGTGTTTCATAGATTATCATAGAATTTATAGTGCAGAAGGAGGCCACTCGGCCCATCGAGTCTGCACTGGCTCTTGGAAAGAGCACACTACCCGAGGTCAACACCTCCACCCTATCCCCATAACCCAGTAACCCCACTCAACACTAAGGGCAATTTTGAACACTAAGGGCAATTTATCATGGCCAATCCACCTAACCTGCACATCTTGGAGACTGTGGGAGGAAACCGGAGCACCCGGAGGAAACCCACGCACACACGGGGAGGATGTGCAGACTCCACACAGATATTGACCCAAGCCGGAATCGAACCTGGGACCCTGGAGCTGTGAAGCGATTGTGCTATCCACAATGCTACCGTGCTGCCCCCCAGGTTCTACAAGGCTTGGTATTGGGACCCTTACTGTTTGTGTTATGTATTAACGATATAGATGTGAACGTCGGGAACGTGATTGGGAAATTTGCAGACGACACAAAGATTGGCCGAGTAGTCCACGGTGTAGAGGATAGTTATAACCTTAAAAACAATAAAAATGGATTGGCGGAGTAGACGATAAAGTGGCAGATGGAATTTAACACAGAGAAGTGTGAGATCATGCATTTCGGAGGGTCGAACAGTTGGAGGGAGTGCACAGTAAATGGGAATATACTAAGAGGGGTAGATGAAGTGAGTGATCTTGGCGTGCATGTACATAGGTCCCTAAAACCAGCTGCTCAAATAGACAAGGTTGTTAAGAAAGCAGATGGAATGCTCTTCCTTATTGGCAGAGATACAGAATATAAAAGAAAAGATATATTGCTAGAATTCTATAAAAACACTGGTGATGCCACAACTGGAGTATTATGTGCAGTTTTGGTCACCACATTACAGAAACAACATTATTGCTCTGGAGAATGCAGAGGAGGTTTACAGGAATGCTCCCAGGGCTAGAAAAGTGCGGTTACGAGGAGAGATTGGATAAGTTGGGGTTATTTTCTTTAACAAAGTAGGCTGGGGCAGCACGGTGGCACAGTGGTTAGCATTGCTGCCTACGGCGCTGAGGACCCGGGTTTGAATCCCGGTCCTGGGTCACTGTCCGTGAGGAGTTTCCACGTTCTCCCTGCGTCTGCGTGGGTTTCACCCCACAACCCAAAAGATGTGCCCGGTAGGTGGATTGGCCACGCTAAATTGCGCCTTAATTGGAAAATATAATTGGGTACTCTAAAAAATTTAAATTAAAAAAAAAACAATGTAGGCTGAGGGGTGACTTAACTGAGGTGTACAAAATTATGAGGGGAAGAGATAGAGTGGGCTGGAGAAAACTGTTCCCATGGAGAATTCTAGAGCCAAGGGACATAGAGTCAAGATAAGTGGCAGAAGTTTTAGAGGGGCATGAGGAAGAACTTTTCACTCAGAGGGTAGTGGGAATCTGGAATTCTGAAATGCCCGAGTTGGTGGTGGTTTAGGGTGGACCCTAAACTCTTTTAAAAGGTATCTGGATCTGCACCTGAAGTGTTCTGAGCTACAGGGCTATGGATCAGGTGCAGGAAGGTGGGATTAGAAAGGGCACCTGGGTGGCCTGGGCCTGCAATGGATAAGTTGGGCTGAATGGCCGCCTTCTGTGCTGTACATTTTCTATGATTCTATCTGTTGCCATTGACTTTCGCAGATCGGGTCCAGACGGTAAATATGACCATCTTGCCAAATTTCTTGTTTGTATTTCAGAACCTTCCCATCTTTGTGCCCAAGTCATTTTTTTTTAGGGAGGTCAATGAGATTATTTTGAGTTTCGTGTGGGTGGGCAACGCTCCATGGACTAGGAGGGTGTTCTTGGAGAGAGATCCATCAGGGGTGGGAATTAGTGTTGCCGAACTTGCAAAATGATTATTGGGCAGCAAATTATTTCAATCGTTAGGAAATGGGCAGTGGAGAAGCTGTCTGTATGGGGGCAGATGGAGGTATCCTCATGTAAAGGGACCAGTTGGAGGGCGCTATTGTTGGCGCCTCTTCTGTTCTCGCTGGACAAGTACTCCACGAGTGCGGTGGTGGTATCAGCGTTGAGGGTGTGGAACCAGTGCTGGCAGCGTTTTAGAATGGAAGGCACCCGCTCAGGCGGGGTTAGGTGCGAGGTGCCGGGGCTGGCAGCAGGTGGGGATAGTGTACTTTAGGTATTTATTTGTTGGAGGGATGTTTGAGGAGCTGGAGGGAAAATATCAGTTTCCGAAGGACAATGGGTTCAGATGTGGGGCAGATTTGGGGCAGCAGGGTAGCATGGTGGTTAGCATAAATGCTTCACAGCTCCAGGGTCCCAGGTTCGATTTCCGGCTGGGTCACTGTCTGTGTGGAGTCTGCACGTCCTCCCCCTGTGTGCGTGGGTTTCCTCCGGGTGCTCCAGTTTCCTCCCACAGTCCAAAGATGTGCGGGTTAGGTGGATTGGCCATGCTAAATTGCCCGTAGTGTCCTAATAAAAGTAAGGTTAAGGGGGGGTTGTTGGGTTACGGGTATAGGGTGGATACGTGGGTTTGAGTAGGGTGATCATGGCTCGGCACAACATTGAGGGCCGAAGGGCCTGTTCTGTGCTGTACTGTTCTATGTTCTATGTCTGCAAGCGAGGGACTTTTATGACGAAGGAGGTGTCTTCATTTCCGAACCTGCCACCCCCAGTGTTGCAGGATAAACTCCTGTCTGAGGAGGAAATAGGGAAGGGCAAGGTCTTGGATATATATGGGGGGCTGTTGAAGTGAGGTTAGGCGTAAGTGGAAGGAGAAGCTTGCATTGGGGGGGGGGGGATGTTTGTGGTGCTGGAGTATGGAGTGAAGCTTTGTGGAAGATGAATGCGTCCTCATCATTTGCAAGACCAAGTCTCCTCCAGTTTAAAATGGTACACAGGGCCTACATGACGGTGTCCAGGATGGGTGGTTCTTTTCAGGGTGGAGGTTAAGCAAGGGCGGTGTGGGGGAGGCCGGCGAACCACGTCCACATGTTTTGGGTGTGTGCAAGGCTGCGTGGGGGGTGGGGTTTGCACAGGGTTTGTAGGTATGATCTCAAAGATTTTGGGGTAAACGGTAGCTCCAAATCAAGAGGTGGCAATATTTGTAGTGGAGGATCCAGGAGTGCAGGTGGGGAGAGGACACTGTATTGGCCGTTGCCTCCTGATCGCCCGGAGACGGATTTGTTGTGCTGGTGGGACTCGGATCCGCTGAGATTCGAGAAAATCAAGTTCACCATTAGGGGTGCAGAGCAGTGGTTCACCTCGAGGTGGATGCTGCTCATCGGCTTTTTTAAGGAGTATTCAGTCGTCAGCGAGGGGGAAACAAGGGTTTTGATTGGGTTAAAAGTTTTTAAAAGGGGGGCATGCACTGGGGTGGCAGCAGGTAGAGTGATGGGGTGATATTTGCAGGGGTGTCAGAATGTTTTGACTGTTTACTGTCGCCGCGGTTGCTTTTTATGTTTCTTCTTTGTTATGTGTAGATTTGAAAACAGCTTTTAAACTGACCTCACATTTCTACAGCGGGATTTAAACATCAGTGAAAATAGAATTTTGGACATTGCAAGGGCAATGGGTTTAAAGATTCCAAAGAAAAAGGTGGATATGCCTGAATGTACTGCAGAGGATCATAAAATAGTTACATTGGCTACCATTGGCTGTGTGAAGTAAACCTCAAGGTCGCAAAAGGAAGAAAATGATGTAAAATAAAATGTTTTTCCAAAAATAAATCCCTCTGCTTTAGTCTAGCTCCCAATTCCGATGGTCAGGAATGACACCGAACTTTAGTGACACAAGATGGAGCTTATTTCCATCACACAAACACTGTGCCATGTGGGTCCATGGACCAATCAGTTTCCATTCCTGGACGTCACTCTTCCCCCAAGTGAGTTGGACAGCGTTTTCTAATTCTCAACTCTGCTTTTTGACCCTCCATTCACCACAATGCTCCTGTAACCTTCAATCTGGTTTAACCACACCTTCTAACCATTATTTCCAAAATTATCTTCATTTTCTTCCTTCCTGGTCGATCTCCCTGTTTCTCAAGCACAAAATGTAAGATCTAAGCATATCTGGTACACAACTGTTCTGTCCACCCATCATCAAATCTGACTGGACCACATCAAACATTAGTGTTCTGCTTTCCTCTGTCAAAACTGCTCATTACTCCAGGACCATCCTGAGGAGAAAAGATTATCTACAGTTTTTCCTCCCCAAAACCAACTGTGTCCTTGTGAAAGTTCTGTTCCAGCTGTACAGAGCTCTGTTTAGATCCTATCTGGAGAACTGTGTTCAGTTCTGGGCACCCCACCTCAGGAAGGATGCATTGTTCTTGGAGGGAATGCAGAGTATATTCAGCAGAATGTTCCTGGAATTAAAAGGATTAAATGATGAAGACAGGTTGTACAGACAGCGTCTATACAACCCTGAATGTAGATATTTCAGGGGTAATTCTGTTGAGTATTTAAGATGATTAAACAAGTTGATAGAGAAACTATTCCTCTGTGGTGAGAGACCAGGCGGCATAGCATTAAAAATAGAGGTCGGCAGCTCAGGGGTGATGCCTGCAAACACTTCTTCATAAAATGTGGATTTGAAATCAGGAACTCTCTCGTTGGAAATCTGTTGAGGCTGGGGGTCAATTAAAAATGTGAAAACTAAGATTGATAGGTTTATTGATACGCAAGGGGGTTACAAAGCCAAGGCAGGTAGATAGAGTTAAGATATGGATCAGCAATGATCTAATTGAATGATGTAACAGGCACAAGTGGTTACTCCAGTTCCTGAATTCCTTAAATTCCTCTTGATGTTCCTCTCCACTTATCTCCAACAATTGGTCAGTGTCATCCTCTTTGACCTCCAGCTGAGCCTCCAACCCCATACCCTCTCCATCACAAGGATCACCTATTTCCCCTTCTGTCACATCATCCATTTGCAACACTCCTACTCACCCCCTCATTATTCCATTTGAAATCCTCATCCATGCAAAGTGATGTCTTTGTCACACACCTCACACAAAAAAATTTTCCTGTGTGGATGAGTCAGTTTTTCATGAGCTGACTGTAGCTCTTTCACTCACCTCACTTGTTTTCCCCGCTGTGAGAAAGTGACGGTCATCCAACAAGCCCCATGATTGTTCAAAGACCGTTTTGCACACCTCATCCTGAATGTTAACTTCTCCGATATCAATATGCCAGTGATTCACCAGGCCTGGAAATTGTGCAAAGCCCTCATTACACACAACATACTTGAATGACTTCTCACCAGTGTGAAGATGTTGGTGTTCACACAGGTTCCATGACTGGGAGAAAGATTTCTCACACATTTTCCACTTGAATGGTTTCCTCCCGGTGTGAGTGTGATTGTGAACTCAGAGGTTTTATGACTGGGAGAACAACTCCTCGCACACTTCACAGCTGAACGGTTTTTCCCCAGTGTGAATACGTCAGTGTTGTCCTAGTGCCGATGAATGTGTGAACGCTCGGTCACAACTCACACCTGAAGGGATTCTGCTCTGTGTGAATGCTCTGGTGTATCAGGAAATCCGTAGATGTTGGAAAAGCTTTATCAGAAAATGCACACAGGCTGTGTTCTCATGATCTACTTTTTCCTACTAGTGGAAACAGCCTCTCCACACCCACTCTCTCTAGGCCGGTGTCCTGAAAGTTTCAATAAGATCCACCCTCATTCTAAACTCCAATGAGTACAGACCCAGAGTCCTCAAATGCTCCTCATATTACAAACCCTTCATTCCTGGGATAATTTTTGTGAACCCCTCTGGACCCTTTCCAAGGTCAGCATATCCTTCCTCAGATATGGTGTCCAAAACTTCTCACAATACTTCAAAGGGGTCTGACCAGATCCTTATACATCCTCAGAAACTGTCTCGAATCTTGGTTAGAGCACACTTGGAGAGCTCTGCACAGTTCAGATCAACTTATTCAAAAAGGACAGAACAGAACTGAAGGTGGTGCAAAAAAAATGATCAGGATGTTAAGAATTGAGAGATTGTAACTATCAGGAAGGCTGAACAGGCTGACACTCTTTTCCCCCAAAAACAGAAGGCTGAGGGGGGGGGGGGGGGGGGGGGGGGGCATCACAAAAATCTTTTAAAATTCTAAATTAAAAAATTAAAAATTTGGGCTAAATTGAGCTAAGATGTTCTCGCTTGTCTGGGGGAGTCCGAAACTAGGGTCGAGAAAGATAAGATGGTCAATAATAAATCCAATGAGCAATTCAGGAGAAACCTGTTTCCCAAGAGAATGATTAGAATGTGAAATTTACTCCCATGGCTAATGATTGAGGCAAATAGTTTTGATGGAAAGCTAGGAGTGAGTTTGGTCTGAGATGGAGTCAGGCATTTGTTTATCAGAGATGAGATTTTGTGGACATGAGAGAGATTATTCAACAAAAGAGATTTATATTGATTTTAGTTCCAAACTGTGAACATGCCTCTTAAAATACCAAGTTTCTAACCTGTGCCTGGCTACAACTTTAATGTGACAAGAAATATGGCAGAATCATTCTCATATTGACCTTTCATTGCTGCTTCTTTCAGTCTGATGTGTTGTACAGCAGCTCTCATTCCATTCAGCTTGTCTACCTTCAGCAGTTCCAGCATCTATTACTCAGAATAGTATGCATGTCCTGCAAAATTTAACTTCAGATTGTTTACAATCAAATCAATCCCAGATGCTGTAATTCAGACTTCCTTTTTGGCATATTGTTTGACTACGAGAAGCAAATGGCAGTTCTAGAAGCAGAGGATACTGTGTGAAATGGAACTTGCCACCTCTATAGGTTTCAGTTATTTCTCTTCCCAGACCTATTAATGCTGAAGGCAGACTTTTACCTGTTCCCAAAGCAAGGTATTTCATGGAAGAGGTCACTACCCCATCACCAGAGGCTTATAGCTTGAGGGGCGCCCTCCACTAAGCATGTCTGACCAGGAGTCTCTCCCACTCTTACTGCCAGCAATGGGTGAGTTGGAAGGATTTTGTAGGTTGATATTCAACCCGTTTGGTCGCGTTATGAATGCACCTTCCTTGGCCATCAAGTCCTGCTGCGAGATTTGAACCCAGAGCTTCTGTCTCAGGCAGGGACACTACACACTGCGCCACAAGAACACTTTGATCGGTGCTTTGTAGGATGGCCTTGTCATTAATGATTTTACAATGCTTTGGAGAGCACCTACGTGTGCTGCCTATCACTTTCCCCTGTTTCATTTTAAAAGTAGGAATTGTCACACCGTCAAACCATCAGAAAAAACTAAAATGAGGGCAACACAGTGGTGCAGTGGTTAGCACTGCTGCCTCACGAGACCGAGGTCCCAGGTTAGATCCTGGCTCTGGGTCACTGTCAGTGTGGAGTTTGCACATTCTCCCTGTGTTTGTGGGGTTTTGCCCACACAACCCAAAGATATGCAGGCTTGGTGGATTACATAGGCATAGATTTTACAGTGCAGAAGGAGGCCATTCAGCCCATCGAGTCTGCCCCGGCTCTTGGAAAGAGCACCCTACCCAAGGTCAACTCCTCCACCCCATCCCCATAACTCAGCAACCCCACCCAACACTAAGGCCAATTTATCATGGCCAATCCACCTAACCCGCACAACTTTGGACTGTGGGAGGAAACCGGAGCACCCGGAGGAAACCCACGCACACACGGGGAGGATGTGCAGACTCCGCACAGACAGTGACCCAAGCCGGAATCGAACCTGGGACCCTGGAGCTGTGAAGCGATTGTGCTATCCACAATGCTACCGTGCTTCCTAAATGAAAATCGCTTATTGTCACGAGTAGGATTCAATGAAGTTACTGTGAAAAGCCCCTAGTCGCCACATTCCGGCGCCTGTCAGGGGAGGCTTGTACGGGAATCGAACCGTGCTGCTGGCCTGCCTGGTCTGCTTTTAAGCCAGCGATTTAGCTCAGTGAGCTAAACCAGCCCCATTCATTGGACACACTAAATTGCCCCTTAATTGGAAAAAATTAATTGGGTACTCTAAATTCATAAAACAGAAAGAAAAAACTAAAATGAAGATGTAAGAGTTTAGATAGAAGCAGAAAAAACAAGGGCAGAAACTAATGGAACTAAATGAACATTCCAGATTATTTACAACGCAGAATCAGGAAGATGATGCATGTCCGCGGTGGTGTCATTGACACATGTGTAGAGGGTACCAGTAGGCTGGGAGCAGCGGTGTGAAATCATTAGATTTCTGCACAATCGCAGACCCATGTGCCTGTTTAGCCATGTATTGATGACCATCTTCTATTGGCAAGAGCCACAGTGTGAGAGAAAATAGGTAGGGAGAAAGCTCATGTGCAGCATGAGGAAAGTAGAAAGCAGATAGACTGAATGGTTTGTTTATGTGCTTTTAAAAGTTAGAATCAAATCAAAAGAACGCTGGAAATATTCAGCAGGTCAGGTAATAGCCTGACTCCTCCAACCCCAGTTGATGCATTGGAAGTGGGGAAAATTATTGCATCCATTATCAAAAACTTTATAGCGGAATATTTAAGAAGGCAGTGGCAGGATCAGTCAGTCAGCACGGATTTATGAAGGGGAAATCATGCTTGTCAATTCTTTGAAGATGTAAACAGTACAGTTGACAAGGGGGAGCCAGTCAATGTGGCACATTTGAACTTTCAGAAGGCATTTGACAAAGTCCCGCATAAGAGATTATTGTGCAAAATTAAAGCGCATGGGATTGGGGGAAGTGTATTGAGCTGGATAGAAAACTGGTTGGCAGAGAGGAAACAAAGAGTAGGAATTAATGGGTCCGTTTCAAATTGACAGGCAGTAACTAGTGGGGTACCATCGGGATCGGTGCTGGGACCCCATCTATTCACAATATATATTAATGATTTTGATGAGGGAACAAAATGTAACATCTCAAAGTTTGCAGGTGATACCACGTTGGGTGGGATGGTGAACTGTAACGAGAATGCAGGGATCCTACAGCACGATCTGGACAGGTTGGGCGAGTGGGCAAATCAATGGCAGATGCAGTATAATTTGGATGTGTGAGGTTATTCACTTTGGAAACAAAAACAGGAAGGCAGATTACTACCTGAATTTTTGTAAATTAGGAGAGGGGAGTGTGCACCGGGACATAGGTGTCCTTGTGCACCAGTCGCTGAAGGTAAACACGCAGGTGCAGCAGGCGGTAAAGAAGACTAATGGTATGTTGGCCTTCATCGCAAGAGGTTTTGAGTACAGAAGTAGGGATATGTTGTTGCAATTATACAGGGCCTTGGTGAGGCCACACCTGGAGTATTGTGTGCAGTTTTGGTCTCCTTTTCTGAGGAAGGATGTTCTTGCTCTCGAGGGAGTGCAGTGAAGGTTTACCAGACTGATTCCAGGAATGATGGGACTGTCATGATTGACTACATTAGGATTATTCTCACTGGAGGTCAGAAGAATGAGGGGGGGAATCTCATAGAGACTTATAAAATTCTAACAGGACTAGACAGGGTAGTTGCAGGGAAGCTATTACCAATGATGGGTGTGTCCAGAATCAGGGGTCACAGTCTGAGGATTCAAGGTAAACATTTCAGACAGAGATGAGGAGATACTTCTTCACCCAAAGTGTTGAGCCTGTGGAATTCATTAACACAGGAAGAAGTTGATGAGAAAACATTGAATATATTCAAGAGGCAGCTAGATATAGCACTTGGGGATAATGGGATCAAAGGCTATGGGGAGAAAGCAGGATTAGGCTTTAGATAGATAGAGAATAGATAGAGAAATACAGCACAAAACAGGCCCTTCGGCCCACGATGTTGCGCCGAACTTTTGTCCTAGGTTAATCATAGAATTTTGGACAATTTTTCATGGCCAATCCACCCAACCTGCACATCTTTGGACTGTGGGAGGAAACCGGAGTACCCGGAGGAAACCCATGCAGTCACGGGGAGGATGTGCAGACTCCACACAGACAGCGACCCAAGTCGAAATCGAACTTGGGACCCTGGAGCTGTGAAGCAATTGTGCTATCCACAATGCTACCATGCTGCCCTTAAGAAGTTAACCTACACTCCATTATTCTACCCTAATCCATGTACCTATCCAATAGCCGCTTGAAGGTCCCTAACTTTTCCGACTCAACTACTTCCAGTTGAGTTGGATGATCAGCCATGATCGCGATAAATGGCGGAGCAGGCTCAAAGGGCCAAAAGGCTGCCTCCTGCTCCTATCTTCTATGTATCTATATGTATCTGTGCATCCTGCCACTGCTACGATCACAACAACCCCACCCCCCACACACACAGTCTCTGTTGAGAGATCCCACAATCAAATATCCCCTATATTATTTCCTCTGAGATAGTCGCTTTCGAGCCAATCTCAGAGTTGTCACTTCCCAAGCAAGAGGAATCCCCGAGCAAAGTTTCTGCCCAAACACAGTCACTCCCCAAGTGATAGTGTTACTCCACATGTTCCTTTAACAGTCATTTCACAAGTATTCATTCACCTCTCCCGATCGCTTCTCTGCTCCTCCCCTCCTATCGCCCTATCTCCTGTTCCGCTCTCTCCTGTGTCTCTCTCTCTCCTGTGCATGTGCTGATCCCACCACTGTACAGCATCACTGCTTTGGATGCTCACAGTCTTCCTATTTGGATCTGCTGACAAACAAGGGCACATATCCCACACTGATGTTATCAGTTTGAAAGCCTCCGAGGATGCAGAATGCTGTTCCCACATGAGAAACCTGTCAAATGTTTACAGAAAAGAAGCAGTTTTTCAGAGATGGCATCCTGTAATATTCACACGCTTTCAGGAATAAATATTCAGTAACTGATCGTTCACAATTCCTCCAGATTAACTCCCATAATATCCACATTAATGTTCAGGCAGTCTGATGATCCTGTGGGCAATCAGGTGTGGAAATGTCCCTTCGGCAGTGTGAGAAGATCAAGGTGATAGACCTGTTTACTCAGTACTTTGTGCTGAACTGTTTTACTAGAGCAAACCTAACCCGGGAGAAAGGGCCTGGAAGTTGGAATGTATGTTCCAGGGTAGTGGAGTACTATGGGAGTCAGGCAAGGTGACCTTGGAACGAAAGGATGCTGGGTGAGGGTGCCTGTGCAGAAGGCCTTTCTTGGAGCACCGACACTATATCGAAGTTTGAAGAAAGGAAACATAAAACAGCATTCGCCCCTCACACCAGAGGTGCCAGATCAACCCTGACGCATGGCCGCCCATAGATCACCCTAGATCCTCTATATCATCCTACCGCAGCACGGTAGCACAAGTGGATAGCACCGTGGCTTCACAGCGCCAGGGCCCCAGGTTCTATTCCCCACTGGGTCTATATGTGCAGAGTGCACGTTCTCCCCGTGTCTACGTGGGTTTCCTCCGGGTGCTCCGGTTTCCTCCCACAGTCCAAAGACGCGCAGGTTAGGTGGATTGGCCATGATAAATTGCCCTTAGTATCCAAAACATAGTGTCACATAGTGTCCAAAAAGGTTAGGACGGGTTATTGGGTTATGGGGATAGGGGGGAAGTGAGGGCTTAAGTGCAGACCCGATGGGCTGAATGGCCTCCTTCTGCACTGTTTGTTCTATGTTCTATTCTCCCGACCTTTACTCCCCCATACATTCCATGCCAATTTATGCATCTAACCACTCCCATGGTTCATCATACCCGCTGTGTCCACCTCTTGTCTCCCACCCAGTCTGCAAGTTTATTTATAGCCTCTGTGCCAACTTTATGCTAATTCTAACCAGCCCATGCCCTCCACCCATGGCCATAATACCAGCTCATCCAGAATGGGCAGCCTTCAGGATCCATGCTGAGGATAAATAAAATGATGTTCCAAATGTCTGTCGCAAACTTCATTTTTTTTCAATCATTCATTTATATCTTTAAAAAAGCAATTAGTACATTTACATTCCTTATCCAGATAATTCAATTCCTTATTTCTATATAAACAAAAGCATTGAAATTCATTGTCCCACTCAGAGTGTCTGTTATGGAGTAACACTATCACTTTGGGAGTGACTGTGTTTAGAACTGTCAATCAAAATGATCTGGCAGCCACCCTACCCTAGCATGATAATGGATGGTTGTGAAATGTGTCATGGAACATTAATCCAGCAAATCCAAGCGGTTTATCTCAACAGGCAGAGTGAAAAGCAATAATTTAAACACTCAAGGTTCCTCAAAATGCAAGGCAAGAGGTATAAATGCCTTGATAGCTTGACAGGCCCCTTTGACAGTTCATCTGGACACTTATGAAAACTGTTTCTGCCAGTTCCTTGAGATTTCAGGTTTCTGCAATTTTCATGCACATTCACTTCTACTTTCAATAATCTCATTGGGCAGGTTACCTCCCACAAAGATGTCCTCTACAAAAGGGTACCCTATCTATCCAAACAAATCCACGGATTTCAGACACCACTCACCCAAAACCACACGGGTGGAGACAGCTTCTGATTCCTATGGTCAATTGCTCCTGTGAAATGTGCATACCCTGCCCCATTTCTGATCCCACTAAAATGAGGGATGCTATGATTGGGGGGACATAATTCACAGATTTGGGCTTCATCTGTCATTGTAGTCACAATCGAGAGGCTCTCTGTATTGGCAAAAATCCTGGCAGAATATCCCTCAGGAGGGGGAGATAATGGGGTCGAGGCGGTAGCGTTGGAGGGAAAGACTTATTACGATTCCAGACGAGACCACAACAATGACTGGGATAATGGACCAAGACCCAGTTGTAAGACTGTGTGGAAAGAATGATTTGCTCCAGGAGTGACTGCATGAAAAAAGTGCTTGGGTATTTTAAAACAAAACTTTATTACGAATACAATATAAAACTTTTTAACTTCACATCCAATGAGAACAGCTTACAATTACCCCTTAAACACTACTGCTCAATTCCCATTGAGTATTTCCCAGTGACAACAAAAAAAGAAACATACAGCTCTCAATCCATCTTAAGATCAGCATGGTATAGACTAATCACAGAACAGATTTGGACTCCTGTTACATCCCTTCAGACTCTGGCTGAATATCTTCAAAAATCTGGTTCACCTGGTGTATTTCATCTTCTTGTCCACAAACAAGACTAGTCTGCTTTAAAGATTATTCCTCTTTATGTAAATATTCTGTGAGGAAAATTGTGGACCCAGTGTCAGACAGGTCAGACTTCAACTCTTCTCCATAGCTTTCTCAAAATGGTTCTCCGAATCCCTTAGCTACACCCAGCAAATGACATAATCTCCCCATGCTGAAAAGTAAACTAACTTTACAGGTTGAAAACACATTAACTCCCCATTGACTTTCCCAGTCAAAACACAGCCCAGAGTGAACAATTTGGTCAATTTCACCTGGCTCCTGAAATGAAATGAAAATGAAAATCGCTTATTGTCACGAGTAGGCTTCAATGAAGTTACTGTGAAAAGCCCCTAGTCGCCTCATTCCGGCGCCTGTCCGGGGAGGCTGATACGGGAATCGAACCGTGCTGCTGGCCTGCTTGGTCTGCTTTAAAAGCCAGCGATTTAGCCGAGTGAGCTAAACCAGCCCCTCCTAAAAGCTCCTTGCCCTGCAAAACACAATCCTTTTTAAAAACATGGCACCGCAGTTAAGCACACTATAAGCCCAGGCTTTTAACCATTAAATTGCCCCAATATTTAGAATCTAATATTCCTAAAGTCCTCCATTTGTCACAGGACCCTAATGCCTTCTGCCATCTCTGTAACATGACCTCTCCTGTACCAGAGGAATGTCCAGCAGCAGATGTCTCTGCACTGGGCTGCTAATGCCCAGAAGATGCAGGCTTCACAGATTGATACAGAATCTGCCTAATTTCATTCAAAGTTTCATTGCTTCGCAGAAGCTGACTAAGAGCCTCATTCTGCTGCTGAAGAATCTCATTTTTGTAAATCATGCTAAAGAATCTCTTTGTTTCTTTTTAGATGCTCCTGAAGAGTCTCATTGTTTCTTTGCAGATTTAGTTAACATCTCTCGTAAATTCAGTCAAAGTTTGCTGATTTAGAATGACCTGATAACTGTCTGTAGTTTGAACCTGTTCCTGATGTAAGCGCTCAAGAGGTTTCAGATCATCTTCATTTTCTTTGCCAGCAGCATGAGCCTGATGTTGTCCGCATGCTCTTGGAGATGGTGGAGCTTCTGCTCTCAAAGCTGCAGGTTCCTCACGTCCAGTAGGTTACATGCGCCCTCCCTGCACACAACAGCCAGAGCTTCTCAAGCCTCCTCCTTTACACAAACCACAATATTTAATTTAAACTCATCAACACGACCTTCCAAATCAGACATCTTACCCTCCTGATGCTCCCCTCCCTCCTCCGCTGCAGCTGCCATGCCACATTGCTGTGAGGTATTCACCTCTGTCCCTTCCTCATCAGCCCTTTCAGGAATCTCGGCCGCTGCTGCCAACTCTCCTTCATCACCAGCTGATGTGTTCATGGACATCTGTGTATCTGTCAGAGGAAGAAAATCGCAATTATTATTTTGTCGCATAAATTAACTCCCCTCCTGATGGTTTAAACACTCAGCTGCTGACATCACCTTCGCTCATCCCCATATCTAATCCACCATTGGTTATCGGGGAGTTGGAGAGGCTAAACAACTTCCTCGTGAACTCCTCCTGTTCCGTCAGCTCCTTGATGTACGGAACCCGCCCTCCAGTCAACAAGCACTCCTGGGATTTATGGGTCAGCTTTACCTGAAGGAAGAAATGGAAATGAAAAATGAATCATGGCTCAGACTTTGCTGTGCTGTCGTGTGACACATTTTCAGAGTGCTGGAGACAGTTTTCAGCCTGCACCCAGGGGGACTTCTGATTTGAGATCAATCTCAGGATAAAGTTAGAGCCATCACCTAGGCAACTGCAATTTACAACACTTTATAAAATTAGTTTAAAAAATCTTGTGATTCTCTATTTTCAACTCAAAACTAAGATATAATTTTTCAAATATTAACATATAAATATGTATCTAAAATCAGATATTGCCCTCGTGTCCATGGCATGTATAAGCAGGGCTTTCCATACAGATTGATGTCTTTTAGTGATGTTCGGCAATCTGGTCAAAGATTAAATCGAATTTAAGATTGAATCTTAAACGATTGAACTGATGGTGGGACAAGTTAGAGACAGACACTGCTGAGACAGACAGTGCTTTGGGAGATCTGCTCCCCTGTGTGAACACTGAAGGGTAAAGACCACATACAACTCAGTGTGACTGAAGCAGTTGAGCTGCAGTGTGAATGCGCTTGTGTCTGTCGGGGTCTGATGACTGAGAGAATGATTTGTTGCATACCATACACGTGATCGGTTTGTCTTCTATGTGAATGTGTTGCTCTGCACAGAGGGAAGGTGACTCAGGGAATGATTTGTCACAGACCATATGTGCGAATATGTCTGTGTTTGCAGAAGCCAATGAGTCCGAGAATAAATAGTCACATACCTTGCATGGTAAGGGTTTCTCTCCTGTGTGAATGCGTTGATGTACACGCAGGGTCGATGACACAGAGAATGATTTGTCACACACATCGCACGTGAAGGGCTTCTCTCCTGTGTGAACGCGTTGGTGGACACGGAGGTTAGATGGCCTTGAGAATGATTGGTCACAGATCTGGCATGTGAAAGGTTTCTCCCCAGTGTGAATGCGTTGGTGTTTCTGGAGAGTCGATAACTGAGCGAATGATTTGTCACACACCTCGCATGTGAAGGGCTTCTCTCCTGTGTGAATGCGTTGGTGTTCACGGAGGGTCGATGACGCTGAGAATGATTTGTCACACACCTCGCACCTGAAGGGCTTCTCTCCTGTGTGAACACGATGGTGTTCACGAAGGGTCGATGGTCTTGAGAATGATTTGTCACACACCTTGCACTTGAAGGGTTGTTTTACCTAAAGGAATAAATGAAAATTAAAAATGAATCATGGTCCAGACTTTGCTATGACACATTTTCAGAGTGTTGGAGTGTTTGGACCCTGCACCCAGGGGAACTTCTGCTCAGAGATCAATCTTATGACAAAGTCAGAGCCATCTCCAAGATTTTACAAACCTGCACAAAATTAGTAAATAAACATAATGTGATCTTTCTGTATTGTCAACTCAAAAATTAGGATTTAAAGTTCCAAAAATATATATATATTCAGATATTTTTTAAAGTTAATTTACAGGATGTGGTTGTCGCTGGTAAGGCCACCATTTATTGCCCATCCCTTTGGGGAGGTCAGGAGGTGAGTTACTCACCTTAGGATACCTAGCCTTTGACCTGCCCTGGAAGCCACAGTGTCAATATGGCTAGTCCACTTCAGTTTCTAATCAATGGTAACCCCAAGAATGTTGACTGTGGGGATTCAGCGATGGTAATGCCATTGAATGTCAAGGGGCGCTGGTTAGATCCACTTTTGTAGATGGTCATTGCCTGGCACTTGTGTGGCGCGAATGTAACTTGCTACATTCTGTAGCAAGGTCTTGCTACATTTGGATATGGACTGCTTCATTATCTGAGGAGTCACGAATGTTGCTGAACATTGTGCAGACATCTGCAAACATCCCCACTTCTGACCTTATGATTGGAGGGAGCAGTGATGTCCTGGAGCAGAGATGATTAACCTCCAACCACCACAGCCATCTTCCTTTGTGCCACGTATGACTCCAACCAGCGGAGATTCTTTCCTTTGATTCCTCTGATTCCCATTGACTCAAGTTTAGCTAGGGCTCCTTAATGACACACTAGGTCAAATGCTGCCTTGATGTCAAGAGCAATCACTCTCACCTCACCTCTGGCACTCAGCTCTTTTGTCCATGCTTGAACCAAGGCTGTAATGACGTCAGGAGCTGAGTGACATTGGCAGAATCCAAATTGAGCGTCTGTGAGCAGGTTATTGCCGAAGTAAGTGCCGCTTGATAGCACTGTTGATCACTCCTTCCATCAATTTGCTGATGATGGGGAGTAGACTGATTGGGCAGTAATTGGCTGGGTTGGATTTGTCCTGTTTCTTGTTTACAGGACACATCTTGGCAATTTTCCACATTGGCGGGCCGATGCCAGTGTTGTAGCTGTACTGGAACAGCTTGGCTCGGGGTGCAGCAACTTCTGAAGCACAAGTCTTCAGTATCCAGCAGCTTCAGCCGTTTCTTGACATTATATGGAGTGATTCATAATAGAACATAGAACATAGAACAGTACAGCACAGAACAGGCCCTTCGGCCCTCAATGTTGTGCCGAGCCATGATCACCCTACTCAAACCCACGTATCCACTCGATACCCATAACCCAACAACCCCCCCCCCCAACCCAACCTTACTTTTATTAGGACACTACGGGCAATTTAGCATGGCCAATCCACCTAACCCGCACATCTTTGGACTGTGGGAGGAAACCGGAGCACCCAGAGGAAACCCACGCACACAGGGGGAGGACGTGCAGACTCCACACAGACAGTGACCCAGCCGGGAATCGAACCTGGGACCCTGGAGCTGTGAAGCATTTATGCTAACCACCATGCTACCCTGCTGCTACCCTGGGTGTCGACCGACGTTAAGTGATGCTGGGGACCTCTGGAGGAGACCGAGATTGATCATCCGCTCAGCACTTCTGGCTGAAGATTGTTGCAAATGCCTCAGCCTTGTCTTTGGCACATATGTGCTGGGCTCTTCCATCATTGAGGATTTGGATATTTGTGGAGCCTCCTCCTCCAGTGGCTTATTTGTCCACTACCATTCACAGCTGGATGTGGCAGGACTGCAGAGCTTAGATCTGATGCATTGGTTGTGGAATCGCTTAGCTTTGTCCACTACTTGCTAATTCTGCTGTTTGACACAGTCTTGTGTTGTAGTTTCACCAGGTTGCCTGATGTTGCTCATGGCATGCTCTCCTGCACTTTTCATTGAACCAGGGTTGATCCCTTGGCTTCATGATAATGGTAGAGTGAGGGAAATTACATAGAATTTACAGTGCAGAAGGAGGCAATTCGGCCCATCGAGTCTGCACCGGCTCTTGGAAAGAGCACCCTACCCAAGGTCAACACCTCCACCCTATCCCCATAACTCAGTAACCCCACCAAACACTAAGGGCAATTTTGGACACTAAGGGCAATTTATCATGGCCAATCCACCTAACCTGCACATCTTTGGACTGTGGGAGGAAACCGGAGCACCCGGAGGAAACCCACGCACACACGGGGAGGATGTGCAGACTCCGCACAGACAGTGACCCAAGCCGGATTCGAACCTGGGACCCTGGAGCTGTGAAGCGCTGTGCTATCCACAATGCTACCGTGCTGGGTCATGAGTTGCAGATTGTGGTTCAATACAATTCTGCTGCTGCTGATGACCCACAGAACCTCATGGATGTCCTGTCTTGAGTTGCTAGATCTGTTCGAAGTCTATCCCATTTAGCGCTAGTCACTTCTACCCACACTAATATGGTCAGACACATCTGCAGCAGGTTGATTGGTGAGGATGAGGTCAAGTATGTTTTTCCCTCTCACTGGTTCCCTCACCACCCGCTGCAGTCCCAGTCTGGCAGCCGTGTCCCTGAGGACCTGGGCAGCTCGGTCTCTGGTGGTACTAAATGAAATGAAATGAAAATGAAATGAAAATCGCTTATTGTCACGAGTAGGCTTCAATGAAGTTACTGTGAAAAGCCCCTAGTCGCCACATTCCGGCGCCTGTTCGGGGAGGCTGTTACGGGAATCGAACCGTGCTGCTGGCCTGCTTGGTCTGCTTTAAAAGCCAGCGATTTAGCCCTGTGCTAAACAGCCACTCTTGGTGATGGACATTGAAGTCCCCCACCCAGAGCAAGTTCTGCAACCTTGCCACCCTCAGTGCTTCCTCCAAGTGGTGTTCAACATGGAGGAGTACTGATTCATCAGCTGATGGTGGCTGGTACGAGGCAATCAGCAGGAGGTTTCCTTGCCTATGTTTAACCGGAAGCCATGAGACTTCATGGGGTCCAGAGTTGATGTTGAGGACTCCCAGGGCAACTCCCTCCCAACTGTATACCACTGTGCCGCCACCTCTGCTGAACCTGTCCTGCCGGTCCGACAGGACATGCCCAGGGATGGTGATAGACCAGATAAGGATGACAGATTTCCTTCCCTAAAGGACATTAGTGAACCAGATGGGTTTTTACGACAATCGACAATGGTTTCACAGTCATCGTTAGACTTTCAATTTCAGATATGCTACTGAGTTTAAATTCCACCACCTGCTGCGGTGGGATTCAAACCCGGGTCCCCAGATCATTATCCTGGTCTCTGAATTACTAGTCCAGTGACAACACCACAACGCAACTGCCTCCCCTCTTGTCCATCACAGGTAAACTTGTGTATAAACAGCAGCTACTATACTGTAGCCGCCTCGGGTGGCCACGTCCCTATTACAAAATGGCACTTTGCAAAGAATGCTGGGAAAATGGACAAGGCTGAGAAAGCAAGCAGGTGCAAGGTTTGTCTGTTGATTGGAGCTGTAGCTCCCAGACAAGACTGATACTGCAAATCCATTACCATACTAATGAGCCATCTCCAGGGACAAAAGAGAAACATTTTGGTAACAGATACTAAAGCAGACACCCCGGCGCCAGAGGAGACTAGAACAAAGCAGGCCAACGGCCACCTAGGGCCCGCCCAGCAATCAGGGCAGCCACCCCTTTATTGGAGGAAATCGATACCGATGATCAGGATACGGTCCAATTAATTGGGACCAAGTTCAAGGACCACCCAAAAGCGCGCGAAGCCCCCTTTGGGTATAAGAAGAAGCCCCCAAGAGAGAATCGCTCTTCTTGGCCTTGGCACTCAGCGACTAGAAGCCTGCCTAGCAGCTGCACCAGAACACGTAAGTCCAAAATCAACGCACGCTACGAGATAGACGCTCCTAGCTACTATTCCGTACCAGCTCAACCCCAGCAGCCTCAGAACCGGACAACGGCCATTGTTCCTCTGGCTGAGTGGGCGCCCGAAGCTAAGTATAGGCTTTAGTAGTAGTGATAGTTTAGTTGGTGGAGTTTGTGCATGAGTATAATTGACTGTGTGTGTAAATAAATGAGCATTGATTTCGAACTTACTAACTGGTGTATCGATTCTTTGATCAGTATTCGGTTTTGAACCTTGTAGCGGTATCGAAAGATACCTGGCGACTCTTGAGAAAACGTAGAATTAAGGAAGGCGACCATTCCCGCACCAGCCTCCCCGGACAGGCACCAGAATATGGCGACTAGGGCCTTTTCACAGTAACTTCATTGAAGCCTACTCGTGACAATAAAGCGATTTTCATTTCATTAACCGCCATAAACAGAGCCAATTAAAGAGAGAACACAACGAGCAACAATACATATTGTATCTTCTTTCAATGATGTTTGGTGATCTGATTAATGGTTAAATTAACCTTCCTGAAACAATTGGACTGATAGTGGGAGAGGTTGAAAACAGACACTGCTGAGACGATGCAGGACTGAGGGT
The DNA here is from genome assembly GCF_902713615.1 of Scyliorhinus canicula. Classification (NCBI taxonomy): domain Eukaryota; kingdom Metazoa; phylum Chordata; class Chondrichthyes; order Carcharhiniformes; family Scyliorhinidae; genus Scyliorhinus; species Scyliorhinus canicula. The sequence continues at coordinate 46,861,378 of NC_052158.1, read as the reverse complement.
GTTGTGCAGGGTAAATGAGCTTGTTTCGCACATTGAAATTGGCCATGTTGTGGGCATCACAGAGATGTGGCTGCAAGGTGATCAAAAGGACAGGAAGATGGGCAAAGCGGGCGTGGTTGCATTGTTAGTAAGGAATGAAGTTAAATCGATAGCAAAGATATAGGATCAGAAGGCATAAAATCTCTGTGGTTAGAGTTGAGGAATCGCAATGTTGAAAAGATGTGGAGCAGTCATCAGGATCTGGAGCTGAAAATAAATCAGGAGATAGGAAAGGCATGTAAAAAAGGCAATATTACAATAATCATGGGAGACTTCAATGTGCAGGTGGTCTGGGAGAATCAGGTTGGTAGTGGATCCCAAGAAAAGGAATTTGTGGAATGTCTAAGATATGGTTTATTTTTAACAGCTTGTGACAGAGCCTACTAAGCAACAGGCAATTCTGGATTTGGTGATGTGTAATGAGGCAGACTTGATTAGGGATCTAAAGGTGAAGGAACCCTTAGGGAGCAGTGACCACAATATGATAGAATTTATCCTGCATTTGAGAGGGAGAAGCTGCAATCAGGTCTAACGGTATTATAATTACATAAGGGTAACTACAAAGACATGAGGGAGGGGATGGCCAGAGTTCATTGGAAAAGGAGCCGAGCAGGGAAGACAGTAAAACTCCAGCAATGGCAGTAGTTTTGGGGGAAGCACAACAGAAATTCATCCCAAGGAGGAAGATGCTAATGGGAGGACAATGCATCCATGGCTGACGACAGAAGTCAAGAACAGCATAGAAGCAAAAGAAAAAGCATACAAAGTGGTGAAATTAGTGGGAAACCAGAGGATTGGGAAGCCTTTAAAAGCAAGCAGAGGACAACTAAAAAAGCAATAAGGGGGTAGAACGAAATATGAGTGCAAGACAGCGAGTAATATAAAAGAAGATACAAAGAGTTTTTCTCAATGTATAAAAAGTAAGAGAGAGGCAAAAATAGGAATTGGACGACTGGAAAATGTAGCTGGAGAAGTAATAATAGGAAACAAAGAAATGGCAGAAAAACTGAATAGTTACTTTGCATCAGTCTTCATGGTGGAAGACACCAGTGGGTTGCCAGAGCTCCAGGAGAATCAAGGGGCAGAGGTGAGTGCAGTGGCCATCACAAAGGAGAAGGTTCAGGGGAAATGGAAAGGTCTGAAGGTGGGTAAATTACCTCGACCAGATGCACGACACCCCAGGCCTTTAAAAGAGATAGGCGAGGAGATTGTGGAGGCATTGGTGATATTTCAGGAATTGCTGGAGACAGGAAGGGTCCCAGAGGACTGGAAAGTGGCTAATGTATCACCGCTGTTTAAAAATGGAGGGAGGCAGAATACGGAAAATTATAGGCCAGTTAACCTGACTTCAGTCACTGGTAAGATTTTGGAGTCCATTATGAAAGATGAAATTGCACAGTACTTGGAAGAGTACTGGGGAGGTCATGTCTGACAAGAGTTCTTTGAGGAACTAACAAGGAAGTTAAACAAAGGAGAACCAGTGGACATGATTTATTTAGATTTCCAGAAGGCCTTTGACAAGGTGCCGCAAAGGGGGTTGCTAAATAAGTTAAGAGCCCATGGTGTTAAGGGTAAGATCCTGGCATGGATAGAGGATTGGCTGACTGGCAGGCAGAGTGGGGATAAAGGGGTCTTTTTCAGGATGGCATCCGGTGGCTAGTGGTGTGCCTCAGTGGCCTGTGCTAGTGCCACAAGTTTTCACAATATAAATTAATGATCTGAATGAAGTAACTGAAGGCACTGTTGCTAAGTTTGCAGATGATACAAAGATCTGGGGACGGACAGGTAGTTTTGAGAAAGCAGGTGGGCTGCAGAAGGACTTGGACAGGCTAGGAGAGTGGGCAAAGAAGTGGCAGGTGGAATACAATGTGGAAAAATGTGGGGTTATGCACTTTGGAAGGAGAAATGGAGGCGTAGACTATTTTCAAAATGGGGAAATACTTAGGAAATCAGAAGCACAAAGGGACTTAGGATCTTTGTTCATAATTCTCTTAAGGTTGACGTGGAGGTTCAGTCGGCAGTTTGGAAGGTAAATGCAATGCAAGCATTTCTGAGAGGGCTGGAATACAAGACCAGGGTTGTACTTCTGAAGCTATGTAAGGCTCTGGTCAGACCCCATTTGAAGTGTTGAGAGCAGTTTTGAGTCCCGTATCTAAGGAAGGATGTGCTGGCCTTGGAAAGTGTCCAGAGGAGGTTCGCAAGAATGATCCCTGGAATGAAGAGCTTGTCGTATGAGGAACGGTTGAGGACTCTGGGTTTGTACTCGAAAGTCTGTCACGATGACATCGGACTCGAAGCATTGGCTCTTTTCTCTCCCTACAGATGCTGCCAACTTGCTGAGATTTTCCAGCATTTTCTCTTTTGTTTCAGATTCCAGCATCCGCAGTAATTTGCTTTTATCCTGGGTCTGTACTCGTTGGAGTTTAGATGGAGGAGGCTGGGGGGATCTTATTGAAACTTACAAGATACTGCGAGACCTGGATAGAGGGATGTCGGGCGGATGTTTCCACTAGGTGGAACACGACTAGGAAAAACAGAAGCAGTGGACACAATCTCAGACTAAAGGGACGATCCTTTAAAACAGAGATGAGGAGGAATTTCTTCAGCCAGAGGGTGATGAATCCGTGGAACTCTATGCCGCAGAAGACTGTGGAGGACAAATCACTGAGTGTCCTTAAGACAGAGATAGAGAGGTTCTTTATTAATAAGGGGATCAGGGGTTATGGGAGAAGGCAGGAGAACGGGGATGAGAAAAATATCAGCCATGATTGAATGGCGGAGCAGACTCGATGGGCCAAGGGCTCTAATTCTGCTCCTACGTCTTATGGTTTTATGAGACAGACGGTGCTTTGGAAGGACAGCTTCCCTGTGTGAGCACTGGAGGGTAAACAACACAGACAACTCTCAGTGTAAGGGAAGCAGATGAGCCGCAATGTGAATGTGCTGGACTCTGACGGTCTGATAGCTGTGAGAATGATTCGCCGCACCCCTCGCACGTGAATGGTTTCTCACCAGTGTTTGCAGAAGGCTGATTTGTCACATACCAGACATGTGAAATGGTTTGTCCCGTGTGAATGTTTTGCTGTGCGCAGAGGGAAGGTGACTTCGGGAATGATTTATCACATAGCGTATTTGCGAATATACGCATGAAGCCAGAGTCCAAGAATAATTTGTCACCTACCTTGCATGGGAAGGGTTTCTGCCCCGTATGAATACGCTGGTGCTTACGCAGGGTCGATGCCTGGAGGAATGATTTGTCACACACCTCACATGTGAAGAGCTTCTCACTTGTGTGAATACGTTGGTGATTACGGAGGTGCGATGACCATGAGAAAGATTTGCCACATATTTTGCACATGAAGGGTTTCTCCCCGGTGTGAAGGTGCTGGTGTTGACGGAGGGTCGATAACACCGAGAATGATTTGTCACACACCTGGCAAGTGAATGGTTTCTCCCCTGTGTGAATGCGTCGATGCTGACGGAGATTGGATGATTGTGAGAAGGACTTGTCACACACCTTACAGGTGAATGGTTTCTCCCCTGTGTGAATCAGCCGATGCTTCAGGAGGTTCGTAGACGTCACAAAACCTTTATCACAAACAACACACCTGAATCGTTTCTCTTCCATGTGGCTGCCCTTGTGGTAACAGTAGTTGAAACAAATGCACCTGAGAAAATCTTTTGAACCTGTGGAGTTCCCGAATCAGACCTCACTTGAACACTCTCCCACCTGTAGGAATGAGTCAGTGGTTCATGAGGCTCGATGAATGATTAAAGCTCTCACCACTCTTGGACCCCGCTCATACTTCTTTCCAGTCTCACTAACCAATCACCCACAGGCCAACCATCGGAAAGGATGGTTCTGATGGAAGGTTCAACACCACTGACAGTTTCAGATTTGATGACGTGTCAAAGGTCCCCTGACCCAACTGATTTCCAGATATGATTTCACTGTCCAATCTTCTGTGTTTTGCAATACTATGAAGGAACTAGATGTCTTCCCACAGTTGTGCAGTTGTTCCTTGGGTGATGTTCAGGATCTATATGTGGTGTCAATCCTCTCTGTATTCTCTGCAAATGCGGTACAATCCTTCTGTAAAACAGGAAAAGGAAAAATGATTGCCTCTAACTATCTCTCTTCCTTTGTTGAAGTGTCTGATTCCTCAGAGAATGTTCCACAGTGAGTGTCAGTCTACTATTCCCGTGTGGAAAGATCAGATTCAAGTCCTTTCTTTTTCCTCACTTGACTGTCCCACACCCTTTGTTTCCAGCAGGGATACTGAATAATGACCAGGAGCAGACAGCGTGGCTACTTTCTTTCCGACACCCAGACCCATCTTCCCAGGCACCATGAGGACAATGGAAAAGACAGCCAGGCAGAGTGTAAAACAGGCTATCTGTGCGCCCGCATTGCGCTGGCAAAGACCAGAGGCGCGATTCAACAAAAGGGAACAAAGTCCGATAGCGAGCGTATTTAGCCACGTGTTTCCTGGCTTTCACAGCACCGAGGAAGGCAATGCTATAAATTGGCACCTCAGAGGGGAACCAAGGCCCGTTTTGAGCACTGAGGAGTTCAGCTCACTGGAACTCCTGTGCAGCAAGAGTTAGGGACGCGACTTAAAAATGGCTCCGATCTCTGGAGCCCTCGATTCAATCCTCAACCCCTACCCAAGCCCTAATGCATGATGAGGACCCACCCACAATCTCCCCAACATCGCCCCAGGGTACCTCTGGTTCAATCGCCACTGTGCAAAAACACCAGCTTGGCACCTTGGCAGTGCCTCTTACAGTTGACAGTGCCACCTCATAATAATAATCTTCATCGTCTTAAGCAGGCTGACATTAACACTGGAATGAAGTTACTATGAAAAGCCCCTAGTCGCCACGTTCCGGCACCAGTTCAGGTACATGGAGGGAGAATTCAGAATGTCCAATTCACCAAACAGCACATCATTCAGTACTTGTGGGAGGAAACTGGAGCATCCAGAGGAAACCCACGCAGACACAAGGAGAATGTGCAGACTCCACACAGGCAGTAACCCCAGCAGGGAATCCAACCTGGTACCCTGGTGCTGTGAAGCAACAGTGCTAACCACCGTGCAATTGGGCAACCTGGCTGTGCTAGCCTGGCACAGTTGGCACCAGCAGTGACAGGGTACCACCCTGCCCAAAGGGCATGCACCTGGTCCCCCTGATCTCCTGGGAGACCCTACGTGCCGTTCTGTCTGGTCCCCATTTGTGGAGACCAGTACTGAATGCCACTCACCCGAGGTCTCTGAGGCGAAGGAGATAGATTCCACATTTCAGATGTCTCATGAATCTGCACATTAAAGAATAGCTGTCTCTCTTTAATATGCAATTTGCTAAAATGTGGGTGGAATTTGCATCGCAACATCTCGCGTGATCATGTTCGAGCTGGATAGATCTCGGGAGCAGGGTTTCCTGGCTTCTTTCAGCCACGTCGTGTCGCTACGAATTGCTTTTCGGGTGCAGCGTACCCGTACAATTGCACCCCAGGTTTACAATTTGAGTTTGTGTTCAATCTAAAAACTCTCAGGAGAAATGTTAATTCTCTTTTTTTCACCAAATTATTTGAACGATGGGCAGGAAGTACTGATCGAAGGGTTCTGGTTTATCCTGCACTCACTCAGACTGCACATCCCGATTCAGCTCAGACACAGCACTGGGCAAAACTATCAAATCCAAGCCCAGGCTTCTGGGAAAGGCTGAGGCCCAAGAGAAATTTTAAAGAAGACATTTCAGTAAATGTGTCTCTGCCCCTCCCAGATAATTACACCTCACCTTCTCATATTCAGCAATGACCATCAACAAAACTCAGCCTGTAAATCAGAAGGGGAATGCTTCCAATAAACACCCTCAATATCCAACACACAGCCAATCAAACAGCTCAGCACAAAGCACCGAGTAAACAGGTCTGTGAGCTGGATCTTCTCACACAGCATAAGGGGCATTTATTTCCACAGCTGATTGCCCACAGGATAGTCAGACTGCCTGAACATTAGTGTGGATATTGTGCAATGTAATGATTGTAAATTCTGCTCCTTCACTCACCATCTCCTGACTTGGTTTTGAGTCCCTACAGGAAGTGAAGCAGCTGTGGTAGAGGAAGAGGAGAGAATGGGCAGAGTGGGTGGGCTCTCTGATTGACGTCTCTCACAGCCAATCCAAATATTTCTGCAGTAACAGGAGTTTCCTGAAGTTTGGGAAACTGACCGAGGAAACGGAGGTGACTTTGAGCAGCAGATCAGGTGGGGATTTAAACTTGTCATCGTCCCATCTGAAAAAAAACCTCACTTATTGCAGCTGCTGTCTCAGTTCCCCCGATAAACGTTTAACAGAGATTTCTAGTGTGGGAATAGCAATCTTCATCCCCGGGGGCTTTCAAACTGGCAATATCAGTGTGAGATGTATACCCTGGAATGAATTTGAGAGCAGATGAGAAGAAGACTCACAGCATCCAAAGCAGTGATGATATGCATTGGTGGGAACAGCACAGGAGAGAGCAACACAGGAGACGGACACCTGGGAGAGGTCTAAGGAGCGGGGATCCACCGTGTGATCTGGGCGTGCCTCTATTCCTGGAAGAGTGACTTGGTGCACAGCTCCAGGGTCCCAGGTTTGATTCCCGGCTGGGTCACTGTCTGTGTGGAGTCTGCACGTTCACCCTGTGTCTGCGTGGGTTTCCTCCGGGTGCTCCGGTTTCCTCCCACAGTCTAAAGATGTGCGGGTTAGGTGGAATGGCCATGCTAAATTGCCCTTAGTGTCCAAAAAATGTTAAGTGGGAGTTACTGGGTTACGGGGATAGGATAGATACGTGGGCTTCAGTCGGGTGCTCTTTGTAAGGGCCTATGCAGACTCGATGGGCCGAATGGCCTCCTTCTGCACTGTCAATTCTATGACTGAAGCAGTGCACTGGGGTTCCTTGTGTGAATAGACGCCACAGGGTCTGATATCTTACAGCTCTGCCCGGTCCAGCAGTCGCATATTGTGGATGTTCAGCTTCCCTCAGCTCCAGTTTGTCAGAGTAATTCACCCTTCTGGTATTGTCCTGGCATATCCTGATCTATTCACCTCTCCTGGAATGTCCCAGTTCATTCTCCTCTCCCGCGATGTCCAATCTCAGGCAGTTGGTGCCTGAAAGATCAAAACCTCTTGACTGTAATTTGAAGAACTTCCTCAAACAGGCACAATCGCCATGAACTCACCACTCTCGTTATTCCCATCTGGAGATGTGGTAATTTCTGTGGTTGGTGCCAACTTCCTGGGCGATGTTTAATAAAACAGGGTTAAAGATCACAAAAGTTCAATTTACATTCTAACTTACATTGAAAATTCCTGATACGGTCAGTTTCAGCTGGTTACACTGACAAAATCAACACAAAGTAGTGAAAACTCTCAATCGCAAGCTGTGCATTTGTGATTGTTGCATATTTGTCAAGGGGCTTAACTGAAGTAATTTTATTTTAAATTGTGTGTACCAATTGAGCAGTATTTAAAAGTGGCGTATTTTGATCTGATTGGCTTCATGATCAATGCAGTGTGTAAACATCTATGGGATAATTTCCTCACTCATTTTACAACATGTTACTATTTCAATAAATGGTGGGTGGGGTTTGTACAGGGACCCCAGAATCTGAGCAATTATTTGTGTTGCCCTGACAACAACTTTAATCTATGTTCTTGTTCTCTGAGTCAGAGGGCTGTGGGTTGAAGTCCCGCTCCAGGACCTGAGTACAAAAAATCCTGGCTGAGACTCCAGTGCAGTACTGAGGGATAGAAGAGATTCCAGAGATAGGGAGGGAAGAGGCTATGGAGGGAATTGAAAACATAGAACATAGAACGATACAGCGCAGTACAGGCCCTTCGGCCCTCGATGTTGCACCGACATGGAAAAAAAAACTAAAGGACATCTAACCTACACTATGCCCTTATCATCCATATGCTTATCCAATAAACTTTTAAATGCCCTCAATGTTGGCGAGTTCACTACTGTTGCAGGTAGGGCAAACCTCATGGTGGACCTTCAATTCACTGAGAGGCAGAGAGAGCGAGTGAACAGTATGCTTTATTAGTCATGAACTTGTCTAGCCAGTCAGTCGTACAGATGAATACGCCCACAGGCGGCCGGTCTATTTTTGGCCCCGGTGAGGGCGGAGCCATACCGGGGTTACAGTACAGCACCTGGAAGCAGTTCATATCACCACTTCCAGGTCACAGGTTACAGTATCATGCATGCATTATGGTGAATACATTCACCACATTCACCCCCTGTTAAAAAAATCAAGTCCAGTGGGGATGACATGGGGTCATTAGATATTCAGTCTAACTGGAGGCCGGATCATTCTCTTCAATCTCCGCAGCTCTGGCGGTGTGGCGGGCACAGTTGTCGCAGGTGGTGACACCAGGGGCATTGTGTCTGGAGCTTGAGCATCAGTCCGGGGTGTTGGAGACGGTTGGGGTGCGGGGGTAGGCAGGGGGGCGATGGGTGGTGGCAGTGTCGGCACGGAGCAATACAGGAGACCCAGGGGAGTGTACGGGGCACTGTGGGTGGTGGCAGGCAGCGGGGAGGGAGAGGATGTAGGAGGGTGGGGCGCATTGGCGGGGGAACCAGCTGCCGCCAGATCCCGTAGGAAGACCGTATCTTGCTATCCGTCCTGGTGTGCGATGTAAGCACTGGGGGTTAGCGTGGAGCAGCTGGACCCTCTCGACCAGGGGGTTGGTCTTATGGCTCCTCATGTGCCTCCGGAGAAGGACTGGTCCCGGAGTTTTCAGACAAGATGGAAGCGAGACCCCGGAGATGGACTTCCTGGGGAAGACAAACAAACAATCGTGAGGGGTCTCGTTCATGGCTGTGCAGAGGAGCGATCTGATGGAGTGGAGGGCATCGGGGAGGACTTCCTGCCAGCCGGGGATCGGGAGACTTCTAGACCTAAGGGCCAGTAGAACGGCCTTCCATACCGTCGCGTTCTCCCTCTCCACCTGCCTGTTTCCCTGCGGGTTATAGCTCATAGTCCTGCTCGAGGCGATGCCTTTGTTGAGCAGGTACTGACGTAGCTCATCGCTCATGAACGATGTGCCTCGTTCGCTGTGGACGTAGGCAGGGAAACCGAACGGTGCGAAGATGTTGTGCAGTGCCTTTATTACGGTGGCTGAGGTTATTTCAGGGCAGGGGACAGCGAAGGGGAAGTGGGAGTACTCATCAATGACGGTGAGAAAGTATATATTCCGGTTGCTGAAGTCAATGCTTAGGCGCTCAAAGGGCCGGGAGGCTTTTACCAGGCGGGCCTTGTCTCGCCGGTAGAAGTGCGGTTTGCACTCCGCGCAGACTTGGCAGTCCCTGGTCATGGCCTTGACCTCCTCGGTGGAGAAGGGCAGATTGCGGGCCTTAATGAAGTGGGTAAGCTGGGTGACCCCCGGGGTGGCAGAGGTCATTGTGGATAGCCCGAAGTCGGTCATCTTGCGTCTGGCGCATTTGCCGTGGGACAGGGCATCTGTGGGCTCGTTGAGCTTCCCAGGACGATACTTGATATCATAATTGTAGGTGGAGAGTTTGATCCTCCACCTCAAGATTTTATCATATTTTGCCCCGTTGTGCATTGTCAAACATGAAGGTGACCGATCGTTGGTCGGTGACGAAGGTGAACCTCCTACCAGCTAGGTAGTGCCTCCAGTGCCGCACGGCTTCCACTATGGCTTGTGCTTCCTTCTCGACCCAGGGGTGGCGAATTTTGGAAGCATAGAGGGTCCTAGAGAAGACTGCTACTGGCCTGCCGCCTGGTTGAGTGTGGTGGCCAGTGCGATGTCTGACGCATCGCTCTCTAGCTGAAGAGGGATGGACTCATCCATGGCGTGCATTGTGGCCTTGGTGATGTCAGCCTTGATGCGGCTGAAGGCCGCACAGTTCTCGTCCGTCAGGGGAAAAGTGGTTGTTTGAATAAGTAGGCGGGCTTTGTCCGCCTAGTTGTGGACCCATTGGGCATAGTAGGAGACTAGCCCCGGGCATCGTTTTAGGGCCTTGAGGATGTGGGGAGGGGAGACTCAACAGTCGCCGGACCTCTGCGGGTAGTCTGTGTGGTCGGTAGAGTCACGAGATGGCAGCTCCCATGAGTCGTACGTGTCAGGCTGGGGTGAAGATGGCGACCAAGATGGCCGCCCCTATCGGTCCCACGTGTTGGTCGGGGCCGGCGGCCAAGATGGCGGCTCCCATGATTCGCATGTGTCGGTCGGTGTTGGGGCCGGTGACCAAGATGGCGACCTCCACGCATTGCACGATACCGATGACGCATCTGACGGGGGGCGTTCGAGCAGGCGCAGCCGCATTGCGGATTCTGTGGGGCTGCGAGCCCACAGGTCGAGCTTGGTCCATTTTTGAATTTCTGGGCCTTAGGCCGGCCCAGACAGACTCTAGCGAAGTGCCCCTTTTTCCCACAATCGGTACATGTCGCTGTGCGGGCTGGGCAGCGCTGCCGGGGGTGTTGACCCTGGCCGCAGAAGTAGCACTGCGGTGCCCCGGGCTGGGCTGGCAGACGCACAGCACAGGCCTGCGACGTAATCGGGTCCGACGGGGCAGCGACGAGGGTGTCCACAAGTGGTTCGCCAGACCTGCGGGGAATGCACTGAGGTTCTGGTAGGCCACCTCTAGCGAGGTAGCTAGCTTTACCGTGTCCCACAGATCAGAGGTCCCGTTCTCCAGCAGGCACTGCCTGATATAGTTCGAGCGGACCCCCGCCACGTAGCTGTCCCGAGTTCATGTGTTCCTCCGCCGTCACATCTTGATAGCTGCAGTTCCTCGCGTGTAGGGTCAGGGTTTCGAGATACTTGTCCAGCAATTCTCCAGCACGTTGACAGCGAGTAGTGAGGAGGTGTCTGGCGAACACCTCATTTACAGGCTTCAGAAGTGTGCCTTGAGAGTTGCGACCACTGCCTCGTACATGGCCGCTTTCTCGATCATTACTGACAATCGATGGCTCATCCGAGTGTGGAGTAGTCGTAGCTTGAGAGTCTCTGAAAGAGGTGTTATGGAGGAGTTGAGCTAGACCTCGAAGCATCAGAGCCAATGTTAGAATATTTCCTTGGCTTCAGACGTGCGGGCGTTGAGTTCCAGTCTGTCTGGCTTTAGAGCGGCTTCCATAGTGCTGTCTCTGACTAATAAATTGATTTACCTTTGATTCACTGAGAGGCAGAGAAAGCGAGTAAACAGAAGGCTTAATTAGTCATGAACTTGCCTAGCCAGAGTCAGTAGTACAGATGAATGCCGCCCATAGGCAGCCTGTCTATATATGGCCCCGGTGAGGGCGGAGCCAGAGGCGTAGCCATACCTGGATTACTGTACAGTACCTGGAAGCAGTTCATTTCACCACTTCTAGGTCATAGGTCACAAGTTACAGTATCATGCATGCATTATGGTGAATACATTCACCACACCTCACTAAAACTAACACTGAGCTTTCCAGGGAAAGTGGGGTATTCCTCGAGTATTATTCCTGACAGACTGTTAGAACTGTCCCTAAACAATAGAACCTTAATGAATGAATGAAAGCAGAATGGTTAATCAGCAGCACTGATTGAAGATAATCCCTTAAAATGTCCATTCCAGCTGATACCTGGAACTGTACCACCTTTCACAGCTTCAGGAACCCAGACACAAAGACAACACTGACAACTGCAGCTTGAATGAGTTCCCACTTGAGACGATTGGTGGATTTTAGGAATATTGACTTTAGTATATTGGGACTCTGTTTGGCTGCGGTGGTCATGGTTTCAAAAACAATTTTGCTTTGCTTCCAAGATACAGCAGGTGAAATTGACATGGGGAATGTGGATTGATTGGGGAGGTCCCTGGGGAGTTAATGTGCTTTTGCAGCTTGCAGAGATCATTTATTTTCAAGCTTTGAGAGATGAGGTAATTAGAACAGTACAGCACAGAACAGGTCCTTCGGCCCTCGATGTTGTGCCGAGCAATGATCTCCCTACTCAAACCCTATACCCTATCCACCCTATACCCGTAACCCTTAACCTTACTTTTAGGACACTACGGGCAATTTTAGCATGGCCAATCCACCTAACCCGCACATCTTTGGACTGTAGGAGGAAACCGGAGCACCCGGAGGAAACCCACGCACACACGGGGAGGACGTGCAGACTCCACACAGACAGTGACCCAGCTGGGAATCGAACCTGGGACCCTGGAGCTGTGAAGCATTTATGCTAACCACCATGCTACTGTGCTCCCCTAATTGCTGGGTGGAACCCGGAAAGGCGGAGAGGCCATGAGTTTTGGAAAAGCTTTGGGAGAGAGAAGAGGTCTGATCAGGCTATCACAGAGTTCACAAGTAAAGGAAGTTTTATTTCCAAGCAGGATTGTTTTAAAAAAAGAGGAATCAGATTTTAAAGTAGAGCACTCTTGTTTGAAGACGAGAAAGAGGCTGAAACAATCCAGTCGAAGCAGCTATTTGAAGCTATTCAGCCCGAATCTGCAAGGGTCTAACCAGGGCCCGAATCTGTTTTATAAACCAAGTATTATTCTGTGCTCTACTAATTTTAAGATAGATTAAGGCCTGTATGTTTCTTTGCTTGTTGTTTAATGGGAAATTGTATAGTAGTGTCAAGGATTAATTATAAGCTGTTCTTTTTGGGTGCAAAGTTAAAAAGTTTCACATTGTATTCATAATAAAAGTTTGTTTCAGAAAATATCAAAGCCCTATTTTTTTTCATGAAATGACTCCTGGAGTGAATCATTCTTCTGCACAGTCTTAAACTAAAATATTTGAGTTTCGGTCCAGTATCCTAGACACTGTTAGGGTCTTGTCCGGGATCGTAATACACTTTAAATCAAATGAAACTTTGAGGCTGCTGCCGGTTGACAGCAGAAAAAGCATTCTGTACACAGTCTTGTGACTTAACTTTATCGCAGTGTTAATGTAAGCCTACTTGTGACATAAGAACATAAGAATTAGGAGCAGGAGTAGGCCATTTGGCCCCTCGAGCCTGCTCCGCTGTCCAATGAGATCATGGCTGATCTTTTGTGGACTCAGCTCCACTTTCCGGCCCGAACACCATAAACCTTAATCCCTTTATTCTTCAAAAAACTATCTATCTTTATCTTAAAAACATTGAATGAAGGAGCCTCAACTGCTTCACTGGGCAAGGAATTCCATAGATTCACAACCCTTTGGGTGAAGAATTTCCTCCTAAACTCAGTCCTAATAAAGAATCTTATTAGAAACTGAATCTAATCCAACAGAAATATTGTCAGTTATTGCTGGCCATGGCTTCGTTAACACTCCCATCTCTGAGTCAGAATGTTGTGGGATCAAGTCTCACTACAGTGATTTAAGCACTGAGCCGAGCACTGAGGTTGACATTCCAGTGCAGGACTGAGAGAGTGCTACACTAACAGAGGTACCATCTTTCACATCAGGTAAATGTAAAAAAAATCCCATGTCACTCTGCTGTATAACAGCAGGGGAGTTATCACTAGTGTCTTGGTCAATATGGATCCTGCAATCAACATCTCAAAAGCAGATTATCTGGTTGTAATGTCTTAGATCAGCCTTTGAGATTGGCCAATTGGAATAAGACTTCCCTGATAATCGGCCCAGTCAGGGAATCCCTTTCTCTGTATATAACAGGGAGTGTCAGATCCTCTGAACTCCCAGTGTAGACGGCAAGCTGAATCCACCTAGTTGTACTGTTGCTGGTTTTGTGAATAAAATTAATTATGGTGAAGGGAATTCTGCCCCCATGGACTTATTACAGTGGCGACGACGAAAATTGAATGACCCGAAGGAACCTGCTCATTAGCAGCTGCTGAATATTGAGGGTAAGCCACTGACAGGCAAAATGCCTTTATTTGGGAAGTTGGATTTTTTTGACCCTGCAGTGGAAGACTGGGTCCAATATGTAGAGTGGATGAAGTACTTTTTCAGTGCAAACGATATAGTTCCGGGTGAAAAACAATGCTGACCATGTGTGGGCTGGAAGCTTTTGCCATTATGCGCAGTCTCACTTTTCCGGAGGCACCAGACCTGAAAGCTTTCCAGGAATTGACGGACCTAGTAAAAGAGTACTTTGACCCTGAGCCACCTCTGATCCTGCGGAGGTACCGGTTTTATTCAGCATTCCGAGACACAAGGGAGTCGGTCACTATTTTTTTCACAGGGTTAAGGCGATTAGCAGAGGCTTGCAAATTTGGCCTGACGCTAAATGAGATGCTCCGAGGTGGGCGGAATAAATAATTTAGCAATACAAAAACGTCTGTTAGCAGAGGCCGAGCTGGATTGCAAACAAGCATTGCAGCTGGCTTTGTCCTTGGAAAAAGCGGCGAGCGGAGCATATGAGTTACAAGGTACTCTGATGGAGGTAGACACCCACACCAGTGCAACTGAGTTAAGGGACGACCACTGAGGGATAGGCAACTGCATAGCCACCATGGGGAATGACTCAAATCTAAGGAACCCAGGCCCACTCCAGAACTGCTTCCAAGTAAGGAACAATTAGGACCAGACAGACAGCATGCCCTGCATTCTTCTGCCTGGCAAGGTATTGTAGGTCTTGCCAGAGTTCAGAGCCAGAGAGGAGAAATAGAAGTCCAAAACCAACATTTCGGAGGACACTTAGGCCGGGGTACAGGTTAATGCACACCCTGGAAGGCCCTCCTACCTCTGACGAGGAACAACTAAATTGTGTACCAATGGTTGAATCAAAACCCGTTAAATTAAATAAGGCTGAACTGACGTCCAACATTAATGGAGGTCGACACAAGAGCAGCCATATCAGATAGGAGAAACAGTGTTTCACAAAATTCGCACTGGACTGCAACCCTTATCTCTAACCAGGCAAAACTGAGGACATACACAGGGGAACCGGAACAGCACATGTACCTGTGGTTAGGATGCCTTTAAGAACAAAGAAGAAGAACAAAGAAAAATTACAGCACAGGACCAGGCCCTTCGGCTCTCCAAGTCTGCGCTGATCCAAACCCTCTACCACCTCTGCCGGCAATGTGTTCCAGGCACCCACCACCCTCTGCGAAAAGAACTTTCCACGCATATCTCCCTTAAACTTTTCCCCTCTCACCTTGAACTCGTGACTCCTAGTAATTGAGTCCCCAACTCTGGGGAAAAAGCTTCTTGCTATCCACCCTGTCTGTACCTCTCATGATTTTGTAGACCTCAATGAGGTCCCCCTTCAACCTCCGTCTTTCTAATGAAAATAATCCTCATCTACTCAACCTCTCTTCATAGCTAGTGCCCTCCATAGCAGGCAACATCCTGGTGAACCTCCTCTGCACCTTCTCCAATGCATCCACATCCTTTTGGTAATGTGGCGACCAGAACTGTACTCAGTATTACAAATGTGGCCGAACCAAAGTCTTATACAACTGTAACATGACCTGCCAACTCTTGTGCTCAACACCCCTTCCGATGAAGGAACGCATGCCGTGTGCCTTCCTGACCACTCTATCGACATGTGCAGCCACGTTCAGGGTACAATGGACCCGAACACCCAGATCTCTCTGTGCACCAATATTCCCCAGGGCTTTTTCATTTACCATATAGTTCGCTCTTGAATTAGATCTTCCAAAATGCATCACCTCGCATTTGCCCAGATTGAACTCCATCTGCATAATGGTAGTGGAAGGTTCGGGACCGAGCTTATTGGGACAAAACTGACTAAAAGAGATCTAACTGGATTGGGTAAACATTTTCCAGCTGGTAATTGTCGGCCTGAGCGAAGTCCTGTGCATATTCCCAGACGTTTTCTGTGAAGGGCTCGGAACAATGAAGGAAGCAAAGGCGACATTAAACATAGATCCAGAGGCAGTCCCAAAATTCTACAAGACCCGACCAGTATCCTTAGCGGTAAGGGTGAAAGTCGATACGGAAGTCAAGTGATTGAAGCGTGAAGGAAGAATAAAACCGGTCCAGTTTTCAGAATGAGCGGCATCCGTGGTGCCTATTCTTAAGCCGGATGGCTCGGTCTGTGGAGACTTCAAAGAAACAATTAATCGCTATTCACAACTGAACAAATACTCAATTTCCCCGGATTGAGGATTTATATGCAAAGCTGGCTGGAGGACTCCTATTCTCAAAGCTAGATATGAGCCACGCATATCTACAGCTGAAGCTGGACAAGGGTCCCAAAAATTCTCAATGGAGAATATATTGCAAGGGCTACCACAAGTCGACGTCCTCATTACAGGAAAAACAAAGGTAGAACACTTGCAAAATCTGGAGGAAGTCCTTTGGCGGTTTTCAGCATTAGGCAACTGTCTAAAGAGGGAGAAATATGTTTTCTAGTACCTCGAGTAACTTATCTGGGACCCACTACACCAATTACTAAAAAAGGGGCAAACCTCGGAATGGTTCGGCAGTCAAGAGAGGGCTTTCAAGATGATCAGACAACAGCTCTTCTCAGAAAACGTCTGGGTACACTATGACTCCCGGAAACAGTTGGTGCTCACTTGCGACCCGCCTCCATATGGCAATGGGACAGTTCTGGCACACAGGGCAAAACTGACAGGAATTTGTCTCCATTTGCCTCCAGCGCTTTTGCAATGGCAGAACAAAATTATGCCCAAATTGAAAAAGAAGGACTGGCTGTGATCTTTGCAGTGAAGAAATTTCACCAGTACTTGTATGGGTGGAAATTTATGATAATCACAGACCAAAAGCCATTGCTGGGCTTGCTGAAAGAAGACAAAGCAGTGTTACCAATAGCTGCAGCCCAGACCCAAAGCTGGGCCCTACTACTGGCAACGTACAAAAATTAACTGAAGTACAAGCCGGGAACCCGGTTGGAACATGCCGAAGCAGGCTGCCATTAACGGACACCCCGCCATTGGTACCCAGAGTAGAAGAAACGGTGATGACACTACATTTCCTAGACACCCTTCTGGTGGCCGCACAAAACATTCATTTGTGAACACAAAGAGACCTAGTTTTATCACTTGTAAATGGTTTCTCCCTGTTAAACATAAATACCTTGTGAATGTGTTGTGCAAGGAGGATGACTGTAAGAGTGATTTATTGTACACATCACACATGAATGGTTGACCCTCAGTAGGAATTTGTTGGTGGTATTTGCAGAGATTGTGACCGTAAGAAGCATTGTCACACACATCATACGTGCATGACTTCCGCCTAGTGCGAATGCGCCAGTTATTCACGAGTGCGCCAGTTATTAACTGTGCAAAGGCTCAATCACACACCTCATACTTGAATTGTTTCTCATCCATGAATCAGTCCTTGTGTGATATTACAGATGCATCTTGTGTATTTGGGGGATTCTATCAACCTGTGGGCCCACTCACAACTCACACTTGTTCAGTCTCTCACGTCGGAATGAGTCAGTGAATGATTGAAGCTCTCTCCATACGTGCCTGTTTTACATCACCACATCAGCAAATCCTTCTATTCGTTTCTCCCTCATCTACTTACCTGGCTTCCCATTCAAACACATAGAAATGGCTTTCCTCAACTATTCCCTGTGGGAGCAAGTTTCACATCATTCACTCAAGAAAGTGGTTTCTCCTGAATAACTCATTGGATTTATTATTGACCATCTTTTCTGGTCCCCAGTTTTGGACTCCCCCACAAAGGTGGAAACATCTCTCCATTTACCCCCAAATCCTACATTACATAATTAATAATTTACAGATGTCTACAATATCCACGTCAGTCTTCTCTTTTCCAGGGAAGAGTCCTTGTCTGTTCAGTCTTTCCTGATAGTTAACATATCTCAATAATCAATATCATCTTCATCAATGTTTTTTTGCACCTCTCCAGTTCCCTTCTGACCTTTTTCAATTTGTAAAGTACTTTTATTCCAGTTTTTAACATTTGACATGTTACAATAACATAGAACACACCCAAACTATAACGCCCATAAACAATAAACTACCCCTCCTTGCTCTTCGCCCCCCTTTGTTGTCAGACAAATCCAAGAAAAATGTAAAACTCTTCAATATATTCATCGATCATTCTCATTTACCTCAGTCACCTCCATGTGAAAACTATTGACCATCATAGATACACATGATCTCCAGTTTGTAGATGACTGCAGTCATTGTCCACTCTGCAACAAATTTGAAAACCTCTCACAATCTCTTTAATTCTGCACATAAAAAACTTGGTGTATCCCTAATATAAAACTGATCGATCAACCCACACCTGGTCAACAAATATTCCTCCTTCCATATATGTTGAAGTAAAGACTCTGGAATATGGTGAGCGCTTCCCTGACCTCAATAGCCACTCCTCAAAAAGTCCTCTATTGATCAAGATCCAACACTGCGACAGATCAGCCTGTGAGAAGCTATCAGGTGACTATGGGAATCTTGCATTCAGTACTGTTGCCTTATTTGGTCATATATGTGAAACTTGATGCCACTTGAATGTGAATGTAAGAAACGTTCTGTTTCCTTTGTTCCCACGCGCTCTGGAAGATACAGGAGACCAAGGTTGTGTCCTGTCCCTTAATAGAGTGGGTCCTACTTGCAAGTTGATTGTTCTGAAGGAACATTGCGATCTGCAAAGGACGCTGCGGACCCCAACACATGGACCCGGCCATCGCCTCATCTGCAACCATGATCCTAGAGACATCATCCACTTACCAACACACAGACACGGCCATCGCCTCATCCACAACCGCGATCCTAGGGATGTCATCCACTTACCGGCCTTCACCCCATCCACGCCGGAGAATGGTCTGCTCATCCACTGACCTGTGAAGACAAACCACAGTACAACAGCATCCCGGAACGGTCGACAGTGCAGACCCACCTACCGATGCAGGAACCGCAAGCAAGGCAACAAATCCTCCATCCACACACCGACCAGAGAGAATAACATCATTGGACACAACTATTCCCTGAACACTGCATACTCTCGCCGATTCCCAGGCTCGAAAAGAAGCAGTCACTCCAGGGAACGTGGAAAACGTACAGGCCTGCAGGTGAGAGTGAAACAACGCGGCCCCAAAGCCCTTCTGCCTAGCTTACTCCTACGTAATGTCCAATCTCTAGACAACAAGCTAGACGAACTTAAAGCCAGACTCACTTTTCAAAGAGAACTAAGGAACTGCTGTGTGCTCTGCTTCACGGACACATGGCTCACTCCTGCTTCACTGGACTGTGCCCTACAACCAGAGGGCTTCTCAATCCACCGAATGGACCATACGGCAGCCTCAGGCAAGACAAGGGGCGGTGAGGTCTGCCTTCTAATCAACACCTCCTGGTCCCTGTATGTAGCAACACTGGCGAGTTTCTGCTCCCCGGACCTAGAATACCTGATGCTAAAATGCCGCCCCATCTCCCTTCCGCGGGAGTTCAGCTCCGTTATCCTGACGGCAGTTTACATCCCAACCCATGCAAATGTGCAAATCGCACTGGACGAAATATTCAACACCACAAATAGCCTTGAAACGAAACATCCCGAGGCCTTGTTCATTGTAGCTGCGGACTTCAATCAGGCCATGCTCAAGAGCATACTACCAAGTTACCACCAACACGTCACCTGTTCCACCAGAGGCCCAAACATCCTGGACCACTGCTACACAAATATCAAACATGCTTACTGCTCTATCGCTCACCCACACTTAAGCAAATCTGACCACAAGGCTGAGCTACTGCTCCCGGCTTATTAAAATCACTGAAGCGGAAGAATCCGTCAAAGAAGGTTTTTTGCATTGTTGGTCTGAGGAATCGGATGATCTCCTACAGGACGGCTTAGAATCAGTGGACTGGTCAGTATTTAAAAACTCTGCGACCGGCCTGAATGAGTATGCCAGTAACTGACTTCATTAGTAAGTGTGCAGAAGACTGCGTGCCAAAGAAGCAAATCCGTGTGTTTCTCAACCGGAAACCCTGAGTGAACAGGGATATCCACTGCTGGCTGAAGTCTAGGTCTGAGGCATTCAAGTCAGGCGACACTGACCTCTACAATAAAGTTAGATATGATCTAAAGAAATCCATCAAAGATGCCAAAAAACAGTACTGGGCAAAGCTCGAGTCCCAGGCTAGCCACGTATGGCAAGGTCTGTAAGAAATAACAGGCTACAAGATGTAGGCATGTAAAATCGGCGGCTCCAACGCACACCTCCCTGATGAGCTCAACGCATTCTGTGCCCGCTTTGAGCAAGAGGTCAACGAGAGCGAGCCCTCCATCCCAGAAGCCACGGATGAACTTGTATCTGAGATCACCACTGCAGACGTCAGAGCAGCCTTTGCGATGGTCAACCCACGGAAAGCCAGTGTCCCGGTTGGGGTACCCAGACGAGCACTCAGGTCTTGCGCGGGTCAGCTGGCGGGGGTATTCACAGAAATCTTCAACTTCTCTTTCCAACAATCTGAGGTCCAGTTCTGCTTCAAGAAGGTGACCATCATTCCTGGACCGAAAAAAAGTCAAGCAGCGTACCTTAATGACTATCGTCCAGTGGCTCTGACATCCATCATCATGAAGTGCTTCGAAGTGCAGCAGGGTAGCATGGTGGTTAGCATAAATGCTTCACAGCTCCAGGGTCCCAGGTTCGATTCCCGGCTGGGTCACTGTCTGTGTGGAGTCTGCACGTCCTCCCCCTGTGTGCGTGGGTTTCCTCCGGGTGCTCCGGTTTCTTCCCACAGTCCAAAGATGTGCGGGTTAGGTGGATTGGCCATGCTAAATTGCCCGTAGTGTCCTAATAAAAAAAGTAAGGTTAAGGGGGGGGGTTGTTGGGTTACGGGTATAGGGTGGATACGTGGGTTTGAGTAGGGTGATCATGGCTCGGCACAACATTGAGGGCCGAAGGGCCTGTTCTGAGCTGTACTGTTCTATGTTAGTCATGGCAAGAATCAACTCCAACCTCCCAGATTGCCTTGATCCTCTACAGTTCGCCAACTACTGCAACAGATCCACAGCAGACGCCATCTCCATGGCTCTGCACTCTACCCTGGAACACCTGGATAACAAAGACACCTATGTCAGACTCCTATTTATCGACTACAGCTCAGCCTTCAACACCATAATTCCTATGAAACTCATCTCCAAACTCCATGGCCTTGGCCCCGGCTTCTCACTCTGCGACTGGATCCTGAACTTTCTAACCCACAGACCACAATCAGTAAAGATAGGCAACAACAACTCCTCCACGATCATCCTCAACACTGGTGCCCCACAAAGATGTGTCCTCAGCCCCCTACTATACTCCTTATATAACTATGACTGTGTGGCAGAATTCCCCTCCAACTCGATTTTCAAATTTGCTGATGACACCACCGTAGTGGGTCTTATTTCAAACAACGATGAGACAGAGTATAGTAATTAGATAGAGAATCTGGTGAACTGGTGCGACGACAAAAATCTCTCCCTTGGTGTCAACAAAACGAAGAAGATTAGCATCGACTTCAGGAAGCGTAATGGAGAACATGCCCCTGTCTACATCAATGGGAACGAAGTAGAAAGCGTCGAGAGCTTCAAGTTTTTTAGGTGTGCACATCACCAACAGCCTGTCTTGGGCGCACCATGCGGACACTATAGTTAAAAACCCACCAACGACTACTTTCTCTGAAGACCTGAGGAAATTTAGATGTCATCTACGACCCTCACGAACTTATGCAGATGCAGAATAGAAAGCATTCTTTCTGGTTGTTTCACAGCTTGGTATGGAGCCTGTTCTACCCAAGACCGCAGCAAACAACAAAAGGTCTGAATGTAGCCCAGTCCATCATGCAAACCTGCCTCCCATCCATTGACACTATAATTCCAGCTGCCTCAGCCAGCATAATTAAGGACCCCACGCACCCCGGACATACTCTCTTCCACCTCCTACCGTCAGGAAAAAGATACCAAAGTTTGAGGTCACATACCAACCGACTCAAGAACAGCTTCTTCCCTACTGCCATCAGACTTTTGAATGGACCTACCTCGTATTAAGTTGATCTTTTTCCTGCACCTTGCTATAACTGTAACATTATCTTCTGCAGTCTCTCCTTCCTTCCTTATGCACGATATGCATTATTTGTACAGCATGCAAGAAACAATACTTTTCACTGAATACTAATACATGTGACAATAATAAATCAAACCAAATCAAATCAAATCAAACCCATTTCTTAACGGTACTCTCACATGACAATTGGAAAACTAACGACGTGATTTTCCCAAAAAATGTCTAAGTTAATTTATGATGTGGAGATGCCAGCGTTGGACTGGGGTGAGCATAGTAAGTAGTCTGACAACACCAGGTTAAAGTCCAACAGGTTTGTTTCAAACACGAGTTTCGGAGCACTGCTCCTTCCTCAGGTGAATCATTTCTCATTCACCTGAGGAAGGAGCTGTGCTCCGAAACTCGTGTTTGAAACAAACCTGTTGGACTTTAACTTGATGAAAATGAAAATGAAAATCGCTTATTGTCACGAGTAGGCTTCAATGAAGTTACTGTGAAAAGCCCCTAGTCGCCACATTCCG
Source organism: Scyliorhinus canicula (assembly GCF_902713615.1). Classification (NCBI taxonomy): domain Eukaryota; kingdom Metazoa; phylum Chordata; class Chondrichthyes; order Carcharhiniformes; family Scyliorhinidae; genus Scyliorhinus; species Scyliorhinus canicula. Next base: position 46,838,873 of record NC_052158.1, on the reverse strand, counting down.
GCGCCTGTCCGGGGAGGCTGGTACGGGAATCGAACCGTGCTGCTGGCCTGCTTGGTCTGCTTTAAAAGCCAGCGATTTAGCTCAGTGAGCTAAACCAGCCCCTGATGTTGTAAGACTTACATAAGAACATAAGAACTGGGAGCAGGAGTAGGCCATCTGGCCCCTCGAGCCTGCTCCGCCATTCAATTAGATCATGGCTGATCTTTTGTGGACTCAGCTCCACTTTCCGGCCCGAACACCATAACCCTTAATCCCTTTATTCTTCAAAAAACTATCTATATTTACCTTAAAAACATGTAATGAAGGAGCCTCAACTGCTTCACTGGGCAAGGAATTCCATAGATTCACAACCCTTTGGGTGAAGAAGTTCCTCCTAAACTCAGTCCTAAATCTACTTCACCTTATTTTGAGGCTATGTCCCCTAGTTCTGCTGTCACCCGCCAGTGGAAACAACCTGCCCGCATCTATCCTATCTATTCCCTTCATAATTTTAACTGTTTCTATAAGATCCCCCCTCATCCTTCTAAATTCCAATGAGTACAGTCCCAGTCTACTCAACCTCTCCTCATAATCCAACCACTTCAACTCTGGGATTAACCTAGTGAATCTCCTCTGCACACCCTCCAGCGCCAGTACGTCCTTTCTCAAGTAAGGAGACCAAAACTGAACACAATACTCCAGGTGTGGCCTCACTAACACCTTATACAATTGCAACATAACCTCCCTAGTCTTAAACTCCATCCCTCTAGCAATGAAGGACAAAATTCCATTTGCCTTCTTAGTCACCTGTTGCACTTGTAAACCAACCTTCTGTGACTCATGCACTGGCACACCCAAGTGTCTCTGAACAGCGGCATGCTTTAATATTTTATCGTTTAAATAATAATCCCGTTTGCTGTTATTCCTACCAAAATGGATAACCTCACATTTGTCAACATTGTATTCCATCTGCCAGACCCTAGCCCATTCACTTAACCTATCCAAATCCCTCTGCAGACTTGCAGTATCCTCTGCACTTTTCGCTTTACCACTCATCTTAGTGTCAAATTTGGACACATTGCCCTTGGTCCCCAACTCCAAATCATCTATGTAAATTGTGAACAATTGTGGGCCCAACACGGATCCCTGAGGGACACCACTAGCTACTGATTGCCAACCAGAGAAACACCCATTAATCCCAACTCTTTGCTTTCTATTAATTAACCAATCGAGTTAATTAACCAAGACTTCTTACTAAGTTAATTTATGACAGGTTTTTCAGAGCGGGCGAGACCCGCACAGCTGTTCAATGACACTTCCTCACTTTTATGGGCCCGGGGGAGTTTCTCACTGGTTTAGCCCACACTTTGGCCACCGTCTTCCCAAAGTGAGCAAATTTCCTAAACAAGCGAGTTTAACTGCGTGTTTCATGGCACTGGCAGTGCCAAGAAACACATGGCTATTCAATGCGACTCGCGTAGAATAAGGGGCACAAACAGGGAACGTGTGGCTGAGGCAGCACATAGCCCCATTTTTTTTACAACGGGGAACTCTGCTTGCCGGAACTCTCCATTGTGGCAAGAGATCAACTACCTCCAAGACCCACAAAAAACATCCCCAATCTCCCCACCCTCGCACCCACGTGCAAACCCCGGCCCAATCGCACATGCACACAAAAATGCTATCTTGGTGCCAGCATGCTGGCAGCACCCCTACCAGCTGGCAATGCCACCTGGCCCCCGTTTGTGGGGTCCAGTACAAAATAGCACTCGCCCAAGTGGAAGGAATTGAATCCCGGATACTCAGATATCTCGGAAATCTGCAGATTAAAGTGAGGCTTCCTGCGTCACTCTAATATGCAGATTTGCCAATAACTGATCCCGCCCATTGTGGGTGGGATTCCCCTTGTAATGTCGCGTGAGATTGCGATGAATCGCGCGAGGTGTTGCGAGCTGGGTAGATCCTGATTGGGTAGATGCTGATTGTCATTTTTATAGTATTGAGGGAACCGCGTTTTTTATCGAAAGGAAATACGGAATGTACTTTTTCTTTTACATTTCAATACTTGTCATTCTTATGATCGGCTCATTGGTTCTGTCAAATTGGAGGATGAATCGGCATGGAGTTCATGGAGTGGGGCTGGACAATGTGGAACCAGAATATAGATTATCGATGGTAGCAAATGTAGCATGGGCGCATTAACATCATGATAGAATGGAAGGGGCATGGATTTGTTTGTTTATTGTCACGTGTACAATGAAAAGTATTTTTCTGCAAGCAGCTCAAACAGATTATTTAGTACATGAAAAGAAAAGGAATATACATAATAGGGCAACACAAGGTATACAATGTAAATACATAGAATGCAGCATCAGGTAAAGCATACATGAGTGTAGTATTAATCAAGTCAGTCCATAAGAGGGTTGTTTAGGAGTCTGCTAACAGCGGGGAAGAAGCTGTATTTGAATCTGTTCGTGCATGTTCTCAGACTTTTGTATTTCCTGCCCGATGGAAGAAGTTGGACGAGTGAGTAAGCTGTGAGTGGTGAAGGATAGAGGCCTCAAACACCTTTAATACAACTTGGAAATGCCCCAGAGAAGGCAGCAGGGCCTTGGCAAAGAGGGCCAGCAAAGAGGTGAGATATTGAGATTAATGCTGCCTCCACCCATGTTAAATATTCGAAGTGGGAGGAGAGACTGAGTTGGCTATTTTGTGTTTTATTAAACATTCACAGAGCAGATCCAAACCAGGACAATCTAGTATAAATACCCATCTATAATGTCCCATTACATAGCTCAGTGCGCACACAAAATGGAGTGTCAATATTTTACAGCTTCTCTAACATTGGGCCATTGCTGGGAGGAAGATTCAGGATCATCCGAATTCCAGACGATGGAAAAACCAAACAAAGGTCAAGGGTGATTCATTTCCAACTATCTTCAGCCAGAAAGGCAGAATGTATCCGAGGATCACAGGGTACAGATTACATCAAATTCGACTCTCTCTCCTGGAGACTCTGTTTCATGGTGATAAATGTCAGTGGACAGTAATATATTGACCCATGTTAATGTTCTGGGTACAGGGGTTCAAAGTCCATCATGAAAAATAATATCTGGAATTGAAAGCTGTTCTTGGCAATGATGTGCATTTAACAACCATTAATTGTCGTTAAAAATCCATCTGATTCACTAATGACATTTAGGGAAGGAACTGTGGTCCTTACCCGCCGTGGCTATCATATATCTTCAGACTTGCAGCAATATTCTAACTTAACTGCTCTTGACAATGGTCAGCAAGTCACTCAAATCAAGGGTAATTAGGGATGAACAGCAAAATGCTGGCCTTCCTGACGACCCCAAAAATCTTATAAAAAGAGCAAAAACAATGTGTGTGGTTATGAAGCAGCTAAATGCACACAATACAATAAGGAGCATGAGCACTGGGAACATCCAGTTCTCATACAATTTAACTGTTCTCCAGAACTAGTCCCACCTTTAGCCTTAATGCTCCAGTACATTGTTAACACTGACATCTACCTGATAGTGTGGAGAATTACCCAGGTAATGTCAGACTAGGAACGCTGGATCAATACAATCCTATCAATTACCCTAATGAGCCTATTCCCAATCATCAGCAAAGTGATGAGAAATGTGACTTACCCTTGACATGAAGGAGGGTTTACTGTGTGTGACATCAACTGCCCCATCAAACATGATCTGTGAGATGGCCCAACACAGGAGCGAAGGAGAGAATCCATAGATACATTGGAGAGATCTTGATGATATCTACCCTATGGTTAAGTGTAGTCTCGTATAGACTTAGACTCAGTAGAAATTTGCACTACACGTCTCGGATGCGAAATGTAATCATTATTGTGTCTATTGATTATGATTGAGGGTTTGAAATCTTCTTGTGGTTACAAATCAAATATTCTCAATAAAGCCCCTGCCAGTAGAAGACTTTAAGAGATATAATTAGACTTAGTAGCGTACAAACAAATTGGACTTTCAAAATACAGTAATGGCTTCTTGCTCAAAGATAAACAGCTCGTGCAGACTGAGAGTTAGAGTAGAAATATGAAAATATGAAATAAAGATAATAGACAGTCAAGCATACAGTATAGAATGATTCCGGAATGGAAAATGGCTGCCCGGACCCCTATCTTTAAGGAAAATTTTATCAATCTGAGTCCATCTGTTCCTACTCTTGTAACATCTGATTGGCTTGGATGAGTCTTAAATGCATTTGATTGGATGGTTAGTTGTTAATCATCAATGTGGAACCTAGGTATGACTATGTTGCATCTTTGGGTGTTTTCTATGTGTTGGATTGTAAACTTACACTTATTATCAGGTCCGATATTTGCTGACTGCTATACTATTCACATTTTGAACAATCGTAGATTCGTGTTAACTATGGTGCTCAGTTTGACGTTGATCAGTTTGTTGTACTGTTCAGTACTTTTGCAAATGTTTCAAATGAATTCTGTATGCTTTACAGATTTCGCTGTAAGCTGTGTGTTTTTTTAAATTGTAATTAAACTAATTCAACTCTTGTTTAGGACAGAAAGCATTTTAAAAATGATTTTTGAACTGGGCTTTAGTATTTATAACAAAATGACTAAATCAATGATTCTTTCACCTATCAGAAATAGCAGGTTTCCTTCAGATCTCCTCAGACACATTAACGAGACGCCCACAGATACATTGGAGACACCCTCACAGATACATTGCAGAGATCCCCCAGATACATCAGAGAGATCTTCACAGATCACAGAGAGATCTCCGTACATACAGAAGGCAATAGAAAGGTTTTGGGCGGCTAGATTAGGTACATGAGCATGAAAGAAGTGCTGGAGGATTTTTTTCAGTTACAGCAGTGCGGAACAGGGGGCGGGACCTCCCTGTTACAGATGTGTAAGTGAAGAGTGTGAGCGAGGACGTGGAGGAATTTTCAGATACAGGGATTAATTCATGCCTCTGCAATGGGATTGAATGATGACACCGATGTGCCTGGATTCAAGCTGCCAGATAACATCAGCTAATGATTTAACATACCCTTCACTTTCTCAAACCTAAGCAATTATTTCCTGTCAAAAATCAATTTGGCAGCAATTCTACTGTACAAAGGGCAGAGCTGATTGTATACAAAAGATCATATTAATGTTACTTAACTTTTTCCTTCTTTCAACTTGAGCATGAATTTCAGAGTAGTTCAGGTTAGTCACAGTTCAATGGGTGAATGTCATCGCTCAGTGCAGCTCTACTGGAGTTCTCAATTGAATAGCATCATCCAACAAACCTCATCAATCATTTCTGAGATGCTGACATAGTCATACTCACCAGACCATATCTTAAAGTGAAAACTCCAGAATCCTCCTTCACCGACCCTGAGTAACACCAGTCTCACTGGCAGAAGAACATACCCAGCAGAGGTGGTGGGGAAAAGTGATGTACAAGTGGAAAAGAGTGGCCCTGTGAGTCCCTAACATTGACTCTGGACCCCATGTAGTCTCATGGCATCAGGAAACTGGCTCCCACTCTCTCTCAGTTGATTAATCTTTTTTTTCTCCCTGTTAAATGTTAAGTAGCATTGAGAGTAACACGGAGAGAGAATATATTTTAGGTGGTGGACTTCAATGTCCATCACCGAGAACAGACCAGTAGTAGTTGCCAAGCTGGAGCAGTCATGAAGGAGATACCTGCCAGACATGTCCTTCAAAAAGGTGGCGAGAGAGCCAGCAAGTCTGCAGCAAACCTAATTTAACCCTTCCACATCAATCTACCTGTCACTGTTACATCTGTCTTACACAGTATTGGTAAGGGTGAGCACTGCACCACCTTTCTGGAGACAAAGCTCCGTCTTAACACTGAACACATTGTGTAGTGTACCGTGCGGCATTATCACTGTGTTCAATGGAAGCAATCTAGTTCAGAAGTAGGTGCTCAAAATTAGGCATCTCAAGAGGCACCGGACCCAACTGCAGCAACAAAATGGAACTCAATCACAATTTGTAATCCCCACATTGCAGGATTCCTCTCACTCCGTCGTGACTATCAAGTCTGCAGATTGTTTCTGGTTCAATGAAGAGCACAGGACAGCATGCCAGGAGCAGTCTCAGGCATACCTGAACATGAGGTGCCAACCTGATGAAGCTACAAGAAAGGACTACATGTCTGTAAAACAGCAGAAGTATCATGGCAGCACTGAGCAATCCAGTAACCAATCAGATCCACTGTTCTGCAGCCCCCCCCCCCCACCCCAGCATCAGTCATGAATGATGGCGGACAATTAAATAACACATGTGAGGAAAAGGCTACAATTAGATCCCCATGGTCAATGATCAAATTTGTCAATCTTGCAAATAATTGCAAGAAGAAAACAGGAATGGATCATTTGAAATTACTTTTAAACAGACGTGTCTGGTATTTGGTCCACTTCACTCTCCTCCTGAGGGCCTGGCTTCACATATGACAGTCATCAGCAAGTTGGATACAGTCCACATGATATCAGGAACAGGCTAAATATCCTGGATACGCCAAAGCCTATGGGCGCTGACCATATCCCGGCTTTACTGCTGAAGACTGGAGTTCCAAAACTAGTAACACACTTAACCGAGCTACTAAGGACCAGTTTTTAGCACTATTGTCTACCTGAGAATGTAGAAAGTCGATCAGCTATGCCCGTTGGGAATGGGTTCCCATATCTGCAAGTGAGGGACTTTGTGTGGAGGCAGGTTCCGAACTTCCTGTACCTGCCGTCCCAAGGGCTACAGGATAAGGTGGTGACCAGAGCAGGAGTAGGGTCGGGGAAGGTTTCAGAGATCTATAGGGAGCTGATGGAGTGGAAGGAAAGTCCTGTTTGTGTAAACCATGTTGGCTAGCTTTGTTTCTGGGGAGAGGGGATTGCGCGGGGGAGGGAGGTTGGTTATATTGTTTTGTTCTTGTTGAAGACTGCTGGTTAAAAATGTTAAAATTATAAATGGCTCAATAAAATATTTTCTAATAAAAGAATCGATCCGGTATGCCCTGTTCACAAAAACGATCAAATGGAATATTCATTACCTGGTACACAATGGCTGAATGTACAAGATTTATTGCTGCAACTCACAAGTCATCTGTGAATGTACCTTCCAAACACACATGGCCTCTGCTTCCTTGAAGAAGAAAGTTAGGAGTACATGGAAACACCAGCACCTGCAAGCGATCACAATCCACACACTCTTCTGTCTTGAAATCTATCTGGGCAGAAGATCTTCTCATCCGAACTGGTTAAAAAGTCTTACAACACCAGGTTAAAGTCCAACAGGTTTGTTTCAAATGACTAGCTTTCGGAGCACTGCTCCTTCCTCAGGCGAATGAAGTGGAATGTTCCAGAAACATATATGTATATAGACAAAGTCAAAGATGCAAGACAATGCTTTGAATGCGAGCATTTGCTGGTAATTAAGCCTGTACAGATCCAGAAATTGGGATAACCCCATGTTAAAGAGGTGTCAATTGTCTCAAGCCAGGACAGTTGATAGGACTTCACAAGCCCAGGCAGATGGTGAGGGGTGACTGTAATGCAACATGAATCCAAGGTCCTGGTTGAGGCTGTACTCATGTGTGCGGACTTGGCTACAAGTTTCTGCTCGGCCACTTTGCATTGTTGCACGTCCTGAAGGCCACCTTGGAGAACGCTTACCCGGAGATCAGAGGCTGAATGCCCTTGTGCTGAAGTGTTCCACAACTGGAAGGGAACATTCCTGCCTGGCGATTGTCATGTGATGCCCATTCATCCATTGTCGCAGCGTCTGCATGGTCTCACGAACGTACCATGCTTTTGGGACATCCTTTCTGCAGCGTATGAGGTGGACAACTTTGGCCGAGTCGCACGGGTATGTACCGCATACCTGGTGGGTGGTGTTCTCATGTGTAATGCTGGTATCCATGTTGATGATCTGGCACATCTTGCAGAGATTGCCATGGCAGGGTTATGTGGTGCCATGGTCGCTGTTCTGAAAGTTTGCTGCAAACAATGGTTTGTTTGAGGTTGCCTAGTTGTTTGAAGGCAAGTACTGGGGGTGTTGGGATGACCTTGGCAAAATATTCATCTTCATCGATGACGTGTTGAAGGTGTTATGGGCCGGGGTTTAGAGAACTCCAAAGTCTATTATGGAGTTCACCTGACCCACAACATTTAATAGATTATGGTATGGGGAGCACACGACCCACTCTACAGGTGTGGTGCAGCAGAAATGGAAATGTAATTTTTAAAGCAAAACAATGTTTATTCTATGAATTCAAGTGAACCTTTTTGAAATATACAGTGAAAATCTTAGCAACCATCAATTCAAATACAACCACCAAAGAATACAACAGTCAGTAATCCTTTAAGCTTTCCTTTTAACATCCATAAGACTTAAAACACCTTTTATCAGAAGCACATCAGGTTAAAGTCTGTTATTAGTTTTAAATCACCAGGATCAGTTTACAGTCTTTAGATTACAGAGAGAGGCTCTAATACACCTTCTGGCTGTGACTGCAGCTATCCAGCTCTGAAAAAGAAACTAAAACACATCCGACAGCAAACAGCCCAAAACGAAAGTAAAAAGCTGACAGACAGCCCAGCTCCACCCACTCTCTGACATCACTGTAGTAATAAACACCCATTTCTTAAGGTTACTCTTGCTACAGATATTTATATACACACATTTATAAACAATAATTTCTTAAAGGTACTCTCACATGACACCTTCCCCAAGAAAAAAAAATAAACCATCAACTTCAAAATGGTTTCGTTTTTCACCTTTTTACTATCCTTTAACAAATGCACACAGTAAATATACTTTTTCGTTTCAAAAAATAACACACGCAAACAGGTATAATAATATAGTCCATTTTTTGTCATTCTTCCTCCTCCAACTGAAATTCTTCCTGATTGGCAGTCTCTTTGAACAACAAGGTCTCTGCATGATCCGTCCATTTCTCTACGCCACGGCATTTCTCTTTAAAGTCAGATATTTTAGTTCAATCTGATCACAGAGTCCCTTGTAATTCTCCAACACAGGCGCATTGGTTATCACAGCTTTCAGGCCACAAATGCCTGTTGAAAGTCCGCTGTCCATTGAAATTTTCACATTTCTTCAGCAAGTCCATCAGTAGAGCAATCACGCTACTAAACTTTTGCACAAATGTTTGATCAAATGCACTTATGCCAAGATCTTCTGTTCACAGAAGATGGCGCTGGAGCAACGCAACTCTCTGTGAGCTCTCCCCAGCAGATCCACTTTTTACTTAACTTATATTCGTTCTAATCTTTTTAAATTTAATTGTAAGACTAACATGATTACTAACCTCTCTTTTATCTTTTATTGCAGGCTAGAACATCCTCTGAGGCCCGTGGAGACTTTTTGACCCGACCCGACCCGAACTGACCTCTATGACCTGGAGGTGGAACAGTCCCAAACCGGAAGTGAACTCTGACCTCGATTTGGAACCGACCCGGACCTCGAAGCTCCAAACCCGGCCTAACCTTCGCGAGCCCCCGAATTGCCCGGCCCAGAGGTGGATGCGAGAATTACGCGAGCCACCCCGACGCCGGATTCCCGATTACCCCCGCCAATTCTCGGGCACCAGTGGGATTCCCGCCACGCCAGTCAGGGGCCGTTGAGTGTGCCCCCCCTCCCGGATGATTCTCCGGGCCCGGATGGTCCGAGTGGCCGACGAGTTCTGCCAAGTCCCTTTGGTGTGGATTACTCAGGTCCTACACGGTGGGACCTGGATTGTGAGTCTGCTGGGCCGGTCCTGGAGGGAGGGGGCGGTGGTCCGACCCCGGGGGGGAGCCCCCTAGTTGCCTGGCCCACGATCGGGGCCTATTGATTGGCGGGCGGGCTGGTTCTGTGGGGGAGAATTCCTCACTTTCAGAGACCGTTGATGCCGGAGTGGTTGGCGCCGGTTTTCAAGACAGAGTGGGGATGTAGCCCCATTATTACAGAATCCCACCCCTCATCTTTCGGTCAGGCATGCTACAGCCTTCCAGTCTCAATATCGAATTCAACAACTTCAGATGATTAGCTCTACCCCACCTCTACCCATTTGTTTTCATCCCATTTCATTTTAAATGTCCTTACCATTTTTTTCTTTCTTGTCTTTCTTAATATATATTTACGCCCTCCCAATCTTTCCTTACCCAACTCTTCTTTGCTTCCCCTTCCCCTCCCAACACATCTACATCTATCACGGTTTACCCTCTGACATTAGTTTATCTGGGGGTTTGGCCTTTCACACCTTTTGTTCTCTCTGGAGACTGCCATTAGCACTCTTTTCCCTTGGTTTCTGTGGCTATTAGCACCCCGTTTCCCTGGGTTTCTGTGGTTATGACTCATCTACCATTCTCACCACACTTTGACTGTTAGCTTTGACAAAGAGTCATTGGACTCGAAACATTACCTCTTTTCACTCCCTACAGATGCTGCCAGATCTGCTAAGATTTTCCAGCATTTTCTTCTTCAAGCCAGATTCACACCAGCTGCATAACTGTCCACAAGGGGACAGCAGCCAGACTTACTCTGTCTGCATTACAGCCCATAAGGGCACAGCAGTCAGACACACGCTGTAGCACAGTTGCTTCACAGTGCCAGGATCCGGGTTTGATTCCCAGCTTGAGTCACTGTCGACACAATCTCCCCATATCTGTGTGGATTTCCTTCACCATAAGTCCCAAAAGTTGTACTTGCTAGGTGAATTGGACATCCTGAGTTCTTCCCTCAAGTGCACCCGAGCAGGAGCTGTAGTGCGGTGATAAGGGGATTTCACAGTAACTTCATTGAGGTGTTGATATAAGCCTACTTGTGACACTAATGAAGATTATTGTTATTGCAGCCCAGAAGGGAGCAGCAGCCTAACTCACCACTGCGCTTGTTTCATAGACTGCGGGTGAGATTAAATTGGGCAACATAAAGAGTATCAGAAATCGGAAAAGGAGTAAACCATTCGGCCCTTCAAGTAGACTCCGCAATTTGATAGAACATTGCCAATCTTATGGTCTGTAAAAAAGAGGAGGGAGTAGAGAAAACTAATGCATCTCCACGATCTAACATAATCAGAACATGCTGGGAAACCTCAGCAAGTCTAGCAGCACCTCTAAAAAGAGAATTAACATTCTTGAGTCCAATATGACTCTTCTCTGGAAATGCGTTACGGATGCCGGAGATGGCGCAGAGATTGGGGGATAAGTTTGGGAGATGGAGGGTGTGGTGAAAAGAAGGCAGTCCCAGACTGAGTCTGGCCTGTGAACTTTGGGAGAAGGCAGTCCAGAGCTGTGCAAACTGGAGCAAACATATATATTACTGAAATAAAAGCAAACTCCTGCGGATGGAGTAATCTGAAACAAAAACAGAAAATTCTGGACAATCTCAGCAGGTCTGAAAGTCTGACAGCATCTGTGGAGAGAGAACAGAGCTAATATTTCGAGCGTGGATGGCTTTGACCTGCTGCTCTAGCTCTCTCAACTACTATTATGCAAATGCAGCATGTTTTTATTTCTGTATTATTGACCTCGCGGAATTGGATTTATATGTTGTAAATACATGCTGTATTTATATAATAGTATTTGAGAGAGCTAGGAGCAGCACGGTAGCACAAATGTTAGCACTGTTGCTTCATAGCACCAGGGTCCCAGGTTCGATTCCCGGCTTGGGCCCCTGTATGTGCGGAATCTGCATGTTCTCCCCGTGTCTGCGTGGGTTTTCTCCGGGTGCTCCAGTTTCCTCCAACAATTCCCGAAAGACACGCTGTTAGGTAATTTGGACATTCTGAATTCTCCCTTCTTGTACCCGAACAGGCGGCGGAATGTGGCGACTGGGGGATTTTCACAGTAACTGCTAAAGTAAGCCTGCTTGTGACAATAAAGATTATTTAATTTAGGACGATCGGCATTGTGCATGCAACAAAGACACCAGAGAGAGAAAAGGGCAGGTAGATTACATCTATAATATAGATCACAGGGACTATTAAACCTGACACAATGTGTTGTGTCAGCGACACCGAGGGAAGTAAGATCGATACCATTATGTCGGTATAGTGACACTGAAGAGAGCAGATCCTCCTCACTGTGTCTACATCGCCAGAGGATAGATCGTACACACAGCACAATGTCTGTGCCACTGACCCAGGAGGAGAAAAGACCTGCCCCACTGTGTCTCACCATTGGAGAGCTGGGATTCAGAGCACTTTGACTGTGCCACTGGCCCCAGAGGAGAGCAGACCAGTTCCACTGTTTCTGACACAACAGTGGAGATATGAAACTCACAGCATGTGTCTGTCACTGACCGAGGAGGGGAGCAGACCGGCCTCACTGTATTTGGCTCACCAGAGAAGAAATCAGAATCACTGCACTATGCCTGTGTCATTGGCCCAGGAGGGGAGCAGACCCGCCTCACTGTGTCTAAATCACCAGTAGAGAGAGGTCACACACGCAGCGCCATGTCTTTGTCACTGACCCAAGAGGAGAGGGGATTCGAATCACTGTGCATGTATTACTGGGGGAGAACAAAAAGGCAGACTGCATCTGTGTCGCAGACAAGAAGGGAGAGAACACAAACTTATCTGTGTCACTATCTCACTATATGAGAGGTAGGTGGTCCTTTGGTATATGGAATTCTGACGTTGTAAATTCTGAGAAACATTTTATCGGTTAACGAGTCTTATAATTACAGTAAAGGGATATTTGATCACATTCTTCAATTGTTCTCTGAACTTAGTCTGGGTCATGGCATAAATACATGTGTTGGTGGAGCAACTTAGGAGCTGGAGAATGAATCCTATTTCTTGTACAAAACGAGGTAAAATTGCAACAGAATACAGAAAACCCACCATTCGGTTCCATACAGAATACACCATAAACACTGTCCATAACACCATGAAATTCCCTGTGACAAGAAACAGTAAAATTATTGATTTTCTGCGGCTATCTATCTCTCGGTCCCTGGGAGCTTTACCACTGGCATCACCTCGTAATCTCTTGCGACTTCTGCTGGCCACCAAAATGTTTCTGACGGTTAAAGCATTGAGTAGAAGAATCAGAACAAACGGGATACACGGAGTGAAGATATAATGAAAGAACTCGATTGAAATCCATACCCACGAATTCTCAGTCTCTTCTGCTATATGACAAAACCAGGGAATGTTTGTGAGCCAATATTCACCTGTAAACATAAAATACCAGAAAATGTTCTTAAAGCAGCTAAGTACAGTCACTGTTCCGAGAACCACAACCATGATTTTCTTGGTGCAATATTTAGTTTTCAGCTTCTGGCAACAAATGGCTACAAATCGATCAAAGGTGAAAGTGACGGTGAACCAAACCGAACAGTCTGCGGCTGCAAAAAGCAGGACAGCGTGGATATTACACACTGGGATCGACACCACAAAGTAAAACTCTTCCCAATAAGTAATGGGAATCTGCCTCAATACCAGATCAAGGATAACGACCAGTAGATCCGACACTGCCATGGCCACCAGATAGTAAGTGACACATTGTGAGAGACCGCACTTCCCTCGAGATAAGGTTGTGATCGTCATTAGGTTAACTGGGAGGAAGGGAAAAATAGAGAAATTATGCATCAGGCTATGATTAAAGTCAATTTGAAAGAGGACCTACTGAGATGGCTAATGTATTATTAATTGAAATGACTACTGTGGCAGCGTTATTATACAATCATAGAATCCCTGCAGTGCAGAAGGAGGCCACTCTGTCCAACCAGTCTGCACCGACCCTTAGAAAGAGCATCTTATTTAAGCCCACGCCTCTACCCTATTCCCATAACCCAGTAAGAGGTAATTTTGCATGGCTAATATATCTAACCTGCATATCTTTGGACTGTGGGAGGAAACTCAAGCAGAAACGCGTAGAAAGTTTAAACTCCACACAGTTGGCCAGAATTGAACCGGGCCCCTGGAGCTGTGAGGCAACAGTGCTAAGGCACCGTGCCGACCAGAGAGTTTTAGATGCAGAAATCTTGTTAACACGGAGTGGAGTAAAATTAATGAGTGATGCTCCCTCTAGGTGCAATTATTCCATGACTCGCCACATGAACTGTAGCGGTCCCAATACATTCTCGGGAGCAATTAGGGATTCTCAATAAATTCTAGCCTAGCTAGCGACTCACATGCCCCATGAACGGCTCAATAAACCTCTGTGATAGAGAACAGGAAGAGCACGCAGAGGGAAGGAGGAATTGTAGGGAGTGTTGTGAAAAATCGGACGAATATGACATTTGAAACATGAAAGTAACAATAAGAGTGCCTGAGGCTATATGAATCAAAGAGAGAAGTCCCACAAGGGGTTAACAGCAGCAGCCTGTTTTGAAAGCAGACAACTTAACAGCAGCAGCCTGTTTTGAAAGCAGACAACTTCATAGACAGGGAAGAGAACCAAAGATGTGCAGGTTAGGTGGATTGGCCATGCTAAATTGCCCGTAGTGTAAGGTTAATGGGGGGATTGTTGGGTTACGGGTATACGGGTTACGTGGGTTTAAGTAGGGTGATCATTGCTCAGCACAACATCGAGGGCCGAAGGGCCTGTTCTGTGCTGTACTGTTGTATGTCTAGAACCGATAGGAGCTTCATTATAATCTACAAATTAGAAAAGTCCTTGGAGTGACTTAAACTCTTAAAAATTATATGAAAGGGAACAGTATTTCACAAATCTTGAAGCAATGGTATTTATTGAACAATTAAGAAAGACAGCCAGAATCTGAAGTGTAAAGATAAGGAACAACTGCCAAGTATGAAAAGTTGCTGATACCGGTAATAAAATGAAACAACTGATTTACAAATTAAGAAAAACTAAATGGTGACAAGGCCACACTATAGCTTATATCATTTTGAAGTTAAAACCTTGTAGAAGATGAACAAGGCAGATAAAGTTGGAGTCGGAAGGGATAACCCTAATATGAAATGAAATGAAAATCGCTTATTGTCACGAGTAGGCTTCAATGAAGTTACTGTGAAAAGCCCCTAGTCGCCACATTCCGGCGCCTGTCCGGGGAGGCTGGTACGGGAATTGAACCGTGCTGCTGGCCTGCTTGGTCTGCTTTAAAAGCCAGTGATTTAGCTTAATGAGCTAAACCAGTAAGCTAATATGACATTAGCTTAACCCAAAAATGACCCGAGTCAAATCTAAAGAAAACTCATTAAGAGACACATAAATCCAAAAGAAATGCTAACTAAGACACAAACAGATTAATTACGTGTCAAGAAAAGCGAGAAAAGTTGCAGTCAGGAATGGCGAGCTGGTAAGGAGGTAACTGCACGTTTGCGGTTAGGGCAGCACCATGCTTCTAAATCGATAAAATTTAACTTTCAAACTGTCAAGCAGACAGGCTACAGGATGCCAGGTGCAGAGATTAAGTGGCCCCAAATTGCTATAAAAACTGGGGGAGATGAGCAGAGATTTCAGACTATCTTCCTCGGTGATGGGACAAGCAACATCGACAGACCGAGCAGCCCAGAGAATCAAACAGAAGACCAAAACTTAAAGAAAACTGATTGTCAAGGGAGACTTGAAAGTCTGCAACTGGTCGGTACAGGAAAATACCTTTTTAGCTTTCTGTAAAAGCAGTTATTCTCTTTTAACTTGAAAATAAAGTTAAGTCCAAATTGATAACCTGAAAAAGTGGTTATTAGTATTTTCTTTAAAAAGTTTAATTTACTTCACTTAGCAAGCTGGACCCGTGTGTAAGTTATTAAGTGGTGAGTAAATAAAAGTTTTCTGCGAAGATACGGGTTATGCCGTGGGATAACTTGAAATACTAGTTTGGCCTGACTAGCACCCGCCTAAGTCTGCATCGGAGTCGGGGAATGAGAAACCCTGCTCACCATTTATAATAAACCAACCCTTTTTGGTATAGGGGGAATTATAAGAATAGTGGTGAGGTAAAAACTACAGGAGAGATGGAAATGTAGAGACCTGGAGATAAAATAATTGAGGTATCTGAATGGAAAGAATCTAACTTTGAAAAAGAAATTTGTCTAAAAATCTGAAAGGGAAATATTTTGCAGTGCCATGGAAATGCAGCTGTTTAATTTAACCACTTATTGGGTTCAGACTATGGTGTGACATGGACATTAAAAATAGGAGATTAGGTATCCATTGCCAGACTTGGAAGCAGTAATGCTCAGTGAGAACAGGATGAAGGGATAGTAGGACTTGGTGTGGGAAGCAATGCTTTGGCTTCGCAAGAGATTTGTAACCGGAAAGTCAGGCAAGATACCTTAACAATAGGTTGGTCTGGATTTAACAAATTCACGAATGTGCTGCAAACAGTTTGAATTAGTATTTGGAGAGTTAAAGATGCATAATTCTTGTTAATAAGGAGTTGAGTAAAACTAATTAGGGATTCTTCCTTCCATGTATGGTGATTACATGCCTCGACACTGGAGCGGTCTTAAATCCTTCTCAATTGCAATAACAATAAACTCTTGCCATCCAACCTTTGGAATGGGTTTGATAAGGACGAATGTTGGAGGTATTATGCAAGTGGTAGTTGGCAGGATGGAGATAGAGAGAATATAGGGCCAGAAACCAACTCAGCGATAGATTGAATGCTGAGTATCCGATCAGTCAGACAGTGGCACCAAGTGGGACATCTGTGGAGAGTAAGTGAACTTTGACGAAGGACCCAAGATGGGACACGACCCTGGTCTTCATCTTCATCTTCCCAATATTTAAATAGCCAGTGTAATAATAGTCACACCAAATCAATACATACTGTACATAGAAACGTATTAAAACACGACAGCAGCAAAGGTGGGAGAATAAATTACAACGACATAATGTCGGGTACAATGGTTTGTAATGTTTATAAATAGATACAGATTCGTACCGAAACTAACAGCACCATAATGGTGAAAGGAAACAGTCACAGTAATGCAGTTTTAATAGTTGGAGAGAGACTTACCAGGGACACCGACAATGGCAAGACCCGGATAGTAAATGTATTCAAAAATCTGAAGTCCATAATACATTCTTTGTTGATCAAATGCAGAAAAAAATTCAATTTCCAAGTAAAAGCTCTTACTCGCTGTCTCAGTATTCCAAGGGATTGTTCTTAGATTCGGAGCCATTGTTGTAAGATTCGAATATATCCTCTTTCAAATGCTGGGTGTTCCTACCCCTGTTCGTATTCGAGGTGGTGTTCTCACTGGCAGTGTGGAATAACGTCCTGGATGTATGCCTTATTAAAGAACAGGGAAACCCTCTAGTGACACAATTAGACTCCTTGTGAAACCACATTAATGATAGTCATTGAACAAACAGAAACGGATAACGCCTTTATATTCAACATATTTTCTCCACGACAAAATGAATGGTTTGGTTGGGATCCGTAATATTTGCTGAGGGAAGGGATGTTGGAAATAGCGAATGTCCTTCCACACTCTTCTAATTCTCATTGGCTATAGAAGTGATTGTAGCATCCTGTTTCTTTTAAAGGAAGTAGAGATTGAAAGAGAGAACGAGGGGGCGCCAGATTAATTTAAATTGAATGGTCAAGAAATTACTTAAAATTATGACCTGGGATGAATGTTTGGGTTGTTTCGAAAAGTAGAGACCAGCACAGAAGAATCTAACCATATTTGTTAAAATGCGCCATATCTGACACTTGATTCGTTGATGAAGTCACAGAGTATTGGCGAGCTAATACAGTTGATGCTATGTTTTGTTTATGGACATTCAGAAGAAAATTGATCAAATTTCTTTGTAGTCTTATCAGGAAAACTGAAAGCCATGCATTATAGGGAGCTGTGTCAATCTGGATGTCAGTTTGATATACGGACAATAAGCAGAACATAATGTGAAACGTTTCGTTTTTGCTCAGAATCTGAACATCGGTAGCGTTGCTACTGGTCAGCATGACAGCTCTTTTGTTAATGAATGACTTGGGCTAAATATCGAAGTAATCAGTTCAACATTTCCAGACGGCACGACACCCAGAAAAGTAATAAAGACTAAGAAGGATAATTACATGATCCAGAAGGCCACAGCTAGATGAAATGACCACAGGCATGAATGCTGAAATTGAATTAAAAAAAGGTGGGAGCAACTGCATCTGGGTGGAAGAGAGAGAATAGGTAATAAAAACTAAATGGTTAACGGGATGCATGAAATAAAGCAAGGTATGTAAAGCAGTCTTTGAATGTCATTGGGATGAATGTTAAAAACAGACAGGACATTTTGCATCAAAATAGAGGAAATAATATTTTAATTCTTTCTTGGACATAACCATCCAAATGCGCCGTCTGCCACCTAGAAGGACCTGAAATGGAGCTGCCGGCGTTGGACTCGGGTGGGCACAGTAAGGAGTCTTCCAACACCAGGCTGAAGTCCAATAGGTTTATTTGGAATCACTAGCTTGCGGAGCACAGCTCTTTTATCAGGTGAGTGAAGAAATGGGTTCCACAAACACATATATAGACAAAGTCACTGATGCAAGATGATACTTTGAATGCGAGTCTTTGCATGTAATTAAGTCTCAACATACAGGACTACAGAGGGGAACAGGAGAACAGTAAAACTGGCTCAATGCAATCATTAGGTAGAACTTGATATCTCTACAAGCCCAACCGAACAGAAGAACTAGGAACAAGAGTAGGCCATCTGGCCTCTCGAGCCTGCTCTGCCATTCAATATGAACATGGCTCATATTTTTGTGGACTGAGCTCCACTTACCCACCTGCTCACCATAACCCTTCATTCCTTTTCTATACAAAAATCTATCTATGACGTAAAAATATCACTTGCTTCACTGCACCTCAGATGTTTGGGTTAGCGTTCTCCAAAGCGGTCTTCAGGACGCTCAACAATAGAGAAATACAGCACAGAACAGGCACTTCGCCCCACGATGTTGCGCCAAACTTTTGTCCTAGGTTAATCAAAGAATTTTGGACAATCTTTCATGGCCAATCCACCCAACCTGCACATCTTTGGACTGTGGGAGGAAACCGGAGTACCCGGAGGAAACCCACGCAGTCACGGGGAGGATGTGCAGACTTCACACAGACAGTGACCCAAGTCAAAATCGAACTTGGGACCCTGGAGCTGTGAAGCAATTATGCTATCCACAATGCTACCGTGCTGCCCTTAAGAAGTTAACCTACACTCCATTATTCTACCCTAATCCATGTACCTATCCAATAGCCGCTTGAAGGTCCCTAACGTTTCCGACTCAACTACTTCCACAGGCAGTGCATTCCATGCCCCTCTACTCTCTGGGTAAAGAACCTCTGACATCCCCTCTATATCTTCCACCATTTATCTTAAATTTAGGTCCTCTTGTAATGGTGTGTTCCAACCGGGGAAAAAGTATCTGACTGTCTACTCTATCTATTCCCCTAATCATCTTATAAACCTCTATCAAGTCGCCCCTCATCCTTCTCCGTTCTAATGAGAAAAGGCCTAGCACCCTCAAACTTTCCTCGTATGACCTACTCTCCATTCCAGGCAACATCCTGGTAAATCTCCTTTGCACCTTTTCCAAAGCTTCCACATCCTTCCTAAAATGAGGCGACCAGAACTGCACACAGTACTCCAAATGTGGCCTGACCAAGGTTTTGTACAGCTGCATCATGACCTCACGGTTCTTAAATTCAATCCCTCTGCTAATGAACGCTAGCACACCATAGGCCTTCTTCACAGCTCTATCCACTTGAGTGGCAACTTTCAAAGATCTATGAACATAGACCCCAAGATCTCTTTGCTCCTCCACATTGCCAAGAACCCGACCGTAACCCTGTATTCCGCATTCATACTTGTCCTTCCAAAATGGACAACCTCACACTTGTCAGGGTTAAACTCCATCTGCCACTTCTCAGCCCAGCTCTGCATTCTATCTATGTCTCTTTGAAGCCGACAACAGCCCTCCTCACTATCCACAACTCCACTAATCTTCGTATTAGTGAATTTACTGACCCACCCTTCAACTCCCTCATCCAAGTAGTTAATGAAAATCACAAACAGCAGAGGACCCATAACTGATCCCTGCGGTACACCACTGATAACTGGGCTCCAGGCTGAATATTTGCCATCCACCACCACTCTCTGTCTTCTATCTGTTAG
Source organism: Scyliorhinus canicula (assembly GCF_902713615.1). Taxonomy (NCBI): domain Eukaryota; kingdom Metazoa; phylum Chordata; class Chondrichthyes; order Carcharhiniformes; family Scyliorhinidae; genus Scyliorhinus; species Scyliorhinus canicula. The sequence goes on along the minus strand of NC_052158.1, from coordinate 46,818,794 downwards.
CCAGTTTGTTATCCAACTGGCCAAATTTCCCACTATCCCATGGCTCCTTAATTTCTGCACAAGCCTACAATGGGGAACCTTATCAAATGCCTTACTGAAATCCGTGTACACTACATCCACTGCTTTACCTTCATCCACATGCTTGGTCACCTCCTCAAAGAAGTCAATAAGACTTTTAAGGCAAGACCTACCCCTCACAAATCCGTGCTGACTATCCCAAATCAAGCAGTTCCTTTCTAGATGCTCAGAAATCCTATCCCTCAGTACCCTTTCCATTACTTTGCCTACCACCGAAGTAAGACCAACTGGCCTGTAATTCCCAGGGTTATCCCTATTCCCTTTTTTGAACAGGGGCACGACATTCGCCTCTCTCCAATCCTCTGGTACCACCCCTGTTGACAGCGAGGACGAAAAGATCATTGCCAACGGCTATGCAATTTCATTTCTTGCTTCCCATAGAATCCTTGGATACATCCCATCAGGCCCGGGGGGCTTGTCTATCCTCAAGTTTTTCAAAACGCGCAACACACCTTCCTTCCTGACAAGTATCTCCTCGAGCTTATCAGTCTGTTTCACACTGTCCTCTCCAACAATATGGCCCCTCTCGTTTGTAAATACTGAAGAAAAATACTTTTTCAAGACCTCTCCTATCTCTTCAGACTCAATACACAATCTCCCGCTACTGTCCTTGATCGGACCTACCCTCGTTCTAGTCATTCTCATATTTCTCACATATGTGTAAAAGGCCTTGGGGTTTTCCTTGATCCTACCTGCCAAAGATTTTTCATGCCCTCTCTTAGCTCTCCTAATCCCTTTCTTCAGTTCCCTCCTGGCCATCTTGTATCCCTCCAGCGCCCTGTCTGAGCCTTGTTTCTTCAGCCTCACATAAGTCTCCTTCTTCCTCTTAACAAGACATTCAACTACTCTTGTCAACCATGGTTCCCTCACTCGACCATCTCTTCCCTGCCTGACAGGGACATACATATCAAAGCCACGCAGTACCTGTTCCTTGAACAAGTTCCACATTTCCCTTGTGTCCTTCCCTGACAGCCTATGTTCCCAACTTCTACACTTCAATTCTTCTCTGACAGCATTATATTTACCCTTCCCCCAATTATAAACCTTGCCCTGTTGCACGCACCTATCCCTATCCATAACTAAAGTGAAAGTCACAGAATTGTGGTCACTACCTCCAAAATGCTCCCCCACTAACAAATCTATCATCTGCCCTGGTTCATTACCAAGTACCAAATCCAATATGGCCTCCCATCTGGTCGGACAATCTACATACTGTGTTAGAAAAGCTTCCTGGACACACTGCACAAACACTACCCCATCCAAACAATTTGATCTAAAGAGTTTACACTCAATGTTTGGGAAGTTGAAGTCACCCATGACTACTACCCTGTGACTTCTGCACCTTTCCAAAATCTGTTTCCCAATCTGTTCCTCCACATCTCTGCTGCTATTGGGGGCCTATAGAAAACTCCCAACAAGGTGACTGCTCCTTTCCTATTTCTGACTTAAACCCATATTACCTCAATAGGCAGATCCCCCTCGAACTGCCTTTCTGCAGCTGTTATTCTATCTATAGTTAACAATGCCACCCCCCCCCCCCCCCCACCTCTTTTACCATCCTCCCTAATCTTGTTGAAACATCTATAACCAGGGACCTCCAACAACCATTTCTGCCCCTCTTCTATTCAGGTTTCCGTGATTGCCACCATATCGTAGTCCCAAGTACTGATCCATGCCTTAAGTTCACCCACCTTATTCCTGATGCTTCTTGCATTAAAGTATACACACTTCAACCCATCTCCTTGCCTGCAAGTACTCTCCTTTGTCAATGTTACCTTCCACACTGCATCACTACGTACTTTGGCGTCCTAAATATCGGCTTCCTTAGTTGCTGGACTACAGATCTGGTTCCCATTCCCCAGCGAAATTAGTTTAAACCCTCCCGAAGAGTACTTGAAAACCTCCCCCCCCAGGATATTGGTGCCCCTCTGGTTCAGATGCAACCCGTCCTGCTTGTACAGGTCCCACCTTCCCCAGAATGTGCTCCAATTATCCAAATACCTGAAGCCCTCCCTCCTACACCATTCCTGCAGCCACGTGTTCAACTGCACTCTCTCCCTATTCCTAGCCTCGCTATCACGTGGCACCGGCAACAAACCAGAGATGACAACTCTGTCTGTCCTGGCCTTTCCTGTGTCCTGTGTTGTTACTCGTGTCTTAATAAAGCTCGTAGTCTCAAATGTGGAGAAGATGCTTTATTATGAGTTCGTTCTCTCTTCAGAGCTATACCTACGGCTACCTTCAGTGCTTCTTCCTGCTGTGTGTGTACAGCTACCAGCCTTGCCTGCTGTGAAGTGTATCTGTGTCCTGCTCCAAGTTCTGCCCTCTGTGAAGTGTGTCCTCACTTCCTGTCCCCGTCTATTTATATGGCTCTCCCGTGCCCCCTCTAGTGTTTGCTCAGTTGTATTGCATCTAGTTAACTTGTGATCACCACATCCCCCTTTTTCTCTTTACATATTTTCTGTACATCGTTAAAGAAAATTGTACATCCTGTCCCGGTGTATTTATAGCTCTCCCTCTGGTGTTTGCTCAGTTGTTTTGTATCTAGTCAATCTACGATCACTACATCCCCCTTTTTCTCTTTACATATTTGCTGTACATCATTAAAGAAAATTATGGAAAACAGTTACTTATGATATGCGTATCTATACAGGTGATGGTGCTATTGCATATTGTACAAAGCCAATGTAGTTATATGTCCAATCTTAATAAAAACATTTATGAGTCCAAACTTGATGAATTTGTTCAGAGCTTTTTTTTCTTTTTGTTGTTGATGACGTGGTGATATTGATATTGCAAGTCCGCTGTGAATGTTGTTGGTGTTCCTTGTTATTTTAAGTACCCAATGCATCATCCCGAGGTGTTTGCATGGTCACCTCACTGATGTTGACTGGCATGGACTTTTCTCTGTGCTTGTGGTGTTGATTTATTGTCTCATCCGCCTTGGATGCTGGTGTGCTTGCTCGTTCTGGAACAGACGTGAGTTTGTGCGATTCGTTGTCATCCCATGACATGTTTGTAGTCTTGTCATCGTTTTGCAGTGTGCTGTGGCATTGTCCTTCATGTGCCGAGTAGTACCATTGTGTACAAGTCGTTGTTTCATTGCTGTTGTTTCTGTCGTTCCTGTTTTTGTTGTTTTCGTTGCCGTACTTGTTGCTGTTTTTGTCGTTTCTGTCTTTGGTGTTGGCACTGTCGTTGTTCCTGACTTTGTTGTTTTCGTTACCGTTCGTGTTGCTGTTTTTGTCGTTTCTGTCTCTGTCGTTGTCGCTATCTTTGTGCCTGACTTTGTTGTTTGTCTCGTCGCGCTTCATGTTGCTTTTGTTCTTTCTGTTGTCGTTCTCGTTTCTGCTGTGCTTCTTGCTATTGTTGTTGGTCTTGTCGCGCTTCATGTTGCTTTTGTTCTTGCTGTTGTTTGTCCCGTTTCTGCTGTGCTTCTTTTGACTTTTGTTTTTCTTGTTATACTCTATTCGTGTCCCGAGTGGATAATTTGAGTCATTGAGCATTTCGTCTCGAGAGTGGTGCGAATGATCTGATGTTGCATCGGTGCAGGTGACATCAATCATTTGTGGAGAATTGGATTCCTCATCTTTGCTTTTTTGGTGCTCCTCTTCCGGAGTCAAATTCTTCTCGATTTCGTTTGACGCGGTGTCTCTGGATTCTTGGCGCTCCTCTTCTGGAGTCAAAACCTCCATGATTACAATTGACGTGGTGTCTGTGGACTTCTGGCGCTCCTCTTCTGAAGTCCAAATCTGCATGATTTCAGTTGACATGGTGTCTCCGGACTCTTGGTGCTCCGCTTCTGGAGTTGAAATCTTCATGATTTCCATTGATGTTGTCTCACTGGACTCCAGGTACTCCTCTTCTGGAGTCAAAATCTGCATGGTTTCTTTTGGCTTGGTCTCTCTGGACTCCAGGTGCTCCTCTTCTAGAGTCAGAATCTGCATGGTTTCTTTCGGCGTTGTCTCTCTGGACTCCAGGTGCTCCTCTTCTGGAGTCAAAATTTGCATGTTTTCTTTCGGCATCGTCTCTCTGGACTGTTGGGTGGCCCGACTCTGTGCTTCTGTACAGACAAGCTGAGAACTGTCAGTCTCGCTGTGATCCTGTACGTCGAGTGCGATCACCTTGTTACTGTTTTCGCTCTGTGCGTCGGTACAGACAAGCTGAGAACTGTCAGTCTCGCTGTGATCCTGTACGTCGAGTGTGATCACCTTGTCACTGTCTTCGCATGCAGTGGGTAGAGGTGCATTGTCTTCTTTTTGTTCCTGTGAGCTTGGTAGACTTTCATAGTCTGCTTGCGGTTGCTCAGATACAGCGGGTTTACCTGCATGGTCTTGTTCATGCATGGTGTTCGCCAGGGAGTGTTTGCTTGCATCCCTTTTGGAGTCTTTCATCACTCGCACTGTGGAGCCTGTCATCGCTCGCTCTGTGGAGTCTTCCTGTGCTCTCTGTGTGGCATCGTCTTCGTCTAGGGTATTGCTGTCATCCAATGTATCGACGAGCTTCCATGGCATCATGGTGTTGGATTCATCTACCATGAGTAGAGTCGTGTTGAGCTTTGCAACGGTGTCGCTGATGCTGTGATCAGCATGTCCAAATAACTCCTCCGTCTGAGTAGTATTCTTTGATACCCATTTAATCTTCGTTGGCTTCTTCTACCACAAGTTGATTCGTGTTGAACTTTGCGACCGTGTCGCTGATGCTGTGATAAGCATATCCGACTGACTCAGCTGTGTCTGAGTAGTATTCTTCGAAAACCAAATCATCCTGGTTGGATTCTTCTACCACGAGTTGATTCGTGTTGAACTTTGCGACCGTGTCGCTGATGCTGTGATAAGCATATCCGACTGTCTCAGCCATGTCTGAGAGGTAATCTTCGAAAAACAAATCATCTTTTGTTGTTTCGGAATTCTTTTTGTTCTCTTCACTTTGGGTGGTGCAGACTGCTTTTTTCCGGGTGTTGTGCAAGTTGTTTTTAACTGTTGGTTTAAGTTCAGGCGTTTTCTGTGTTCTGAGGCAAGAAAATTTGTGTTTACCACTTTAAGTGTCTTACTTTCAATTTTCGGGCATTTTCCTTTTAAGTGGGCGTGGTCGGGATGCTCAGACGTCATGACGTCACGCGTAGGAATGAATTGCGCGTGCGCAAATCGGCTTTCCTTCCCTGTGCGGTTCTGTGTCCATTGCGCATGCGCGGCTTGCACATGCGCATGACGATCCGCGACCAAGACTTTTTTTGACTGCGCATGTGCGGTATGCGCATGCGCATAACAATCGGCACCGCGATCTTTTTTAAACTGCGCATGCGCGATATGCGCATGCGCATAACGATCGGCACCGCGATCTTTTTTAAACTGCGCATGCGCGGCTTCCGGTTTCGGCGCATGCGCAGACGCGATTTGTAGTTCTTTGCTTACCGGAGACTGCAGAATGTGCTCCGACGCCATTTTTTCGCGTTTTTCCCGGATTTCAGGGATTTTTCTTTCCCACCAGGACTGGATTTCTAAAAGTTATAAGTAATCTTCTCTTCCCGATCTGGACAGGGTTTCAGCGTTTTGGCTTTGTGAGAAATTCTTGTTATTTCTTCTTTTTGATCTGTACTTTTCATTCGCGATTTCTTGTTCTTTTCGTGATTTTTTAAGTTTTGCATCACTCAGTCTCTGTGCAGTTTGGACTCTGAGCATGCCTTGCTGTTCAAATTTCTCACAGTACTCTTCAAATTTGTTTAGTAACGTTTGTAAGCTGTTTCTGTCTTCATCTTTTGAGTATTTAAATCCATTATACAGTTTCCTATTTACAGGCCCTGCGGTGAGAATTGCTATTTTAATGTTGTCTGAGGCTTCTTGTACATCATTAGCTGTGAGATAAATATCAAACATTTGTTTAAACCTTTTCCAGACATTTCTTACAACGCCAGTCTGGTCCAGCTGATCTGGGTATCCATACCACATCCTCGAATTAGCGATGTCTTCCCAAGTCAAATGTCCAGTAGGAGATTTCCATGCCATTTTGAGCTTTCTGTATCTGCCACTGAGTTGTCCTGTAGTAAGCGTCTGAAGCCACTCCTGGGTACCATGTGTTGTTACTCGTGTCTTAATAAAGCTCGTAGTCTCAAATGTGGAGAAGATGCTTTATTGTGAGTTCGTTCTCTCTTCAGAGCTATACCTACGGCTACCTTCAGTGCTTCTTCCTGCTGTGTGTGTACAGCTACCAGCCTTGCCTGCTGTGAAGTGTATCTGTGTCCTGCTCCAAGTTCTGCCCTCTGTGAAGTGTGCCCTCACTTCCTGTCCCCGTCTATTTATATGGCTCTCCCGTGCCCCCTCTAGTGTTTGCTCAGTTGTATTGCATCTAGTTAACTTGTGATCACCACATTAACTTCCAGCCTAACTCCCTAAACTTGTTTATTACCTCCACACCCTTTTTCCTATCTACGTCGTTGGTACAAATGTGCACCACGACTTCTGGCTGCTCACCCTCCCCCTTCAGGATCCTGAAGACATGATCCGAGACATCCCTGGATGCAGAACTACTGAGCAGAAACTGATAGCCAAGTTCTGCACGCATGAGGACGGCCTCATCCAGGCCCAAAGATTAATGTCTCAATGCATTCATCCTCCACCATCGACCCTGTGCTTGCGGAATACGACTAACTGTCCTGGAGTGAGACAATGCACACCTCTTTAACCTGTGATTACCCCTCTCTCCATTCGCACCGTCTGGACCTGTAAAGATTTAATTACATTAATTGCTTTATTTGGCATGGAATTTCACAGGTTCACAACCCTTTGGGTGAATAGGTTCCACCACAATTTAAGATGCCTTTTGAACGTCGTTAATGTATATATATGTATGTTTATGTCTTTTCAGGATGGGAATAAAGAATCTGTGCTTGGTTCTTACAGGGGTACCAAAGTGGAGCTAACCGGTCTATGGTTACCCTTCTTTTACTCACTGGAATTTAGAAGGATTAGAGGGGATCTGATTGAGGTATATGAAATCCTAAATGGGATTGATAAACTATAGGCAGACCAAATGTTCCCTCTTATGGGGCAACGTAGAACGAAAGGTCATGGATTTAGTTTGAGAGGCAGTCGATTTAGAATTGAGATGAGGAAGAACTACTTCTCACAGAGGGTGGTAAATTTGTAGAACTCGCTGCCCCAAAATGCGGTGAAATTTGAACCATTAAATGGTTTAAAGACGGCGATAGGTATATTTCTGATTTTAAAAAACGAGTTAAATGGAAATGGACAACAGATGGGGAGATGGCTTTGAGATCAGGAAGAGATCAGCGATGATCTGATTTATTGGCAGACCAGGCTCTTAAGGTTGAATTGCATACTTATGCTCCGAATTCCTGTGCTTCCATGTTCCTATCCCCAGCAACATGACGTCGGAATCTGGAAATACCAATGTAATCCAAGTCAGCCCCTCATTTTACACTCTGCATAAACTTAGTCAGGAAAAACAGTGCTGCCCATGTCCAAAACCGCTTCCAATTTCATTCCCCAATTAAACCTATGCCCATTGACCATCAGAGGCTTCCAGTCTGATAGTCATTTTTTAAAAATCGCCAATCTTATTTCCAGATCCCTCCCTTGTTTTGTCCAGTTTCATCTCATATGAACATAAGAACATAAGAACTAGGAGCAGGAGTAGGCCATCTGGCCCCTCGATCCTGCTCCGCCATCCAATGAGATCATCGCTAATTTTTTGTGGACTCAGCACCACTTTCGGGCCCGAACACCATAACCCTTAATCCCTTTATTCTTCAAAAAACTATCTACCTTTATGTTAAAAACATTTAATGAAGGAGCCTCGACTGCTTCACTGGGCAAGGAATTCCATAGATTCACAACCTTTAGGGTGAAGAAGTTCCTCCTAAACTCAGTCCTAAAGCTGCTTCCACTTATTTTGAAGCTATGCCCCCCAGTTCTGCTTTCACCCGCCAGTGGAAACAACCTGCCCGCATCTATCCTATTTATTCCCTTCATAATTTTAAATGTTTCTATAAGATCCCCCCTCAACCTTCTAAATTCCAAAGAGTACAATCCCAGTCTACTCAACCTCTCCTCGTAATCCAACCCCTTCAGCTCTGGGATTAACCTAGTGAATCTCCTCTGCACATCCTCCAGTGCCACTTCGTCCTTTCACAAGTAAGGAGACCAAAACTGAACACAATACTCCACGTGTGGCCTCACTGACACCTTATACAATTGCAGCATAACCTCCCTAATCTTAAACTCCATCCCTCTAGCAATGAAGGACAAATTTCCATTTGCCTTCTTAATCACCTGAAAATCTCGTTACACTTCTGCAGCTAAATGGCATTAGGATCTCTGCGACGCTCCTGTTCTAGTCTCTTGATCACGCCTGATTTTATTCGTTCCACCATGAGTTTTGGTTAACTGGTCCCACTCTATGACTTTTATGATGTGTCCATAACAGGGACAAACAGTATGATTTTCAGCCTTAAAGTCCGTCTGAAACGCTTAATTATGCAGCTATGATGGTCCGACAGTTGCCATTTTTCACTTAAAATGTAACATGGAACCGTCTGCATCAGATCTGCTTAATATTAAATACAATAATTTAAATTGATGATCGTTATTCTTGATAGCAAAACAAAATGGTATTCGCTCCTTTTGGAGAAATATAAAATAAATATTGATTTATTTTGTTTTCGGTGTCCTATAATGAATATCTAGTATTACATGTGACTCGCGAGAGTAATAATGAAGTAAATGATTAAATAAATCAGTTTGTTGAGTGGAATGTAACTAATATCCTTGTCACATTCCCGAGATAACTGTCTCCATGGAGCGTCCTCTGTGCCATTTTTTAAATAATATTTTACTGAATGCATCATATTTAATAAATATGAACTAAACTGCAACACAACTGCGAAAATCTTTCGAACATGGTACCCAAAAGTTCACTATCTTTGGACAAGCCCAGAACATGTGACTTTGGTTGGCAGGCCCACAAGATCATACCTCGCATCATCAAAGAACCTGATGAGCTCTATGAACCACATTGAGTTGAATGACGCTGAGCTACATGCAAAATTTGGTGAAATCTACCCTACATATGTCCTCTTTCCACACATACTCATCTGAGATGGTCTCAACTCCTCCTCCTATCTAGTCTTCACCCGGTGAAGCGATGAAGATTATCTGCTGATTAACATTCGAAACCCATTCCACCCCTTGACCACCCCAGTTCAGTTCTTGGCAACAGTAAGATATAATCCTACAGGATGGGCTGTGGTGCTGAGGGAAATGCAGGACAAGCCCCGTGGACTGAGTCGCGTGATTAAAAATATTGAAATTCATGTGACCCAGATAGCTGAAATTCTGCCAAAAACTCGTCCCAACAGGCGAACTGTCCATCTATAAACAGGTCTCTGAAGTACTCTAGCCCCTTCACTTCCCACGGCTTTGAAGTCGAATCCGAACCTGATGGAAGAAACAAATTATTGCCATTTATCGGAGCCAATAATGACATGCCACTCAGCTCGCCATGTTGTCTGAGCTGTGTCCATATCTTGAAGGTAGAGATCAACACTTGGGTTTGAGCTAGAAATCGATAGAGCGAGTGGGAGTGTTGTCGTTATTCCTGGCCAAAAGTTCGATCCTCTACACGAACTGGCCTCCATTCCCCGCACCACCACCCCCCCCCCCCCCCCCCAGGTGGGACTGGATTCTGTGCTGACAGGCTTCTCTGGTGCTCTCGCAATGCCTCCGCACTTGGGGATTTTCGGATGGAGTAGGGCTGTCACAATGGGAAACCCCGGGATGGGTACTTCATCACTGGGACTATGTTCCCCCGCAGGCGTCAAAATGATGGAGTTTTACTCTGAAAATTCTGGATTAAATGGAATTCCCAGACCTGCAGGGGGCTAGCAGGACCCGGAGGAAATCTCGCAGCTTTTGCTGCAGATACAGGCCCCACACGTTCGTGTCAGAGGCTGCGCATGTGCACAGCGGCGACCTCCAGCGTCCGTGCCGTGCTCCAGGACGGACTGGACCACGGAAATAGACCCATAAAGGAGACCCCCGATCAGACGCGTGTCTTAACCTGAAATTAAAAATGAAAATGAAAATCGCTTCTTGTCATGAATAGGCTTCAATGAAGTTTCTGTGAAAAGCCCCTAGTCGCCACATTCCGGCGCCTGTCTGGGGAGGCTGGTACGGGAATCAAACCGTGCTGCTGGCCTGCTTGGTCTGCTTTAAAAGCCAGCGATTTAGCCCAGTGAGCAAAACCAGCCCATGAACCCCCACACGACAATTCCCCAGACTCCTATACCCCCCCCCTCCACCCTCCCCCTCCCCCCCAGGCCTCTGATCTGCCGGCCCCCGACCAGGGCGGCCGTGGATTGAGTCCGCAGCCACCACGCATGTTTCCCAACCGCCAAAACCAGGTTAGTGTCAGGTCATCGGGACTTCAGCCAGTCCAGGGCGGAGGATGTCGGAGCGGGCTTCTTGCAATGACCCCAGGCAGTGCACCGTATTTCCCGATGATGCCGCTTTTCGGTGGCTGGAGAATCAGCATGCAGGCGGCAGTCCCGATTTCTGTGTCAAACTGGATTTTCAGCCCGGGTGCTGGCCGCGATATTGACGTTGGGGTGCAGCGAATCCAGCCCCCACCCATTGGCAGGATGGCAGGACGGAGAATCCCGTTGTCATCGGGGGCGTGCCACATCAGAAAAAAGTGAGTTGGAGAATGCCACCCATGTTGCCCGATTCTTTGTGACACCCTAACAACCTCTCTGCGTTGGCTGCCCAGTAATACATGAGAAAATTGAGCAGTACTAGACCTCCCAACTGTTGACCCCTGTAAAGGGACACCTTGAAAATTCTCTGCACCTTACCCACCCATATACAGAATCGTGACAAGTAATTGGGCAGAGAATTGGTTCTGATGGCAAAATTGTGGCAGGCGGCAGATTCACACCAAATCACAATTTTCAGTTGCCTCACGAATTGTGTCAGTGCCCTCCAGAACGCTTGTACTGTAAACAACCTTGGCATTTCATGAGCGGGCCCGACCTGGTATTCTCCGGGGCCTCCGCGATTCTCCGCTTCCACTTGGACAAATTTCCGAGATTTACTTGTGCTTTTAAAAATCATTGACCAGGCATTGTGGCTACTGAAGGAGAGATAGGAGGTACGGGAAGGGTCCAACATCGCCAGAGATTACTACAGTTGTGCCGCTAGCCAGGGGCTTCTGTCAGGTCTGGGGAGAGTACTATTTACTGTAGGGTCCTCCTTAAATGGACTGTTTACTGTTTGACACTGTTTAAACACACTGGTTATTGAAGGGCACAGTTTAAATAGACTACTGTATGGCACTGAATAAACAGTGTGGTTACTGAAGGGTACTGTTTAAATAGATGGTTTACTGTAGCACTGTTAAGTAGACTGCTTACTGTCGGGTACTGTTTTTCTGACAGTTTACAGAAGGGAACTGTTTAACAGGCTGTTTACCGTCGAATACTGATTATATAACTGTTTACTGACCGGTATTGTATCAACAGACTGTTTTCTGTAGAGCACTGTTCAGATAACTGATAAGGGAACAGTTTAAACAGATTGTTTGCCATAAGGCACTGTTTATATGACTGTTTACTGAAGGTAACAGTTTAAATAGACGAGATACTGTAGGGCAGGGGTGGGCAAACTACGGCCCGCGGGCCGCATGCGGCCCGCCAAAGGTATTTCTGCGGCCCACCAAGTCATTAAAAAAAAAAAAAAAAAAAATTATTTTTAAAAATTTTTTTTTTTTTTTTTTTTTTAAATTTTTTTTTTAAAGGTTAATGGGTGGGGGGGCTGTTGGGTTACTTACTGGCATAGGGTGGATACGTTGACTTGAGTAGGGTGATCATTGCTTGGCACAACGTCGAGGGCCGAAGGGCCTGTTCTGTGCTGTACTGTTCTATGTTCTATATGAGGCGCCCAGAATCATAACCGGGTGAAGTAATTATTTTACTTAATATACTATGCGGCCCTTTGTGAATTGTGAATTTCTGAATGCGGCCCTTGCACGGAAAAGTTTGCCCACCCCTGCTGTAGGGCGTTGTTTTATGGCTGTGTACTGAAGGGAACAGCTTAAATAACCGGTTTACTGCAAGGCACTGTGTCATGGAGTGTCCCTTTAAGAAATGTTTTTGTCTTATCACATGGCTTCAGTGATGTCATTGTGTGAGTTGAAATGAGCTGTGGCCCTGGGAGTTTTTACTTTCGCTTTCGGTTTGGACTGGTTTTGAACTGCACAGGTTGAAAGAGTTGCCTCTCTATCTTCATTTTAAAAGCTGTTTCCAGACTGCTTGGTAACTAAAAATAGATAATTGCTTTCTGCAAGGAATTCAAACCTGCTGTTTGAAAAATAGAACAAAGTAACATGTCTTATACCAGGCAGAATGCCGTGTGCTGGGCCACACCTTTCAAAAGGGGATTCCGGTTTTATTTGGAATATGTTATTGAATTGGAACAGTTAGGGGGGAAATCATTAAGGGTAATACGTCGATTACTGTAGCTGTGTGGGACTTTATGTTTGTAATTCATATAAATTCTTACTGTGTATGTTTATACAAATATTAAATAAATTCTTAGAATAAAGCTTTTTTTTAATTAAAAGCATCTAAGAAGTCTGTTGAATAATAGCTGAAAGGCAAGCTCTTATGCACATGGTAGCCAGAATCAATAAACAGTTATAGGTCAGGTGAACTCCATAAGATACTTTAGAGTTTTTTAAACCCTGGCCCACAACACAGGTGGGGGCTCGTGGGGTAAAAGTCTATCTTTGGTGATTTTGTTGGCTTAGTGAACTTAAAGACAGTAACGGGTGAGAATAAATATGTTTGCTTTTCAGATGCTGTATTCAAGTTTAAATAGGAAGTGTGTTTTCGACAATGGGTCTTTCAGAGGACCAGAGATTTTTGGGGGTGGAGAAGGTCACACGCAGTACCTGACAAACAGAGACTAAAAAATGGCTTTCAGATTTGGCAAAAACAACATTGCAGTTAACATTGCCTGACAAAATCCGAAAAGAAGATGTAATTGGGGTGGCAGCTGAGCCTTTAAAATTGCCTGAGACACAGTCATAATAATTGAAAATGGGAAGAAATCAATTACAAATCAAGCAGCTTGAATATTAAAATGAATTAAAGCAGTTTGAATATGAAATGAAAGGAAAATAAAGAGAAATGGACGCACAGATCGTGGAAATAGAAAAGGAGAGTGAAGAAAGGGAAAAAAGAAGAATAGCCTGAGCAGAATAAAAAGGAAAAGAGAGAGAGGAAAGGGAAAAAGAAAGAATAGCCCAAGCAGAAAAAAAATGCGAGAGAAAGGGAAGTACAGATCAGGTAAAAAGAAAAAGAGAGAGGCTTTGAACTTCAGAAAATGACCATGAAACGTGAAAGTCAGTTCAAATTGGCGGAGGTAAAGAGAAACATAAAGTCAGAGGATAGCGACGAGGATAGTGAGCAAGAGCGTCATAGTCAACGACTTGGTGGGGACCTATTTAAATATGTCCAAGCATTGCCAACTTTTGGTGAGAAGAATGAAGAAGCCTTTTTCATGTCATTTGAGTATATAGCTAAACAACTGAATTGCCCACAGGACATGTGGCTATTACTGATTCAAACAAAATTGGTAGGTAGAGCTAGTGACATGTTTGCATCACTATCAGAAGAGGTCGCTAGTACTAATGAGGAGGTAACAAAAATCATCTTATGTGTATATGAACTTGTGCCTGAAGCCTACAGACAAAGGTTTATTAATTTAAAGAAATAATCTGTCAAACATACATAGAGTTTGAAAAGATCAAACAGAATAATTTTGTCGGTGGATAAGGGCTTTAAAATGGAACAAACGTAAGAAGCTCTTACAGAAGTGCTAATTTTGGAGGAGTTAAAAAATTGCATTCCTGATGTAGTGAGATTTATGTAGAAGAGCAGAGGGTTAAAACTGCGAGATTAGCAGCAGGAATGGCAGCTGATTATGAATTAGTTCACAAATCAAAGTTTGATTTCCGTCATGAGTTTCAGCCTGTGAGGGATAGAAATTGAGGAAAGGAGAAATACTCAGGTGGTAAAGGTAAAGCCGAATTGATGGGAGATAATAAAGAGACTGTACCTCAGATTTAAAAAGAAATCCAAGAGGGTGGAAGAGAAATGAAAAGTTTCAGATGTTCTTACTGTAATAAACTGGGCCATGTAAAATCACAGTGTTGGCGGATGAAGAAAATCACTGGGGAGGCTGATGTGGTAAAACAGGATAAGCCAGTGGGGTTTGTTAAAGTGGTGAAGGAAAGCTCAATTGAAGTGAAGGTGGTGCAAAAGAATGTACAGCCAGATTAAGAGGTGATTCATAAGAATGTGCCGGACCTCTTCAAAGGATTTTCTTTTGTAGCTAAAGTTTAGTCATTTATACCAGGAGTGGGTAAAGAAGTCAGACTTTTCAGAGATACCGAAGCTAGTCAATCTTTTATGGTACGAGACAAGGAGTTATGTAGTTTGGGCGAAATATTGCCAGAAAAGGTGGTAATATTTGGAATTCAGGATGAGAAGAGTAGTGTTCCATTATATAAGGTGAGGTTGAAAAGTCCAATGAAGAGTGGTGAAGCGGCAGTCGGAGTAATAGAGAAACTATCTTGTCGAGGAATACACTTTATCTTGGGTAATGATATAGCTGGTTTGCAGCTGGGAGTGATGCCTACTGTGGTTATAAGCCAGTGAAAAATCAAACAACTGAATTGTTGAAGGACGAATATCCTGGGATTTTTCCTGATTGTGTCGTGACAAGGTCGCAAAGTCACAGGTTAAGACAAGAGGAGAAATCAAAGTGTGAAGATAAAGTTGAAGTTCAATAATCAGAAACGGTTGTTGTTCAGATGGTTTGAAAAGAACCAGAACAGGCGGAGGGTGAGGCGGGTACTTTTTGTTCAGGAATGTTGGCAGAGGTACAACAGAAGGATATAGAAATAAAATGTATGTATCAGAAGGCACACACGGAACAGGAATCTGAGTGTATACCAGCATGCTATTACCTTAAAAATGATGTCTTAATGAGAAAATGGAGACCTTTACACATGCAGGCGGATGAAAAGTTGGCAGAAGTTCAACAATCGTATGGCGGGTAGGGATTGAAAGGAGATGTTGTGAGCAGCACATGGGGTACCAGTGGGGGGTCATTTGGGAGTAAGGAAAACACAAGCTAAAATATAAAAACATTTTTATTGGTCGGGAAAAAATAAAGATGTAGTTAAATTTTGTCGATCATTTCACACATGTCAAGTGATAGGGAAACCTGATGCGGTGACAAAACCAGAGTCCTTAATACCATCCCAGCATTTGAGGAACCTTTTACATTGGTCTGAATTGATTGCGTAGGATCTCTTCCTAAAACAAAAAGTGTGAATCAATATCTTTTGACTGTAAGATGTGTCCACTAGGTTTCCAGAGGCCATTCCAATACGCAATATTACAGCTAAAAAGATTGTGGAGCAGTTACTTAAATTTTGTACTAGATATAGACAACCCACAGAAATACAATCGGATCAAGGATCAAATTTTACCTCAAGGTTATTCAAGGAGGTTATGGGTAGCTGAGGAGTAAAACAATTTAACTCAACTTCATGCCATCCAGAATCGCAGGGAGTGTTGGAACGGTGGTATCAGACGTTAGAGACAACGTGAGGGAGTATTGTCAAGATTGTCCAGAGGATTTGGATAAAGGAATTCCTTTCGTACTGTTTGGAATTAGGGTCGCACCTAATGAGACAACCAAATTCAATCCTTTTGAACTAATTTTTGGTCATGAGGTAAGAGAACCACTTAAATTGATTCAGGAGAAATTGGTGAGTTAGCAGCCTGAAATTAAATTATTGGATTACGTTTCAAATTTTAGGAACGATTAAATAGAGCAGGTGAATTGTCTAGACAACAGTTAAAAGTTGCACAGCATGTGATGAAACAGGTAGTGGACAAGGAAGCAAAAGTTTGCAATTTTGCCAGTGTAGATAAAGTTTTAGTGTTGTTACCAGTGGTAGGTGAGCCTTTAAAAGCAAGGTTTTGTGGGCCTTATCAGATTGAAAGGAAATTGAGTGAGGTGAGTTATTTGGTAAGAACGCCAAGGCTGGTTGAGCTCAGTGGACGAGAGAGCTGGTTTGTAATGCAGAACAAGGGTAGCTACGCGGGTTCAATTCCTGGACCAGTTTACTTGAACAGGCGCCAGAATGTAACGACTAGGGGCTTTTCACAGTAACCTCACACTTGTGACAATAAAAGATTATTATTAGATAGAAGGAAAACTCACCGTGTGTGTCATGTGAATACGCATGAATGGTATTTTGAAAGGGAAGGAGAGCAATAGAGGAGGTTTTCGTGATTCGAACTCAGTGAAAAACCAAATCCAGTTGACTCTGAATTTGACAGTCCACAAATTAAATTGGACAACGAGGCTATTCTTAAAAATTGGGATAAATTATTGAGTTACCTTCCAGAGGAAAAATGAACTGACCTGAAAGAGTTATTGACATTATTATGGGCCAGGGTTAGAGAACACCAAAGTATATCATGGAGTTAACCTGACTGGCAGCTTTTAATAGATTCTACTTATAGAACATAGAACATAGAAAAATACAGCATAGAACAAGCCCTTCGGCCCACGATGTTGTGCCGAAATTTTTTTACAAATTAAGAACAAATTAATCTCCACCCCATCATTCTACCGTAAGCCATGTACCTATCCAATAGCCACTTGAAGGTCCCTAATGTTTCCGACTCAACTACTTCCACAGGCAGCGCATTCCATGTCCCCACTACTCTCTCGCTAAAGAACCCACCTCTGACACCCCCCTATATTTTCCACCATTCACCTTAAATTTATGTCCCCTTGTAATGGTTTGTTCAACCCGGGGGGAAAGTCTCTGACTGTCGACTCTATCTATTCCCCTGATCATCTTATAAACCTCAATCAAGTCGCCCCTCATCCTTCTCCGTTCTAATGAGAAAAGGCCGAGCACCCTCAACCTTTCCTCGCAAGACCTACTCTCCATTCCAGGCAACATCCTGGTAAATCTCCTTTGCACCTTTTCCAAAGCTTCCACATCCTTCCTAAATGAGGCGACCAGAACTCCACACCTCACTATCCACAACTCCAGCAATCTTCGTGTCGTCTATAAATTTACTGACCCACCCTTCATCTCCCCCATCCAAGTCATTAATGAAAATCACAAATAGCAGAGGACCCAGAACTGCGGGGCAGCAGGGTAGCATGGTGGTTAGCGTAAATGCTTCACAGCTCCAGGGTCCCAGGTTCGATTCCCGGCTGGGTCACTGTCTGTGTGGAGTCTGCACGTCCTCCCCCTGTGTGAGTGGGTTTCCTCCGGGTGCTCCGGTTTCCTCCCACAGTCCAAAGATGTGCGGGTTAGGTGGATTGGCCATGCTAAATTGCCCGTAGTCTCCTAATAAAAGTAAGGTTAAGGGGGGGGTTGTTGGGTTACGGGTATAGGGTGGATACGTGGGTTTGAGTAGGGTGATCATGGCTCGGCACAACATTGAGGGCCGAAGGGCCTGTTCTGTGCTGTACTGTTCTATGTTCTATGTTCTATGCTCCCTGCGGCACGCCACTGGTAAGTGGGCTACAGGCTGAATATTTGCCATCCACCACCACTCTCTGACTTCTATCGGTTAGTCAGTTCGTTATCCAACTGGCCAAATTTCCCACTATCCCATGTCTCCTTACTTTCTGCATCAGCCTACCATAGGCAACCTTATCAAATGCCTCACTAAAATCCATGTACACCACATCCACTGCTTTACCTTCATCCACGTGCTTGGTCACCTCTTCAAAGAATTCAATAAGAATTGTGAGGCAAGACCTACCCCTCACAAGGCCTTGCTGACTATCCCAAATCAAGCAGTGTCTTTCTAGATGCTCAGAAATCATATCCCTCAGTATCCTTTCCATTACTTTGCCTAACACCGAAGTAAGACTAACTGGCCTGTAATTCCCAGCGTTATCCCTATTCCCTTTTTTGAACAGGGGCACGACATTCGCCACTCTCCAATCCCCTGGCACCACCCCTGTTGACAGTGAGGACGAAAAGATCATTGCCAACGGCTCTGCAATTTCATCTCCTGCTTCCCATAGAATCCTTGGATATATCCCGTCAGGCCCGGGGGACTTGTCTATCCTCAAGTTTTTCAAAATTCCCAACACATCTTCCTTCCTAACAAGTATCTCCTCGAGTTTACCAGTCTGTTTCACACTGTCCTCTCCAACAATATGGCCCCTCTCATTCGTAAATAATGAAGAAAAGACCTCTGCTCTCTCTTCAGACTCAATACACAATCTCCCGCTACTGTCCTTGATTGGACCGACCCTTGCTCGAGTCATTCTCATATTTCTCACATATGTGTAAAAGGCTCCTTGAACAAGTTCCACATTTCAATTGTGTCCTTCCCTGACAGCCTATGTTCCCAACTTATGCACTTCAGTTCTAGTCTGACAGCATCGTATTTACCCTTCCCCCAATTGTAAACCTTGCCCTGTTGCACGCACCTATCCCTCTGCATTACTAAAGTGAAAGGTCACAGAATTATGGTCACTATCTCCAAAATGCTCCCTCACTACCAAATCTATCACTTGCCCTGGTTCATTACCAAGTACCAAATCCAATATGGCCTCCCCACGAGTCGGACAATCTACATACTGTGTTCGAAAAGCTTCCTGGCCACACTGCACAAACACCACCCTATCCAAACTATTTGATCTAAAGAGTTTCCACTCAATATTTGAGAAGTTGAAGTCACCCATGACTACTACCCTGTGACTTCTGCATCTTTCCAAAATCTGATTCCCAATCTGTTCCTCCACAGTGGGCAGATCCTCCTGGAACTGCCTTTCTGCACCTGTTATACTATCTCTATTGTACAATGCAACCCCCCCCCCCCCGCCCCATCTCTTTTACCACCTCCCTAATCTTATTGAAACATTATAACCTATAACGAGGAACCTCCAACAACCATTTCTGCCCCTCTTCAATCCAAGTTTCCGTGATGGCCACCACATCATAGTCCCAAGTACCGATCCATGCCTTAGGTTCACCCACCTTACTCCTAATGCTTCTTGCATTGAAGTATACACACTACAGCCCATCTCCGTGCCTGCACATACTCTCCTTTGCCAGTGTTACCTTCCATACTGCCTCACTACACGCTTTGACGTCCTGAACATCGGCCCCCTTAGTTGCTGGACTACAAGTTCGGTTCCCATTCCTCTGTCAAATTAGTTTAAATCCTCCCGAAGACTACTGGAAAACCTCCCTCCCAGGATATTGGTTCCCCTCTGGTTGGGATGCAATCCGTCCTGCTTACACAGGTCACACTGTCCCCAGAATGCACTCCAATTATCCAAATACCTGAATCCAAATACCCTCCCACACCATTCCTGCAGCCACGTGTTCAACTGTACTCTCTCCCTATTCCTAGCCTCTCTATCACGTGGCACCCGCAACAAACCAGAGATGACAACTCTGTCTGTCCTGGCTTTTAGCTTCCAGTCTAACTCCCCAACCTCGTTTATTACATCCACACTCCATTTCCTACCTACGTCATTGATACCAATGTGCACCACGACCTCTGGCTGCTCACCCTCCCCCTTAAGGATCCTGAAGACACAATCTGAGACATCCCTGGCTCTGGCACCCGGGAGGCAACATACCTTCTGGGAGTCTCGCTCGCGACCACAGAATCTTCTACCTATTCCCCTAACCATTGAGTCTCCTATGACTATTGCTTTTCTATTCTCCCCCCTTCCCTTCTGAGCCCCAGAGCCAGCCTCAGTGCCAGAGACCTGGCTGCTAGGGCGTTCCCCCGGGAGGTCATTCCCTCGCCCCCCCAACAGCATCCAAAACGGTATACTTGTTTTGAAGGGGAATGGCCACGAGGGATCTCTGCACCCACTGCCCGTTCGTTTTCTTTCCCCTGACTGTAACCCAGCTACTCTTGCCTGTAGCTTGGGTGTGGCTACCTCCCTATATGGAGCACAAGGGTCCACTTTACAAGTGTGATGCAACAGAGAACTAAAAGTATTTTCAAACAAAAACAATGTTTATTCTATGAATCCAGCTAACATTTTCTAAACACACAGTTATCAGTTTATCAACTGACTATCCCCGAAAAGATACAGTAATCTACAGATGACCCTTAATAACTTCCCAAACAACATCCATAAGTTATACACTTTTTGAATAGAAACAGCAGGTTTAAATTCTCTACAGAAACAGGTATTACTTTGAAACCATCAATGAGCTGAAGACATTCTTTAGCTTGAGAGAGAGATCATTGCACAGCTGATTGCTTTGAATGCAACTGTCCAACTCTGAAAGCGAAACTAAAAACACACTGCAGCTGCCAGCTCAAAACCGAAAGTAAAAGAAGAGCCAGAACTCAGCTCCACCCACACAATGACATCACTGCAGATGTTTGATAAACACCCATTTCTGAAACCTCCCCCAAGAAAAATAAATAAACCACCAACTTCAAGATGGTTTCATTTTTCACCTTTTCACTTTCCTTTAAGAAATACTGACAGTAAAATATTTTCTTTGAACAAAACAAAACACACAAACATTGATAATAACATAGTCCATTTTAGCCCTTCTTTCTTCGCCGAACCTACTTCTCTTCATCACATTTGTGACAAAGCATCGGCTATCACATTTTCTCGTCCTGCCACATGTATTATTTTTAAATGAAATGGCTGTAGCAATACACTCCATCGAAACAGTCTTGGATTGTTATTCCGGAATCGCTCCAAAAACATCAATGGATTAAGATCGATACATATAATTGTGTCAGATGGATTGCTGGTCACATAAATGTGAAAATGTTGCAAAGCCAGCACGAAGCTCAAAGTCTTCTTCTTAATCATTGAATACTTATTCTGGTGTGTATTTAATTTCTTAGAAAAATAACCAGCAGGCCTCTCAAGTCCTTCGTCATCGTCTTGTAGAGACACCGCACGTACGCCAACATCACTCACATCAACAGCCACTTTGAATGGTTTTATATAATTTCGGATGGCTAACACAGGAGCAGTGGTTAACACAGCCTTCAGGCAGTCAAATGGCTTTTGACACTCCGCTGTCCACTTAAATTTGCTACGATTCTTTCACAAGTCCGTCCGTGGAGCAACCACACTGCAAACGTTCGGCACACATTACCGGTAAAATCCACTCATGCTAAGAAATCTCATTATTTCTCTTCATGTCGAGGGTATTGGAAACTCCCCAATAACTTTTGTTTTCATCTCCCGTGAGATCATTCGACCCTGTCCAATTGTATGGCCAAGGAAAGTGACTTAGGCATTTCCAAATTCAATTGTGGCTAGGTTTACCACCAAACCCGCATCCTGAAGTCGATCGAATAACTCCATCAGATGCTTCAAATGTTCTTTCCATGACTGACTAAAAATTACCAGATCGTCGATGTATACCGCACAATTGGGTAATCCTGAAATGACTTTATTAGTTAACCATTGAAATGTGGCTGGATAAGGCCCACAAAACCTTGCTTTTACAGGTTCACCTACCACTGTAACAATGCTAAAATGTTATCTCCACTGGCAAAACTACGATTTTTTGCTTTCTTTTCACTACCCGTTTCATCACATGATGTGTTAACTTTAAATGTTGTCTCGCCAATTCCCCTGTGTTGCGCGTTTTACTGGAGTGTATTAACACGCCTCCATTTAAAGGCCGTGTGCTTAACACTGCTATGGCTCTGTGTATGTAATTATGCTCAGGAGTCGCCAGGTGCTGTATTTAGACACCTCACAAGTATATCAAGGTCAGGTTCAAAGTAATAAATCTGTACACCGATTAGTAAGTCCAAACGATTGATATTTATTATGACAAATATAATAAATACACATGCATACGCTAAAGAGACTAACTTACTTCTAATACTAAACAACTAAAATACTTATCTAGACAGGAACAGGCAAGGTCAGGGAGCAAGGCCTTCGTCCTGTTCTTGGTCTGCAACTCTCAGGTATTTAAAGTCGTCAGGGTCTAGCAAAGTCTGGATCCCGTAGCGATCATCGTAGTGGCACTTACAGTTCGATGGCTGATGGCTCAACGGCTGGTGATGGAACTGGAGTCAGGATGCGATGTATCAGCAAAGCGATGAAAACAGCAGAGAGCCGGAGCCAAAAACAGACCGAACCATGTGCGGGGTCTACTTTTACAGGTCCCCCAAAGTCCGTGCCCCTTCGGGGCGGTCTTTTACCTGCCATGTATCGATTGGGCCTTTTCCCAATCGATATCTTCCAAACCCCCCAATCTGAGGGTCGCTTCTCGATGGGTGGGGCGGTACCTATGGTTCTTTGTGTTGGATATTATGGTGCCATTCTGTCTGGGCGTCTACTCAAAAGTATCTATTCATACTTAAATGTTTCTATTGTGCGGGCCTGGATCTGGATCACCTCATTACTATGTAGATCTTGTTGCCATTTACACCTTTGGCTGACACTCTGCACCTGGCCAAAAACTGGTTTCTGTACGTGCAGAATGCTAATTAGTCTTCTGCAAACTGCTTGTCCTTGCTAAGACTGTTTTCTCCCTGCAGCCTTAGCAGTTCTCCATTTTGTAGCCCACTGTCCATCTTAGGTGGCTACATTCCCTCCTTGTGATCCTCACAAGAAATTGTGAAGGATCACCTATGCACGTTTCTTCGAGTGCCTTTGGGTGCCCTCTTTGGGTTCCCTGACCTTAGCAAGTTCCTGGGCGTCTACTCTGTCTTTAACTATGGGAAGAAAAATTTTTATCTGACATTTCTACTTGGCGCTATGTCAAAGGGGACATGTATTACCAAAAACCGGGAACCTCTACCTATCACAAGTACTATCTTTATCTTACTTTAAACATCTTATTACAGTCTAAAAACCTTATCCATTCACACCACATTACATATCACATTCTGACTCGGCAGTCGAGTTCAGAACAATATAATACATTGGTATCCTTTATTAACATATTGCTTTATTCATTGAGGGGCTGGGGGGATTGGTGAAAACTGAAAATAGGGGATTGAACTCCGTAAATGGTTGAGGGGCAGGAACGGGAGGCTCTCCTTTTCCACTTCCTCAACCTGAGGGTATGTACAATTACGCAGAGGATTGCAATCACTAACAGTGATTCAATCACGTACGACATTGAATACCATGTCATAAATTTTGTGCACCAGGTCTGAACTTCGCTGATCAGAGCTGAGCACGGGGGAGTTGGTGTGAGGGAAACATTGACGGCGGGGGTTGTGGGGGAAACGTGACTCACTTCCACATATACAAATACAACATTTAACAGTAATAGGTAGGCTTCCATCATGGTCTTCTCTTCGTTCTCTTTGTTTTCTTCCTCCTGTATGGCCGATCCCTGCCGTGAACCCTCTTTCGACTCTTCGAAAGCTATGGGATCAAGCACAGTATCTGTCAATACACAGTTTAATATCCGTACTTGCTAGTGTATCTGTCCTCTCATTCCAATTGACCCATTAAATGACTGGCCAAGTCACACCCTGTGACTCCACTCATTTTTTTTTTCAAAAGCGAATTTTAGGAACAGAATACACCTAACAACTTTCCTCCTGCGAGCCGTCTCGCAGGTCTTGCAAATTTACCATCCGAAGGTTCCTGGATGTAAATAGCATGTGGGATGGCGGCCTAAGGGCTACCTAATGAAAAATGAAAACAAATTTTGAAACAAAAGGTCGAATGGGTTGCGTATGGGCCGCTACGGATAAGATTTGAATGGAATCCCCGGGTAAGGCGTGCTGTGCCGTATCCGATCTTGGCTGACCAAAGTGGGTTCTCAGACAGGGCGGGTCCTCAGTGCCGTTTCTCCACTACCTGAGTAACCTGGAATGAACGGGCAAGAATGTGTTTACCGTGGGTTTGCAGCCTCTATTCGCCAAATAGAGGGGCACCTAAAATAAGGGAGGAGCCAAGATGCTCCAACATCTAAAAACAGTGAACAAGTCGTGAACCGTGTCGGTTCACCAGAGGATACAACTGAAGTTCTCAAAGGTTTCAGCGGAGAAACTAGTGTGCGTGTAAGGCGGTCACAAGCCTTACAGCAGAAAAGATCTCCAATCAAACCATTGGATTGGGAACTGAAGTTCTCAAAGGTTTCTGCGGACAAGCTAAAGTGCGTGCAAGGTGGTCACAATCTTTTCAGCTGAAAAGAAGGTGTCCAACCTCCAACTGAACCAGTAACATTAAAGACAAACAAGCATAAACTTACAAACAAAACATACGTGCAGGTTCCATCAGAAAGGATATCGCTTCCCTCAAGCGGTTCCTATTTTACATCATCTAGACACCTCACTTTTCCTCTGCCTCTGTGAACAGGGTCACAAAGGGGTTGCCGTATCGGGAGTCAGACACCGTGTCGTCCTGCTCTCCCGGATCCCACACCCTTGTGTGGATCAGGCATGCAATTTTGGAATTATGTGACCGGGGGTCACTTTCATCGTTACGGACAAGTCTGTATGAATTGTCCCTGTGGCAAAGTGTTGAGTCCAAACTTAAATGGGCATTGTCGGGGTAGTCGGGGTCGGGTGGTGGGTCTGGATATTTGATATAGGTGACTTCCATGGGGTCACTGGAGTCGGGGTCGTAGTTGCTACAGTGTGGGCTGTCCACAAAGTCAGTGTCAGAATCGCTGTCTCTGCTGTGGCAGCTTGTGGGCGTTTCGGGGCGTGGTCTGTTGTGGTCAGTGGGCGGAGTCATGGGCGAGCCCGATGATGAACTGGTCTGTGAGGGGGATGGTGGAAACGTGTCTCTAGTGGGTGGGGCGAGGTGTTCTGCTGCGTCTAGCAGGACATGGTGTGCATGGTTAGACTGTGTTCCATATGCCTTCAGTTGGTTAATATGGAACCACGCAGTCTTTCCATTGGGGTATTTTATCCTGTAAACTGAGGGGCTAATTTTGTCCGAAATTGAATACGGGCCTGAAAATTTTGGTGCCAAAAAACTGCTGGGGTTATACACAGATAGCATTACCTGTTGCCCAACCTGGAATTCTGTGGGGTGTACGTTCTTATTAAAGCAGGCTGTGCTTTGTCTGCGGCGTTATCCTAGTTGAACTGCGGCTGCGATCTGTGCAGACCTCACAGTCTCAACTAGGTCTTTAACAGCTTTCTCATGGGTGAGGGCCGTCACCTCGGGGCTAGTCATGTCCAGTCCTAAAAGGAATTCTGTACCTTTCATAGGACGTCCGGTCATGAATGTGTGTGGGGTGAATCCTGTTGATGTGGAAACCGTATTTCGGATAAACATTAGTGCAAATGGGAGTACTGAATCCCATGTAGAATTGTTCTCTTGAACCATTTTTCTAAGGGCCGATTTTAGGGTCCGATTCATGCGCTCTACAATCCCGCTGGACTGTGGGTGATATGCAATGTGGAAATTTTGTTTAATGCCGAATATGGTCAGGACGTTCTTCATGACACGTCCTGTGAAGTGAGATCCCTGGTCCGAATCTATACTTCTAGGTAAACCCCATCTCGGGAAGATGTGGTGGGTCAGGATCTTTGCAGCTGTCTTAGCTGTATTTGTTCGTGAGGGGAATGCCTCTACCCATTTGGTAAAGGTATCAATTACAACCAGCACGTATTTATAGCCATTCATACAAGGGGGCAATGGTCCTATAAAGTCGATCTGGAGGTTTGTCCAGGGGCCATTAACTGGTCGAGTATGCCGAAGCTGTGCCTTTTTGGAATATCTCTCCGGGTTATTCTGGGCGCAAATAAGGCAATTCTCAATGTAATGGGTTACATCGGTCCTTAGGTTAGGCCACCAACAGAGTTGCCTGAGGTGCCTCGTGGTCGTGTCGATCCCTTGATGTCCGTGTCCGTCATGGAACAAGGCAATCATTTGGTTTCTGTCCTGCTGCGGGACCACATAAAGCTGGTCCTTGATGATCACACCCTCATGTGTGGTCAGAGCGTGTCTAAACTTATCATACTGAGGCACAAAATTACCTTTAAAAATCTCCCTGAGATCCTCATCCTGCTTCTGTGCCCCTGCTAAATCCTTATTGTCTGTCTGTGAAACTTGAACTGCACTCACAGGGGCGCTAGCTGGTGCGCTAGCTGGGGGTGTCCAAAGGTGTCCTCGCCTGGAACCTGCTTTAGCCAGTGCGTCGGCTTTTACATTCCCAGGGGGGAATGACCTATGGTGGCTTCTAACTTTTATAATGTCAAAGGTCCTATCCTTCGCTTTGTCTAGGATGTGGCGGAGTAAAGGGGCTGATGGAAGGGGTTTCCCGTCTGCGGAGACAAAACCTCGTGTCCTCCACAGGGGTAGAAAATCTGTTAAGCTGTTGCAGACATATAGACTGTCCGAATATATGTCCGCCGGGCTGGGGAAAGAATCGGGGTGGTCCACTATGTAAGCTATGGCCGCAAGCTCTGCTGCCTGCGCGCCTAAGTGACCTGCCAATTTTAAAGCTATTTCTTCGAGTGCGCGACACACCGCGTCCTCTACATAGATGCCGCATCCAGTGATACGCTCACCATCTAAAACCGTGGATGAACCGTCCACGTATATCCTTAGTGGGCCACACGTGTCTGTGTGTTGGGGGCTTTGTCTTGGGTTCCCTATCTTCCTGGGGGGTGTCTTCGCTATGAAGTGTCCTGTGTTGTGTAGGGGTGCTACAATTTCACATTCATGGGGCTGTCCTGGATATTGAAGGTTGTCGGCTAAAAATGTGTGTGTGCAGGTCCGTTTTACTGTAATGTCTCGTCCTTGTAAAAGTAGTGTCCACCTAGCTGCCCTAATCTGGCTAACTGAACCGTCCTTCAGTCGACCGTCTAGGAGTAACTGTGTGGGGGTGTGCTCGGTCAAAATGGTGATGGGGTTTAGTCCGGTAATGTAAGAAAAGTATTGAACTGCCCAGAAAACTGCTAGGAGGTGCCTCTCGCAGGCTAAGAATCCTTCTTCTACTGGGTCTAAAAGTCGGGAGGCATAAGCCACGGGTCGTAGCTGCTCGTGCCGTTCCTGAAGTAACACGGCCGAGAGGGTCAGATGTGTGCTCGCTACCTCTATTGCATAGGGGGAGAGTTGGTCTGGGACTTGTAGCACGGGTGCTGCGCTAAGGGCTCTCTTTAACTCTTCCACAGCCTCTGTATGCTGCGGAAGCCATTCCCAAGGGGCTCCTCTCTTAAGGAGGTCTGAGAGTGGGGCTGCCTTTGTCGCGAATCCATCGATATTGTTCCGACAATAACCAACCAGTCCTAAGAACGACAGGAGGGCTGAAACATTCTGGGGAAGGGGCAATTTGACAATCAAATCAATTCTTTTGAATTCGATCTCGCGTTTGCCGTGCGTGATGACTGCACCCAAATACATCACTTTATTTTCCAATATCTGGGCCTTTCTGGGGTTAACTTTACATCCAATTGAGGTTAAAAGTTCCAGGAGCTCGGCCAGAAGCGTAATGTGCTCTGCCTTTGTGTCTGTCTGCAGTAATAGGTCGTCCACATACTGTACCAGACATTCGGGGTGGGAAAATTTTTCTAATCCATTCGCCAGCTGTCGGTGGAAAATGGAGGGGGAATTGTGGAATCCTTGTGGGAGGCATGTCCACGTATACTGCTATGTTTTGAATGTGAAGGCAAATTTGTACTGGCACGCCTTTGCCAATGGGATTGACCAGAAGCCATTGCTAATGTCCAATACCGTGAAGAATTTGGAGTTGAGTCCTTGTTTGAGCATGGTCTCGGGACTTGTTGCTACCGTGGGGGCTACTGCTGGGGTTACTTTGTTGAGCTCCTGATAATCAATGGTCAGACGCCATGATCCGTCGGGCTTTCTCACTGGCCAAATAGGGGCATTATTGGTTGAGGCTACTGTTCTAAGTTCTAAGTTCTAAGTACCCCTTGCTCCAATAAGCTACCTATCACTTTCTCTATTTCTCCCTCTGCTTCTAGGGGAAATTTGTATTGTTTCTGTGGTCGGGGGTCAGGTCCGGTAACGTGAACTTGTCCAGTCATTCTGCCGCAGTCGTGCCGGTGACTGGCAAATGCTGTCCTGTGTTTGTTTAAAACTGCTCTCACTTGTCTGTCCGTGTTTAGTGTAGTCAGGTCAAATGAATAGTCGCCTACTGCGCTAATCCGATTAGCATACTCTCCTACTGTGAGAGTAGCGGGTGCTCTGTCTGATCTTGCCATTCGCCAGACACACTGGTTAACTGGGTCGAACGACAGGCTATGGGCATTCATAAAATCTATTCCCAGTATGTGTTCTGCTGAACGGGGAAGATTTACTAAAACAACTGGGTGTCTGGTGGAAAGGTTCCCTAGCTGGATTGCTACGGGTGCTGTAATATGTCCCTGCTGCGAGTGTGAAACTGCTAAGTGGAGGTGGTCGGCCACGTGTCTGCCTGTGCCGTGGTGATAGAATTAATTGTGGTGCGGGACCCTCCTGTGTCCCAAAGTAACTCTATGGGCTTCCCTCTAACCTTAGCTGTGACTACCGGTCTTCCGGATTGATCC
Source organism: Scyliorhinus canicula (assembly GCF_902713615.1). NCBI lineage: Eukaryota > Metazoa > Chordata > Chondrichthyes > Carcharhiniformes > Scyliorhinidae > Scyliorhinus > Scyliorhinus canicula. The sequence goes on along the minus strand of NC_052158.1, from coordinate 46,790,155 downwards.
CAAAGAGTGTCACAGACCCAAGTGGGGGAGCCCGAACACCGTCAGTCCGTCCCGTCCACATTGGTCTGTCCTGACTGTATCCCTATACTATGAATCGGCTTTGCTTTATTTCTATTCAGAGTGCCTGTCTGCTGGCCTCTCTGTGATCTTTGGGGTGCATTGCATTCCTTAGCCCAATGTCCTAACTGGCCACAGTTGTAGCATTCAAGCGACTTCTGTGGAGGGCTGTTCTTTCCTTCATTTACCCATGCGGGGCTTTGGTGTGCTCTCACTGCCTGAATATCCGCTGCAGCCTGAGCTTCCTCTGGGGACTTTACTTTGCCTTTGCCCTGAACTGATTGCTCCCAAGCGTGGGACAATCTTTTCAGGACCCATTTCTCATTGTGGGCTTCTTCTGAGGGGTCATAACTGTTGCAAGCACTCTGTCCTGCATCTGTGGCATGGGAAATTATGGTGCACGTCCATTTAACCATGTTTTCACGGTTCAAATGGGCTCTATTTAAATCGCCGAAAACTGCGTTAAAATGGATCCACAGCCTTCCTGCAAATGCTGTGGGGTTCTCTGTTTTCTTTTGTCGGCACTTGTTCAGTCCTTCAACTGGATCACCTCGGTTATACCCTATGACATCTAAAATGGAGGTGTGCATTTCCTCTAGGGTGCCTCCTCCAACGTTCTGTGGGTCGGGGAGGGCTGCTACAACCGATTGGTCTAAGCTCACAACCGTGAGCTTAACCTGCTCTCTCTCATCCAGGCCGTACATGGTTGCCTGCTGTTTCACTTTCGCGAACAATTGGTGGGGGTCTGCGGTGGGGAGAAACGGAGTGATTTTCTCACACGCGTCCCTGAGTTGGGTTACAGTTAAGGGGGTGGTGTAGGTGATATCGGGTGCGCCTTCTGTGGTTGCTTTCCTTTGGGTGGTGATTGGATTCATTGGTGCGGTAGCGATTTGATCTGTGGGGGTTTGGGGTGCTTGTCTTTTCTGCTGCGCTGCTGGTGCACATGTTCCTTGAACATAGCGCTGCACTGTCTCACTTAATTCCTGCCAGTCTGGGGCATTCTCCTCATCTAGCTTTGTTCCAAAAGTACTTTGAAACCCATTCTGCACTGAAAGCAGAGATTGCAGTTCCACAATCTGCTTTCTACACTTGGCATGATCCACTGTACTCTGTCTTTGTTCTGTGGTGGCAGCATGGAGTGCTCTTAAAGCTGCCTTAAGGTCAGAGCATTGCCTCTGCAATGCCTCTACCTGATTCTCTGATTCTTCTCTTATCAGGACGGCACGTTTCACGTCCTGATAGGCCTTTTCGTACTGGGTCTGGGAACTGCAGAGATGGGCTAGACATGACTGATGTGCCCTCTTGGCATCATTTACCTCGCTACCCTTCTCTGCCAGCTTCCCTCTAAGTTCCATATTCTCCTTCTTGATGTCCGTGACATCCACTTTGCTCATCCTATTCCGTTCTTCTAATTCTGTCCAGAGCGTCTGAACGACCTCCTCAGTGCCTCGCAACTGTGCCAAACAGGACACGATTGCCATCGGCTTGCGTGATTTACTAAGGTTTCTCTTATGAATTTGAGAGAGGTTCTCCCACCAAGTATGTCCTATACTTCCGGGGCCTGTCTCCTCATTCATACAGAACTCTTTCCAAAGGGGCCATCCCTTTCCTTGCAGATGCTTGCGGAGTTCCAGCTCCCACACGGGACACTGACCTACTCTGCTACTGCTGGTCGCTGCGACCACAAACCGTTCTGGGTTCATGAGGCGTTCCATTGTCTGCATGGCCATTTTGTCTTTCTCTTAAATTTGGAACAGGGGGTGTTGAGGTTATGTTTTACGAGACGGGTAAGGCTTACGCTATGTTCCGTTCACAAAACTCCCGAAAGTTTGTCGCAACAAAAATGCTCTCAGGTTTACCTTACAACCCTGTTAGTACGCATGCACAAAACACACTTCCGAATTACATTTATTCGTTTGAACACCTTGATTACTTGTGTTTTTTTTTCTTTTTCTTTACTTAAATTTCTAATTCAAATTTCTGGGTCCTCGACGGAGTGGGGATGCCACTTGTAACCGCGTCCCGTCAGGATGTCGCCACTAAATGTTGCGCGTTTTACTGGAGTGTATTAACACGCCTCCGTTTAAAGGCCGTGTGCTTAACACTGCTATGGCTCTGTGTATGTAATTATGCTCAGGAGTCGCCAGGTGCCGTATTTAGACACCTCACAAGTATATCAAGGTCAGGTTCAAAGTAATAAATCTGTACACCGATTAGTAAGTCCAAACGATTGATATTTATTATGACAAATATAATAAATACACATGCATACGCTAAAGAAACTAACTTACTTCTAATACTAAACAACTAAAATACTTATCTAGACAGGAACAGGCAAGGTCAGGGAGCAAGGCCTTCGTCCTGTCCTGTTCTTGGTCTGCAACTCTCAGGTATTTAAAGTCGTCAGGGTCTAGCAAAGTCTGGATCCCGTAGCGATCGTCGTAGTGGCACTTACAGTTCGATGGCTGATGGCTCAACGGCTGGTGATGGAACTGGAGTCAGAATGCGATGTATCAGCAAAGCGATGAAAACAGCAGAGAGCCGGAGCCAAAAACAGACCGAACCATGACCTACTTTTGTAGGTCCCCCAAAGTCCGTGCCCCTTCGGGGCGGTCTTTTACCTGCCATGTATCGATTGGGCCTTTTCCCAATCGATATCTTCCAAACCCCCCAATCTGAGGGTCGCTTCTCGATGGGTGGGGCGGTACCTATGGTTCTTTGTGTTGGATACTATGGTGCCGTTCTGTCTGGGCGTCTACTCAAAAGTATCCATTCATACTTAAATGTTTCTATTGTGCGGGCCTGGATCTGGATCACCTCATTACTATGTAGATCTTGTTGCCATTTACACCTTTGGCTGACACTCTGCACCTGGCCAAAAACTGGTTTCTGTACGTGCAGAATGCTAATTAGTCTTCTGCAAACTGCTTGTCCTTGCTAAGACTGTTTTCTCCCTGCAGCCTTAGCAGTTCTCCATTTTGTAGCCCAGTGTCCATCTTAGGTGGCTACATTCCCTGCTCTATTTAATCGTTCGCTAAAATTTTACACGTAATCCAATAATGTAACTTTCACTATCTCTCTGGCTGGCTTCCAGGTAGTTCTGAATACATTTCCTCAACCACCCGCAAACCTCTTCGCCAGCTAAAGTCCCACGGTCAGTCTCCAGTGCGGGCGCTGGGTACTCTCCCTGCTAACACTTAGGTCAACCAATGTGGTACATGATCTGCAATTGTAATCGCCGAGTACCCCTTGTCCACCACCCCCGTAAGACCCTGCTCAGAATAAGGAAATCAATCCGGGAGTACACTTTATGCACGTGTGAGTAGAAGCAGAATTCCCTCACCCTCGGCTGCCCAAACCTCCATGGGTCCACCTGCCCCCCCCCCCCCCCCCCCCCCCCCCCCCCCCCCCATCTGCTCCATGAACCCCTTTAGCTCCTTTGCCATTGCTGGCACCCTGCCTGTCTTTGAACTCGACCGGTCCAGACCAGCGTCAATAATTGTGTTGAAGTGCCCCTCCCCATGACCAACGTATGCGAATCTAGGTCCGGTATCTTCCCCAGCATCCTCTTTATAAACACCACATCATCCCAATTTGGTGCGTGCACATTTATTAGTATCCCCTGCATCCCTTCCAGCTTCCCATTGACCATAATGCACCGGCCTCCAACAGCCGTAACTATTCTTCTCGCCTCAAACACCACTTGCTTATTTATTTATTTTAAACAAATTTAGGGTATCCAATTAATATCTTTTCAATTAAGGGGCAATTTAGCGTGGCCAATCCACTAATCCTGCACATCTTTGGGTTGAGGGAGCGAAACCCACACAGACATGGGGAGAATGTGTGAACTCCACACAGACAGTGACCCAGAGCCGGGATCGAAACTGGGACCTTGGCGCCGTGAGGCTGCAGTGCTAACCCACTGTGCCACTGTGCCGCTTCTTACCACTCGCTTATTAATCAGGATCGCGACCCCTCTAGCCTTCGAGTCCAGACCCAAGTGAAAATCCTGTCCGACCTGTCCCTTAACCTGATCTGATCTGCTACTCTAAGGTAACTCCAGGGGCTGGTTTAGCACAATGGGCTAAACAGCTGGCTTGTAATGCAGAACAAGGTCAGCAGCGTGGGTTTAATTCCCGTACCGTCCTCCACGAACAGGAGCCGGAATGTGGCGACTATGGGCTTTTCACAGTAACTTCAATGAAGCCGACTTGTGACAATAAGTGATTATTATTATAAGTTGCGTCTCCTGCAGCACGTCCCACGTCCGCCTTCAGTCCTCTCAGATGCGTGAACACGCGTGCCCTCTTAACCGGCTCATTTAGCCCTCATGCATTCCAGGTCATCAGCCTAGTTGGGGGGGGGGGGGCTCATCGCCCCCCACCCCATTCTTCGCCAATCAGTCATCACATTTCTTGTCCCAGTCTCCAGCTCGCGCCCCACGCCTCCACTGGCCCGCCCCCAGGCCCCCTCTCTGTCTCTCAGCAAAAGTCCCTCCCTCGTCAGCAGGACCCCCCTAGTAACAGCACAATGTGAATCAACCCCTTCCATAAGCCTAACATCTGCTCACTCCCCACTGCGCTTCTGTGAGCTAGCCCAGCTGGCTAGCATGGTGGACCCTGCCCCTGGCGCCAGACCTACCTATTGTTCTCTCCACACTTCCCCTCCCCCCCCCCCCCGCTCATAAACACATATTGAAACGAAAAACCAGTTCAACCCAATTGCCCTAGAAAAAAATCGATGAACAAAGAAAAGATCAAACATAAGATCCAGCATCTGACAAACACACCTTCATCCCCCATCAGTGTAAATGTAAACTTTAACACACTCAGCTCTGCAACTGCTCCAAATCAATACAGAAGGCATTACAAATAACGTCCAACAAGAAACGTTGCTCCTCATACGTGACCCAGAGATGGGTCGGATACAGCAGCCCAAACCACCTTTTTCTTAAAAAGGGTCGACTTTATCTGGTTGAACCCTACTTTTCTCCTGGCCACCTCTGCACTCAGGACCTGATCTGCAGGATACTGTTCTCCCATTTACAGCTCCGTGTAGGCCTGGCTCACTGTAGAATACGCTTCTTGTCCAAGTACATGTGGAATCTCACCACCAGTACCCTTGGGGGGGGATTCCCCACTCACGGCTTCCTTGCGAGCGCTCTGTGAGCCCTGTCCACCTCCTAGGGTCAGGGGAACCTCCCATCCCCTGCAGTTTCTTGAACATGCCCGCGATGTATGCCCCAGCGTCCGCTCATTCGGACCGCTTTGGGAGACCGACAATTCTCAGGTTCTGCCGGCAGGACCTATTCTCTACGTCCTCCACCTTCTCCAGGAGGATTTTTTGCTGGTCTCGCAGCTTCCTCATCTCCAGCTCCACCGCAGTTTGACGTTCCTCCTGCTCAGCCAGCAACTTCTCTACTTTCTGCATCGCCGGTTCTTAGGCATCCAACCTGAGCTCCAGCAATGTAATTGACTCTTTAATCGGGTCCAAGCATTCCTGCTTCTGCTTGGCAAAGCCCCCCTGGATAAATTGCATCAGTTGCTCCATTAACCGCTGGGTCGATAAGCCAGGACTCCAGTCATCCGCCCTGCTTTCTCCCGCTGAAGCTTCAGCCCAAGCCTTCTCTGTTCATCTGATTTCTTCATTTGCAAGCATTTCTAGTCCGCCTCTCCATGCACCAATGTGGGAATCCAATCAACAATTGTCTCTACCATCAATTTTCCAAATCAGGTCCGGTAAAACATCGGGGAGAAAAGTCCAAAGGTCCGACCCCAGCAGGAGCCACAAAATGTGAGACCTACTCCTTCATAGCCACCACCGGAAGTGATGCCACCTTGCTTACGCTCCCTGTGATTCTAGATGGTACACAGTTGATTTAAATTGTTTTATTCCTAAATTATTCAAAACTTCTATCAATAACCTTCAGGTAAAATTTGATCCTTGATCCGATTATATTTCTGGGTAGTCCATATCTCGTAAAGAATTGAAGTAACTCCTCCAGTCTTTCTGTATGCTGTAATACTGCATGCTGGAACGGCCTCTGGAAACCTAGTAGACACATCCATTCTGGTCAAAAGATATTTATTCCCGCTTTCCAATTTAGGAAGTAGTGCTACGCAATCAATTAACACCAGTGTAAAAGGTTCCTTAAATGCTGGAATGGGTATCAAGGGCGCTGGTTTTATCACTGCTTGAGGTTTCCCTATCACTTGACATGTGTGACATAATCAACAAAATTTAACGACATCTTTATGTCGTCCAGGTCAAGAGAAATATTTTTGTATTTTAGCTTGAGTTTTCCTTACTCCCAAATGACCTCCCACTGGTACCTCATGTGTTACTCGCAACATCTCCTTTCTATTCCGTACCGGCAATACTACTCGATGAACTTCAGCCGACTTTTCATCCGCCTGCATATGTAAAGGTCTCCAGTTTCTCATCAAGACACCATTTTGTTACGGTAATAACATTCTGGTATACACTCAGATTCGTCTTCCCTGTATGATTTCTGACACATCCGTTTTATTTCGATATCTTTCTGTTGTAACTCCGCCAATTTTCCTGAACTAAAAATATCCGCCTCACCCTCTACCTGTTCTTGTTCTTTTCCAACCATCTGATCAAAGATCGTTTCTGATAATTGGATTTCAACTTTACTTTCACTCTTTGATTTTTCCTCTTATCTTAACTTGTGACTTTGCGGCTTTGTTAACACACAATCCGGAAAAATCCCAGCATATTCTTCCTTCAACACTTCAGTTGTCTGATTTTCCACTGGCTTATCAACCACAGTAGGTTAAGATCCCATCTGCGATCCAGCTATATCATTACCCAAGATGAACTGTATTCCTGGACAAGATAGTTTCTCTGTTACTCCTACTGCCACTTCACCACTCTTCATTGGACTTTCCAAACTTACCTTATGTAATGGAACACTACTGTTCTCACCCTCAATTCCACATATTACCCCCTTTTCTGGCAATATTCTTCCTAGATGACATAACTCCTCATATCTTACCATCAAAGATTGACTAGTTCCGTTATCTCTTAAAATTGTGACTTCTTTACCGACTTCTTCTGGGAAACATGAGTAAACTTTACCCACAGGGTAAATTCTTCAAAGAGATCTGACACCTCCTTTTCAATCACCTCTTGATCAGGCAATCTTTTGCACCCATTTTGCAATCTTTTGCACCTCCTTCGCTTCACTTGTGCTTTCCTTTACCACTTTAACAAACCCCACTGACTTATCCTGTTTTATTACATCAGCCTTCCCAGTGCTTTTCTAAGCCACTGACACAATGACTTTATTGGCCTAATTTGTGCCATTTCTAATGAGTCAGACTGTATCTGAGGCAATTTTAAATGCTCAGCTACCGCCGTAAGTACCTTTTCTTTTTGTATGCTGTCACGTAACGTGACGGCAATGTTTTTGCCAAATCTAAAAGCCTGTTTTTACTCTCTGTTCGTAAGGTACTGCATTTGACCTTCTCCACCCGCAAAAATGTCCAAGCCTCTGAAAGAGCCACTGTCCACAACACACTCCCTACTTCAACTGGAATAGGACACCTGAAAAGCAAACACAAATATGCTCACCACTCACTGTCTTTAAGTTCACTAAGCCAACCCAAATTTGAAAGATAGACTTTTACCCCACAAGCCTTCAATGTATTCTGGGCCAGGGTTTAGAGAACACCAAAGCATATCATGGAGTTCACCTGACCCAGAACTTTTAATATATTTTGGTTATGGGGAGCACGAGGGCCCACTTTCCAGGTGTAATGCAACAGAGATCTAAAGTATTTTAAAAGAAAACAATGTTTATTCTATGAATCTAATTAACATTTTATAAACACACAGTAAACATCTTATCAACTACCAACACTGATAGCCACCCCCCCCCCCCCCCCCCCCACCCCAAACATATAGTACTCTATAAGTAACCTTTAGTAACTTTCCTCACGACATCCATAAGACAAAAAAACCTTTTTAACAAAGACAGTAGGTGTGCATCCCTTACAGAAACAAGTATTACTTTGAAACCTTGAAATTACTTGAAATTCCTTTGAGACTCAGGTCTTGCGTGGATCAGCTGGCGGCGGTATTCACAGACATCTCCAACTCTTTTTACAACAGCTTGATGTCCCTATCTGCTTCAAGAAGACGATCATCATGCCTGTACCAAAAAAAAGCCAAGCAGCGTACCTTAATGACTATCGTCCAGTGGCTCTGACATCCATCATCATTAAGTGCTTTGAAAGGTTTGTCATGGCATGAATCAACTCCAGCCCCCAGATTGCTTTGATCTACTACAGTTCGCCGACTGCTGCAACAGGTCCACAGCAGACACCATCCCCATGCCCCTGCACTCTACCCTGGAACACCTAGATAACAAAGCCACCTATGTCAGACTCCTATTTATACTACTGCTCAGCCTTCAACACCATCAATTGTTGTTGAAAACTCACCACTATTCTTAGAAGTCCCCCTATACCAAAAAGGGCCGACATTCTCAATGGTGAACAGGGATTCTCACTTCCTGACTCCGATGCAGGCTTTGGTGGGTGCTATTCAGGTCAAACTATATTTTCAAGTTATCCCCCAGTATAACCCATACCTTCACCCAAAAATTTTACCTACTTACCCCTTAGTAGCATTGATATCCTGGGTCCTGCGTTGCTAAGTAAGTAAAGTAGGATAATAACCACTGTTTCAGGTTAAATTTTTAAGTTATTTTATTATTACATTTTTCTTTTATAAGCTGGAATCACTTTCAATACAGAAAGGTAAAAAGATCTTGCTTCTGAATCCTTCTGGTTGGCTGAAGGGACCTTCAGGCCCAACTTGACAATCAATCTTCTTTAAAATCTGAACTTCTTTAGATGTATTCACTGGTGAGCTCGGTTGCTATGTCCTATCTTTCCAATGTACCGAACTGACTGTAAGCTGACTCTGCTTGCTTCTCTTGTTCCTTTTCTGCTTCTCTCCTCTCTCTGAGTTCTGGTAGTTCCTGCGTTGGTCTCTGGGTTTATATTCGCTTTCTAACAGATATTAAGTTTCTATAACTTTATTGTAAAGTAACTTTTATTTCACTTTGATTGTAAAAAGTATCTTTGATCTAAACATTCTAATATCTCACCTCTCAGGTCTCTGATTACATTGTTTCCTTTGTGATGTTCAAAGTTTCTTTGTGATATTCAAAAATGCTTTGGTCTCAATAGAGGTGTGAATTTTGGTTTCTGTCATTTCTATAGTGTTATTTTCCAATTGAGGCCTCAGCTCATAATTTTGACTTTGATTTTAGCTTTAAATTATGTTTCTCGTAGACAGGTTGTCACCAGTTTTCTTTAATTTACCTGATATCGGCAGAACTTCACACCTAGAATTGTCACCAAATTCAACTGAACCTCATCCTTTCTTCCAGCTGCTTACTAAGATAGTTAATTTCAATGAAGGTGTGAAACATTGCTTTTAGCTGTATGCTAAAATCCATTTGGTTATAACTTGAAAGGTTTACATTTATCACCTAGCTCAACTCAAACCCTCATCCATGCTTTTCGAGATGCTTACTAAGATAGTTAATTTCAATGAAGGTATGAACCATTGTTTTTAGCTTCATACAAAGCTCCTGTTTAGGAGAAGGAATCTGCATTTTATAATCCTGCTCTTTGCAGCTGCTGTTAACCATTCGTGGGACCTTTCCCTGTATCCGCTCATGTTTCTCTCAGACCAGATATTGCCAGACTTCCATGCTTCAAATGACACATCTTTCCATATTATCAATTACACATTCCAATGAAACTCATCTCCGCACTCCGTGACCTTGGCCTCGGCTCCTCCCTCTGGACTGGATCCTGAACTTTCTAGCCCACAGGCCACAATCCGTAAGGATAGGCAACAAAACCTCCTCCCCGATTAGGAGCTGTGTAGCACCAGGCTAAATCGCTGGCTTTGAAAGCAGACCAAGCAAGCTAACATCACGGTTCGATTCCCGTAAGAGCCTCCCCAAACAGGCGGCGGAATGTGGTGAGTAGGGGCTTTTCACAGTAACGTCATTTGAAGCCTACTCGTGACAATAAGCGATTGGGCAGCATGGTAGCATTGTGGATAGCACAATGGCTTCACAGCTCCAGGGTCCCAGGTTCGATTCCCCGCTGGGTCACTGTCTGTGCGGAGTCGGCACATCCTCCCTGTGTGTGCGTGGGTTTCCTCCGGGTGCTCCGGTTTCCTCCCACAGTCCAAAGATGTGCAGGTTAGGTGGATTGGCCATGATAAATTGCCCTTAGTGTCCAAAATTGCCCTTAGTGTTGGGTGGGGTTACTGGGTTATTGGGATAGGGTGGAGGTGTTGACCTTGGGTCGGGTGCTCTTTCCAAGAGCCGGTCCAGACTCGATGGGCCGAATGGCCTCCTTCTGCACTGTAAATTCTATGAAATCCTCAACACTGGTGCCCCATAAGGATGTGTCCTCAGCCCCCGACTATACTCCTTATACACCTATGACTGTGGCCAAATTCCCCTCCAACTCGATTTTCAAATTTACTGATGATACCACCGTGGTGGGTCGGATCTCAAACAATGAGACAGAGTACAGGAATGAGAGAGAGAGAATCTGGTGAACTGGTGCGACGACAATAATATCTCCCTCAATGTCAACAAAATGAAGAAGATTGTCATTGACATCAGGAAGCGTAGTGGAGAACGTGACCCTGTCTGCATCAATGGGAATGAAGTAGAAAGAGTCGAGAGCTTCAAGTTGTTCGGTTCCCAGATCATCAACAACCTGTCCTGGTCCCTCCATGCTGACACTGTAGTTAAGAAAGCCCACCAACGACTCTACTTTCTCAGAAGACTAAGGAAATACTTAGGGAAAAACAGTGGGCGAAATCTCTGGCTTGTAATGCAGAAAACAGCCAGCAGCGCGGGTTCAATTCCCGTACCAGCCTCGCAAAACAGGTGCCAGAATGTGGCGACAACGGGCTTTTCACATTGTGACAATAAGTTATTATTATTATTATTATTAAATTTGGCATGTGAGCTGCGAATCTCACCAATTTCTACAGATGCACCATAGAAAGCATTCTTTCTGGTTGTATCACAGCTTGGTATGGATCCTGCTCTGCCCAAGACCACATAAACTACAACATGTTGTGAATGTAGCCCAGTCCATCACACAAGCCAGCCTCCCATCCATTGACTCTATCTATAATTCCCGCTGCCTCGGAAAAGCAGCCAGCCTGATTAGCGACCCCACGTACCCCGGACATACTCTCTTCCACCTTCTTCCATCAGGAAAAATATACCAAAGTGTGAGTTCGCGTATAAACCGTCTCAAGGATAGCTTCTTGCCTACTGCCATCAGACTTTTAACTGGACCTAATTTGTATTAATTTGACCTTTTCTCTACATTTTGCTATAACGGTAACATTATATACTGTGGTCTCTCCTTCCTTCCCTGTGTATGATCTGCATTGTTTGTACAGCATGCAAGAAACAATACTTTTCACTGTATGCTAATACATGTGACAATAATAAATCAAATCAAATAGAACATAGAACATTATAGCGCAGTACGGGCCCTTCGGCCTACGATGTTGCGCCGACCTGTGAAATCATCTGAAGCCTATCTGACCTACACTATTCCATTTTCATCCATAATAGAACATAGAAATCATCAAGTGATCTGGAGACATTCTTTAGCATGCAGACAGAGAGACTAAAAAATACCTCCTTGCTTAAATGTAGCTCGCCAACTCAAAATGAAACTAAAACTTAGAGCCACAAACAGCTTCCAGCTCAAAACTAAAGTAAAAAGCAGAACCAGAGCCCAGCTCCACGCACACACTGATATCACTGCAGCCACTTGAGAAGACAAACATTTCTTAAAGTGACATTCCCATGACAATATCACATAGGCAATATCACATAGGCAATATCACATGTATGCTAATACATGTAACAATAATAAATCAAATCAAATAGAACATAGAACATTACAGCGCAGTACGGGCCCTTCGGCCCTCGATGTTGCGCCGACCTGTAATTACTTATTGGGAAGTAATAAAATGGTTACACATGATGTAGATGTGGGAAATACTGTTCCAATCAAACAACATCCACACAGATGTAACGCTATAAAAGTGGCACAAGTTCAAAAAGAAATTGAAATTATGCTTAACAATGGCATAATTGAAGTGGATTGCAGCCAATGGACCTCGCCCATAGTGATGGCACTGAAACCGGACGGTACCCAACAGTTGTGTGTGGACTATAGAAAGGTGAATGTAGTTACATAAACAGACTCTTATCCCATATTACAGCTGGAGGACTGCATTAAGACGGTGGGACATTCAGCTTTTATCTCCAAACTAAATGTACTTAAAAGTTACTGGCAGGTACCTTTATCCGAAAGGGCGAAAGAGATTTCAGCTTTTGGACTCCAAATGGTGTATACCAATTTAAAGTTATGTCATTTGGCATGAAAGACGCCCCAACCACATTTCAACAGTTAACTAACAATGTCATTTCAGAATTACCTAATTGTGCGGTATACATTAACGATCTGGTGATTTTTAGTCAGACATGGAAAGAACATTTCTATGTGGTGGTAAACCAAGTCAAAAGTGTGTTTGGAAAAGTCCAAGTCACGTTCCTTGATCATACAATTGGACATGGTCAAATGATCCCACAGGATGTGAAAACAAAAGCTATTGGGCAGTTTCCAATACCCTCGACACAGAGGGAAATAATGTGATTTCTTGGCATGAGTCGCTTTTACCTTAACTTTGTTGCGAAATGTAGCAGCGTGGTTGCTCCACTGATGGACTTGCTGAAGAAGCGTAGCACATTTCAGTGGGCGGCAGAGTGTTTTCAGACATTTGATGGTCTGAAGTCTGGGTTAACCACTGCTTCTGTGTTGGCCACCCCAAATGCCACAAAATGATTCAAGGTGGCTGTCGATGCGGGTGATGTAGCTGTCGGTGCTGTGCTCTTGCAAGAAGATTACAAAAGAAAAGAGCGGCCTATTGGATAGTTTTCCAAGAAATTAAATGATCACCAGAAGAAGCATTCAACAATTGAAAAGAAGACTTTGAGCTTAGTGCTGGCGTTGCAACATTTTAATGTTTATGTTACCAGCAATTTGTCTGAAACAATTATATGTACTGATCATAATCCATTGGAGCGATTCAGGATTAAAAATGCCAGACTCTTTCGATTGAGTTTATTATTACAGCCATTTCACTTAAAAAGTATACATGTGACAGGACGAGAAAATATGATAGCCGATGCTTTGTCACGAACGTGATGAAGAGAGGCAGGTTCAGTGGTTGAAGAAGAAGAACTAAAATGGCCCATATTATTATCAATGTTTGCTTGGTTTGGTTTTGTTTTAAAAATATGTATGTTTATTTTCAATTGTTATTAATGGGCAACTGAAAAGTTGAAATATGAAACCATCTTTGAAGTTGATGGTTAATTTTCTTTCTTTGGCTGCGGCGGGGCCTCTGCTGGGCCCTGAGGCTCAGAGCGGCTCCCCGGGGGCCCGGGCCGGGGTCCCCGCTGGGACATCGCCAGGACAGGCGGCTCAGGGCCCCGGCCCGGGATCTCCACACAGGCCCGGATCCCGATCATTGTGACTTCACAAGCCAGAAATCTGAGAATCTGACGGATGTTGTAAATGTAACCTTTATTGACCGATCAGGGCGTCGGATTCCTGTGAAGGGGAAGGTGGGCGACAATATACTGCACTTGGCTCATGAAAATGGGATTGATCTGGAGGGTGCATGTGAAGCCTCACTCGCCTGTTCAACCTGCCACGTGTATGTGGATGAAGAGCATTTCGATAAACTGCCTGAAGCCGTTGAAAGGGAGGAAGACATGTTGGACATGGCACCAGTCCTGCAGCTCAACTCCCGGCTGGGGTGTCAGGTCATCCTCACCAAAGAGTTAGAAGGCATGGAGCTGACGCTGCCAAAAATCACCAGGAACTTCTATGTTGATGGGCATGTGCCAAAGCCCCATTGATGGCTAATTGCTGGGACGTGTGGTGTATCGGGAAAATCGCATCATTCCAGTAATGCTTTGAACGTGACGGAGCAGCACCTAATGGGCAGTCAGTTTTACCTCGAGGCGGGGGCAGAGAGGGACAGTGCAATCAATTTGTTAGTGTGCCGTTGGAGAGAAGACGGGCTGCAAGAAATGCAAGGGCAAAAGTCACTCAGTATTCCCCCTTCATTCCCTCCAGTCTCACTCCCCGTCTTACTCTCTCCCACAACCTCTCTGAGGATTTCCAAGCAGTGTGTCTTCTCCTGTCTCACCCCTGTTCTAACCACTGCTATTAGCACCATTAAAGTGGCATCCATCAGATGGGACTAAGTTTTGCGATTTGGGAAAGTGCCGTTTGTTCACTTGAGCTTTGTAAAGCCACGAGCAGCAGTACTGGAATCTGGAATGCTGTAAATTGACTCCTTTATGGTGAAGGGGCCAATGGTTCCTGAGCATAAATGCACAAATTAACTTAGAACGCAGGAGGTGCGGTGGCTGCAGTGGTTTCTTGAGAAATTTCTTGACACAGCAAAAAGAGTTTTGAGGTCAAAGTTTTTCAGAAGGATAGAGATTGAGCTCTGCTGTCAGAGAGTACAGATCTCTGCAGGGTATCCCAGTGAAATTGTGTGAGTTATGATGCACAGAATGGATTCACTAGGTTCTCTGGGATTTTGGTACCAGACAGTTCAAGGCCGAGACTCGGAATAATTCATCAACGTCCCAAAGTGAGATCCCTCCTCTCCCACTGACCTGTGAACCCAGAAGTGGCCAATATCTCACCCAGGTTGAGCTCTGCTTTGTAACCCTCTGCAGACTCCTCCAGAGACCAGCTTATCCAAGTCACACTGGGTGTGTGGATAGCCAGCGGAAAGACCTCTCAAACAGCAATGTTCTCAATGTTCTCAACTACTGTTGCCATTCATTCTTTCATTTAAATCGACTGTTTACCGTAGGGCATATTTAAATCGATTCTTTACTGGAGGCAACTGTTGAAATCGACATTTTACAGACGGGAATTGTTTAAAGAGACTGCTTAGCGTAGGGCACCATTCAAATAGCCTGTTTACTGTAGGGAACTGTTTAAATAGACTGGTTACTGTAGGGCACTGTTTAAATAGACTTTACTGTCGGGCACTGTTGAAATAGACTGTTTATTGTCGAGAACTGTTTAAATAGATTTTCTTATGGAAGGGCACTGTTGAAATAGACTGTTTAATGTAGGGCACTGTTGAAATAGACTGACTAGGATAGAGCACTGTTGAAATAGACTGTTTACTGAAGGGCACTGTTGAAATAGACTTTACTGTAGGGCACTGTTGAAATAGACTTTCCCGTGGGGCACTGTTGAAATAGACTGCTTACTGAAGGGCACTGTTGAAATAGACTGCTTACTGTAGGGCACTGTTGAAATAGACTTTCCCGTGGGGCACTGTTGAAATAGACTTTACAGTAGGGCACTGTTGAAATAGACTTTCCCGTGGGGCACTGTTGAAATAGACTGCTTACTGTAGGGCACTGTTGAAATAGACTTTCCCGTGGGGCACTGTTGAAATAGACTTTACTGTAGGGCACTGTTGAAATAGACTTTCCCATGGGGCACTGTTGAAATAGACTGTTTACTGTCAGGCACTGTTGACATAGACTTTTTATTGGGGGGAACTGTTTAAATAGAAAGTTTACCGTAAAGCACTGTTCAAATAGACTGCTTACTGTAGGAAACTAGTATATGTTGATTTGCACTCAGGTGTTGTCTATCTGACTGTTTACTGTTGGACACTGTTTATATAGATTTGGCTATAGTGAAATGTATAGTACACTGTTTACCTTCGGGCATGGTTGAAATAGACTATCTATAGATTGTTTACTTATTAATAATAATCTATATTGTCACATATCTACTTACATTAATACAGCAATGAAGATGCAGTGAAAAGTTCCCAGTTGCCACATTCCGGCACCTGTTCGGTTACACTGAGGGAGAATTCAGAATGTCTAATTCACCAAAGAAGCACTTCTTTTGGGACTTGTGGGAGGAAACCTGTGCATTCAGGGTAAACTCACGCAGACACGGGGAGTATGTGCAGGCTCCACACAGACAGTGACCTACAACGGGAGTCGAACCCGATACTCACATGATGCGAACAAACAGTGCTAACCACTGTGCTACCGTGCTGTCCTAAAAGACAACTGGCAGAGAATAATTTCTATCAATCGACCTCTGGGGTATGCTTTCACTGCCCCTATCTGTTCCCTAAGTTCGAACACCGTTTAAATAGACTGTTCACTGTAGGGCACTGTGTAAATAGACTTCTTAACGTTGGGCACTATTTAAAGAGACCGTTTACTGTCGGGTACTGTTGAAAGAAACGGTTTACAGTAGGGAACTGGTATCTGACGATTTACACGAAGACGTTGTTGATGTGACTGTTTACTGTAGGGCACTGTTTAAATAGATGGTTTACTGTAGGGCACTGTTAAAATTGTCTGTTTACTGTCGGGCACTGTTGAAATAAATTGTTTATTGGAGTGAACTGTTTAAATAGACTGATTACTGAAGGGCACTGTTGAAATAGACTGTTCATTGTAGGGAACTGTTTCAATCGACTGTTTGCTGCAAAATACTGTTTAAATAGTTCTGTTTACTGTTGGGAACTGGTATATGACGATTTACATTGAGGAAATGTCACTGTGACTCTTCACTGTAGGGCATTTTTAAATAGGCTGTTTATTGTCAGACACTGATGAACTGGACTGTTTACTAGAGGGCACAGTTGAAATAGACTCCTTAGTGTGGGGCACTGTTTAAATAGGCTGTTTACTGTAGTGCACTGTTGAAATAGACTGCTTACTGTAGGGCACTGTTGAAATAGACTGTTTATTGTAGTGAACTACATAAATAGTATTATTATTGTCGAGCACTGTTCAAATAGACTGATGAAGGGCACTGTTCAACTAGACTTTTCTGCAGGGCACTGATGAAATAGACTGTTTATTGTACAGAACTGTTTAAATAGACAATTTACTGCAAAGCACTATTTAAAAAGCCTGTTGACTGTAGGGGACTGGTATATGATGATTTACACTCAGGCGTTGTCTGTATGACCATTTACATTAGGACACTTTATATAGACTACTGTAGTGACTGTTTACGTACACTGTTTACCTTAGGGCACAGTAGGAAATAGACTGTTTACTAATTAATAATAATCTTTATTGTCACAAGTATTCTTACATTAACACTACAGTGAAAAGCTGCCAGTTGCCACATTCCGGCGCCTGTTCGTGTACACTGAGGGATAATTCATAAAGTCAAAACAACAAATAAGCAGGTCTTCTGGGACTTGTGGGAGGAAACCAGAGCATCTGAAGTAAAGACACGCAGACATGGGGAGGACGTGCAGACTCCACACGGACAAGCCCGGAATCAAACCCAGTACCCCGGTGCTGTGAAGTAGCTAACCACTGTGCTGCTATGCCATCCTAAAAGAAAACAGGCAGAGGATGGCTTCTAACAATCGACCTCTGGGTTATGGGCCCAGCATGCTTCCACTGTGCCACTCTGCTCCCTAACTTCGAAGACTGTTTACTGATTTAGACTTTATTGTTGGATACTGTTTAAATAGACTACTTACTGTTTAAAGATACCGTTTACTGTAGGGTACTGTTGAAATAAACTGTTTACTTTAGGGAACTGTTAAATAGACCGATTACTGAAGGGCACTGTTGATATAGACTGTTTAATGTAGGGCACTTTTAAATAGACTGTTTACTGCAGGGAACTGGCTTATGACGATTTTCACTTGGGCATTGTCAATATGATTGTTTACTGTAGAGCATTGTTTAAATAGACTGTTTACAGAAGGGCACTATTTAATTAGTCTGTTTACTGTTAAATAGACCGTTTAATGTAGCGCATGGTTTCAATAGACTGTTTACTGTTGGGAACTGTTATATGCCGATTTACACTAGAGCGTTGTATATATGTCATTTTACTGTTGGACACTATTTAAATAGACTGTTTACTGTAGGGCACTGTTGAAATAGACTGTTTATTTTCGGGAACTGTTTAAATTGACTGTTTACTGTAGGGAACTCGTTTATGACGATTTTCACTAGGACGATGTCGATATGATTGTTCATTGCAGGGCATTGTGTAAATAGACTGTTTACAGAAGGGCACTATTTAAATACACTTTTTGCTGTAGGACACTGTTTAAATAGACTGTTTACTGCCTGGCACCATTTAAATAGACTGTTTACTGTAGGGCATTGTTGAAATAGACAGTTTACTGTAGGGCACTGTTGAAATAGACTTTTTACTGTAGGACACTGTTGAAATAGACTGTTTACTATAGGGCACTATAGAAACAGACTATTTATTGTAGGGACCTGTTTAAATAGACTGTTTACTGTCAAGCACTGCTTAGCTAGACTGTTTAGTGTCGGGAATTGGTATATGATGATTTACACTCAGGCACTGTCTATATGACTGTTTACTTTAGGACACTTTATATAGACTTTACTGGAGAGAACTATTTCCGTAAACTGTTTACCTTGGGTTGAAATAGACTGTTAATAGATTGTTCAGTTCTTTATAATAATCTTTATTGTCACAAGTAGGCTGACATTAACACTGCAATGATGTTACAGTGAAAAGACCCCAGTTGCCATATTCCGCCGCCTGTTCGGGTACACTGAAAGAGAATTCAGAATGTCCAATTCACCAAACAAGCAGATCATTTGGGAATTGTCAGAGGAAACCAGAGCATCCGGAGTAAACACACACAGACACGGGGAGGACATGCAGTCTGCACACAGACAGTGACCCAAGTCGGGAATCGAACCTGGTACCCTGGTGCTGTGAAGTAACAGTGCTAACCACTGTGCTACCATGCCGTCCTAAAAGATAACAGGCATAGAATAGTTTCTATCCATCGACGTCTGGGTAATGGGCCCAGCATGCGTCCGCTGTGCCTCTCTGATATCTAACTTCCAACACTGTTTAAATTGACTTTTTACTGTCGGGCACTCTTTAAATAGACTGCTTCGTGTAGGGTACTGTTTAAAGAGATCGTTTGCTGTAGGGCTCTGTTGAAATAAACTGTTTACTGTAGGGAACAAGTATATGATTTACACAAGGATGTTGCTTATATGACTGTTTACTGTAGGGCACTGTTGAAATAGACTGTTTATTGTAGGGAACTGCATAAATATTATGATTATTGTCGAGCACTGTTGAAACGGACTGTTTGGTGTAGGGCACTGTTTAAATAGACTTTACTGCAGGGCACTGTTGAAATAGACTGTTTATTGTAGAGAACTGTTTAAATAGACAGTTTGCTGCAAAGCACTATTTAAAAAGCCTGTTGACTGTAGGGAACTGGTATATGATGATTTACACTCAGGCGTTGTCGATATGACTGCTTACTTTAGGATACTGTTTATATAGACTACTGTAGTGACTATTTACGTACACTGTTTACCTTAGGGCACCGTTGAAATAGACTGTTAATAGTTTGTTCACTTATTAATAATAATCCTTATTGTCACAGGAATTCTTACATTAACACTACAGGGAAAAGCCACTAGTTGCCACATTTGGGCGTCTGTTTGAGTGAACTGAGGGATAATTCATCAAGTCAAACGACGAACAAGCAGGTATTTTGGGACTTGTGGGAGGAAACCAGAGCATCCGGAGTAAAGATATGCAGACACGGGGAGAACTTGCAGACCCCACACAGACAAGCCCGGAATCGAACCCGGTACTCTGGTGCTGTGAAGCAGCTAACCACTGTGCTGCCATGCCATCCGAAAGGAAAACAGGCAGAGAATGGTTCCTGCTAATCGACTTCTGGGTTATGGGCCCAGCATGCTTCCACTGTGCCACTCTGCTCCCTAAGTAAGACTGTTTAAATAGACTTTACTGTTGGACTCTGTTTAAATAGACTGCTTACTGTTTAAAGTGATCGTTTACTGTAGGGTACTGTTGAAATAAACTGTTTACTGCAGGGAACTGTTAAATAGACTGATTACTGAAGGGCACTGTTGAAATAGACTGTTTAATGTAGGGCACTGTTTAAATAGACTGTCTACAGCAGGCTTATGACGATTTTCACTTCGGCATTGTCAATATGGTTGTTTACTGTAGGGCATTGTTTAAAGACTGTTTACAGAAGGGCACTATTTAATTAGTCTGTTTACTGTAGGGCACTGTATAAATAGACCGTTTAATGTAGCGCATAGTTTCAATAGACTGTTGACTGTTGGGAAATGTTATATGCCGATTTACACTAGGGCGTTGTCTATATGTCATTTTACTGTTGGGCACTGTTCAAATAGACTATTTACTGTGGGGCACCATTTAAATACACTGTTTACTGTTGGGCATTGTTGAAATAGACAGTTTACTGTAGGGCACTGTTTAAATAGACTGTTTTGTGTAGGACACTGTTGAAATAGACTATTTCCTGTAGGGCACTATTCAAACAGACTATTTATTGCAGGCACCTTTTAAAATAGACTGTTTACCTCAAGCACTGCTTAAATAGACTGTTTACTGTAGGGAATTGGTATATGATGATTTACACCCAGGCACTGTCTATATGACTGTTTACTTTAGGACACTTTATACAGACTTTACTGTAGTGAACTGTTTACATAAACTTTTTACCTTGGAGCAAGGTTGAAATAAACGGCTAAAAGATTGCTTACTTCTTTATAATAATCTTTAGTGTGACAAGTAGGCGGCCATTAACACTGCAATGATGTTACAGTGAAAAGTCCCCAGTTTCCACATTCTGACGACTGTTCGGGTACACTGAAGGAGAATTCAAAATGTCCAATACACCAAACAAGCACGTCATTTGGGAATTGTCGGAGGAAACCAGAGCATCCGGAGTAAACACACGCAGACACGGGGAGGACATGCAGTCTGCACGCAGATAGTGACCCAAGTCGGGAATCAAACCCGGTAGCCTGGTGCTGTGAAGTAACAGATCTAACCACTGTGCTACCATACCGCTCTATAACATAACTGGCATAGAATAGTTTCTATCCATCGACATCTGTGTTATGGGCCCAGCATGCTTCCGCTGTGCCACTCTGCTATCTAACTTCCAACACTGTTTAAATAGACTTTTTACTGTCGGGCACTCTTTAAATAGACTGCTTACTGTAGAGCACTGTTTAAAGAGATTGGTTGCTATAGGCTTCTGTTGAAATAAACTGTTTTCTGTAGGGAAGAGGTATATGACGATTTACACAAGGATGTTGCTTATATGACTGTTACTGCAGGGCACTGTTGAAATAGACTGTTTATTGTTGGGCACTCTTTAAATAGACTGCTTACTGTAGGGCACTGTTTAAAGAAATCGGTGCTGTAGGATTCTGTTGAAATGAACTGTTTACTGTAGGGAACTGGTTTCTGACGATTTACACAAGGATGTTGCTTATTTGACTATTTAATGTAGGGCACTGTTGAAATAGACTGTTCATTGTAGGGAACTGCTTAAATAGTATGATTATTATCGAGCACTGTTGAAATAGACTGACGCAAGGCACAGTTTAAATAGACTTTACTGCAGGGCACTGTTGTAATAGACTTTATTGTAGAAAACAGTTTAAATAGACAATTTACTGCAAAGCCCTATTTAAAAAGCCTATTGACTGTAGGGAACTGGTATATGATGATTTACACTCAGGCTTTGTCTATATGACTGTTTACTTTAGATCACTGTTTATATAGACTACTGTTCTGACTGTTTTCGTACACTGTTTACCTTAGGGCACTGTTGAAATACACGTTAATATTTTGTTTACTTATTAATAATATTCTTTATTGTCACAAGTATTCTTACATTAACACTACTGTGAAAAGCCACTAGTTGCCACATTCCTGTGTGTGTTCGGGTACACTGAGGGATAATTCATAAAGTCAAAACAACAAACAAGCAAGTCTTTTGGGACTTGTGGGAGTAAACCAGAGCATCCAGAGTAAACACACGCAGACACGGGGAGGACGTGAAGACTCCACATAGACAAGCCCGGAATCAAACCCGGTACCCTGGTGCTGTAATGTAACTAATCACTGTGCTGCCGTGCCATCCTAAAAGAAAGCAGGCAGAGAATGGTTTCTAACAATCGACCTCAATAGACTGATTACTGAAGGGCACTGTTGAAATAGATTGTTTAATGTAGAGCACTGTTTAAATAGACTGTTTACTGCAGGTCACTGCTTATAGGGCACGTCATACTGCTTATGATGATTTTCACTTGGGTATTGTCAATATGATTGTTTACTGTAGGGCACTGTTTAAATAGACTGTTTACAGAGGGACACTATTTAATTAGTCTGTTTACTGTAGGGCACTGTTTAAATAGACCATTTAATGTAGCGCATAGTTTCAATAGACTGTTGACTGTCAGACACTGTTGAAATATACAGTTTATTATAGGGCACTGTTTAAATAGACTGTTCACTGCAGGGCGCCATTTAAGTAAACTGTTTACTGTTGAGCACTGTTGAAATAGACTGTTTAATTGTAGGCACTGTTGAAATATTATAGGGCACTATTGAAACAGACTATTTACTGTAGGGACCTATTTAAATAGGCTGTTTACTGTTAAGCACTGCTTAGATAGACTGTTTAGTGTTGGGAATTGGTATATGATTATTTACACTCAGGCACTGTCCAAATGACTGAATGCTCTGCTCCGCCTCCTCTCAGCGCGCTGTCTGTCACGGCCTTGTCTGAGTTGTCATTTATCACATGTTTGAAAAAAAAATATTTTATCTATTTTAATTTGGTGCTTTAATGATTTTGATACTCACCAAACTCTTTTCGTTAGGCATACTGCACTAACTGTAGGTGGTAAATAAAATATACTTACTATCTTGACTGATAGGATCTATACCCTATCTATATCCAGACAGTTAATAGATTACTTACTTCTTTATAATAATCTTTATTGTCACAAGTAGGCTGGCATTAACACTGTAATGATGTTACAGTGAAAAGCCCCCAGTTGCCACATTCCGCTGCCTGTACGGGTACACTGAAGAAGAATTCAGAATGTCCAATTCACCAAACAAGCACGACATTTGGGAATTGTCGGAGGAAACCAGAGCATCCGGAGTAAACACAAGCAGACACGGGGAGGACATGCAGTCTGCACACAGACAGATCCCAAGTCTTGAATCGAACCCTGGTTCTCTGAAGTAAAAGTGCTAACCACTATGCTACCATGCCGTCCGAAAAGATAACTGGCATAGAATAGTTTCTATGCATCGACCTCTGGGTTATGGGCCCCGCATGCTTCCGCTGTTCCGCTCTGCTCCCTAACGTCCAACACTGTTTAAATCAACTTTTTACTGTCGGGCACTCTTTAAATAGACTGCTTACTGTAGGGCACTGTTTAAAGAGACCGGTTGCTATAGGGTTATGTTGAAATAAACTGTTTACTGTGGGGAATTGGTATATGACGATTTACAAAAGGATCTTGTTTATATGACTGTTTATTGTAGGGCACTGTTTAAATAGACTGTTTAATGTAGGGCGCTGTTGAAATAGACTGTCCAGTAGGGAACTGTTGAAATAGAGTGTTTAATGTAGGGCACTGTTTTAATAGACAGTTTACTGAAGCGGGCGGTTGAAATTGACTTTATTGTAGGGAACTGTTTAAACAGACTGTTTGCTGTAATGCACTGTGTAAATAGACTGTTTACTGCAGGGAACTGCTATATGTTGAGTTACGCTCAGGCGTTGTCTAAAGGACTCGTTATTGTAGGGCATTGTTTAAATAGACTTTTTACAATAGGGCACTATTTAAATACCCTGTTTACTGTCGGGTACTGTTTAACTACACTGTTTACTGTTGGGAACTGTTATGTGCCGATTTACACTCGAGCATTGTCTGTATGACTTTTTACTGTAGGGCACTGTTTAAATAGACTGCCCTGTAGGGCATTATTTAAATAGACAGTTTACTGTTAGGCACTGTTTAAATAGACTGATAACTATAGGGCACTGTTGAAATAGCCTGCTTACTGTAGGGCACTGTTGAAATAGACTGATAACTGTAGGGCACTGTTGAAATGGACTGTTTATTGGAGGAAACTGTTGAAATAGTCTGTTTACTGTCGGGCACTTTTGAAATAGACTGTTTATTGTAGGGAACTGTTTAAACAGACTGTTTATTGTAAAACACTGTTCAAATAGACTGTTTACTGTAGGGCACTGGGATATGATGATTTACACTCAGGCATTGTCTATATGATTGTTTACATGAGGACACTGTATATATAGACTTTGCTGTCATGAACTGTTTAAAAAAAAGGTTTAGGTACTCCGTTTACCTTAGGAAATGGTTGGAATAGACTGTTAATAGATTTTTTACTTATTAATAATAATCTTTATTGTCACAAGTAGGCTTACATTAACACTGCAGTGAAGTTACATTGAAACGCCCCAGTTGCCATATTCTGGCGCCTCTTCGGGTACACTGAGTAACAATTCAGAATGTCCAATTCACCAAACAAGCACGTCTTTTGGCACTTGTGGGAGTAAACCAGAGCATTCAGAGTTATCCCACGCAGACACGCGAAGACAATGCAGACTCTACACACAGTGACCCAAGTCGGGAATCGAATCTGGGACCCTGGCACTGTGAAGCATCAGTGCTAAACATCATGCTACCATGGTGCCCTAAAAGATAACTAGCAGATAATTACTTCAATCTATCGACTTCTGGGTTATGGGCCTAGCACGCTTCCACTGCACCACTCTGCTCCCTAACTTTGAATACTGTTTAACTACACTGTTTACTGTAGGGAACTATTATATGATGATTTACACTAGGTCGGTGTTTATATGACTATTTACTGTAGGGCACTGTTTAAATAGACATTACTGTGGGGCACTGTTTAAATTGAATATTTACTGTGTAAAATCGCTTATGTGACTGTTTCCTGTACGGCACTGTTTAACTTGGCTGTTCACTGTCTACTGTTTACTGTCGTGGACGTTTTAAATATAATATAACTGGGGAAACTGGTTATTTGACTCGGCTGTAGTGAAACGCTCAAATAGACTGTTTACTGCATTGAACTGTTTAACTAGACTGTTTGCTGCAGGGCACTGTTTGTATGATTTTACTGTCGTGCCCACTTTTTATGACTGTTTATTCCAGTGAACTGATTAAATAGACTGTTTACTGTATTATCCTGTTTAAATAGACTGTTTACTGTATGGGACGGTTTAGCTGTCGGTTTACTGCTGTGAACTAGATAGACTGCTTACTGTAGTGCTTTGTTTACTGTAGGGCACTGTATAAAGAGTCTGCGTGGGGCTCTGTTTAATGTAGGGAATTGTTTGATGATTGTTTAATGTAGGAAACTTTTTATATGACTGTTTATAGTAGGGAATTGTTCAAGTGTTGTTTTTACTGTAGGGCTGTTTATATGTCTTTTTACTGTACAACATTCTTAAAATAGACTTTACTGAAGGCAACTGTTTTAATATTGTAAGAGTCCTTCCTGTTGCATCATTTGTTCCCTTCTTTGATTATTATTTTTGTTCTAGGCACCCAGAATTGGAATGTATTTAAGCAGAGGACTCGAGCTGAAGCAGCCTACTTGTCAGGACATTGTCTTCCAAGGTTTTGTAATTTTGTCACTATCTAGTGAATCTTAGTGAAACTCGTTTAACAGTAAGTCGGTTAACTGACAACCTGTGGGTTAGAATGGACAGTATTCTGCCTGGCAATGATTAATGATTGGTTCCTGCGCGATGCTTAATGAGAGAACTGGGTTGAAGTGATGAGACCTTGGATGGAGAATGAACAGTATCTCTTTCTCTCTCTTGGCGAAACAAGAACTTTATTGTTCTAAAGCCAGTGAATGCCTGGAACATCTTTGCTGAAAACTTGAAATGACACTGAATCTACAGAGAAACTGACAAAGTTTCCAGGAAAATCCATCTCGTACCTGGAAGGAGCATAGGGAGGAAGTACCGAATGGAAAGCCGGAACTTCAGAAAGACCTTAACTCAAGTCATACATGTGTATCACCGTTCCTTTATCCTTTATTTTATTAATATTTTCTTTATCTCTCAGCCACCTTTTCCCCTCTGAGCTGTTTGTTTGTGTGTTGTTGAGCATGGAGATAGTTAGAAAGGGATATTATGTTTCATTTGTCAGTCAGTTTATTTACAATCCTGTACGTAATAAAATGTTGCTTGTATTTAAATTTTACAAACCTGGTCACGGCAGTTTTTTAGGCTCAGCCAAATTTGTTCAGGTATTTTGTCAGGGCTGTGACTCGTGGTGTTCCACAAGAATCAGTGCTGGGACTGTTGCTGTTAATATAAATATAAATGATTTGACGAAAAGTGTAACTGGTCTGATCAGTAAGTTTGCGGACGACTCAAACGGTGGTTTAATTGCAGTAACAATGAGGATTGTCAGCAGAATATAGATCAGTGAGAGACTTGAGCATGGAGATGGCAGACAGTTTAATATGGAAAAATGTAAGATAACGCATTTTTCAAGGTCTAATACAGGTAGGAAATATACAGTAAATGGCAGAACCCTTTAGAGTATTGACAGGCAGAGGAAGCTGAGTGCACAGGCCCACAGGTCACCAAAAGTGGCAATGCAGGTAGATAAGGTAGCCAAGAAGGTATATAGCATGATTGCCTTCATTGGTTATAAAAATTCGCAAGTCATACATTAGTTCGGCCAGGATGATGTGAAGGCTTTCGAGAGTGTACAGAAGAGATATACCAAGATGTTGCCGGGTTTGAAGGTCATTGGCTATCTCGAGAGGTTGGATAAACTTGGTTTGTTCTCACTGGAATGATGGAGGTTGAGGAGCGACCTGATAGAAGTCTCCAAATGTATGAGTGGCATGGACAGAGTGGATAGTCAGAAGCATTTTCCCCGCATGGGGGACATAGGCTTTAAGGGGCGAGGGGCGAAGTTTAGAGGAGATATGCGAGCGGCGTTTCTTACACAGAGGTTAGAACTCGCTACCCGAGGAGGTAGTTGAAGCAGTTACGTTGGTGCGTAAGGGGAGTCCTCACAAAACACATGAATACGATGGAAATAGACGGATACGGACCCCGGAATTATAAAAGGTTTTAGGTTAGACAGGCTCAATGGTCGGCGTAGACATGGAGGGGCAAAGGGCTTGTTCCTGTGCTGTACTTTTCTTGGTCCTTTCGTTGTTGTTCTTTTCTGGATTTTGGCATTCATTTGTCTAATTATTTGTAAATAAAAACTTGTGAAAACCGTTACCCGTTTTTCTTCTTGTCCTTATTCTGAGCTACCCACCAGCTACCCACCAGCTCTTTTCTGCATTGATGGTCCATTTTGGGTTCCACGATTCAGTGCCATTTTACGTTTTCAGCAAAGATGTTCCAGGCATTCACTGGTTTTAGAACAATAAAGTTCTTGATTCGCCAAGAGAGAGAAAGAGATAGCTGCATTTTATCAATTGTTTGTTTCGCTGTTTTTAAACCGCCCGTGAGAACCCACACACGAAGGAAGTCCCCTTCGAACGGAATTCCATCACTGCGCACTTCGTAACCACGCACTGGCTCGGGTAGAGTTTCTCAATTATGATTGCACCACTTCTGCCCGATCTTTCGCTGCGCACTGCTTGTAAATTTATTTCCACGTTTCCACCAACGAATTGACCGGTTCGATCTGTGTAGCTTCAACTGCTGTTTGCTTTTTAGCAGCAGACTGCCTGGGCGACTCTGCTTCCTCTCGCAGACAACCTGGCCTCCGTGCTCACTGGCAGCAGGCTGCATGCTGGCTCCGTCTCCTCAGCGCGCTCTCTGTCACTGCCTTGTCTGAGTTGTCATTTATCACATGGTTGAAAAAAAATTATTTTATCTATTTTAATTTGGTGCTTCAATGATTTTGATACTCACCGACATCTGTTCGTTAGGCTTACTGCACTAACTATAGGTGGTAAATAAAATATACTTACCATCTTGCAGGATAACCCAGTGTCCGATCCGAGTATCCTGCAGACAATGCCTATTGTTATCGATACCCTCTATGAGCGGACGATTAGCAGTAATCTGAGAGGAGTTTCCGATCGTTTATTCAGGCAGGGAACGATAGTGCACCAAACAAGCTCGGTGACCCATCTCTGTTTGCAACAAGTCGTACTTATTTAAATGTATTTTAACATAAGCCGTTCCGGGGTACAGATGCTACAGGAAAGATAGAACAGGAGTGGTCCTCGATTGAAAGGTGAAGACATGCCTGAGATCCTGTTTGTCCAATATGCAGCTGACAGTTTCAAACACAAATCAATGTTGGGACTCAAACTTGTGATCAAATTTTGTAAAATAAACACCTTCATATCTACAGGAGCAATAAAAATAGAAATGTGTGCAACCTCAGCATAACTAAATCTATTATGATTCACATCATCTGAATGTCAATGTTTTCTGAATCATTGTCTAAAATTTCAACATGCATTTTGACAGAAAAAGGGAATGAATATCATTTTTAAAAAAAGAAAAAAAAAAAGTGGATCAGAAATTGGCTAGTTGAAAGAAGACAGAGAGTGGTAGTTGATGGGAAATGTTCAGAATGGAGTTCAGTTACGAGTGGCGTACCACAAGGATCTGTTCTGGGGCCGTTGCTGTTTGTCATTTTTATAAATGACCTAGAGGAGGGCGCAGAAGGATGGGTGAGTAAATTTGCAGACGACACTAAAGTCGGTGGAGTTGTAGACAGTGCGGAAGGATGTTGCAGGTTACAGAGGGACATAGATAAGCTGCAGAGCTGGGCTGAGAGGTGGCAAATGGAGTTTAATGTGGAGAAGTGTGAGTTGATTCACTTTGGAAAGAATAACAGGAATGCGGAATATTTGGCTAATGGTAAAATTCTTGGTAGTGTGGATGAGCAGAGGGATCTCGGTGTCCATGTACATAGATCCCTGAAAGTTGCCACCCAGGTTGATAGGGTTGTGAAGAAGGCCTATGGTGTGTTGGCCTTTATTGGTAGAGGGATTGAGTTCCGGAGCCATGAGGTCATGTTGCAGTTGTACAAAACTCTAGTACGGCCGCATTTGGAGTATTGCGTACAGTTCTGGTCGCCTCATTATAGGAAGGACGTGGAAACTTTGGAACGGGTGCAGAGGAGATTTACCAGGATGTTGCCTGGTATGGAGGGAAAATCTTATGAGGAAAGGCTGATGGACTTGATGTTGTTTTCGTTAGAGAGAAGAAGGTTAAGAAGTGACTTAATAGAGGCATACAAAATAATCAGAGGGTTAGATAGGGTGGACAGCGAGAGCCTTCTCCCGCGGATGGAGGTGGCTAGCACGAGGGGACATAGCCTTAAATTGAGGGGTAATAGATATAGGACAGAGGTCAGAGGTGGGTTTTTTACGCAAAGAGTGGTGAGGCTGTGGAATGCCCTACCTGCAACAGTAGTGAACTCGCCAACATTGAGGGCATTTAAAAATTTGTTGGATAAGCATATGGATGATAAGGGCATAGTGTAGGTTAGATGGCCTTTAGTTTTTTTTCCATGTCGGTGCAACATCGAGGGCCGAAGGGCCTGTACTGCGCTGTATCGTTCTATAAGCACTGTCATAGTTTCCATTTTCAATTTGGACAAGCACTTCAACACTCGACATTCAGATGAAAAGCAGAATGCTGTACCATCTGAGCTACCTGGTATTGCCAATCACATTAACTCACAGGAACTTCTGGCTTATCTTGGTATTGTTGCTGAGGATCTGGGCTCGATCCCGGCCCCGGGTCACTCTCCGTGCCACCATGAGCCTCACCCCCCACAACCCAAAGATGTGCAATGCAGATGAATTGCCAAGACTAAATTGTCCCTTAATTGGAAAAAAAGAATTGGGTACTCTAATTTTTTTTTAAATCTTGGTATTGTGTAGCCACCTGGGGTGATCACTGCCCAAATACAAAATGGAAGATTGCAAGGAATGCAGGGAAAATGGACATGTTGTAAAAAGCAAGCAGCTTGCAGAGCGCTTGTATATTTGGACTGCTGAAGAAACCAGACAACACTATGAAAAGAAACAGTTAGCATATTAATGAGGCGATACCGGGCGATCCCCAGGCACAAAAGAAACAAGTTAACACTAATCGATACATTCAATGGAAGGCCAGACTTTTCAGCGCCAAATAAGCCCAAAACAATAAGTCCCAAGAACTGCCCCAGTGATCGCGATACTGCCCGGTTATTGGGGAATTCAAATCAATCGATTGGGAAGAGACCCAATCGATTGTGAGTGATTAGAGGGTCCGCCCAGACCCTGAGAGGAGTATGACAGAAACCGCGACCCCAGCTCTCTCTCTCTGCCAGCCCCTCCTCAACCAGCTCTCTCTGTCAGCCTCTCCTTGAGCAGCTAGCCCTCCCAGCAGAACATCGTTGCAGCAGAAGAACCTTGTGCAGGAGAGGTCTGGACAGAAGCCGGCAGCAAGTAAGTCACAACGCACACTCCTGACCCCTTTAGACCATAACTACTGGAAGCCTGCAGACCCAGGACAAAGCTAGAAGTCGTTGTTCCCTGATCCGGCAGTCCCCTTATCCAGATAAGTATTTGGCCAAGTAGTGGTAGGATTAGCCTAGTCTTATAGTTTATATGCATGATTAGTAGATTACTGTAATATAATAAACGTGTCTTGTTTGAACTTTAACTTGAGTTTTGTGTGAATGAGGAGACAGGTCCCGGGAGTATAGGACATACTTGGTGGGAGAACCTATCTGAAATTCACAAAAAGAGTTTAGGTAAAGCCCGTTAGCCGATGGCAATTGTGTCCTGCTTGGGACAATTGCGAGGCACAGAGGAGGTCGTCAGGACGCTCCAAGCAGAGTTAGAGGAGAAGAACAGAATGAGCAAAGTGGATGTCAGGGACATCGAAAAGGAAAATATAGGATTGAGACAACGACTGGCAGATAAGGATAGAGAGGTGGATGATGCCAAGAGGGCACATCAGTCTTGTCTAGCCCATCTGAGCAGCTCTCAAGTTCAGTATGAAAAAGCCTATCAAGATGTGCAGCGTGCAGTCTTCATAAGAGAAGAAGCAGAAAAGCAGGTAGAGACACTGAAGAAGCAGTATAGCGACCTAAAAGCAGCTTTAAGGGAACTGCATTCTGCCACCACTGAGCAAAGGCAAAGCACAGTGGACCACGCTAAATGTAGGAAGCAGATTACGCAGCTGCAATCTCTGCTTTCTGTGCAGATTGGCTTCCAAGAGACATTTGGGACACAGTTAGAAGAAGAAAATGCCCCAGATTGGCAGGAATTGAGTGAAACAGCGCAGCGCTATGTTCAGGGAACATGTGCGCCAGCAGCGCAGCAGAAAAGGAAAGTGCCCCAACCCCCCACAGATCAGATGGCACCCGCACCTATGAACCCAGTCACCACCCAAAGAAAAGCAACCTCAGAAGGCGCACCCGAGATTACGTACACCACCCCCTTAACTGTAACACAACTAAGGGACGTGTGTGAGAAAATCACCCCGTTCCTCCCCACTGCAGACCCCACCAATTCTTTGCACGAGTGAAACAGCAGGCGACCATGTGTGTCCTGGATGAGCGAGAGCAGGTGAAGCTCACAGTTTTGAGTTTAGAC
This sequence comes from Scyliorhinus canicula, assembly GCF_902713615.1. Classification (NCBI taxonomy): domain Eukaryota; kingdom Metazoa; phylum Chordata; class Chondrichthyes; order Carcharhiniformes; family Scyliorhinidae; genus Scyliorhinus; species Scyliorhinus canicula. The sequence continues at coordinate 46,758,416 of NC_052158.1, read as the reverse complement.
TCATCAGTAGTAGCAGCCCTCCCCTACCCACAGAACGTTGGAGGAGGCACGCTCGAAGAGATGCAAACAGCTATTTAAGGTGCGATACGGTACAACAGAGGAGACCCAGACGAAGGCCTAAATAAGTGTATGCAAAAAAGGACCGAGCACCCCACAGCATTCGCAGGAAGGCTGTGGATTCATTTCACTGCCGTTTTTGGTGATTTAGACCGCGCACATTTAACCCGAGATAATATGGTTAAATGGACCGCACCATTATCTCCCACAGCACAGATGCAGGACAGAATGTCTGCTCCAATTATGACCCCTCAGAAGAGGCCCATAATGAAAAATGGGTATTGAAAAGATTGCCCCGTGCTTGCGAGCAATCTGTCCACGGCAAGGTAACAGTAAAGAACCCCGAAGAAGATCAGGCTGCAGCAGATATCCAAGCAGTGAGAGCACATCAAAACCCCGCAAGGAAAATGAGGGAAAGAAAAGCTCCCCACGAAATCACAGGAATGTTATAACTGCGGTCAGTTAGGGCATTTTGCTAGGGAATGCAACGCCCCGCAGAAATCTCAGAGAGGCCAGCAGACAGGCACTCTGACCAGGAACAAAGCAAAGCCTATCCATAGCATAGGGATGCAGTCAGGACAGACCAATGTGGACGGAACGGACTGATGGTGTTTGGGCTCTCCCACTTGGGTCTATGACACCCTCTGGGACACATCCGGAAGACCGGTAGTCACAGCAAAAATTCGGGGAAAGCCCATAGAATTCCTTTGGGACACTGGAGGGTCCCGCACTACCATTAATTCCTCCACTACACCACAGGCAGACACGTGGCCCACTACAGCCACAATAACCGTCAGCGGCTTTACAGGTCACTCGCAGCAGGGACATATTACAGCTCCTGTACCCATCCAACTAGGAAATATCTCCACCAGACACCCCGTTGTTTTAGTTAATCTGCCACGCACAGCAGAACACATACTGGGCATTGACTTTATGAATGCCCACAGCCTGTCGTTCGACCCAGTCAATCAGTGTGTCTGGCGAATGGCGAAATCTGACACAGAGCACCCGCAACGCTCACAGTAGGAGAGTATGCGAACATGATTAGCGCAGTAGGCGACTATTGTTTTGATCCGACCATGCTTAGCACGGACAAACAGGTTAGGGCATTATTGAACAAACACAGGACAGCATTTGCCAGTAGATTGCGGTAGAATGACTGGACAAGTTCAAATTACAGGACCTGACCCGAGACCACAGAGACAGTACAGATTTCCCCTAGAAGCAGAGGGAGAAATTGGAAAGGTTAAAGAGAGCTTATAAGAACAAGGTGTACTTAGGACAGTAGCCTCGACTAATAATGCCCCTATTTGGCCAGTGAGGAAGCCCGACGGATCATGGCGTCTGACCATTGATTATCGTGAACTCAGCAAAGTTACCCCAGCAGTAGCTCCCATGGTAGCAACAAGTCCCGAGACCATGCTCAAGCAGGGACTCAACTCAAAATATTTCACGGTATTGAACATTAGCAACGGCTTTTGGTCAATCCCATTGGCAAAGGCGTGCCAGTACAAATTTGCCTTCACATTCAAAGGACAACAGTACACATTGATATGCCTCCCACAAGGATTCCACAATTCCCCCTCTATTTTCCACCGACAGCTGGCAAATAGCCTAGCAAAATTTTCCCGACCCGAATGTCTGGTACAGTATGTGGACGACCTATTACTGCAGACAGACACCAAGGCAGAGCACAACACGCTTCTGTCCGAACTCCTGGAACTTCTGAACTCAATCGGATGTAAGGTTAACTCCAGAAAGGCCCAAATATTGAAGAATCAAGTGATGTATTTGGGTACAGTCATCACACACGGCAAACGCGAGATCGAGTTCAAAAGAATTGACTCTGTCATCATATTGCCCCTTCCCCAAAATGTTTCAGCCCTCCGGTCATTTTTAGGACTGGTTGGGTATTGTCGGAACCATATCAATGGTTTTGCGACCAAGGCAGCCCCACTATCAGACCTCCTTAAGAAAGGAGCCCCTTGGGAATGGCTTCCGCAGCATACAGAGGCTGTGGAAGAGTTAAAGAAAGCCCTTAGAGCAGCACCCACGCTACACGTTCCAGACCCACTCTCCCCCTATGCAATTAGGTAGCTAGCACAGATCTGACCCTCTCGGCCGTGCTCCTTCAGGAACGGCACGAGCAGCTACGAACAGTGGCTTATGCTTCACGACTGTTAGACCCCGTGGAGCAATGTTTCTCATCCTGCGAAAGGCACCCGCTCGCGGTATTCTGGGCAGTACAATACTTTTCTTACATTACCGGACTCAACCCCATCACCATTTTCACAGAACACACCCCCACACAGTTACTTTTAGACGGACGAGTGAGCTCGATAAGGGCAGCTAGATGGACACTTCTGCTACAGGGACGGGACATAACAGTTAAACGGACCAGGACACACACATTTTAGCGGACAACCTACAGTACCCAGGACAACCCCATGAATGCGAAATAGTAGCCCCCCTACACCACAGTGGACCCTTCATTGCTAAGACGCCCCCCAGGAAGATAGGGAATTCAAGCCAGAGCCCCCAGCACACAGACACGTGTGCCCCATTGAAGATATATGTGGACGGTTCATCCACAGTTTTAGATGGCGAACGCATTACAGGATGCGGTATTTTTGTGGAGGATGTGCAGGGACGCGCACTAGAGGAGATATCATTAAAGTTACCCGGACACTTAGGCGTGCAGGCAGCAGAGCTCGCGGCCATAGCATACATAGTGGACCACCCAGATTTGTTCCCCAGCCCAGCAGATATATACTGTACTCGGATAGTTTATATGTCTGTAACAGCCTCACAGATTTTCTACCCCTGTGGAGGACAAGAGGTTTTGTCTCCGCGGACGGGAAGCCCCTTCCATCAGCCCCATTACTCTGCCATATCCTAGAACAGGCAAATGATAGAACGTATGGCATCATTAAAGTTAGAAGCCACCATCGATAATCACCCCCTGGAAATGTGAAAGCCAACGCACTGGCTAAAGTAGGTTCCAGGCGAGGTCATTTTTGGACACCCCCTGCTAGCGCAACAGCAAGCGCCCCTGTGAGTTCAGTTCAGGTCTCACAGACAGACATAGAGGATTTAGTACAGGCACAGAAGCAGGTCGCAAATCTCCGGGAGATTTTAAAAGAAAACTTTGTGGCCCAGTACAACAAATTCAAACACACATGCGGGTGTGATTATCAAAGACCAGTTGTATGTGGTTCCTGAGAAAGACAGGAATCAAATGATTGCCTTATTCCATGATGGTCATGGACACCAAGGGATCGACCCTACCACAGCCCACCTCAGGCAACTCTGTTGGTGGCCCAATTTAAGAGACGATGTCATGCACTACATTGAGAACTGCTTAATTCGTGTGCAGAATAACCCAGAGAGGTATTCAAGGAAGGCACACTCGCCCCGTTAATGGCCCATAGACTAACCTGCAGATCGATTATATAGGTCCATTGTCCCCTTGCAGGAATGGCTATAAATATGTTCTGGTGGTCATAGACACGTTTACGAAATGGGTAGAGGCATTCCCATCTCGTACGAACACAGCAAAGACAGCCGCAAAGATCCTGACCCACCATATTTTGACTAGATGGGGACTCCCCAGAAGTATTGAATCAAATCAGGGATCTCATTTTACAGGACGGGTCATGAAGAACGTCCTGACCATATTCGGCATCAAACAAAATTTCCACATTGCGTATCACCCCCAGTCAAGCGGGATAGTGGAACGCATGAATCGGACTCGAAAATCGACCCTTGGAAAGATGGTACAGGAGAAAAATTCAACTTGGGATTCAGTACTCCCATTCGCACTAATGTTTATAAGATAATGTTTCATCATCAACAGGTTTTACCCCACACACACTCATGACCGGACGCCCTATGAAAGGTTCAGAATTCCATTCAGGACTCGACATGACCAGCCCAGAAGTGACGGCCCTCACACACGAGAAAGCAGTAAAAGAATTAGTTGAGACTGTAAGGTCGGCTCAGTTAGCAGGCGCAGTAAAATCGCGTAAAAGGCGGAAACAGAGTAAGGCCGGTTTCAACAAAAATGTCCACACCACAGAATTTCAGGTTGGGCAACAAGTAATGTTATCAGTGTATAACCCTAGCACGTTTTTGGCCCCAAAATTTTCCGGCCCGTACTCAATTTTGGACAAAATCAGCCCATCAGTATATAGGATCAAGTACCCAAACGGGAGGACTGCGTGGTTCCATATTAACCAGTTAAAGGTTTATGGAACACAGTCCGACCACTCACACCATGTCCTGCTAGACGCAGCAGCACACCACGCCCCGTCCACAAGAGACACATTTCCACCCTCCCCCTCACAGACCAGTTCCTCATCAGACTCGACCTCGACTCCGCCTATTGACTTCAGACCACGCCCCGGAATGCCCACAAGCTGCCACAGCAGAGACAGCGACCGTGACTTGGACAACAGCCACAGCACGCCTCTCTACTGCCCTGATAGACCAGACCCCACACACACCACCTACGACACCGACTACAGTGATTTAGAGATCACTTATATTAAAAATCCAGACCCTCACCCAATCCCATCGCCCAACTATGACGACCCCGAAAACGTTCATTCAAATTTAGACCCCACAATTTGGCACAGGGACAATTCATGAAGACTTGTCCGCAATGATGAGAGTGACCCCCGGTCACACAATGCTAAAATTGATTGCCTGATCCATACAAGGGTATGGGATCTGGGAGAAGAGGATGACTCTGAGTCTGACTCCCAACACAGCAACCCCTGTTCGCAGAGAATGAAGAGAAGTGAGGTGTCCAGATGATGTAAAAAGAGGAACCGCTTGAGAGATAAACGGTGTCCTTTCTGATGGAACCTGCACGCATGTTTGGACGTTTGTTTGTATGTTAAGTGTTTGATTTGGAGATTAGCCATTCGCTTTTCAGCCGAAAAGCTTGTGACCACCTCACATGCACGTTAAGGTTGTCCGCAGATAACTCTGAGAACTTGACTCAGCTGCAATGTCTGGAGCCCAACTTAAGGCTTCACCCTTCACCCACTAGGAGCATCTTGGCTCCCCCCTTTTTTAGTGCCCTTCTATTCTGGGAATAGAGGCTGCACATTCACAATGAACACATTCATGCCCGTTCCTTCCAGGTCGCTCAGGCAGTGGAGAAACGGCATTGAGGACCCACCCTGTCTGAGGACCCCCCTCTGGTCAGCTAAGCTCGGGTACAGCACAGCATGCCCTACCCAGGGATTCCACCCAAATCTTACCCATCGCGGCCCATACGCAACTCATTCGGATATCTCATTTCTAAAGTTTGGTTTCATTTTTTGTTTGAGATACCCCTTCGGTTATTATTCCTTATGCTATTCACATCCAGAAACATTCGGATGGTAAATCGCAAAACCTGCGAGACGGCTCGCAGTGGCAAACTTGTTAAGTGTATGACTGGTCCTAAATTCGCTTTTGAAAAAAAAATGAGGGGAGTCACAGGGTGTGACTTGGCCATTCATTTAAGGGACAACTGGAATGAGAGGACAGATACACTAACATTACAAGTATTAAGCGAATTATTGACAGATACTATGCTTGATCCCATAGCTTAAGAATGTTCGAAGGAGGCATTAGAGCAAGATCAGCAATACAGAAGGCCTGAAGGAAGAAAAGAAAGAAGACCGAGATGATGAACTATATGTTTTTAGTTATTGTTTGTGTATTTTTGCGCATGGAAGCAAACCCTCTTTCCCCTCTGACCCCCGCCGTTAATGTTTCCCACACACCGACTTCTCAAAGCCCAGTAATGACAGCAATGACCAGACCTGGTGCACAAAGTTCATGAACTGGTACTCCCTTTCGTATGTTATTGAATCACTTTTGATGATAGCAGCTCTCTGCATAGTAGTGCAGACACTTCGGTTAAGAAAATGGAGAAGGAGAACCTCCCGCTCTTGCGCCTCAACCATTTACAGAGTACAATCCCCTATTTTCGGCTTCCACCAATCCCCCCAAACCCTTGACGTGTAACAAAGGATTTAATATGATTTGATGTTGTAAATAAAGACCTTTGCAGATGTATTGTAATGTTCTGCACTCTACTGCCGAGCCAGAAATGGGGTGTAATGATAATATTTTAAGGATATGAAGTTATAATGTTTAAATGTGTAATAGAGTGTAGTTTACAAAGGATAGTTAGAGGTTCCCTAGTAATGCATGTCCCCTTTGACATAGCGCCAACCAGAGACTGTTAGGTAAACATTTTTGTGCCATAGTTGAGGAACGTATAGAGGCCATGGGACTTGCTGAGATCAGGGAACACAAAGACACCGACCTTGGGTGATCCTTCATGATTTCTCATGAGGATTACAAGGAGGGAGTGTAGCCACCGGGCGTGACCACTGCCGAAACACAAAATGGAAGATTGCAAGGAATGCAGTGAAAATGGACATGTTGTAAAAAGCAAGCAGCTTGCAGAGCGCTTGTATATTTGGACTGCTGCACAAACCAGTTTGGCTGTTGCCGAAACCAGACAACACTCTGAAAAGAAACAGTTAGCATATTAATGAGGCAATGCCAGGCGATCCCCAGGCACAAAAGAAACAAGTTAACACTAATCGGTACATTCAATGGAAGGCCAGACTTTTCAGCGCCAAAGAAACCCAAAACAATAAGTCCTAAGAACTGCCCCAGTGATCGAGATACTACCCCATTATTGGGGAATTCAAATCAATTGATTGGGAAGAGACCCAATCGATTGCGAGTGAATAGAGGGTCCGCCCAGACCCTGAGAGGAGTATAAGACAGAGACCGCAACCCCAGCTCTCTCTCTCTCTGCCAGCCTCTCCTCGACCAGCTCTCTCTGTCAGCCTCTCCTTGATCAGCTAGCCCTCCCAGCAGAACACCATTGCAGCAGAAAAACCTTGTGCAGGAGAGGTCTGGACAGAAGCCGCCAGCAAGTAAGTCGCAATGCACGCTACGGGAATAGACACTCCTGACCCCTTTTGACCATAACTACTGGAAGCCTGCGGACCCAGGATAAAGCTAGAAGCCATTGTTCCCTCATCTGGTAGTTCCCTTATCCAGATAAGTATTTGGCCTAGTAGTGGTAGGATTAGCCTAGTCTTATAGTTTATATGCATGATTAGTAGATTACTGTAATATTATAAACGTTTCTTGATGAACTTACTAATTGGTGTATGGCTTTATTGCTTTGAACTTGACCTTGAAACTTGTGGCGGTATCTTAACGATACCTGGCGACTCCAAAGCTAAGTAACAAATCAGAGAGAAATTGAGTGTTAAGCACACTCACCCAGAACGAGCAACAAGTGTCTATATAATCATTACCTTGTGTTCGCAAACTTGCGATTGAAGCCTTGTGGGAGCGCATTGCAGATTGTGCTGACATGATTTTTAAGGCTTACATAAGAACATAAGAACGAGGAGCAGGAGTAGACAATCGAGCCCTTCGAGCCTACTCCATCATTCAATGAGATCATGGGTGATATTTTGTGGACTCAGCTCCACTTTTCGGCCCGAATACCATTTCACTTAATCCCTTTATGCTTCAAAAAACTATCTATCTTTACTTGAAAAACATTTAATGAAGGAGCCTCAACTGCTTCCCTGGGCAAGTAATTCCATAGATTTACAACCTTTTGGCTGAAGAAGTTCCTCCTGAGCTCAGTGCTAAATCTACTTCCCCTTATTTTGAGGCTATGCCCCCTAGTTCTGCTTTCATCTGCCAGTGCAAGCAACCTGCCCGCACCTATCCTATCTACTCCCTTCATAATTTTATATGCTTCTATAAGATCCTACGCATCTTTCTAAATTCCAATGAGTACAGTCCCAGTCTAATCAACCTCTCCTTGTAATCCAACCCCTTCAGCTCTGGGATTAACCTAGTGAATCTCCTCTGCACACCCTCCTATGCCGGTACGTCCTTTCTCAGGTAAGGAGACCAAACCTAAACACAATGCTCCAGGTGTGGCCTCACTAATACCTTATAGAATTGCAGCATAACGTCCCGAGTCTTAAAGTCCATCCCTCAGCAATGTAGGACAAAACTCAATTTGCCTTCTGAAACAGCAGTGCAGAGGAGATTCACTAGGTTAATCCCAGAGCTGAAGGGGTTGGATTATGAGGAGAGGTTGAGTGGACTGGGACTGAACTCGTTGGAATTTAGAAGGATGAGGGAGGATCTTATAGAAACATTTAAATTTATGAAGGGAATAGGTAGGATAGATGCGGGCAGGTTGTTTCCACTGGCGGGTGAAAGCAGAACGAGGGGACATAGCCTCAAAATAAGGGGAAGTAGATTTAGGACTGAGTTTAGGAGGAACTTCTTCACCCAAAGGGTTGTGAATCTATGGAATTCCTTGCCCAGTGAAGCAGTTGAGGCTCCTTCATTACATGTTTTTAACGTAAAGATAGATAGTTTTTTGAAGAATAAAGGGATTAAGGGTTATGGTGTTCGGGCCAGAAAGTGGAGCTGAGTCCACAAAAGATCAGCCATGATCTCATTGAATGGCGGAGCAGGCTCGAGGGGCCAGATGGCCTACTCCTGCTCCTAGTTCTTATGTTCTTATGTTCTTATGAAACACCTGTTGCACCTGTAAACCAACCTTTTGCGATTCATGCACTAACACACCCAGGTCTCTCTGCACAGCAGCATGTTTTAATATTTTATCATTTAAATAATAATCCCTTTTGCTGTTATTCCGACGAAGATGGATAACCTCACATTTGTCATCATTGTATTCCATCTGCCAGACCCCAGCCCATTTACTTAACCAATCCAAATCCCTCTGCAGACGTCCGGTATCCTCTGCACTCTTTGCGTTAACACGCATCTTCGTCTCGTCTTCAAACCTGGGCACATTGCACTTGGTCCCCAAATCCAAATCATCTATGTAAATTGTGAACAATTGTGGGCCCAACATTGATCCCACTAGCTACTGATTGCCAACCAGAGAAACACCCATAAATCCCCACTCTTTGCTTTCTATTAATTAACCAATCCTCTATCCATGCTACTACTTTACCCTTAATGCCATGCATCTTTATCTTATGCAGCAACATTTTGTGTGGCACATTGTCAAAAGCTCTCTGGAAATCCAGATATGGCACATCCATTGGCTCCCCGTTACCTACCCGGTAATGTCCTCAAAATATTCCACTCAATTAGTTAGGCACGACCTGCCCTTTATGGAGCCATGTTGCATCTGCCCAATGGGCCAATTTCCATCCAGATGCCTCGCTATTTCTTCCTTGATGATAGATTCCACCATCTCCCCTGTTACAGAAGTTAAGCTAACTGGCCTATAATTACCCGGTTTCTACCTACCTCCTTTTTTAAACAGTAGTGTCACGTTTGCCAATTTCCAATGCGCCGGGACCACCCCAGAGTCTAGTGAATTTTGGTAAATTATCACTACTGCATTTGCAATTTCCATAGCCATCTCTTTTAGCACTGTGGGATGCATTTCATCAGGGCCAGGAGACGTTTCTACCTTTAGCCCCATTAGCTTGTCCATCACTACCTCCTAAGTGATAACAATAATCTCAAGGTCCTCACCTGTCATAGCCTCATTTCTATCAGTCAATGGCATGTTATTTGTGTCTTCCACTGTGAACTGTTCAGTTCCTCAGCCATTTCCTCATCTCCCATTATTAAATCTCTCTTCTCATCCTCTATAGGACCAATATTCACCTGAGCCACTCCTTCTTTGTTTTATCCCTTTGTAGAAACTTTTACTATCTGTTTTTATATCCTGAGCAAGTTTACTCTCATAATCTATTTTAATCTTCTTTATGGCTTCTTCGTAGCTTTCTGTTGCCCCGTAAACATGTCCCAGTCCTCTAGTCTCCCACTAATCTTTGCCACTTTGTATGCTTTTTCCTTCAATTTGATACACTCCCTTATTTCCTTAGATATCCACGGTCGACTTTCCTCTTTCTATCGTCCTTCTTTTTGTTGGTATAAACCTTTGTTGAGCACTGTGAAAAAACGCTTGGAATGTTCTCCACTGTTCCTCAACTGTTTCACCATAAAGACTTTGCTCCCAGTCTACCTTAGCTAGCTCTTCTTTCATCCCATTGTAATCTCATTTGCTTAAGTACAAAACACTAGTGTTTGATTTTACCTTCTCACCCTCCATCTATATTTTAAATTCCATCATATTGTGATCGCTCCTTCCGAGAGGATCCCTAACTATGAGGTCATTAATCAATCCTGTCTCATTACACAGAACCAGATATCTGGGCCACTTAGTCTCTCGTAGGTTCCATTACAGACTGTTCTAGGAAACTATCGTGGATACAGTCTATAAACGCCTCCTCAAAGCTGCCTTGACCGACTTGGTTAAACCAATCGAAATGTAGATTAAAATCCCCCATAACTGTTGTACCATTTCTACATGCATCAGTTATTCCTTTGTTTATTGCCTGCCCCACCATAATTTTACTATTTGGTGGCCTATAGACTACTCCTATCAGTGACTTTTTCGCCTTACTATTCCTGATTTCCACCCAAATGGATTCACCCTTATCCTCCATAGCACCGATGTCATCCCTTACTATTGCCCGGATGTCATTCTTAAATAACAGAGCTACATCACCTCCCTTAACATCGAATCTGTCCTTCCGAATAGTTTTATACCCTTGGATATTTAACTCCCAGTCGTGACCATGCTTAAACCATGTTTCAGTAATGGCCACTAAATCATAGTCATTCACGATGATTTGCGCCATCAATTCATTTACTTTATTCCGGATACTACGAGCATTTAGGTAAAGTACACTTATGTTGGCTTTTATACCTCTGTTTTGAATCTTAATACCTTGATCAGTAACCTCTGCTAAGTTACTTTTCCTCTTAACGTTTCTCCTAATTTTCCTTGTCGTTAAACCCATATCTTCATGTAACAACCTGCCGCGTCGCTTTCAATTTATGTTTTTACTTCCAGTTTTATTCCTTTTAGTTTTATTGGGCCAATTCACTGAGCTCCCCTCAGTCACTGGGCCTTGTACTGTAGCCCTTTTTGATTTTTGACTATGGCTTCTCTGCCTTACACTTTCCCCCTTTCTGCCTTTTTTTTCTGTCCCTGTTTTATACCTTCCGACTTCCTGAATCGGTCCCCACCCCCCGCCACATTAGTTTAAACACTCCGCAACCACTCGAGCAAATAGCTCCCCTCAGACATCAGTTCCAGGGCTGCCCAGGTGTAACGCGTCAAGTTTGTTAAGGTCTCCCCCAGAACCAGTCCCAATACCCCAGGAATCTGAAACCCTCCCCCTGACACCATCCCTTTAGTGATGTATTCATCCTATATATCCTGTCATTTCTACTCTGACTAGCACACGGCACCGTTAGTAATCCTCAGACCACTAACTTTGAGGTCCGATTTCTTAACTTCCTTCCTACCTCCCTATATTCTGCTTTTAGGACCGCATCCCTTTTTTTACCTGTGTTGTTTGTACCGATGTGTACCACGACCACTGACTGTTTACCCTCCCCGTCCAGAGTGCCCTGTATCCGCTCCGAGACCATCATTGACCCTACCACCAGGGAGACAATATACCATCATGAAGTCTTGTTTGAGGCGACAGGATCGCCTTTCTATTCCCCTTACGATTGAATCCCCTGTAACTTTGCCCTTACACACTTATCACCCTTCCCCTCTGCAGCAGAACCAACCGTGGTGCCACGAGTTTGGCTGTTGCTGTTTTCCCCTGAGAGGCCAATTCTCTCAACAGTACCCAAAGCGTTCTGTTCTGCAGGGGAATGGTCACAGGAGATTCTTGCACTACCTGCCTCGCTCTCTTGCTCTGCCTGGTGGTCACCCATTCCTTTCCTGCCTGCGGTGTCTGAGCCTGTGGTGTGACCACCTCTTTATACATGCTATCCATGATACTCTCCGACTCGCGGATGCTCCACAGTTTCTCCAGCCGCCGCTCCAGCTCTGAAACTCGAGGTTCCAGGAGCTGTAACTGGAGACACGTCCTGCACACATGCTGACACTGGGGACTGGAACTGTCCCCTGCCTGCCACATGGAGCAAGAGGAGCAGACCACGCCTTGGAGCTGTCCTGCCATAATTTATTCTTTTAAATTAAACTTTTGAAATTAAACTTTAGAAAGTTGTTTTTGTGTCGGATTCTATCCAATATCCTGTATTATACTTAATTAGCTTTATCTCTGAGTCTTTATCTTGCTTGATCTGACAACAAATTAAATAGTTACTTACAAAGGTCACTTAGAATATTGTAACACCCTGTAAGCCTTTTCTGTTACTTTATGAATATTCTAACCTAATTCTTAAATCATACTAAAACCTGAACAGTCACTAATTATTTTCCAACAGAAGATTTATACAGTAGTGAATAATTATGCAATATTGAAGAGCGACACAACACGGGATAATTATACAGCATACAATAACCATATAATACTACAGAATGAAATGGCATTGAAGAACTTTTGAAGAATTCTACTCCACTGAAGAATTATATAGAATTGAATAATTATACACCAATGAAACATTATACAGCATTGAAGGATTAAAGAGCACTGAAGATTTGTACATCACTGAAAAGTGATTCAGAACTCAAGACTTGCACAGCGCTGAAGAATTACGAAGCACTGAAGAGTTATATAACTCTTCATCATTGAAGCATTATGCAGCACCGAAGAATGCATCCCAGAGTGCTAAAAGAGATGGCTAGGGAAATTGCAGTTGCACTAGTGATAATTTACCGAAATTCACTAGACTCTGGGGTGGTCCCGGTGGATTGGAAATTAGCAAACGTGACACCACTGTTTAAAAAAGGAGGTAGGCAGAATGCAGGAAATTATAGGCCAGTGAGCTTAACTTTGGAAGTAGGGAAGATGCTGGAATCTATCATCAAGGAAGAAATAGCAAAGCATCTGGATAGAAATTGTCCCATTGGGCAGACGCAGCATTTCATGCCTAACTAATTTAGTGGAATTTTTTGAGGACATTGCCAGTGCAGTAGATAACGGGGAGCCAATGGATGTGGTATATCTGGATTTCCAGAAAGCCTTTGACAAGGTGCCACACAAAAGGTTGCTGCATAAGATAAAGATGCATGGCATTAAGGGTAAAGTAGTAGCATGGATAGAGGATTGGTTCATTAATAGAAAGCAAAGAGTGGGGATAAATGGGTGTTTCTATGGTTGGCAATCAGTAGCTAGTGGTGTCCCTCAGGGGTGTTGAGTGTTGGGCCCACAATTGTTCACAATTTACATAGATGATTTGGAGTTGGGGACCAAGGGCAATGTGTCCAAGTTTGCAGATGACACTAAGATGAGTGGTAAAGCGTAAAGTGCAGAGGATACTGGAAGTCTGCAGAGGGATTTGGATAGGTTAAGTGAATGGGCTAGGGTCTGGCAGATGGAATACAATGTTGACAAATGTGAGGTTATCCATTTTGGTAGGAATAACAGCAAACGAGATTATTATTTAAACGATAAAATATTAAAGCATGCTGCTGTGCAGAGAGACTTGGGTGTGCTAGTGCATGAGACACAGAAGGTTGGTTTACAGGTGCAACAGGTGATTAAGAAGGCAAATGGAATTTTGTCCTTCATTGCTAGAGGGATGGAGTTTAAGACTGGGGAGGTTATGTTGCAATTGTATAAGGTGTCAGTGAAGCCACACCTGGAGTATTGTGTTCAGTTTTGGTCTCCTTACTTGAGAAGGGACGTACTGGCACTGGAGGGTGCGCAGAGGAGATTCACTAGGTTAATCCCAGAGCTGAAGGGGTTGGATTATGAGGAGAGGTTGAGTAGACATGGACTGTACTCGTTGGAATTATGAAGGATGAGAGGGGATCTTATGATAGGATAGATGCGGGCAGGTTGTTTCCACTGGCGGGTGAAAGCAGAACTAGGGGACATAGCCTCAAAATAAGGGGAAGTAGATTTAGGACTGAGTTTAGGAGGAACATCTTCACCCAAAGCGTTGTGAATCTATGGAATTCCTTGCCCAGTGAAGCAGTTGAGGCTCTTTCATTACATGCTTTTAAGGTAAAGATAGATAGTTTTTTGAAGAATAAAGGGATTAAGGGTTATGGTGTTCGGGCTGGAAAGTGGAGCTGAGTCCACAAAAGATCAGCCATGATCTCATTGAATGGCGGAGCAGGCTCGACGGGCCAGATGGCCGACTCCTGCTCCTAGTTCTTCTGTTCTTATGTTCTTTTGATACAGCATTAAATGAATAAGTTTAGTCTAAGTTCAATCCAATTCGTATGTGCATCCTTTCTCAGTCACCCTGCAACTCTCCCATGCTAGTGTTTATCTAATTCACCAGCAGAAGTTAATCGAATCCCCCCCCCCCCCCTCCGCCTTTCAAGCTGTATCTTTTAGGCCATAGCAATTCGTTTCATTTGAACAAAAAAGATCCCCAAATTTCCCCTGTCGATATTTTCCTGTTCCGATAGAACACTCTTTTAGTGTGAAACCAGTTCCTGTTGATTTACTCTCTTGGAACCACACACTGAATTGCAGGACAGGATTTTAATGTAACAAGAGGCTAAATTTTACTGGGAACTGTAAAAGGCAATGGAGTCGCTAGCTCACAACCTTTCCGCCCAGCAGAACCCAACATAATATCGCAGGCAGGGGGGACGCTGATATATGCAGCCCGCCGGAGATAAAAGGGGTTATCGACCGTGCGAACAAGCTATGTATCATTAACACTGCAATACCTTTTCCCGATAACACTGCAGAATCTCTCTCTGCGGACATTCCGCCATTCATTCGAAATCCTTTTCAAATCCGTGAGGAATCTATTTCCAACAAACCTGCAGACGGGAAATGCGGATCCCATCAGGTGGTGATGTTTGCCTGATCCTCTTCTGGTGCCTTTGCGAATTGCCTTAAATCTGTTTCTTTTGGTTAACGACCATGTTTTTTAAAAGCACGGGAATTGGGAACCTCTGACTTAACCATCAGTTTTGTTTCATTTTTAAACATGAGAGGATGTGGGCTTCACTCGCTGGGCTACAATTCGTTGCCTATCCCTAATTGCCCTAGAGATGGTGGCGGTGCGTTGCCTTCTTGAACAGCTTCACCACTGACTTGTTAATGTACCAGCCTATCGGACAGATTTGAGTCTTTGAAGTAACTGAGAAGACCGATCAGCTGGTGCAGCTGATGCGACGTTTATGTACGAACTTTGAAAAGATATTTGACAAAATTTCCTTTAAGAAAACTGAGAACCATGTATTGTCGGGAGCTGGGTCACTATGGGCGTAACGTTGATTAACTGGCAGGAAGTAGCGAATAATGGCAACATGTTTCATTTCTGTTCACGATATGGAGAGAGATGTCACTCCTGGCAAAGATTACAGCTCGTTTTAAATGAACGATGTCGGCTTAAGCATAGAGATGACCATTTCAACATTGCAGATGACAAGACATCCAATTACATAAAGACAATTACATAATTGTATAGAAAGGTGAAATGACAGCTGAAATTGAATAGTGTGAAGTAATGCGTTAATGCAGGCCACAGACATGACTCCAGGATGGTGTGATATTTCCCTGGGCCTGGGTCAGGAATTTCACCGAACGGTTGCAGAACCCGGGGTGGATGAACCGTCAGAGGTCCTGTTCCGCGTCAGTAACAACAATATAGGTAGAACGAAGGGTAAAGTCTTGCATCAAGAATTCAGGGAGTTAGGCAGCGGCATAATAAACAGGAGCCCAAAGGTTATAATCACGACATTGTTCCAGGTGTCTGGTGCGAGCGAGTAAAAACGCTTGGAGAATAGGGGAGATTAATGCGTGGCTCGAGCAGGTACAGGAGGGAAGGTTTGGGTTCCTAGAACACCGGGACAGTTTAATAATAATAATCTTTATTATTGTCACATGTAGGCTTCCATTAACACTGCAATGAAGTTACTGTGAAAAGCCCCCAGTCGCCACACTCCGCCGCCTGTTCGGGTACACTGAGGGAGAATTCAGAATGTCCAATGTATGTAACAAGCACCCGGAGGAAACCCACGCAGACACGGGGAGAACGTGCAGACTCCTCACAGACAGTGACCCAAGCCGGGAATCAAACCTGGCGTTGTGAAGCAACAGTGCCATCCGAAGACGGATATGTACAAGCAGGGCAGTCTGCACCTGAGCAGGAATGGCACCACCATGCTTGACTCTGTGTTTTTGAGGCAATATAAACTCGTTGGATGGAGGTGGTGACAAAGAGAGTTAGTACACAGAATACCATATTAAAGGAACAATGGCATAGGGAATTCAGCCATAGTGAGTTCCAAGGGAGTAAGACAAGGCTGGATGTCTCCAACGTCAATGAAAACAGCGCTATAGGTAAGACTGATGAGTAGGGGCTGGTTTAGCTCATTGAGCTATATCGCTGGCTTTTCAAGCAGTCCAGTAGCATGGTTCGATTCCCGTACCAGCCTTCCCGGACAGATGCCGGAATGTGGCAACTAGGGGCTTTTCACAGTAACTTCATTGGAGCCTACTCGTGACGATAAGCAATTTTCATTTCATTAAGGGCGTGGATTGGCACGTGGCAATGTTATATTGTTGCTGCCACAGAGACGTAACTGAGGGAGAGACAGGATTGGCAGCTCAGCATTCCCAGATATGGGATCTTCACACGAGACAGGAGCGTGTGTAACATAGAAACTTTGAAAATGGAAGCAGGAAGAGTCCATTCGGCCCCTCGATGGCTGATCATCGAGTTCAATACCCTGATCCCGTCTTCACCCCGTATCCATTGATTCCTTTAACCGCAAAATATATATTTAATTTCTTCTTGAAATTACACAAATTTTTCGCCTCAACTACTTTTTGGTATTGTGAATTTCGCATATTTCTCCTCAACTCAGTCCAAAAAGATTTATCCCTTATCCTCAAATTATGACCCCTAACTCTGGACTCCTCTATCTGTGGCAAGAGTTCCAGAAACTCAAAAATCTCTTGAGAAAATAAATTCCTGCCCACCTCAGTCTTAAATCATCACTCCTTTATTCTGATAAACTGCCCTCTGGTACTAAACTGTCCAGTGACGGGAAACATCCTCTCAGCATTTCCCTCTTCAAGCCCCTTAAGACTTACTTGTTTCAATGCGACTACTTCTCATTCATCTATATTCCAACGAGTTGAATCCCAGTCTATTTACACTTTGATGTGGAGATGCCGGTGTTGGATAGGGTGGGCACATAAAAAAGTCTTACAACAGCAGGTTAAAGACCAACAGGTTTGTTTCAAATCACTAGTATTTGGATACTCCCCTGATGAAGGAGCTCCGGTATGAATGCAAGTGATTGTAAGACTTCTTACAATTTAAACTTTTCTCATTAGACAATGGATCAGTAAGACACGATCTCCCTTTCATTAAGCCATACTGACTTTCCTCGATCAAACTGATATTTTCCAAATCTGCTGTTATTACTTCCTTAATAATTGATTCCAACAATACTTGCCTTCAGTCCTATTAGCTTGTCCAATACTATTTCTCTCGTGATGCTGATGGTATTTAGTTGCTCCCTATGTTCTATAGTATTATTGGGATGTTTAACGTATCATCCACCTTAAAGACTGGCATAAAGTATCTTCTTAACTCGTCCTTCGTTTTCTTGGTCCCCATAAATATCTCCCAGATTACTGTCCTATGGGGGCTATGTTCATTTTGACCTTTCTCTTCCTTTTTATATATTTAAAGAAGCTCTTCCTGTAGGCTTTTGTATTCCTCACCAGTTTTCCCTTGTAGCTTATTTCTTCCGTCTTTGTTATCTTCCTGGTCCTCCATTGCTGGATCCTAAAATATTGCAATCATTTAGGCTCCTAATGGTCAGGGGGCAGTAGAGTAGCAGACATACAGACAATTCTCTGAGGTGTGTACAAATAATAATAATGGTGTACTTATATTAGGGGATTTCAATTTCGCCCAACATCAGTTGTGATAGTCAAAGTGTGATCGGTTTAGCAGAGGCAGAATACTTGAAATGTATTCAAGAGAGTTTTTAAGTCAATATATATGTAGAAGATCCAACAACGGAGGCTGCAGTGCTCGATCCAATTCTGGAGAACAAAGCTGAACAGATGTTCGACATGGCTGTAAGGACACATTATATTGATAGTGAAATACTATTTGAGTTTGTTATGGAAAAGGGAAAAAATGGTCTGCAAAAAAACTCTTCAGATTTGGGGGAAGGCAGATTATATTAGAACAAAGCAGGATCTGGCCAATAGGTGACTAGGAGCAACTTCGAGCATCTTGTGGGAAAATCTACAGCAGGGCAGTGGGAAGAACTCATAGGGACATAAAAATTAGGTGTAGAAGTCGACAATTCAGCCCTATGAGCCTGCTGTCTCGTTAAATCATATCATGATTGATCTCTTCCTGGTCTTAAAACCACCTCCTCATCTGGGTCCCTATATCCCTTTAATTTTTTTTTTAAATCAGAAATATATCCATCTCCTTCTTCAAACCATATGACACGGATTGCAACGCAGCAAATTCTGCAAATGCATTACCCTCTGCAAGAAGTAATTCCTCTAATCTCAGTTCTAAACCAACCGCCTGTCAACCTACATCTGTGATCTCTGGTCCTAGATTGCCCCACAAGAGGGAACGTTTGATCTATGTTTACTTTATCAATCCGTTTTAGTATTTTATATACCTCGATTAGATCCTCTCTCATCATTCTAAACCCCAGCCATAATAAGCTCAAACTTTTGTTTAAAATATTTTTATTGAAATATTTGTAAATTTTTATATCAAAAACAGAAAAAGAACAATAGTCATTAAACATTAACATAGTGCAAAAATAGATCTTTCCCCGAATGGTTCTGTCTTCACAGACCACCGAAAATAACAAACAACCACAACACTCCCCCCCCCCCCCCTCTCCCCCCACCCCTCGCGGAAAGCTGATACTGCCGACATTTTAAATTAAATTTCCCCAAGAAAGTCGATGAATGACTGCCACCTTCGGGAGAACCCTAACACTGATTCTCTTAAGGCAAACTTTCTTTTCTCAAGGCTGAGAAACACAGCCATGTCACTAACCCAGGTCCCTGCACTCGGGGGCTTCGAGTCCCTCCACAATAATAGGATCCGTTTCCGGGCTACCAGGGAGGAAAAGGCCTGAACATCGGCCACTTGCACTCCCTGAACTCCAGGGTCTTCCGACATTCCAAAGATCGCCACCTCTGGGCTCGGCACCACCCGCGTACCTAGCACCTTGGACATTGCACTGGCAAACCCCCGCCAGAACTCTTCAAGCTTCGGGCATGCCGAAAACATATGGACATGGTATGCTGGGCTCCCCGCACACCTCGCACATCTGTCTTCTACCCCGAAAACCTTGCCCATCCTCGCCACCGTCATGTGTGTCCGGTGAACCACTTTAAACTGTATGAGATTGAGCCTGGCACATGATGAGGAGGAATTAACCGTACTTAGTGCTTCCGTCCACAGTCCAGGCTCCAACTCCCCTCCTAACTCTTCCTTCCACTTGCCTTTAAGCTCCTCCACCGGGGTTTCCTCCACCTCCACCAGCTCCTGGTAGATATCCGACATCTTCCCCTCCCCCAGCCAGGTACCGGACACTACTCTGTCTTGTATCCCCCGTGGCAGCAGCAGCGGGAAGGCCACTACCTGTTTCCTCAGGAAGGCCCGCACTTGCAAATATCTAAAGCCATTACCTGGCAGCAATTTAAACTTCTCCTCTAGCGCCTGCAGGCTGGGAAAGCTCCCATCTAAAAATAGGTTACCTATCCTCCTAATACCCGCCCTCTGCCAGCTCTGGATTCCGCCGTTTATCCTACCCGGCAGGAACCTGTGGTCGATACATACCAGGGTCCAGATTGATTCGCCCCCCACCCTCTTGTGTCTCCTCCACTGCCCCCAGATCTTCAGAGTCGCTACCACCACCGGACATGTGGAGTAACAGGCCTGCAAGAATGGCAGATGTGCCATTACCAGCCGGGTCGGATTGAATTTATGCAACAAATCCCACTTCCTGGCCACCTGTATACCCAGGTAACAAAAGCTCTTCTCTCCCCTCCTCAGCGGCAGCTCCCTCAGTCTCTTCTCCTGTCCTTTAGCCTGGATCACAAACAGCTCACTCTTCCCCATGTTCAATTTATACCCCGAGAAACTGCCAAATTCCCTTAAGATCCGCATGACCTCCCCCATTCCATCCAATGGGTCCAAAATATTTAGGAGGAGATCATCTGCATAGAGCAAGACCCAATGCTCCATCACCCCCCCCCCCCCCCACCCCCCCACCCCAGACCAGCTCCTGCCAGTTCCTTGAAGCTCACAGTGCGATGGCCAGCGGCTCAATGGCTAGAGCAAATAATAACGGGGAAAGGGGACACCCTTGCCTTGTACCCTGGTGCAATTTAAAATACTCCGACCAAAGCTGGTTCGTGCGCACGCTTGCCACAGGCACCTGGTACAGCAATCGCACCCACCGGATAAAGCCCTCTCCAAACCAAAACCTGTCCAGCGCCTCCCACATGTACTCCCACTCCACCCGATTAAAAGCTTTCTCTGCATCCATCGCTGCCACAACCTCTCTTACCTCCCCTTCTGAGGGCTTCATAACAATATTTAAAAGCCTCCGCACATTAGTATTAAGTTGCCTGCCCTTAACAAATCCAGTCTGGTCTTCCCCTATCACCCCCGGGATCACAATCCTCTATGCTCGTGGCCAAGATCTTCGCCAAGAGCTTGGCATCCATATTTAGCAACGACATTGGCCTGTAAGACCCATACTGATCAGGGCCCTTATCCCGTTTCAGAATGAGTGAGATCGAGGCCTGTGACATTGTAGGGGGGGAGGATTTCCTTCTCTCTCCCCCCATTAAAGGTCCTCATCAATAGTGGGCTCAACACCTCTGAAATCGTTTTTAAACATTCCACCGGGAAGCTATCTGGCCAAAGAGCTTTGCCCGGCTGCATGCCCTCCAGCTCCTTAATAATTTCTTCTATCTCATTCTGTGCCCCCAGCCCCTCCACCAGACTCTCCTCCATGCTCGGGAACTTCAACTGGTCCTGAAATTGCCTCATCCCTTCGCACCCGCCGGGGGATCCGACTCATATAGTTTGCTGTAGAATTCCTTAAAAACTTCATTCACCCCTCTGGATATGAGACCAAGTTGCCCTCATTATTCTTTACTCCAACAATCTCCCTGACCACCTCTCTCTTCCTAAGCTGGTGCGCCATCTCCTGCTCACCTTCACCCTATACTCATAGATCGCACCTCTAGCCTTCCTCAACTGATCTACCACTTTCCCGTTGTCAACAATTCAAAATCCGCCTGAAGCCTGCTCCACTCTCTCAGGAGCCCCGCATCCGGGGCCTCCACATATTTCTTATCCACCCAGAGTAACTCCTCCATCAATCTCTCCCTCTCCGCCCTTTCCCTCTTTTCTCTGTGAGACAGGATCGATATAAGTTCCCCTCTAATAACGGCCTTCAGGGCTTCCCAGTTCGTCGCTACCGAAACCTCTCCCATGTAATTTGTTTCCACATAGTTCTGGATACTCTTATTCACCCACCCGCAAACCTTTTTGTCTGCTAACAGCCCTACATCCAGTCTCCACAGCAGACGCTGCCCTCTCTCCTCCCCAAGGCGTAAATCTACCCAGTGTGGGGCATGATCTGAAACTAATCGCCGAGTATTCCATTCCCGTCAACTTTGGGATCAATGCCCTGCCCAGAACAAAAAAACAATACGGGAATACACTTTGTGGACGTGGGAGAAGAAGGAAAACTCCTTTACACTTGGCCGTGTAAACCTCCAGGGTTTACCCCCCCCCCCCCCCCCACCAACCCCCCCCCCCCCTCCATCTGTTCCATAAAGCCCTTCAGCTCCCTTGCCGCCGCCTGCCTCTTCCCTGTCCTGGATTTTGAGTGATCCAATTCAGGTTCAATGACCGTATTAAACTCCCCTCCTATGACCAAGTTGTGTGACTCCAGGTCCGGGATTTTGCCTAACACGCACCTCATAAAATCCACATGGTCCCAGTTCGGGGTGTAGACATTCACGAGCACCACTTGGACCCCCTCCAACTTCCCACTCACCATGATATACCTACCCCCTTTATCAGCCACTATTCTCCCAGCCTCAAATGCCACTTGCATGTGATCAGAATTGCTACCCCCTTGGTATTCGAGTCCAGCCCTGAGTGGAACACCTGATGCACCCAACCCTTCCTTAATCTCATCTGGTCTGTGACATTCAGATGTGTCTCCTGGAGCATTGCCATGTCTTCCTTTTGACCCTTTAGATGCGCGAACACGCATGCTTCTTCACTGTCCCATTCAGACCTCTCACATTCCAAGTAATCAGCATGGACGGGGGGCTACCGCCCCACCAACTGCTGCCTACTGGCCATCACCCCTTCTTGGCCAGCCCCGAGCCCGCGCCCTCGCTTCCCCGGGCACCACCTCAAGCAGCAGCCGCCCCCGACCCTCCTTTTATTCCCTGAAGAAAATTTCTCCCTTTCCCCCAGATCAGCCACCGCCCCCCCCCCCCCCCCCCCCCCCCCCGTCGCAACCCCTCGCCCTCCAAACACCAACAACTTAATCTTCCAAATCAACACTAAATAGCCCCCCACCACGCTCCCGAGAGTCAGTTGATCCATGCTGACTCCGATAGCCCCTGCCCCTGGGGCCGGACAGACTATCGTCCTATTGTTCGGGCCCCTTTCCTCACATTGAAAAACCCTATTTACAAGATCACATTCCCCAGTATGTAAACATCAGCTCACCAAAAGCCATTAGTATACCCATAAAGCGAAACAGACACACTCACTTAAAACAGAACCCAGTCTCCCGAAGGGTAGGTTTAAGGGCCCCCTCCCTTTCCCCCCTCCCCAATCAGCCACCTTATAAACAAAGCGCCCTCCAACCGTCCCCCCAGCCCGTTCTCTCTCCCATGGCTAACCACAATCTTATTTAAAACGGAAAATAAGTACAAACCCCGCCTCCACCCATCTTCGAAGTATTAAGTGTCTCTTCACTCGAGTACAACTTCTTCTCTTTAATAAATGTTCAAACATAATCTGGGGACTCGAAATAATAGTGTCTGTCTTCGTGCTTTACCCACAGTCTCGCTGGGTATAACTCCCCAAAGTTTACCCCCTTCTTCAAGAGGGTTGCCTTTCCCTGGTTCAACCCCGCACGTCTCTTGGCCAGCTCCACACGCAGGTCCTGATAGATGTGCACCTCATTATTCTCCCACTTGCTGCTCCGTTCCTTCTTGGCCCATCGCAGGATGCGAACCCTGTCTGAAAATCGGTGGAAATGGACCACCATGGCCCTTAGCGGCTCGTTCGACTTGCGTTTACTTGCGAGGGCTCTGTCGGTTCCATCCAGCTCCAGGGATCGAGGGAAAGCCCCCGCTCCCATCACCGACTCCAGCATACTCGCCACATATTCTCCCGCATCTGATCCCTCCATACCTTCAGGAAAGCTAAAGATTCTTAAATTCTGACTCCTGCTTATGTTCTCCAGCTCTTCCAGCTTCTGCAACTGCTTGGGAGGTTGGTACGGGAATTGAACCCGCGCTGCTGGCCTGCTTTAAACGCCAGGCATTTAGCGCTGTGCTAAACGAACCCCTGGGGGTGATTGAGAAGCAACTGTTCCCTTTAGCTGAAGGGTCAATAACGAGGGGGGGATAATCCTAAGGGTTAGCAAGGATATGAGGATAAAGGTTTTCACCCATAGGGTGGTGGGAGCTGAGAATGAAGTGCCGGGGAGGGTTATAGCGACCCTCGTAACCGTTAAAAAGTAAATGGATGAACACGTGAAATTTCATAACTTTCAATACTATGGGCCAAGTGTTGGAAAATGTAAAGTGTTGGAGCATATATTTAATGTAGATTTATCAGTACAGCTAAAGGGCCTTTTTGCCATTGTATGACTGTGAATTTGCGTGGAAAACGATGCTTGAGGTGGTAAAGCAACCCATAGATCTGTTCCAATTTATGATCATTCGGAATTTCCTCACCACTGACTTTTGGGACCGAATTGGCGCTTTTTCCCTCTCTCTCCCAAAACAGCACTCTGCAGTCAAGTACATACACAAGGAATCTTAGAAGATGAAGATTACGACAAGCATCGTTTATACAGCATTCGTGCCTTCCCAAGCATCGCAGATCCCATCCAGGCTATTACTTTCTTGGGGTTCAAAATGTGTTGAATATAAAGGAGTTAACCGAATCTGTTTGTTCAATGACTGTAATTGATGTAATTTCATAGAGTGTCTAATTGTGTCACTGGGGGTTTCTCTGCTCTTTAATAGGGCATTAATTCAATACGTTATTCACACTGTCAGTGAGAACATACAGTGGCGAGAGCCCCCGGAGCTCGAAAGAGGATATATTGGAATCTGAGAGGAGTACATCTGTTACAACAATGGTACAAAATCTAAGGACATTTACATGGAATGTTGAAACAATGACGAGGACTTTTTACCATGAAATTGATTTTTTTTCTGCGTATTCTCATAGATTCACAATAGAGGAAAAGATATATTACGGACTTATGATTTTTAAATGCATTTACTATCCCATTCTTGCCATTGTTGGTGTTCCTGGTAAGTCTCTTTCCAACTATTAATTATTTAAACCATGTGAAACTGCAATACTGTCGTGACCATTTGCTTTCTTGTTGCTCCTCTTATTCCTGGTTCAACTCTTATTCACCCTTCACCATCTTTGTTACCAATTTGCTTTTGTAGTTTATTATCTAATCTTTACTGCTGTCATATTCTTGGTAATTTTCTGTATGCAGTGATTATGTCTGTTGGCCTGGTTTACTGCATTATGACTCTGACTAATTATTGGGAAGAGCGTGATCTTAGCTTTTACTAGGTCGTTAGCAGAACCTTAATTCAATGGCGAAGGATTTAGTCCCACTCCCTAACTAATGTCTGATCTTAAACAGGCTGGACATAATCTCAGCGATCGATTCAAAACTAAATGGATTTCTAACTCTGTATTTCTCCATCAACATCCAGTCCACTGCTACCTGCATAATACCTGCGGTATCCAATCCTTTATCATTCATCCCAACAGTTGGATGTTTGAAAGATATCTGGCACGGCCTCCAATTGACACGTCTCTTGCTGAGCCAAACGATTACTGCCACATCGAAAATAACACCATTCATCCTCTGCGCTCACTGTCCTATACTAGCTACAGGTTTGGCAATAGTTTCCATATTTGTGTGTCCAGATCGGATCATGGACGAACCACGCTATTTTAAGAAATCAACTGTTATTGCCCCAGAGCTCTGCAAACTGTTCCCATTTAGCTATTTACTCAATTTCCTTCTTAAAATTAGCTTCCTCTCACTTGTATATCTCCATGGTCTTTTTCTCCTGATCTCGATTTGGGAATTTCCACCTCTTTCTCCTACTCTTTGTCTCCTTTGTGCTCTCTCTCTCTTCTCAATCTCTCTATGTCCTTTATGAAGTCATGGAATTATCTCGCACGGAACAAAGTCATCTAATTGATTTTACTCCCCTCCCCACCGCTATAATTCTGCAATTTTATCGTTTAAAAATATTATTCAGTGTGTTTCCAGCGCAGTGCACTACATATTATAGTAATAATCATCTGTAAATCACCTTCTGCTCATCTTGCTCTCTGATTCGCTGCCACGTATCTTTAAATCGGTTTTAATACCACCCCTTCCACAACTGGAAATAGTTTAAATTATTTTAGAACAATATTGAGTTATTCTGACCACCTATTTCAAATTTTCTCTTAACTTTCGACTAAAAGCAGTGTCGCTGTGCTCTCCACATAAATGAAGTCCTGGATTCCCGGTGCTATTCCAGTAAAACGTCCCTCTAATTGCTATTCATCGTTGACATCATTGTCAATGATTTCTGATGCAGAGCTTAATTTAACTAATTCCCCCTCTCCGTTTTTGGAACTCAGACTTTTCTTGATTCCATTTCCAAGTCGAATTGCCTGTGCTAAAAGAAGGCATCGCAACCATCATTGGAGGTGTCTATAACCCCTGTCCACTGTTTCCTTTTCCAAGCCAACCCATAGTTTCTTACCTCGACATTTACATTGGGCTGTGATGCTGCACTATTGTGTCACACCACCTGCATGTGACAGATGCTCTTCCCTTCCATTCTGAGCTCAAGCGGCCAGGTCCCTGGCACTCAGTCTGGCTCTGGGGCTCAGAAGAGAAGGGGGACAATGGAAAAGCAATAGTGACAGGAGACTCAATGGTGAGGGGAATAGATAGGAGATGCTGTGGTCGCGACCAAGACTCCCAGAAGGTATGTTGCCTCCCAGGTGCCAGGGCCAGTGATGTCTCAGATCATGTCTTCAGGATCCTGAACGGGGAGGGTGAGCAGCCAGAATTCGTGGTGCACAGTGATACTAATGACGTAGGTAGGAAAAGGGGTGTGGATGTAATAAACCAGTTTAGGGAGTTAGGCTGGAAGTTAAAAGCGAGGACAGACAGAGTTGGGATCTCTGGTTTGTTGCCGGTGCCACGTGATAGCGAGGCTAGGAATAGGGAGAGAGTTCAGTTGAACACGTGGCTACAGGAATAGTGTAGGAGGGAGGGCTTCAGGTATTTGGATCATTGGGGTGCATTATGGGGAAGGTGGGACTTGTACAAGCAGGACGGGTGCATACGAACCAGAAAAGCACCAATATCCTGCGAGGCAGGTTTTCTGGTACTCATCGGGAGGGATTAAACTAATTTGGCAGGGGAATGGGAACCGGACTTGTAGTCCAGCAACTAAGGTAGCCGATGTTCAGGACATCAAAGCGTGTAGTGAGGCAGTGGGGAAGGTAACACTGACAAAGGAGAGTACTTGCAGGCACGGACATGGGTTGAAGTGTGTTTACTTCACTGCAAGAAGCATCAGAAATAAGGTGGGTGAACTTAAGGCATGGATTGGTACTTGGGACTACGATGTGGTGGCCATCATGGAAACTTGGATAGAAGAGGGATATAAATGGTTATTGGGGGTTCCTGGTTATAGATGTTTCAATAAGATGAGGGAGGGCGGTAAAAGAGGTGGGGGCAGCATTGTTAATTAGAGATAGTATAACAGCTGCAGAAAGGCAGTTCGAGGAGGATCTGCAAACTGAGGTAGTATGGGTTGAAGTCAGAAATAGGAAAGGAGGAGTCACCTTGTTGGGAGTTTTCTATAGGTCCCTGAACAGCAGCAGAGATGAGGAGGAACAGATTGGGAAACAGATTTTGGAAAGGTGCAGAAGTCACAGCGTAGTAGTTATGGGTGACTTCAACTTCCCAAATATTGAATCGAAACTTTTCAGGTGAAATAGTTTGGATGGGGTGGTGTTTGTGCAGTGCGTCCAGTGTGTCTGTGACTTTAACTTTAGTAAGGTAGGGGGAGAGGTGCGTGCAAGAGGGCAAGGTTTACAATTGGCGGAAGGGTAAATATGATGCTGTCAGACAAGAACTGAAGTGCATAATTTGGGACATTGGCTGTCCGGGAAGGACACAATTGAAATGTGGAAATTGTTCAAGGAACAGATACTACGTGTCCTTGATATGTATGTCCCTATCAGGCAGGGAAGAGATGGTCGAGTGAGGGAACCATGATTGACAAGAGAGGTTGAATGTCTTGTTAAGAGGAAGAAGGATACTTATGTAAGGCTGAAGAAACATGGTTCAGACAGGGTGCTGGAGGGATACAAGATAGCCAGGAGGGAACTGAAGAAAGGGATTAGGAGAGCGAAGAGAGGGCATGAAACATCTTTGGTTGGTAGAACCAAGGAAAACCCCAAGGCCTTTTACACATATGTGAGAAATATGAGAATGACTAGAGCGAGGGTGCGTCTGATCAAGGACTGTAGTGGGAGAATGTGTATTGAGTCTGAAAAGATAGGAGAGGTCTTGAACGAGTACTTTTCTTCCGTATTTACGAATGAGAGGGGCCACTTTGTTGGAGAGGACAGTGTGAAACAGACTGGTAAGATGTGTTGGGCATTTTGAAAAACTTGAGAATACACAAGTCTGCCGGGTCTGACGGGATATATCTAAGGATTCTATGGTAAGCAAGAGATGGAATTGCAGAGCCATTAGCAATGAACTTTTCGTCCCCACCGTCAACAGGAGTGGTGCCAGGGGATTGGAGAGTGGCGAATGTCGTGCCCCTGTTCAAAAAAGGGAATAGGGATAACCCTGGTAATTACAGGCCAGTTAGTCTTACTTCGGTGGTAGGCAAAGTAATGGGAAGGGTACTGAGGGATAGGATTTCTGAGCATCTGGAACGACACTGCTTGATTAGGGATAGTTAGTACGGATTTGTGAGGGGTAGATCTTGCCTCACAAGTCTTATTGAATTCTTTGAGGAGGTGACCAAGCACGTGGATGAATGTAAAGCAGTGGATGTGGTGTGCATGGATTTTAGTAAGGCATTTGATAACGTTGCCCATGGTAGGCTTATGCAGAAAGTAAGGAGGCATGGGATAGTGAGAAATTTGGCCACTTAGATGATGAACTGGTTAACTGATAGAAGTCAGAGGGTGGTGGTGGATGCAAATATTCAGCCTGTAGCCCAGTTACAAGTGGCGTACCACAGGGGTCAGTTCTGGGTCCTCTGCTGTTTGTGAATGTCGCAGAGAGTAGTGGGGGCATGGAATTCACTGCCTGTGGAAGTAGTTGAGTCGGACACATTAGGGACCTTCAAGCATCTATTGGATAGGTACATGGAAGTTGAAGGATGGGTCAGTAAATTTGCAGACGATACGAAGATTGATGGTGTTGTGGATAGTGAGGAGGGCTGTTGTCGGCTGCAAAGAGACATAGATAGGATGCAGAGCTGGGCTGTGAAGTGGCAGATGAAGTTTAACCCTGAAAAGTGTGAGGTTATCCATTTTGGAAGGACAAATATGAATGCGGAATACAGGGTTAATGGGCGGGTTCTTGGCAAAGGTTTAGGGGCTGGTTTAGCAACCTGGGCTAAATGGCTGGCTTTTGAAACAGACCAAGGAAGGCCAGAAGTATGGTTCAATTCCCGTACCAGCCTCCCCGAACTGGCGCCGGAATGTGGTGACTCGGGGCTTTTCCTTTGACGCCTACTTGTGACAATAAGCGATTTTCATTTCATTTCATGTGGAGGAGCAGAGGACTATTGGCGTCTATGTTCATAGATCTTTGAAAGTTGTCACTTAAGTGGATAGAGCTGTGAAGAAGGCCTATGGTGTGCTAGTGTTTGTTAGCAGAGGGATTGAATTTAAAAGCTTTGAGGTGATGATGCAGCTGTACAAAACCTTGGAAAGGCCACTGTAAGAGGACTGTGTGCAGTTCTGGTCGCCTCATTTTCGGAAGGATGCAGAAGCTTTAGAAAAGGAGATTTACCAGGATGTTGCCTGGAATGGAGACGATGTCTTATGAGGAAATGTTGAGGGTGCTAGTCCTTTTCTCATTAGAATGGAGAAGGATGAGGGGCGACTTGATAGAGGTTTATAAGATGATCATGGGAATAGATAGAGTAGACAAAGAACAAAGAACAAAGAAAATTACAGCACAGGAACAGGCCCTTTGGCCCTCCCAGCCTGCGCCGATCCAGACCCTTTATCAAAACCTGTCTCCTATTTTCCATGGTCTACTTCCCTCTGTTACCGCCCATTCACATACCTGTCTAGATGCTTCTTAAATGATGCTATCGTGCCCACCTCTACCACCTCCGCTGGTAAAGCGTTCCAGGCACCCACCACCCTCTGCGTAAAAAACTTTCCACGCACATCTCCCTTAAACTTTCCCCCTCTCACCTTGAAATCATGACCCCTTGTAACTGACACCCCCACTCTTGGTAAAAGCTTGTTGCTGTCCACCCTGTCCATACCTCCCATAATTTTGTAGACCTTAATCAGGTCCCCCCTCAACCTCCGTCTTTCCAACTAAAACAATCCTAATCTACTCAACCTTTCTTCATAGCTAGCACCCTCCATATCAGGCAACATCCTGGTGAACCTCCTCTGCACCCTCTCCAAGGCATCCACATCCTTCTGGTAATGCGGCGACCAGAACTGCACGCAGTATTCCAAATGTGGCAGAACCAAAGTCCTATACAACTGTAACATAATCCACTCTTGAATTTGATCTTCCAAAATGCATCACCTCGCATTTGCCTGGATTGAACTCCATCTGCCATTTCTCTGCCCAACTCTCCAATCTATCTATATTTTGTTGTATTCTCTTGACAGTCCTCCTCGCTATCTGCGAACTTGCTAATCAGACCACCTATACCTTCCTCCAGGTCATTTATGTAGATCACAAACAACAGTGGTCCGAGCACGGATCCCTGTGGAACACCACTAGTCACCCTTCTCCATTTTGAGACACTCCTTTCCACCACTACACTCTGTCTCCTGTTGCCCAGCCAGTTCTTTATCCATCTAGCTGGTACACCCTGAACCCCATACGACTTAACTTTTTCCATCAACCTGCCATGGGAAACCTTATCAAACGCCTTACTAAAGTCCATGTATACGACATCTACAGCTCTTCCCTCATCAATTAACTTTGTCACTTCCTCAAAGAATTCTATTAGGTTTATAAGACATGACCTTCCCTGCACAAAACCATGCTGCCTATCACTGATAAGTCTATATTCTTCCAGATGTGACTAGATCCTATCCCTCAGTATCTTCTCCAACAGTTTGCCTACCACTGACGTCAAGCTCACAGGTCTATAATTCCCTGGATTATCCCTGCTACCCTTCTTAAACAAAGGGACAACATTAGCAATTCTCCAGTCCTCCGGTACCTCACCCGTGCTCAAGGATGCTGCAAAGATATCTGTTAAGGCCCCAGCTATTTCGACCCTCGCTTCTTTCAGTAACCTGGGATAGATCCCATCCGGACCTGGGGACTTGTCCACCTTAATGTCTTTTAGAATACCCAAAACTTCCCCCTTCCGTATGACAATTTGACCGAGAGTATTTAAATATCCATCCCTAGCCTCAACATCCGTCTTGTCCCTCCCCTTTGTGAATACCGATACAAAGTACACATTAAGAATCTCACCCATTTCCTCTGAGTCCACGCATAAATTCCCTCTTTTGTCTTTAAGTGGGCCAATCCTTTCTCTAGTTACACTCTTGCTCCTTGTATACGAATAAAATGCTTTGGGATTTTCCTTAACCCTGTTAGCCAACGATATTTCATGACCCCTTTTAGCCCTCTTTATTGCACGTTTGAGATTCGTCCTACTTTCCCGATATTCCTCCAAAGCTTCATCAGTCAGAGACTTTTTCCCCGGTTGTAACAAACCATTAAAAGGGGGCATAAATTTAAGGTGAATGGTGGAAGATATAGGGGGGATGTCAGAGGTATGTTCTTTACCCAGAGAGGAGTGGGGGCATGGAATGCACTGACTGTGGAAGTAGTTGAGTCGGAAACATTAGGGACTTTCAAGCGCCTATTGGATAGGTACATGGATTACGGTAGAATGATGGGGTGTAGATTAATTTGTTCTTAATCTAGGACAAATGTTCGGCACAACATCGTGGGCCGAAGAGTCTGTTCTGTGCTGTATTTTTCTATGTTCTATGTTCTATGTTATGTGCCGAATCTAAAGTCTGAGTGTGGGGTCATGATACTTAGAATCACTATAGCCCCACAATGCTCCCTCTTGAAAAGTCCAACTACAAACTTTACAAAGGTGCAGCTGAACAATGCCTGACAGATTGATCCTGAAATGATGTCCCTTCACTTGACCAATTTGTATCCAGTACCACCGTTACTGTCACGGTCAGGTCGTGCATCATAGGATAATTCCTCTCTCACGCAGCATTAATGGGGTTTGATCTGGAATAATAAACTAGGTGAGTATCCTCTCTGTAACCAAACTTCACTGGATAAGGAGCAGGAGAACGTACATGGACAGGTCCCCTCACACTAACCCAGAGAGCATTGGTAACGACCATAAGCAGTTAATTGAGCTCCTCTAATCCAAGGTCACTGTGCAATGATGAGGGCTTCGTAACTGGACAATGATCAACAGCCTGAACTTGGGCGGCTTCCCAAACTTTAACCCAAGGTCACTAGGTAAAGATTACTGAAGCTGAGTCAAAATTCCAGAAGGCCCTTCCAAAAAGCTCCGGGGTGTATCTGCAACATAAGGGATGAAACTTTTCAAAGCGGTAACTCACCAATAACTTCTTAAAGTCCTTTGGACTATAACAATAAGTTCTGGCCTATCCAGCAATGCCCGTATGCTGTAAACCGAACAATGTGGGACATGGGCAGCTGCCGTAAACCTAGATCATTATCACTGATCAATTATACAGAATTGAAAGCAATAGACAATGACCATGAGTAGGCACATGAACTGGAAATCACTGGTATAATCAGACAAATTCAACGTTGATTTACGAAAGGAAAATCATGCTTGATAATCTACTAGAATTCTTTGAAGATGTAACGAGTAGAGTTGACCGGCAGAACCGGTGAATGTGGTTTATTTAGACTTTCAAAAGGCTTTGACAAGATCACAACATAGCAGATTACAATGTAACGGTAAAGCACATGCAATTGTAGGTAATGCCTTGAAATGCACAGAAAGCTGGTGAGCAGACAGGAAGCAAACAGTTGGAATAAATGGTCTTTGTCCGATTGGCAGGCAGTGACTAATGGGGTACTGCATGGATCTGTACTAGGACCCCAACTACTCACATTAAATACGAATGATTTAGGTCAGGGAATGTAATAAGTTCTTGGAGGCAGAAGTGCCTTCACCAGAATTCTTTTATTTACAAAACCAACAGGCAAACAACCAGCTGCATTCAGCCTGCAGTCTACACTGGGAATGCAGCGAATCTGACCTCTTGTATACAGAGAAAGGGGTTCCCTGATTGGGCTACTAAACAGGGAACTCGTATTCTAATTAGCCGATCTCAAAGGCCTGGCCTTAGGGCATATGCATGGTGGGTGAGTATACCATGGTTAAATGTGAGGTTATCCGCTTTGGTAGCAGAAATAGGAAGACAGATTGTTATCTTAATGGAGCAAATTGAGAGAGGTGGATATTTTGTGAGATTTTGGTGTACTCGTCCATCAGTCACTGAAAGCAATCACGCAATAAACATCCTGGTGTTACCAATGATCAGACGCTGAACTAGATTAACCATATTAATACTGTGGCTGTCAGGGCAGGTCCAAGCCAAGGAATACTACGGTGAGTAACTCACTTCCTGACCGCCTCCACCCCTCGCAAAGCCTGCCCACCATCTACAAGGCACTAGTCATGAGTACAATGGAATACTCTCCACTTGCAGCAACACTCAAGAAGCTTGACACTACCCAGGACAAATCAGCGCACTTGATTTCTCCTCCTTCAACAATCAGTAAAACCCTCCACAACTGGTGAACGGTGGCAAGTGTGTGTAGCATCCACAAGATGCACAGCAGTAACTCGCCACATTTCTTTAGAGAACACATTCTAAACCCACAGCACTACCACCTAGAAACACGCAGCAGACACCTGGGAAGCCCACCCCTGTCGATTCCCCGCCAAGTCACTCACCACCATGACTTGGAAATATATCACCGCCCCTTCACTGTCGCTGGAGCAAAATACTGGAACTCCATTTCTAACAGTACTGTGGGTGCATCTACACGTTGGAGACTGCAGCGGTTCAATAATGCAACTCACCACCACCTGAGTGGTAATATATTCTGGCCTAACCAGCGACGCCCACATCCAGAAAATGATTTTTTAAAATGTACAGGAGACAGTAAAGAAGGCAAATACTATGTTGGCCTCAAAGCGAGATGGTTTGAGTATAGGAATGTGGATGTTTTACTGCAAATGTGTAGGGCATTGGTGAGGTCATACCTGTATATTGTGTGCAGTTTTGGTGTCCTCATCTGAGGAAGGGTGTTCTTGCTGTGGAGGGAGTGCAGGGAAGGTT
Organism: Scyliorhinus canicula; assembly: GCF_902713615.1. NCBI lineage: Eukaryota > Metazoa > Chordata > Chondrichthyes > Carcharhiniformes > Scyliorhinidae > Scyliorhinus > Scyliorhinus canicula. The sequence continues at coordinate 46,724,423 of NC_052158.1, read as the reverse complement.
GACATTGCTGATTCCTGGTATGGTGGGGCTATCAGAAGAGAAGAGACTAAGTCGGTTAGCATTGTATTCATTGGAGTTCACAAGAGTGAGAGGGAATTCACATGGAAATTTATGACACTGGAACACGAGTAGCAGAGTAGATTCAGAGATTATGTTCACAATGGTGCGGCAGTCCAGAACTAGGGGTCATAGTTTGAGGATAACCTTTTACGACTCACTTGAGGAGAAAACTCTTCACCAGAGAGTGGTGAATCTTTATAATTCACTACCACAGAAAGTAATTGAGTGCAAAACGTTGTGTAATTTCAAGAAGGAATTAGATATAGCTCTTCAGGCTAAAGTAATCAAGGGGTTTGGTGGGAGGTCGGGATATGAGTATTTAACTTGATGATCAGCCATGCGGAGCAGGTTCGATGGACCGAATGTCCTCGCCCTGCCTCTTTTTTGTAATGTATGAATCTATGTAGAATCTCCCCACGGGAATTCAGAGAACAGGATTTTGGCGAATTCACCCAACCCAGAGCCATTGCTTAACGCTCATCAGCAGGCATGAGGGTTTAATTATCACATTACTTCCAGGGGTCAGTGAGTTGAGTTATTCTAATTGAAACAACATTCTTGTGGCCGATTTAGCTTCACTTCTGAGTATGCTTCACTAGAAACTGGAATAAACTATCAGCACAGCAGCGACCTTAATGTCAACACCTACACTGATAATTTTATAAATATTACTTTATATCTAATGGATGATTCTATTGAATTCCTGCTTCGGAAGATAAGCCTGTCATCTAAATTACTAACAAATTTGCCAATCTAAGTAATCAGCTTTTCAACTGAATTTTCTCCCAGTCTGTTGTATTATTTCAATTTTTATTTATCTTCCTCCCAGTTAACTTATTGACGATTGTGACCTTATCCCGAGGAAAGTGTGGTCTCTCACAATGTGTCACTTACTATCTGGTGGCTATGGCAGTTGCGGATCTACTGGTCGTCGTTCTCGATCTAATATTGAGGCAGATTCCAATCACTTTTTGGCAAGAGTTTTACTTTGTGGTGTCGATTCCTGTGTGTAATATCCATGCACTCCTGCTGTTTGCAGCTACAGACTGTTCTGTTTGGTTCACCGTTGGCTTCACCTTCGATCGATTTGTAGCCATTTGTTGCCAGAAGCTGAAAACTAAATATTGCACCAAGAAAACTGGGGTTGGTATTCTAGGAACAGTGACTCTACTGAGCTGTTTAAAGAATATTTTCTGGTGTTTTATGTTTACAGGTCAATATTACCTTACAAATCTTCCCTGGTTCTGTCGTATGGCAGGAGACGCCGGTTATTCATGGGTTTGGACTTCAATTGAGATCCTCCACTATATGCTTACCCCATGTATCCCATTTGTCCTTATTCTTCTGCTAAATGTTTTAACCATCAGAAACATTTTAGTGGCCAACAGAGCTCGCAGGAGATTCCGACAGCACAACAGTGGAAAGCAACACAGTGACCCAGAGATGGAGAGCCGAAAGAAATCCATCATTTTACTATTTGTTGTCTCGGGCAATTTCATATTATTATGGACAATGTTTATGGTATATTCTATGTGGAACCGAATACCAGCTTTAGGATATTATTTTGTATATCTCCCTCGTTTTGTACAAGAAATGGGATTCATGCTCCAGCTTCTCAGTTGCTGCACAAACACTTGTATTTATGCCATGACCCAGACTAAGTTCAGAGAGCAATTGAAGAATGTGATGAACTATCCATTTACTGTAGTTGCAAGATTCATTAACTGATCAGAATATACACAGATCTTTGAACTCAATGGTCTCACAATCAAAATAACCCGTTGCTCTCTGGTGTGAGATATATACACGTGGTGTGGACAGTCTTCCCTCTTTATGAGTTAATGACACACACCTCTGACACCTGGCCCAGAACCGTGCCTGATCCAGTTATCGCACTTGTGCCGTCACCCCTTCACCCTTCTGAGAAATTTGATGTGGTTCCCCTTGTCCTCCCAGCAGGTTGTGTTCAAAATATCCACCCACTGCCATTTCTGCCAACACCAAACATAACTTTCACTTGGTACTCCTGTTGGGAGTTGCATACAGACCATCCGATCAGTGATAGGAACTTCAGAACATGATTAGACATTCACCCCCTCGAACCCGCTTCGCCATTCAATGAGAACATGGCTGATCTGCGGCCTAACACCAGATATCTGCCTTTGGCCAATGTTCCTTCATACCTTTTCTCAACGCAAAGGACTTCCGATGGCGGCCATGGAGGGGTAGGTCGCATATTTGATAGCTCCCGCCTGTAACAGACTTTTGGACATTTTTCCCGTTCTTTTTCGGATTTTATGGGAGAAAGCAGTGAAAAGTGAGACAGTAAGGAGAAATCCCCCTCCGGTGTATGGAGAATTGAACCAGAATTGGCCATGTGAGATAACAAAGTCCTTTAAGGGAGACTCAAGCAGAGCTGGTATCACGGGACAGCATTGCGGAGGGCAATTGCGGGACACAGTACAGTGGTCAGCGGAGCAGCTGGTGAAGTTTTTCGAGATTTGCTTCACCAAGCTGAAGAAGGACACGCTGGACCCGATTAAGGCTTCGATTGATCAAGTCGTTCAGAATCAGGAAACCCACAGGAGAGCGATCCAGGAGGTCGAACAAAAGTTGTCCGAGCACAAAGAGTAGATAACCATGCTGGAAAGCGAAGTAGGGATGATGAACGACCACCAGAAAAGAATGCAGAAGAAGCTGGAGGACCTGAAGAATAGGTCCAGGAGGCAGAATCTCAGAAATTTGGTCTCCCTGAAGGCAGTGAAGGATCGGACGCGAGAGCCTATATGATGGACATGTTGGAGAAGTTGATGGGGGCTGGGGCGTTCCCTCGGACCCTGGAATTGGACAGAGCAAACAGAGCCCTCGCGAGGAAGCGAACGAACCACCGAGGGCAATGGTGGTACGTTTTCACCTTTTCATGGACAAGGAACACATTTTGCAGTGGGCCAAGAAAGAACGGAGCAGCAAGTTGGAGAACTGTGAGTTGCACATTTATCAGGACCTGGGAGTAGATTTGGCCAAGAGATGAGCTGGATTCAATCGGGCAAAAACAACCCTCTTTATGAAGGGTGTGAAGTTCGGAATGCTATACTCAGCCTGCCTGTGGGTCAGACATGAGAAACGGGACTCCTACTTTGAAACGCCAGACGAAGTATGGACCTTTATTAAAAAGAAGCTGGAGGCGAATTAAAAGACACTTAAGCTTTGGAAAAGTACTATGACGCTAAGATTTGTGGCGCTGGATTGCAAAACTTTAAGTAGCTCTATGTGAAATGATGGGCTGGGTGGATGGTTAAAGGTTGATCTGTCTTTCAGGAACCTTGTTAGAGGGGGGGGGGGGTGGGCTTTGAATTTAGTTCTGCATTTTGGGTGACTATTTTTCCTAAGTGATTGTTTCTTCACTGCTTTTTTTCTGTTGTTTGTTTACTGGGGAATGTGATATTTTTAAAATGTTTATTCATGTGGGGGGGAGAGGGGAGTACAATCGGGTGACAGACTGCTTGGTGCCAGGGGCGGGATCTATCGAGTCAGGATGGGTCAGCTGACTCTCGGAAGCGCAGTGGGCATGGACATGTGTTAAGCTGGAACTTGACTTGGGCGATTGAATTGGGTTTTTGGTGTTATTACTGGGGGGGGGGGAAGGAAGGGGGGCTGCTTTGCTGACAGGGCAGGTCGGGAACGGCGACAGCCCGAGTGGGGACTCAAGGAATCCGAGGGCGCGGGCTTGAGGCTGGCCTAAAAAGGATTATGGCTCGTCGGCTGGGGGGGGGGGGGGGGGGGGGGGGGGGGTTAGAAGCACCGCATCCAGGCTGATCACATTGAACATGAGAGGACTGATTGGGCCGGTCAAGAGGGCTCATGTGTTCGCGCATTTGAGGGAACTGAAGGCAGACGTGGCAATGCTACAAGAGACACACATGAAGGTTACAGACCAGACTAGACTGAGGAAGGGTGGGTTAGCCAAGTGTTCGACTCAGGATTGGACCCAAGACCAGGGGGTAGCAATCTTGATCAGCAAACGAGTGGCGTTTGAGGAAGGCAGAATTGTGTCGGACGAGGGGGGTAGGTACATAATGGTGACTGGAAAGCTGGAGGGGATCCGGAATTGGGCCAGTCAAAATCCAGAACAGGGAGGAGGCCGGCTGCGGCAAAGGAATTGAAGGGCTTTATGCAACACGTGGGGGAGTTAGACCCATGGACGTTTGCACGTCCGAGGACGAAGGAGTCTCCCTTTTATTCACATGTCCACAAGGTATACTCTCGCATCGTTCTGAGCAGGGCGCTAATACCAAATGGTGGTGGATACTGAGTACTCGGCAATTGCAGTGTCGGATCATGCCCCGCACTGGGTGCATCTACGGGTTAGTGTGGAAAGCGGGCAATGCCCACTGTGGAGACTGGATGTGGGGTTGCTAGCAGACGAGGCGGTATGTGGGCGGGTTGACAAGTCCATCCAGAACTACCTGGAAACAAATTATATGGGGAGGTCTCTGCATCGACGTTCTGGGAAGCTTTGAAGGCAGTAGTCAGAGGGGAATTAATCTCAATACGGGTCCGCAGAGAATAGGTGGAACGTGCTGAGATGGATAGATTAGTGGAGGAGATAATCCAGGTGGACAGGAGATACTCGGAGGACCCGGAGGCGGGGCTACTGAGGGAGCGGCAGAGGTTACATGTGGAGTTTGGGCTGTTGACCACAGGCAAAGCAGTGGAACAGTTGAGGAAGGCATGGGGGCGATCTATGAGTATGGGGAAAAGGCAAGCAGAATGTTGGTGCACCAGCTCAGGAAAAGAGAGGTGGCCAGGGAGATAGGTAAAGTAAAGAATAGAGACGGTAATACTGTCCCGGATACAACGGGGGTGAACGAGGTGTTTAAGGACTTTTATATTAAATTATATGTATCGGAACCCCTGGCTGGGGTGGAGGGGATGATGCAATTTCTGGATCAGTTGAGGTTCCCGAGGGTGGAGGAGGACCTGGTGGATGGGGCTTGTCGCCCAATTGAGATTGAGGAAATAATCAAGGGGCTGGAGGGCATGCAGTCGGGCAAGGCCCCGAGGACTGATGGCTCCCCGGAAGAACTCTATAAGAACTTTTCAGAGATATTGAGCCCACTGCTGGTGAGGACATTTAACGAAGCAAGAGAGAAGCGAGTCCTCCCCCAACAATGCTGCACGCCTCAGTTTCATTGATCTTGAAACGGGATAAGGATCCGGAGCAATGTGGGTCATACAGGCTGATTTTCCAACTGAATGTGGATGCCCAACTGGTGGCTAAGATACTGGCCACAAGGACAGAGGACTGTGTCCCGGGGGTGATCGGGAAAGACCAGACGGGGTTTGTTAAGGGCAGGCAACTCGAGGCCAATGTTCGAAGGCTTCTAAATTTTATTATGATGCCCTCAGAAGGAGAGGAGGCAGAGGTGGTGGTAGCATTGGATGAGGAGTAGGATTTTGATCCGGTGGAGTAGAATTACCTGTGGGCGGCGCTGGGAAGGTTTGGATTTGGTGAGGGCTTTATTTGCTGGGTGCAGTTGCTCTATCAGCCACCAGTAGCGAGTGTGCGTACGAACCCGCTGAGGTCGGGGTATTTTCAACTATGCCGAGGGACGAGGCAAGGGTGCCCACTCTCCCTGTTACTATTTGCTCTGGCCATTGAGCCATTGGCCATGGTATTAAGAGCCTCTAGGAATTGGAAAGGGCTTGTTCGGGGGAGGGGGCAGTGGAGCACCGGGTATCGCTCTACGCAGATGACCTGCTCTTGTACATTTCAGAACCGTTGGAGGGGATGGGGGAAGTAATTCAAATCTTGGGGGAGTTTGGCAATTTTTCAGCGCATAAATTGAACATGGGGAAAAGCAAGAAGGCAGGAGAAGAGACTGGAAGAGCTGCCGCTGAGAATGATAGGGAAGAGCTTTCGATAGTTGGAAATCCAGTTGGCCCGGAAAAGGGAGATACTACACAAGTTAAACCTATCCCAGTTAGTAGAACAAATGGAGGAGGTCTTTAAGAGATGGGACATACTCCCGCTATCACTGGTAGGGAGGGTACAGACCATGAAAATGATGGTCATCCCAAGATTTCTGTTTGTCTTTCAGTGCCTCCACATCTTCATCCCTGAGGCCTTTTTCAAGTGGGTGAATAAGATTATTTCGGGCTTTGTGTGGGCGAGTAAAACCCCACAAGTGAAGAAAATGTTGCTCGAGTGCAGTGGTGGGGCGGGGGGAGGTGGGGTGGTTGGCACTGCCGATCTTCTGCAATTACTACTGGGAGGCTAATATAGCCATGATCAGGAAGTGGGTAGTGGGGGAGGGGTCGGCATGAGAGCGGATGGAGGCAGTGTCATGTCAAGACACCAGTCTGCGAGCATTGGTAACGGCACCTCTGCCGTTCTCGCCGGGTCGATACTCCACAAGTGAAATGAAATGAAAATTGCTTATTGTCACGAGTATGCTGGCCTGCTTGGTCTGCCTTAAAGACCAGCAATTTAGCCCAGTGAGCTAAACCAGCTCCTCCGGTGGTAGTGGCGGCTCTGAGGATCTGGGGGCAGTGGATGAGATATAAGAGAGTGGAGGGAGCATCGATTTGGGCCCCGATTTATGGCATGCACAGGTTTGTACAGGGTAGGCTAGATGGCATGTTCCGGAGTTGGCAGAGGGCAGCAATTAGGAGGATGGGGACTCTATTTAGAGATGGGAACATTCCCAGCTTGAAAGCTTTGGAAGATAAATTTAAATTGCCAGCAGGGAATGGTTTTAGGTATTTGCGGGTGCGAGACTTCCTGAGAAAACAGGTGCCAGCCTTTCTACTGCTGCCACTCACGGGGGTACAGGATAGAGTAGTTTCCAGTACCTGGGTGGGAGAGGGGAAGGTATCGGATATTTACCAGGAGCTTTCGGAGGTGGAGGAAACTCTGGTGGAGGAGCTTAAGGGCAAGTGGGAGGACGAGCTAGGAGGGGAGATAGAGGAGGGTCTATGAGCAGATGCCCTAAGCGGTGTTAATACCTCCTCATCGTGCGCCAAGCCTAGCCTGATATAACTTAACATAGTCCACCGGGCACACATGACAGTAGCTAGGGTGAGCACGTTTTTCAGGGTAGTGGATAGGTGTGTGAGGTGCGTGGGAAGCCCAGCAAATCATGTCCAAATGTTTTGGGCATTCCCGAAGCTTAGAGGGTTTTGGCAGACTTTTGCTGAGGCAATGTCCATGGTTCTAAAAACAAGGGTGGTGCCGAGTCCAGAGGTAGCGGTCTTTAGAGTATTGGAAGATCCGGGAGTTCAGGGGGCAAAAGAGGCTGATGTCCTGGCCTTTCCCTCCCTGGTAGCCCGGAGACGGATATTGTTAATGTGGGGGGACTCGAAGCCCCCGAGTGTAGAGACCTGGGTTAGTGACATGGCTGGGTTTCTCAGTCTTGGGAAAATAAAGTTTGCCTTCAGAGGGTCAATGTTAGGGTTCTCCCGGAGGTGGCAGCAATTCGTCGACTTTCTCGGGGAAAATTAAAAATGTCAGCAGGTGCAGTATTCCAAGGAGGGGGGGGGGGGGGGGGCGGACTGTTGTTGTATGGTTGAGGTGTGTGAAGAATGGGCTGGGGGGGAATGTTTATTTGATCATGCTGATGTCATTGTTTTTGTTACTGTTATAAAAATTTCCAAATACCTTAATAAAATATTATTTTTAAAAAATACAAAGTTATTCATCTCAGATTTAAAATTAACAACTGATCTGGCATCAATAGCCATTAGTGGAAGAGGGTTGCAAACCTCCGCCATCCTTTCTTTGTAGAAGCACTTCATAACATCTCTGATGAAAGGTATTGCCTAAATTTCTAGACAATACCGTGACCCATTCCTCTATTACTCCCAAAACCGCATCCCCTTTTCACGACACTTTCCCATGCAAGCACACGAGTTGTAACACCTGCCTCTTACCTTCTCCTCCTCATCGCCCAATACGCTAACACTGCATCCAGGTAAAGTTATTTAATGCCATTTATTTCTATTTAATCTAATGTATTCTCTGCTCACAATGAGTTCTCCAATACACCGAGGAGACTGAACACAGGCTGGGTTGCTGCCTTTATTTAGTCCACAAGCCTCTTGATTGATCGTGCAATTCGGCAGCCTGCTTTGATATTCACATTTCTGTTCTTGCCTGAAGCGCAATTCAATCTGGAAGAACAGCACATTATCGTCCGATTAAGCACTTTACTGCCTTCTAGGCTCAACATTGAGATGAGTACCTTCAGACCGTGAACTTTTTCCATCATTTCCCCAACCCAGACACATACTTATATACACACGTGAATACACAAATATGTAGGCACACAAGTATGCACGTATACACACATACATACACAAATACACACACACAAATACAGGCACACATATACCCATATGCACACACATGCAGACATAAACACACACATACAGATACATATATGCGTGCACATACATACACATATGTGCACATACATTAACACACCTGCACACACGAAGATACACACGTACATACATGCATACACAAATATATACACACCAGTCCATACCTCGTTCTCGTGCTTTGCTTTCAGAAATCATGTACCATTTCTCTGCTTTTAATACATAATGACATTTTCATTTAATATATGTGTTCCGCTATTAACATGCGTTTTAATCTTTAATGTTACCGTTACCACTCTCTTTCTCTTGTGTTCCATGCCATCTTTGTAAATTGAATTCCCCTACCTATCAATTAATCTCTGACCTTGTATTTTGCGTCATTTGCTCAACCCCCTTTTCCAACTGCATAAAAAAACTATATTTCCAGTTATAGTTTTTTTTTTAAATTTAGATTACCCAATTATTTTTTCCAATTAAGGGGCAATTTAGTGTGGCCAATCCACCTACTCTGCACATTTTTGGGTTGTGGGGGCGAAACCCACGCAGACACGGGGAGAATGTGCAAACTCCACACAGACAGTGACCCAGAGCTGGGATCGAACCTGGGACCTCAGCGCCGTGAGGCGGTTGTGCTAACCACTAGGCCACCGTGCTGCCCTCAGTTACAGTTCTAATGAGAAAGCATATTATATTCAAAAAGTTAAGTCTATTTATCGCTCATGAGATGTTACCAGCCCTGGTGATCTTTTTCAATGTTATCTCTTTTTATTTCTAATCTCCTGCAATATCTTTGATATTACACATTGAATCAGGACTGCGATCTACGGAAGCTGTCATGCTGATGCAATAAGTTTGGTCTTCTGCCTCTCCAGTCTCTTTCTCATGGGCACAGTGGCAATGCTCTGACCTAGCATGGAGTCCATGATGCAGATACAGTGGGGCCAATTCACTCTCACACCCAACTGTCCAATGACCTTAAGATGGACCCAGTTGTTCCAGGCTTTAGCTTCACTGTATCTTTGTTATGGGAAACATGTCTTCCCTGACCTCTTGCAACGTCCACGAGGTTGGCACAGTTGGGATGGCTTGGTTTTGTTTCCCCTCTGTCGTACCACCTCTATGACAACTTGCATCATCGGCTCCAACACCACCATTCTCATTTCGGCATTAAACACTGTAATGCAAGTGCAATTACTGTATGTTTGCCCTCAAACAGCTTCATTACAAATCACGTGGGACCAGTATAATCTCGTCTGCAGTCTGTGATGCAGAGAGGATGAGGCTGGACGTATGTCCTCTTGTGCACTGTGATGCAGACACAGTGAGGCAGAAATGTGTCCTCTTGTCCTCTTGTGATAGACAGAGCGAGGCTGGACTTGTGTCACCTTGTGCACTGTGATACAGAGAGTGAGACTGAACGTGTGTCCTAGTGTGCACTATGATACAGATAGATAGGTTGAACATGTGTCCTCTTGTGCACTGTAAAACAGACAGAGTGAGTTTCGTTACTCCCTCTGACTCAACCAGCTTGCCTGTTGCACGTTTGAATTGAATCAAAGCGGTTGAACATTTAGATTCGCAGAGTAGGGGAATATATTTGAAAATGTAGTATTACTTAAAGTATAGAAAACGCAGATTAGGAATGAATGGTCGTTGTTGATGCATACGATTGTACATATTTCGGGATCACAACTGGAAAACTCACCAGTTCAGGCAGCATCTGTTGCGAGAGAGAAATAAAGTTAACATTGAACTTCCGGTAGCGGCCATGGTCTGAGTGGTCGCAGAGGATTTTGAGATGGGCCTGCAGACCAGACGTTGTACTAGGGAAGTCAGTGAGCTGCGTGGGTGCAGAGCTGACCAAGAACAAGGTGAGGTTCAATAAGGTACAGACGGCCCACTTTAAGAAGGGGGTGAAGTTCGGCATGTTATACCCAGCGCGCTTGTGGGTAACATACCAAGGCCAGGAACTCTACTTTGGGTCACCAGGGAAGGCAATGGAATTTGTTAGAAGCAATGGACTGGCAGGAGAAGGAGGACATTGAACTCTGGAGGAGATGTTCCTGTTTTGTAGTTTAGGTTTTTTTTCGGGTTTGTATGAACCACATTTGCATTGGGTTAGCGGCTGTTGAACTGTCCTGGGTTTGTTTTGTTCTTGATGGATGGATGGCGGGTTGCTCTTTTCTTCGTAGTTGGTGGGGATTATAAAATTTGCACTCGGAGAATGATTGAGCGGGGAAAGGGGAGTCAGTGGGGGGTAGGATGCTAGGCGCCATGGGCGGAGATTACCAGGCTAGCTGAGTGGTCTAGCTCACGGAAGCGCTGGGGGAAGGGGGTTGAGCATGTGGTTAGTGTGTTGATGGAGGTTGAGATAGTTATTTTGTTTTTGGGGGGTAGACTGCTGACAGGGAGGTGTTGTTGAAAGGTGACATGGGGAGGATCGATGATGGTGGGTGCCCGAGGTCGGGCCTGAGGAGGTGCGGGACGCAGGTTGAAGGCTGGCGTAGGCTGGGTTAAATTTCATCGGCAGGGGGGAGCAGGCGTGGCCCTGCCGCCCCGCCCCGCCCCCTCCCCCACCAGGCTGATCACAAGGAATGTGACAGGGTTGAGCAGGCTGGTCAAGTGTTCGCACATTTGAAAAGCTCAAAAAGCAGACATGGCAATGATACAGGAGACATACCTGAGGGTGGTGGATCAGACTTAGCTGAGGAAGGGGTGGGTAGGGCGGTATTCCATTCGGGAATAGTTTCTAAAAGAAGGGGGATGGCGAGTCTGATTAACAATCGGCTGGCATTTGAAGTGGGAAGTATAGTGGCGGACTCGGGGGCAGATACATCATGATGAGCGGGAAGTTGGAGGGGATGCCAGTGGGACTGGTGAATAGATATGCTCTGAACTAGGACGACGTAGAGTTTATGAGGTGGGTGCTGGGGAAGATCCCTGATCCGGACTCGCATCGGCTGACTATACGGGGAATTTCATACGGCTATAGATCGAAGGCTGGATCAGTCGAATTTGAGTACAGGGAGGGTGTCGGCAACTGCAAATGAACTAAAGGGGTTTCTGAAATACGTGTGGGGGGGGGGGGGGGGGGAGTTGGATCCGTGGAGATTTGGGCGGCCGAGAGTGAAAGAGTACTCATTTGTTTCCCATGCACACAAAGTGTACTCCCGAATTGACATTTTCATTTTGGATACGTTGTTGGCGGGAGTGGTGTACATTGAGTACTCAGCAATAGTGGTGTCGGATCATGCCCCGCATTGGGTTGACTTACGGCTGAGTAAGGGGGAGCAGCGCTCACACTGGAGGTTAGATGTAGGACTTTTAGTGGAGGAGGAGGTGTGTGTACGGGAAAGGGAGGTCACTCGGACGCATGTGGTATTAAATGGTCTGGAGGAGATTTCAGCAGCAATGGTATGGGAAGCGTTGAAGGCACTGATGAAAGGGGAGTTTATCTTGACAAGGGCGCACAGGGAGAAGTTGAGTGGGTGTAAATGGATAGGCTAGTGAAGGAGATTGTTCAGGTGGACAGGAGGTACTCGGAGGTCCCGGGGATGAGGGGTGTTGAAGCAGAGGCAGAAGCTGAAGATGGAGTTTGGGTTGCTATCTCCAGGGAAGGCAGTGGGACAGTTGAGAAAGGCGATAGGGGCGGTGGACGAATATGGGGAGAAGGCTAGTAGGATGCTAGCACACCAGCTAAGGAAATGGGAGGCGGCGAGGGAGATTGGGAGTGTGAAGGATAGAGGGGGGAATATTATATTTTTGGAATGGGCCCGAGGTAGAGACACCTGAATTATATATAATAATAATAGCTTATTGTCATTCGTTTGTTTACATTAACATGCAATGAAATTAATGTGAAAATCCCCTAGTTGCCACATTCCAGCGCCTGTTCGGGTACACTAAGTGAGAATTCAGAATATCCAGTCCATTGCTTCTAACAACTTCCATTGCTCCCCCTGGTGACCCAAAGTAGAGTTCCTGACCTTGGCATGTTACCCACAAGCGCGCTGGGTATAACATGCCAAACGTCACCCCCTTCTTAAAGTGGGCCGTCTATACCTTATTAATTGAAATATTGTTTCGGCACCTTTGTGTTATTTTGCGAAGTAGATTTGTGGGTTTGTGTTTGAACATAATTTCCATAAGCTGGGCATGATTGTCCGGTAAATGTCCAGAAATGAAAGCAGTGTAAGTGTTCAAGGCATGTATTTGAAGTATGTATATCCAACGTTTTTAAATAATATGTTGGTAAAGATAAGTTTTGTAGAAGTGTTGAGCACAGTTGAATCGTCTATTAAATGTAAAAAAAACTATTAAGGACAGTTGAGGAGTCATTGGGAGCTTAGATGTTGGCTATGAGAGACCTATTGTGGTACAGCCTAAAACTGGGAAAGGAGCTCCGAAGATACAAGCTTAAACGCAGCCATTGCAGCAACGCCAGAAAAATGTGAGAAAGGATGGATATTTATAGATTTAGTGAATGCGCAGAACTGTGAACGTTGTATGTCAATGTTGGACCTCAGGAATTGAATAATATACTTCCTAACTGGTGGGGATATAGAAACAGTGAAGGGCCTCAGCAACATTTACAGGTATTAAAATGGCATGACAGATACAGATAACAATGTAATTTGGTATTGGAATGATGACCCGTAATATTACAAACAGAATAACATTGGAATAGTAGTCGGTCATTCGACCCTTCGAGCCCACTGCATTTTTAACCTGACTGATCTGGTTTTGGTCCTAACTCCACTTTCCTGCCTTATCCCAGAACCCATGATTTCCTTGTCAAAGAAAAGCCTGCCTAACTCAGCCTTGAATTAAGTTGAAGACACAGCCTTCAGGACTTCCAAATTGTGTAAAAGAGATTTATCCTCATCTATGTGGAAAATTAAATATGACACTGTGTGGACGTCATGCTTCGGTGTGCATTGGATAAGACAATGTCCAGAGTGAGCATGTTTGCGAACCATACATTGGAAAGGTTACATGAGCCGCGGAGGCTGTCACCGTGTGTTAAACTGGACCAGGGTTTGCGTTACATACGATTGCTTTCTGTCAAATTTACCAAACGAAGGCCTGATTGATCGATGCCTTCATGGTATTATAGCAAGCAGCTGGGTATCAGTGACGACAAAGTACAGGAATATGTACTGTCACAATTGGACACAGCCTCCTGGACAGCGCCTTCCAATTCAGCCACCTCTACGACATGAAAGGACAAGGGCAGCAGGTGCCTGGGACAGCACCACCTGCAAATCGCCATCCTCCAAACCTTATGCCATACTCAGTTGGCAATATTTTTGAAGGATATTTTATTCCAAACAGATTTTACAAAATAATACAAGCTTAAAATCCAATAAAAGTGTACAGTTTGCATAGGTTCCCCTTTTCATTCGCTCTCCCTCTCATTCACCTGTCCCCCGTGACAAACAGGTCTTCCAATACAGCCATAAATGGTCTCCACCGTACCTCAAAGCCCTCCTTTGACCGCCTTTCCAACGTCAAAAATTTGCACATAACCCCCAGTCACACTGCGACCTCATATTGCCTGGACGACCTCCAAATATCCGTTGCCGGGCAATCAGAGACGTGAAGGCCCCAAAGTCAGCCCCTTGTCCTCCAGCAGCCCCAGCATTCCAACACCGGAAAGATCACCGCCAGAAGGTGTGGTTTCACCTGTGGTTTCACCTGAAGGCCAACCATCCTCGATAGGGTCCCGACACTGCCACCCGAAAGTTCTCCAACTCCCAGACATGTGAACGTGACTCTCTGGGCCCCTCCCAAACTCCTCACACTCGTCTGCTATCCCCATACAAATAAATATACTCATCTGAGCCAGATTCGTGTGGACCCTGTGCAACACCTTAAATAGCATCAAACACATTTTTGTGCAGGAGTTGAGTTCCCTCGTTTTACTACATCACACCAAAGTCCACATCCACATCCTCTCCATCTCGTCTTTCCAATTCCCTTGATCGTTTTCATTAATGCCTTGCCCTGCTCTCCCAACCACTCATATATACCCCCAATCCTGCCGGCCCCATCCAGGAGCAGCATTTCCTCCAGAAGTGTAATCTCCGGTTTCTGAGGTAACGAAAGCTGCCCCTTGAGTGCAAATTTCCGTACCTGCCAGTACCTAAGCTCACTTGGCTTTGGTTATTCATACATCTCCCAAATGCCCTCTTACTCCCTTCAACGCCTGTGCATCCTGTCCATTGCCCCGGCGTGACATCTGATTCCCACTCAGTGGCGTCAACACCGACTTGAACCCCAGTTTAAAGTGCCTCCTCAGCTGATTCAATGTTTTTATAGGCGACTCTACAACCGAACTCGGAACAAGAGCAATCGTACCCTTACGGGACACCTCCTCGCACATGACCCAGTCCCCCGTCTCTCCCTTCCACCATCGTCCCACCTTCGACACGTTCTCTGCCAAGTAATCATGCAACAAGTTGGGGAGCGCCAACCTCCCTTCTCTCTTCTGCCTTTGGAACAAAGCCCTCTTCACTCTCGGCACCTTGCCTGCCCACACAAATTCCGAGATTAGCGTATCCATCGACCGAAAAAGAGCCTCGGGTAGATAATTGGGACTGTAACACAAATCGGAATCTTGGCAGTATGTTCAACTTCACCTCCTGCACCTTCCCCGGCAATGTCAGATGCCCTTTCATCGTCTTGACCAACCGTGTCAGGTTCCACCCATGTATTGTGGCCCAGTCATGCGTCACCTAGATCCCCAGATATCGAAACTGTTCCCTTGCCACCTTAAACGGCAGAGCTCCGAGGCTCGGCCCCCGCCCCGCAGAATTCGCCAGAAACAACTCACTTTTTTCCTGCATTCAATGTATAACCTGAAAAGGTTCCAAACCTCTTAAGTAAGACCATGATTCTGCCCATGGTTTCCAGCCCCTGCTGTCTGACACGAACAACACTAAGTTGTCAGCGAACAACGACACCCCGTGCTCTCTGCTCCCATCACAATTCCCCACCACTCAGCCAAGGCACGAAGTGCCATCGCCAAAGGCTCAATCGCCAATGGAAACAACTGCAGCGAGAGAGGGTAGCCCTGCCTCGTCCCACTATACAACCCAAAGTACCCTGAGTGCGTCACATTCGGTCGCTCACTTGCCATTGGGGCACATAGAACAACTGATCCTTCGCCACAATCCTCTGCCCAAACCCCGAATCTCCCATAGATACCTCCACTCTACCCAGTTTTCTCCGAGTTGATAGACGCTATCTCCTGCGGTACTCGCCCCCCTGACGGGGTAATAATTACATTCAACAACCTCCTAATATTACTAGACAGGTGACTCTCCATCACAAATCCCGTTTTGTCCTCTGAGACCACCTCCAACCAGCTCGTCAATACCTTTAACAGGACTTCACATCTGTATTTAACAGCAAGATGAGCCGATAGGACGCACAACCAAATGCATTCTTTGCCTTTTTCAGGATCAGCAAATTTAACCCCCATCGGCACGGCTAGGGTCACCACAAAAAAAGTCAATCCTGGAATAAACACGATCTACATGCGAGAACAAGGAATACTCCTGCTCTCTTGGGTGTCAAAACACCCACAAATCCAACATGCGCATCCTCTCCATAATCCCTCCCAACTCTAGCGGCATTCTCGACCTTTCCCATCGACTTGAAATGAAAAAATGAAAACCACTTATTGTCACAAGTAGGCTTCAGATGAAGTTACTGTGGAAAGCTCCTAGTCGTCACATTCCGGAATCTGTTCGGGAAGGCTGGTACGAGAATTGAACCGTGCTTCTGGCCTGCTTTCAAAGCCAGCGATTTAGCCGTGTGCTAAACCAGTCAATCTGAAAGGATTCGAGCATTTTTCTGGTGAGGGAGAAAATCCCCCTACGGGGAATTGAACCCCAATCTCCCGCGTGACAGGCGGGGATGCTAACCAATATATTAATGAGGAACTGGAATACTAATGAGGAACTGAGGAACTTTGGGCTCGACCTCTCTACCCTCGGCTCCAATACACAATTGAAATGCCCCCATAATCATCTGGTGAGTCCGAGTGGGGGATCGCCCCCCAATAGCTTCTTCCCGAATCCGGAATCATCCTATTGATTGATTGATTGATTGGTTGATTGACTGTCACATATACAGAGGTAAAGTAAAAAGAATTTTTTTGTGACCAAGGGAATTTACACAGTACAGACACAGTAGACAAACATAATAATCTGCAAGATACATTGACAAATAGTGATTGGTTTCAGTGTGCAACAAGAGCCAAACAAAGCAATTACATGAGCAGAAGCTGCATAGGGCATTGTGAACATTGTTCTGACAGGGAATAGATCAGTCTGAGGGAGAGACGTTGAGGAATCTCGTAGCTGTGGGGAAGAAGCTGTTTCTATGTCTGGATGTGTGGTGCTCAGACTTCTGTATCTTCAGCGTGATGGAAGGGTCTGGAAGAGGTCAAAGCCTGGTTATGAGGGGTCACTGACAATGCTGTCTGCCTTTCTGAGGATGTGTAGGCAGAATCAATGGGAGGGTGGCAAGCTTGTGTGCTGCGTTGGGCTTTGTTCACCACACTCTGTAGTTTATTGCGATCTTGAGCTGAGCAGTTGCCATGCCAAGCTGTGTTGCAGCCGGATAGAATGCCCTCTATGTCACATCTGTAGAACACCAGGTTAAAGTCCAACAGGTTTGTTTGGAGTCACGAGCTTTCAGAGCACAGCTGCTTCATGAGGGGAGTTAAGAGGTGGGTTCGACAAACACATACATAGGCAAAGTCATTGATTTAAGGTGATAGTCTGAATGTGAGTCTTCGCAGGTAATTAGATCTTTACAGGAACTGTTGAGAGAGGGACAATCAAAGGTTAAAGAGGTGTAAATTGTCTCACGCCAGGGCAGTTGGTAGGATTTCGCAAGCCCAGGCACATGACGGGGGTGAATGTAAAGAGACATTAATCCAAGGTCCCGGTCTAGGCCGTACTCATGCGTGGGGAACTTGGTTATCAGTTTCTGCTTGGTGATTCTGCGTTGGTACGCGTCCTGAAGGCCACCTTGGAGAACACTTACCTGAAGATCAGAGGCTGAATGTCCTTGACTACTGGAGTGTTCCATGATTGGAAGGGAACATTCTTGCTTGGTGATTGCCACGTGATGTTGTTCATCCATTTTTGCAGCGTCTGCAATATCTCGCCAATATACCTCGCCTCGGGACTTCCTTTCCAGCAGCGCAGCTGGTAGACAACGTTGGCCGAGTCACACGAGTATGTACCACGTACATGGTGGGTGTGTTCTCACGTGTAATGGTGGTAACCATGTTGATGATCTGGCATATCTTGCAGAGGTTGACCTGGCAGGGTTGAGTGGTATTGTAGTCGCTGTTCTTCTGAAGGCTGGGTAGTTTGCTGTAAACAATGGTCTGTTTGAAGTTGTGCGGTTGTTTGAAGGCAGGTAGTGGGGGTATGGGCATGGCCTTGGCAAGATGTTCATCTTCAGCGATGACATGTTGAAGGCTGCAAAGAAAATGTTGTAGTTTCTCCGCTCTGGGGAAGTACTGGACGACGATGGGTACTCTTGTCGGTTGTGCCCTGTATTTATCTTCTGAGGAGGTCGATGTGACGTTTTGCAGTAGCACGTTGGAACTGTCGATCCAACGCACCACAGCAAAAAAAATGCCTCGGTGCGGGACTTCAGCAGGGAAGGAACCTTTCAGTTAAGCGAGAGTTTCCGATTAGGGAACACCCGTATTGCCTTCTTTGGTGCACAGTCATTGACACACTTACAGATGAAATCTACGGCCTTGGGTGCATACACATTCACCGTCGCCAACGGAGACCCCAGTAGCACCACACTCACCAACACAACCCCCCCCCCCCCGTAGACCCCTTGCCCCAGTAAACCCCACTTGCGTTAAACAAAATGGCAACACATCTCGACTGCGAGTCAAACCACAAGTGGAACATTTGCGCCACTCACCCCTTTCTAAACCCCATCTGATCTTTCACCCGGAGAAATAAATTCGTATCTGCTCTCAAACTCTTCAAGTGCACAAATACCAGGGACAATTTAACATTTATGACATGAACATTCCATGTCAAGATTCACACCAGAGGCTGCTGCCTCCCCACTCCCTTGAATCCGCCATGATCACCCTTAGACTCCACTCACCAGCCCCACTCTGAATCGGCATCGCGTCCGTCCATGACCAAACCCATCCTCGATAACTACCATAGCATTTCTGACTTCCACCTCCCTGCTTCGCATCCCCCCTCCCCAGCACACTGGATAATCACTGCAGCCCCTCCCCCCCCCACCCCACTTCATGTCCGTTCACGAGCATTCCTTACTAGCATGGAGATCCCACCTGAAGACCCGCCAACAAATCACCATCGCCTTCCATTCAAACCATCTAACCCGCTCCAACGCTCCTACTATTCAAACTTCATCCCCGGCTGTTCCCCCTGCCCCTACACCCCGCACAGGACCCAAAATGAGAAAGATAGTCCCAAAATGGCCCCGACAGAGAAATCTCGAAGCGCCCCATCAGGACCCACAGCAACTAAGCTTACAGTTTCCCTTGTCATCCATGGTTCCAGAATCCTGCCATTTCTATTCTTCATTTTTATTTGATATGCTTACCCTGCACTTCAAACAACGGACTTTAAAAACCTTCCATATATCAAACGTCGATTTGCCCTCAAACAGCCACTCCCAATCCACATTCTCCCTGTCTAATTTGGGTGTAATTTGACCCTCACCAAATCAAGCACCCCTTCCCGAGGACCAATTTTATCCTTATCCAGGACTACTCAACATCTTATGCAATTACTGTCGCTAAGCCTAAAATGCTCCGCAACTGAAACATAAATCACCTGGCCTGGCTAATTCCCCAATACCAAGTCTATTATGACCCCCCTCACTGGTTGGATTGTCAAAATACTGTATCAAAAAGCCTTCCTGGACACATCTAACAAATTGCTCTCCGCCCGAGCCCCTGGCTGTAAGGGATTCTAAGTCAATATGGGGGAAGTTAAAGTCACCCATCACAACTACCCTGTTTTTTCACACGTTTTCAGAGTCTGACTACATTACTCCATTGTCTCCTGCGGGACGTTGGAAGGTCTATAGGACACTCCCAGCATTGTGACTTTACCCTTCGTATTCCTGAGCTCCACCCATAATGCCTCCAAGATCCCTCCAATGTGCCCTCCCTCAACACAGCTGTGATCTGCTTCATAATCAGCAATGCAACTCCAGCATCTCTTTTGTTTCTCCTTCTGTCCCATCTAAAACAACGAAATTCCGGAATGTTAACCTGCCAATTCTGTCCTTCTTTAACAATGCCTCCGTAATTGCAATTGCATCATAGTTTCGTGCAGTAATCCAGGCTCTCAGTTCATCTGTTTTACCTATTATACTTCTTGCATTGAAGCATATGCCTTCCAGACCTTCAGTCCCGCTGAGCCCTGCAGCTTTTCTATGCCTGCTCTTACTCTTCAGTGTTGGCTTAACCAGTGATTAAGGAGTTTTCAGCAAATTGATTGCTAAATCTATATTTTTGTTTTGTTCTTCGGGGCTCGCATTGAGCTGTGGAATTTGAATATTCTTGCTCGAAAATTCTTTGGAGGCCACTGGTTTGGGCATTTACAATTAGGAATTTTGTGGGTTATAAATCCGACAGTTATATTTGATCAGGGTTCACTCGCAAGGGGATCATTCATATTATTCTTCAATGTAATCCCGAGACCTGGGAGAAGGTGAGGACTAGTACTGGATGGAGACACCAAAGAATATGGAAAGACCCCTGTCAGAGGTGTCATTGCATTACATGGTTTAACAAAAGAGGAGGGTTTTCATGCCCAAAGGTAGCATCCAGGATAGATTTACTTTAACGATTTCAAGAATGCGGAAATTCTGGTATGCTCAGAGACTAAAGGCCTTCAAAGCAGAGAAGGTAAGGCGAGGTGAGCTTTTAAAAATCTGAAACAGTCGTCTCTAGGATTAGCAACTCACCAGGGGATGAAAATAAGTTAATTGCAAAACATGTCTGAAATAACACAAGGTGTATAAATGTGTTGCAAACTTGTTTCAGTGACAGGACACGATTCTATTCAAGTTGACAGTGGAAAGAGCAAATACTGACAGTAAAATAAGATTCCAGACACAGCAGATTAGATTAAAGCTCCGCATTTCTGCCAGATTTATATTTAAATTGTTGTGGACGGTCCAACAACAGATAGGAGGAGGAGGCTTCATGAAGATCCCCATTCTCAATGATTGGAGAGGCAAGCATATTAGAAGAAAACTACAAGACTCCAGGTTGTGAACCTACTTTAGCCGGAAGTGGCCAGTGGATGGCAAATCATGTGAACGTCCTGCGAGGAGCTGATTAATTCAGTATCCGAAAATAAGCCTGAAATATGACATGAAACCACAAAGTACTGAATAGGATCATTAGATTTGGTAACATCATTGGGCAGAGAAACATTATCAACGTTTCCTCTCCATATAGCACTTCTGCAGAACTGTAGAGGGAAAGAGAATAACGAATTACATAGTCGGCGAGGGTGTGGGCCAGAATGGAAGATCAGGATATATCGGAATTCATGGTAAATTGACAGAAATGTCATAGAAATAAGACAAAAGGGTTGTAGATGATGCCATTATGAATTTCAGACGTCTTGATACTGATATAGAGGTTAAATTACGGAATATATAAACAGGAGAACAAATGTCAATGGTTAGTCGGAGTAAAAGGTAAAAATGAAGGATTATTGTATGGAGGAGGGGTGCGATTGTATTGGAGCAAGCCAAAGGAATAAAAAAAAACAAAAGCGGTGTGCAGCCACCTGGGCTGGCCACTTCCCGAGTTAAAATGGAGATTCGCAAAGAACGCAGGGAAAAACGGACATTATCAGAAAACAAGCAGTTTGCAGAGTTCTTCTGTGTATTCGGTCTGCAGAAAGCAGACAGCACTGAAACCAGCAGCCATACATATTAAATGAGCAATTCCCGGGCCCAATAGATGCAATTACGGATGACCAAGGTAAAGCCAGACTCCTCGGCGCCAGCAGAAGTCCAAGACAAAAGAAGCTAACGAGCACCCAAGGACCGCCGAGCGATCAGGAAACAGCTCCAGTATTGGGGAATTCAACCCGATCGATTGGTACGTGATCCAATCGATTGTAGTCAGGTACGGGGTCCGCCCAAAAGGGCACGAAGCCCCTGGGGCCTACAAATTAGAGGCCCCAAGTTCAATTCGGTCTCTTGGCAGATCTCTCTTAGCAGACCTCTTAGCAACTCTCAAAGTACTCGACCGTGACTCTCAACTCGGAGAGACTGCCTTGCAGCTGCACCAACAAGCAAGTGTCCAGTCAACACACGCACGAGATAGGGGCAGCAGGGTAGCATGGTGGTTAGCATAAATGCTTCACAGCTCCAGGGTCCCAGGTTCGATTCCCGGCTGGGTCACTGTCTGTGTGGAGTCTGCACGTCCTCCCCCTGTGTGCGTGGGTTTCCTCCGGGTCCTCCGGTTTCCTCCCACAGTCCAAAGATGTGCGGGTTAGGTGGATTGGCCATGCTAAATTGCCCGTAGTGTCCTAATAAAAGTAAGGTTAAGGGGGGGTTGTTGGGTTACGGGTATAGGGTGGATACGTGGGTTTGAGTAGGGTGATCATGGCTCGGCACAACATTGAGGGCCGAAGGGCCTGTTCTGTGCTGTACTGTTCTATGTTCTATGTATAGGTGCTCCTGACCCTTAGTCCATATCAGCTGGAAGCCTGCAGTTTCAGGATTAAACAAGGGGCCATTGTTCCCTGACCCAGTGGGTTCCAGAAGATAGGTATTGGCCTTTATTGGTAGAAGTAGTCTAGTTTTGTAGAATTTATGCATGAGTAGGGATTGACTGTGCATATAATAAATGTGTTTTGATTTGAACCTTACTAACTGGTGTATTGAGTTATTGATCAGCACTTGAACTTGAACCTCGTGGTGGTATCATAAAGATACCTGGCGACTCTAGAGCAAGGTAATAAAACAGAGCCAATTGAGTGTAAAGCACACTCACCAAAACGAGCAACAGGTGGAAGGTGGAAGGCAAAGTTCACAGCCGAACGTTGTTGAATTCAATGTTGAGTGCAGAAGGCTGTAATGTGCCGAATTGGAAGATGAGGAATTGTTCTTCCAGTTTGTAAATGGTGTGACCGGGACATTGCAGCAGACAAAAGAAGGACACGTGGGTTTGAGATAAAGATACTGTGTTCAAATAAGCGGCCGGAAGGGTACGGTCATGCTTGTGGGCGGCGAGAATGTTTTCCTCCAAGACTGGCTTCATTCTCCCCATTGTATATGAGACCGATCGGCATAGTGAATGTAGGAGACAGTTGTTTGAGTTCAATGTCATGGTTTTCCACCTGGTACATTTTGTAATTTCAGCTCACGTGTTATGACCTGAGTTCAAGTCAGAGACGCACAAACGCAGTAAACGTAAAGGCAGAAAAATGCCGAATCATCCATCGGTGATTAGAAGTGAAATGTTATCGCTATTTTGCACATAAGTAGAAAGGGAGCTATGCCGAAACCATGGCTTTCAAGGGAAATTAGAGATAGTATTAGATTCAAAGAAGAGACATACAAGTTAACAAGAAAAAAAAATAGACCTGAGGATTGGGAACAGTTTAAAATTCAGCAAAGGTGGTATTGATTAAGAAGAGGAAAATACAACATGAAAGTAAGCTAGCGGGAAAACTAAAAACTGAGTGTAAAAGTTTCTATAGGTATGTAAAGAACAAACGATTGATAAAAACGTGTGCCAGATACGGGGGAATTCATAACGGGGAACAAAGCAAAGACTGAGGAACTAAATTCATACTTTGCTTCTGTCTTCAGAAAGGAAAACATGAAAAATGTACCTGGAGTTTGGAGAAACAGAAGCTTCAGTGTGGCGCTGAAGGAAATTGGTATTAGTAGAGAAATGGTTTTAGGGAAATTAATGAGATTGATGGCGGATAAATCTCAGGGCTGCATAATCTTCATTCTAGAATTCTTAAATCAGTAGATCTACAAATAATTGGCAGTAATTTTTCAAAATTGATTTGACTCTGGAATAGTTCCTACAGAACAATGGTTCCGGGAACACTAGTCCAGTGAGCCTAACGTCACTAGCGTCCATTATCGAGGTTTACATAGCACAGCATTTAGAAAGCAGTGGTATAATCAGACAAAGTGCATATGATCTGTGGTTAGCACTGCTGCCTCACAGTGCCTGGGATCTGGGTTTGATTATTACCTTTGGTAACTATCGGTGTGGAGTTTGCCCATTCTCCCAGTCCAAGGATGTGCAGGTGAGGTCGATTGGAAATGCTAAATTGCTCCTTAGGGTTGAGTTGCAGGAATAGGATGGGAAATTGTGCCAAAGGTTCAATGCAGGCTCGATGGGCCGAGTGGCCTCCTTCTGAAATGTATGGATTCTCTGTTTCTGAATCAGCATGGATTAATGAAAGGAAAACTATGCGAAACAAATCTATTGGAATTCATTAAAAATGTAACGTAGAGTTCAGGAGGTTGAGCCATTGGGTGTGGTTTATTTAGACTTTCAGAAGGCGTTCGACAAGGTCTCACATAGCAGATTAATATGTAAAGTTAAAGCACATGTGATTGCGGGTAGTGTCCTGCGACAGATAGAAAGCTGGTTAGCAGACAAGAAAATCGTTGGAATGAATTGATCTTTTTCTGATTGGCAGGCAGTGACTAGAGACTGTAGGGATTTGTGCTAGGACCTCGTCTGTTCACATTACATATTAATTATTTGGACGGGGCAACTTAATGTATCTCCAAATTTGCAGATGATGCAACGTTGGTTGGGAGGGTGAACTGTGAGGAGCATGCAGAGATTCTTCAGAGGGATTTGGACTGCCTGAGTGAGTCGGCATATGCATGGCAAATGTAGTACAATGTGGATAAATGTGAGGTTGTCCAATTTGGTAGCAAAATAGGAAGGCAGATTCTTATTTGATTGGGTGTAAATTGAGAGATGAGAATACTCAGCGAGACCTTGGTGGCCTTGTGCATCAGTTGCTGAAAGTTTGTACGTTTGTACAGCAGGTAGTAAAGAAGGCAAATGGTATGTTCGCCTTCATAGCGGGAGCATTTGAATGTAGGAATAGGGATGTTTTACTACAATTGTATAGGACATTGGTGAGGCCACACCTGGTGTATTATTTGCAGTTTTTGTTTCCTTATCTGAGGAAGAATGATCTTGCTATGGAGAGAGTGCAGCGAAGTGACCCCTGGGATTGTGGGCTGACATATGAGGAGAGATTAAATCGGTTCGGACTGTATTCATTGGTGCTAAGAAGAGTGAAGGGGGAACTCACAGAAACTTATACAATTCCAACAGGATTAGACAAGGATAGATTCCTGTAGAATGTTCCAGATGGTGTGGGAGTCCAGAAATAAGGATCATAGTTTGACGATAATGGGTAAACTGTTTAGAATTGAGTTGAGGAGGAATTGCTTCACCGAGAGAGTGGTGAATCTGTGGAGTTCACTACCACAAAAATAGTTGAGGCAAAAACATTGTGTAATTTCAAGATGAAATTAGATGTAGCTCTTGGGGCTAAATTGATCAAGGAATATGGGGGTGAGGCTGGAGCAGGGTATTGAACTCGATGGTCAACCATGATAATTATGAATTGCAGAGCAGGGTCGAAGTGCGGTATCGCTGTCTCCTGCTTCTATTTTCTATGCATTTATCTTTCTGTGTCTGTCAGGGAGCAGAGAAACTCCAGTCTGTGTGAGCATAAATGTTGCAAACTCTCCGTGTCTGCAATCAGAGGATTTCCACTCCAGCCGTCTTAACCTGCGCTACTTTGTAGAAACTAGCAAAAGATCGCTCGTAATTCTTTGTTTCCTGCTGTTGAATCGCCCCCTTTCTGCTCGACCAGAGAGGACATAGGGAATAGGTCAGAGATCCCAAAGGTATACAAACGTTACCATTTTGCATCTCTCCGTTGGTAGTTTCACTTTTATTTGAAAACTAAAACGTATGGATTGGTAACAGATTGAAAATATTAATATAAGCCATATTTTGTATAATCAAAAATAAAGTCACTCAGTTCTCCGTTAGTTTAATTTTTCCTTTCTTCTCCCTAATCACTCCATTCAACAAATCCACTCAGATTAAATCTTGTTTTTTAATATTTTTATTGATTTACGATTATGTACCGTGACACTTGCCATGAATAACACATAATATGAAAGGAAAATAAGAATAGAAAAGAAAAAAACAGGAATCTCCCAAATGTAAAACAATTACAAAAATAGTCTGTACAGCAACGAAGACAGAAAAAGGCAACGAAAAAGGAATAATGTGGTCAGACGGTTAGCTCTATCTCCCCGAGACAGAATCTTTGTTCGTGAGCCGCCGGAGGTGGGCCGCTACTGACGTATGGCTTCACTCCGATCTTCGCTGCCCTCTGGTAGTGAAATGGACGGCAAAGGATGGGTGCGTGTTCTGTATCGGACGGGCTCTTGCCACTGTGGTCATCTTTCCGTATGCCCTCACCCTTCGTCACTTCGGGTTCCCCTTTCCTGCTTCAACAGTGATTTTCTTGGCGTCCTCCCCCATCCCTCCCACCTACCAATCCTTTCGCTCCTCCCCCTCTTTCTTCTGTTGTCTGTTTTGTTCCTCCACCCACCCCCCGCCCTTTGCTGGCGGTCACGAACAGGCCTTGGGACATACTAGAGAATAGCCTCCAAGATTTCCTCTGACCACCGAATGGCGTGTTTTATTTTCCCCCATTCGATCGGACAGCCAGTCTGCGGCCTTGGGTGTCGCTGTCAATCCCAGTCGAGCAGGAATCTTCGGCGGACAATTAGGAAGGCAAAGGCTAGGACGTCTGCCCTTCCATACAGAGCACTGTCTGTACCAATACCCTGAAGACCACCACTGGCGGGTACAGCACCGCCCTTACGCCCACCACCTTGGCTATAGCCTCGAAGAAGGCTATCCAGAACCCGAAATGTTTGGGTCAAAAACATAACATGTGGGTGCGTTTCGCCACGTCTCCCTGGCAGCGTTCATATTTGTGCTCCACCTCTGGTAAGAACCCGCTCATGTATGCTTTGGTTGAATGTGTCTTGTGCCCCACCATTAACTGTGTAAGGCACAGTCCTGTGCATGCAGAGGTGGAGTTCGCCCTGTGCAGTGCTTCGATCCAGCGTCTACCCGTGTCTCCATGCCCTCCTCATCTTTGTCCAGTAGGGTGTCCTAGTGGCTTGGGGGAATGTCCTCGTCTCCTTTCAGAGGAAGGTTCTGACGTGCATATATGGTAGCTCGTCACCTTTCGGGATTGCCCCAGTACACCTATACTGCCACCCATATTCAGGCCCCCTACCATCAGTAACCCTTCATCCGATCTCTACCTTTTAAAAGTGTTGTCTGTATAACAGGGGTGAATTGATGTTTTTTTTGCAGATGGGGGGCATGATGGACATCTGGTCAGGTTAAAGTGGTGTCACAGTTGGTTCCACGTTCTCAACGTTGCCACTACCACTGGACGTTTTGAGTGTCTGGCTGCGGGGGCATGGGAGTGGAGTCCTGGCCTGTGCTTGAAGGAACCTCCCCATAAAGGACCTCTCCTATATTTTAAAACATTCCGCTCCAGGCTACTTGACCCATCCTCGGACACCTTCTGTGGTAGTCCCCCAGTGGTTGAATTGGACGTTCACGATACCCTGGCCGCGATGTTCCTCCTTCCTTCTAGCACTTTCTCCTGACGCTCGGCGCTTTCCTACCCCCCCCCCCCCCCCCCCCCCCACCTGCATTCTACCATTTCGAATGCCTTCTCTGAATCCATGAATCCAACCTGTGTTGTCTCTTACTGGCTGGTGTCATGCTCACGTTCGGCAAGCGCCAGATGTTCACTGTTAGTTGTTAGTTGACAATGGCAGTCTGTTCCTTTACGACTACCTCTGGGAGAGAACTCTCCAGTCGTCACACCACGGCCTTTGCCTGGACTGAGGTGGTCGTGTTTAGGAGTGAGATGGGTCTGTATGACTCGCAGCCCGTCGGTCTTTGCCTTTCCTTCAGCCAGTGTTATCGAGGCCTGTGCCAGAGTGTGCAACAGGGTCTCTATCAACAGCGAGTCATTGAAATTCTGTCGCAGATGCGGGGCCAATGCTTTTGCATTTTTTTATGGACATCTGTCGAGAGTCCACCTGGACCCGGCACGTTTCTCGACTGCATGGAATTAATATTCTCAATGACTTCTCCAATTCGATTACCTCGGGGGGTATGTACAGTATTCTGTCGGTGTCTACAATGAGTGTGTTGGACTTGTCCATTCGAGAGCATCATATAAAGTGAGACGGGGTAGTGTGGCGATATGACGCAGAGGAAAGAGGTGGTCTTACTGGTGTCATAAATTGATGTCAGAATCTCAGCTCGGTATCAGTTATAATGGCGAGTTACAAATAGATTGGTTTTCTGTCAGGCTGCCAGGGAGTGGTTGGAGTTGGCAGCAAAGGAATAGATTTTCCAGCGGGGTCTAAAATCAGTATCTTCAATCATCCCAATATTTAGTTGGAGGAAATATCGGCTCGTCCATTACTGAATGTCAGATATTAGATCTGATAATATTGCACCACAGAGAAGTCCAGAGGGGTGATGGTGAGTTAGAGCTGGGTGTTTTTTAGCGTACATGTGAAAATGAAACATGTGCATCAGGTTGGGGGCCTCACGGTAGCATGGTGGTTAGCATCAATGCTTCACAGCTCCAGGGTCCCAGGTTCGATTCCCGGCTGGGTCACTGTCTGTGTGGAGTCTGCACGTCCTCCCCGTGTGTGCGTGGGTTTCCTCCGGGTGCTCCAGTTTCCTCCCACAGTCCAAAGATGTGCGGGTTAGGTAGATTGGCCATGCTAAATTGCCCGTAGTGTAAGGTTAATGGGGGGGATTGTTGGGTTACGGGTATACGGGTTACGTGGGTTTAAGTAGGGTGATCATTGCTCGGCACAACATCGAGGGCCGAAGGGCCTGTTCTGTGCTGTACTGTTCTATTCTATCTATAAAGGTTGTGTCGCAGAATAGCAGCATGTACATGGAAATAGGAGTGTAAAGAGGGACGATTTTGGAGAAATAGGTTCTTGAGACGGCCGAGATCACAATGGAATGAAGACAAGTGACTGGGGTGTCTCACTGGTAAAGGCATGCTTTGTAATTGTGGCGCTCCAGGATAAAACTCTATAATTTTACTAAATATCCGTTGTAACTTTAATAACATCTTCTTGCACGTTACCTCCCTTTAAATAACAAGAAGTACAGTATTTCACTTACTCGCAATATTAATGCCTTGTGCTAAGGATAGATGGGAAAAAATTAAAAGTGCACGGGGAACGTAAACATTTTGCTCCTCCAGAAAGCTTTGGCCAAGGTACATTACATAATATGCCTAACCACACACATAACCTTGGTCCATCCTCTGTGAAATCGTACACGTTCTTCACTGGGCATCACTTGCCTCCCCAACGGAAGTGTTCAAACTACTGGAGCAACAATTGAGGTTCAGTGAATGTTTGCATCCATCAGGATTACTGCTGTTCTGAAAGGGAGTGGACTGATTCGAAGGACAGGGAACTATTTAGAATGTCAGTGCTCAG
Source organism: Scyliorhinus canicula (assembly GCF_902713615.1). Classification (NCBI taxonomy): domain Eukaryota; kingdom Metazoa; phylum Chordata; class Chondrichthyes; order Carcharhiniformes; family Scyliorhinidae; genus Scyliorhinus; species Scyliorhinus canicula. Next base: position 46,695,335 of record NC_052158.1, on the reverse strand, counting down.
GGGCGAAGGATGGGAAATTAAGTTACCTGAAGTTTAGTTTCGGTAGAGTCAAGAGAGAGAAGTTAATAACACCAAATGTTAGGCCATTAGTTGGCAAAATCATAGGGAAGGATGTACCGAAATGGAATAACGGAAGTTGGGCCACAGCTGCAGCGGGAAGCAGGTGGACAATAGGTTTTGTTTCATGGGCAACAGAAACAAACAATATTCCAAAGTCAATTTAAAGGATAATCAGAACCTGAAAGGAGAGAGACAGAAACAAAGACCCTATAAGTCATTTAGCTTTGCATCTAAGATCGGGAAAATGTAGGAATCCTTTATAGAGCAAGTTGCAGTATGACATTTATAATAGATAACAATCATGCAGATTCAATATGCTTCCACCAAATATCAATTATATTTGACGGATATATTAGGAATTCTAATTGTGATAGGTTATTGGCTATCTAAATGTAACAGTGATTCAAGATGAATGGGACATCTTTAGAACGACAGACTGTCATGTGAGAGTGCCTTTAAGAAATGAGTGTTTATCAAATAGCTGCAGTGATGTCAATGTGTGTGTGGAGCTGGGTTCTGCTCTGCTTTCACTTCCGTTTTGAGCTGAAAAGCAGTTTTGTGGCTCTGTTAGTTTCGCTTTGAGTTGGAGAGCTGCTGTTAAAGCAAGCAGATGTATACTGATATATCTCTACAGCTAAAGAATGTCTTCAGCTCATTTGATGGTTTCAAAGTTATACCTGTTTCTGCAGTGAATTCAAACCTTTGTTAAAAAGTGTTTTCGCTTATGGATGTTGTCAGGAAAGCTACTTAGGGTTACCTAAAGAATATTGTATTTGGCGAAGTATCAGTGTTTGTAGCCGATAAGATGTTTACGATGTGTTTATAAAGTGTTAACTGAATTCATAGAATAAACGTTTTTGTTGTTGTAATACTTTAGTTCTCTGTTGAATTACGCCTGTAAAATGGGTGCTTGTGCTCCCCATAACCAAAATCTATTAAACGTTGTGGGTCAGGTGAACTCCATGTTATGCTTTGGAGTTTTCTAAACCCTGGCCCATAACAACTGCGACTTGCGAGGTGCCACAGGGATCTGCGCTGGAGTCTAAACTACGAACAATCAATATTAATAATTCGGATGGAGGTGCTGAGTCCTGTGTAGCCAGGAACTCGTTTTCAAAGGGCTATGGATAGGTTCAGTGGGTGGGGGGAAATCGTAGATAGAACAGGAGAATATGGGGAAATATGAGGCGATTCGCTTTAGCAGGGAGAGTAGAAATTCAGAATGTGATTGAAATGGCGAGAAAATGCAGAGGAACAGAACAAATGGTATCGTACATATGACACAAAATCGAAAATGCAAGTGCAGCCAGACATTAGGAATGGAAATGGAAAGTTGATTCTCATTGCAGGGTAAATTGGGATAAAGTGAAGATTAAACATAATGAAGTAATCCTCACACAGTGCGAGGAGTTAAGGACAACACACAAAGGCTGTGAACAGTTTTGTTCTGCCTATTTCAGGGTGGAAATAGTTGCATTGGATGGCAGTTCACACGAGGTCCAGTATTTCGCTTCCTGTGATGACGAAGTGCGCTTGTGCAGAACGGTGAGCAATTTGGACCTATACTCATTTGGAAGATCTTATTGAAACATATCGGGATCTAGGGCGTCAGGTTTTGCAGCCACTCGTGCACGAGTACCGATTGTGGCGGGATTGTCCCGGTTCAGAGGCGGCTGAGGAATAATCTCTTCCATCGGAAGGTGAATACTCTTCACAGACGCCCTTTCTGGACAACTGTGGAGGCTGCGTAATTGAACATAGTTAAATCCAGACAAGTCATATTTCCGAACACAGGGGACTGAAGGGTAATGGGAGCAAGCAGGGAAATTGAATAGATGCGGTCAACCAGGATCTTGTTGAATAATAAGAATCACCTCTCCCTGCTACCACTGCTTGCAATCCAGTGCCTTTATGTTTCTCGGTAAAAATACAACGAAATGGTATTCAATTTTTTTCAGTGTCTTTGAAAATATTTACAATATTATTATGGATGCAAGATGCAGCACAACCATTACAGTGAAGGGAGTTGGCTGCTTGTCAAAATGACTGGAAATAATGTTACTGCAGCTGCTTATTTCTGATCCCACAGCTAGTGCCTCCCAATTACACATATTAAATATATCCTCGTCTTCCATCTCACAGCCCTTTTAATTCCCGGGAACAGCTGCAAGAGTAAGCACCACCCTCAGGCAGAATGAGAGTTCCATTGAGTTTCTGTCCATTTCAGAGTTGGTAGCATGGTGGTTAGCATAAATGCTTCACAGCTCCAGCGTCCCAGGTTCGATTCCGGGCTGGGTCACTGTCTGTGCGGAGTCTGCACGTCCTCCCCGTTTGTGCGTGGGTTTCCTCCGGGTGCTCCGGTTTCCTTCCACAGTCCAAAGATGTGCAGGTTAGGTGGATTGGCCATGCTAAATTGCCCGTAGTGTCCTAAAAAAAAGTAAGGTTAAGGGGGGTGTTGTTGGGTTACGGGTATAGGGTGGATACATGGGTTTGAGTAGGGTGATCATTGCTCGGCACAACATCGAGGGCCGAAGGGCCTGTTCTGTGCTGTACTGTTCTATTTCCCGAGTTACCACCAGTTTAACAGACTGTAATGATTTATTATCCGTTCATAGGAACCGTTGGAATTCCCAATAAGTGATGATATTCAGTGATTAAATGTATACATCTGGACTTCCGGTGGAGGCCATGGTGGGAGTGGTCGCACATTTGGTAGCTCCCGCTTATGGTGGTATTTTTGGACCTTTTCCCAGGTAACGGGTGGATGTGTTGAGGAAAAAGGGTGCAGGAAAGGTGGAAGGAGAGGGTGTCCCACTGGTGGATGGATTCGTGGGCAGGAGTTATTTTAAAAGAACGGAGCAATTGGAGGGAAAAGCAGTCCCTGCGACACAGGGGAAGATGGTGGAGGGTCAAGGAACGGTCCAACCATCTCAGTGGTTAACGGAGCAGCTGGTGGACTTCTGGAATGAGAAATTCACACAGCAGAGGAAGAAGGCTGGACGACGTGGCGAGGGTAGTAGATATGATTAAGGCAGGGTCGACCACCTGGAAGCGAAGCGGGATGTCCAGAGCCAGGTGATCTAGAGAGTAGTGGAGATGGTGGGGGAGCACAAGGGGCAGCTCACCTTGATGGTGGCCGAGTTGGGGGTGTGGCGGGACACTCAGAGGTGGCTGCTGGAGAAGGTGGAGGACGTGTGCAACAGGTCCCAGAGACTGCACCTGAGGACTGTGGGGCAGCCAGCGGGCAGCGAGGGAGCAGACACTGGAACAAGCACAAAGTTTGAGAAGCTGTTGGGAGAGGGGACAACGGAGCGATCCTTGGAAGCGGACCGGACCCACAGGGTGCTGATCAGGAAGCCACAGGGGAACGTGCCGCCGAGGGCAATGCACCACTTCATGGATAAAGGGGAAATCCTGAGATGGGCCAGGCAGATGAGATGATGTACCTGGGAGGGTAACGAGCTGCGAGTGTACCAGCACCTGGGTGTGAGCTGGCCAAGAGAAGGTGGCCTTCTTTAAGAAAGTGGTGAAATTCGGAATGTTGTACGTGACTTATAATGGTTGTGAACCTTATTTTGGTATGGTGGAGGAAACAGTGGAGCTTGTTACGGACAATGGACTGGCGGGCAAAAGAGGACATTGAACTTTGGAGGAGGAGTTCGCTTTCTGTTCCTTTTGGTTTGTTTTCTTTGGGGGGCATTGTCCTATATTTTTCTATGGGTTATGGTGGTTGTTCTTTTCTTTGATTTTGGGTTGGTGCTGTAGGTGCCACCGACATAGTGTTTGCATGGGTGGGAGGGGATCAGAGGGGGTAGGCTGTTATTGCATGGGTGGGGGCAACAGGCTATGGGCGTTTGTTCAAGTAAGTACAGTGGGGGTGAGCAGGTGGTTAGAAGGTTCATGGGGGTTGGGATTGTTATTTTGTGACAGGGGAGGGGGAACTGCTGACGTGGGAGGGGCTTTTGAAATGTGGGGTTGGTTGGGTCGATGACGGTAGACATCCAAAGGCGGGCCTTAGGGGGTGCGGGACACAGGCTTGAGGTGGCTGACCCAGGAGGGGATATGGTTGATCGGTGGGGGAGTGCCACCCCCCCCCCACCCGACGAGGCTGATCACATGGAATGTTAGAGGGTTGAATGGACCAGTTAAGAGGGCTCCCATATTTGCCCTTCTGAGGAGTCTAAAGGAAGACGTGTCTTTTTTGAAAGAAACGCACTTGAAGATTGGGGATCAAACCAGACTTAGGAAAGTGTGGGGAGGGCAGGTTTTCCATTCTGGATTAGACTCAACAACGAGGGGGGTAGAAATATTGATTAATAAAAGCATTGCTTTTGAGCGAGCAGCATAGTTGCTTACTGCCGGGGTAGCAATGGATTGGATTTGGATTTTGTTTATTGTCATACGTACCTAGGTACAGTGAAAAGTATTTTTCTGTGAGCAGCGCAACAGGTCATTAAGTACATGAAAAGAACAGAAAAGAAAATACATACTAGGGCAACACAAGATACACAATGTAACTGCATAAACACCAGCATCACATGAAGCATATAGGGGTGCAGTGTTCATGAGGTCAGTCCATAAAAGGACATTTAGGAGTCTGGTAAAAGCGGGGAAACACTTTTACAGTCTGTTCTCTGACTTTTGCACCTCCTGCCCAATGGAAGAAGTTGGATGAGTGAGTATGCCAGGTGGCAGGGGTTGTTGAATATATTGCCCGCTTTCCCCAGGCAGTGGAAGGTGTAGATGGAGTCAATGGATGGGAGGAAGGTTTGTGTGATGGACTGGGCTGTGTTCACGACTCCCTGAGGTTTCTTGCAGTCTTGGGCCGAGCAGTTGGCATGCCAGGCTGTGATGCAGCCAGATAGGATACTTTTATGGTACCTGTGTAAAAGTTGGTAAGAGTTAATGTGGACATGCCAAATTTCCTTAGTTTCCTGGGAAAGTATAGGCACTTTTGTGCTTTCGTGTTGGTATCATCGACGTGGTGGTCCAGGACAGATTTTTGGACATGTGTACCCCTATGAATTTGAAACTGCTAACCATCTCTACCTCGGCCTGTTGATGCTGACAGGGGTGCGTATAGTACATTGCTTCCTGAAGTCAATGCTCAGCTCTTTACTTTTACTGGCATTGAGGGATAGTTTGTTGTCGCTGCGCCACTCCACGAGGTTCTCTATCGCCCTCCTGTGTTCTGACTCATCATTATTCCAGATCCGGCCCACTATGTCATATCGTCAGCAAACCTGTAGATGGAGTTGGAACCAAATTTTGCCGCACAGTCATGTGTGCACAGGGAGTATAGTAGGGGCCTAAGTATGCACCTTGCAGAGCCCCGGTGTTGAGGACTATTGTGGAGGAGGTGTTGTTGTTCATTCTTACTGATTGTGGGCTGTGAGTCAGAAAGTCGAGGATCCAGTTGCAGAGTGAGGCAGCGAGGGAGATCGGAAAAGTGAAGGGCACGGGCGGGAGGTGGGAGGGGGGGGGGAACACAGTTTTGGCCCCAGTGGGGGTTGAATGGGATTTTCGGGGATTTTTACAGGAGGCTGTATGAGTGGGAGCCTCCGACCGGGATGAAGGGAATGAGACAATTTTTGGAGGTGTAGGAGTTCCCGAGGGTGAAGGAGGTTCTGACGGGGGGGGGGGGCGCATTTGGCTGGTGGAGGTGGTGGAGGGGCTTGAGGCGATGCAGGTGATCAAGGCCCCGGACGGGTTCCCAGTGGAGTTTTAAAAAACGTTTACATGGGTCCTGGAACTTCTGCTGGTGAGGGTGTTTAACGAGGCGAGGGAAATGGGGGTGGTTTCCACAACGTTATCGCAGGCCTCGATCTCCTTAATTTTAAAAAGGGACAATTACCTGGAGAAGTGTGGGTCATATAGCCCAATTTTGCTATTAAATGTGGACGCCAAGTGATTAGCCACGATCTTGACCTCGAGGATTCAGGACTATGTGCCAGGGGTGATCGGGGTTCGTGAAGGAGAGGCATCTGTCGGCCAACATTAGGAGATTACTGAATGTGATAATGTTGCCTCCTGGGGGACAGGATGTGGAGGTCGCCATTGACGTTGAGAAGGCCTTCGATCAGATGGAGTGGGACTATTTGTGGGAGGTGCTGGGGCAGTTTGGAAGGGTTTTGTGAATTTTTAATAATTTAATAATCTTTATTGTCACACGTTTGCGCAGTCCAGCGCCTATTCAGGTACACAGAGGGAGAATCAAGAATGTCCAAATTGCCTATCAGCATGGCTTTCGGGACTTTTGAGTGCAAATCGGAGCATCCAGGCAAAACCCACACAGTCACGGGGAGATTGTGCAGACTCCACACAGACAGTGACCCAATCCGAGAATCGAATCTGGGACTCGGGAGTTGTGAAGCAACAGTGCTGCCCACTGTGCTACCATGCCGCCCGTTACAGTTTTCAGAGAACCCAGTTAGTTTTTTTCCAATTAAGGGGAAATGTAGCGTGGACAATCCACCTAACCTGCACATCTTTGGTTGTGGGGCTGAAACCCATGCAGACAGGGTGAGAATGTCCAAACTCCACACGGACAGTGACCCAGGGCTGGGATTCGAACCTAGGTCCTCAGCACCTCAGTCCCAGTGCTAACCATTGCGCCACGTGACACCTTCACTGTTCTACCAACCAGGTTAAATTCAACTTGTGCAGCTGCTCCCACCACTGTACCACCTGATTGGGTCCGACAGCTGTACCAGGGACGAGTGGCGAGGGTGCAGACAAATCGAGTGAGCTTGAATTATTTAAGGCTGCATCGCGGGATGAGTCAGGGATGTCAACTCTCCCTATTGTTCTTTGCCTTGGCTATAGAGCCATTAGAGATGATGGTGAGAGCGTCAAAGGTCTGGCAGGAGATAGTGCGGGGGGTGGAGCACAGGGTCTTGAATTCGGACGAATTGCTGCTTTATATTTCTAATCCTTTGGAAGATATGGGGAATTATGGGGATATTAGAGAAATTCTGCCGGTTGTCGGGGTATAAATTGAACATGGGGGAAGAACAATGATTTTCTAATCCAGACGAGGGGGCAGGAGAAGACATTGGGAGTTGCCATTTAGGGTGGTGGTGCGCAGCTTTTGGTTCTTGGGCACACAGGTAGCGCAGAAATTGGAGCAGTTTAATTTGACTCAGCTGGTGGAATAGATAAAGGGGCACTTTAGAAGGTGGGATATGCTTCCACTGTCACTGGCGGGAAGGGTGCAAACGGTGATGATGACAGTCCTCCTGAGGTTCTTGTTTGTGTTTCAGAACCTTCCGACTTTTATTCACAAGGCTTTTTTTAGGAGAGTGAACGCAGCAACTTCAGGGTTTGTGTGGTGGGTAAAACCCCATGGGTGAACAAAGTGCTGTTCGAGCGGGGTCGAGGAGGGGTGGGGTTGGCTCTCCCGCACTTCATGAATTACTATTGGGGGCGAACAAAAGCGATGGTCAGGCAATGGGTAGTGGGGGAGGGGCGGTGTCGGAGCGTTTCCAAGGCCTGAGTATTGAGCTACCTTTTACGTGGGGTTCCTCCATCATAGTTACAGCTCAACTGAACACTCACATCTGCAGACACACATCAAGATGGTTAAGACGGCTTTATTGTTCCAAACTTGTCCTTTACACGGGGAGAAATCTGGATAAATGACAAAATCACAAATGTCTGACACTGGTACAAACACACCAATCCCAAAAATCAATAGCACACCACAGTTAGACATGATCCAATCCTCGAAGTTGTCAATTTTATATTGTCCAGTAAAATTTACTTTAAGTATGATTTAACCACATCCCGCCACCTGTTGTTTACTAGACTCCTCTGTATAATAAAGTTGTTTTCCCGACATTCCCATCCTGCTGTCACAGTCAGATCCTCCCCACCTCATTATTCATCCAGGGGCAGGATGTCAAAGTTAGTTTTCTCTTTACACCATGGATTGTCCAGGACAGGATCTTGGAGGCACTGATAAGAACTGTTTCCTGAGCTGACCGTCTTCTTGCTGACCACACTACGAGTGTATATTCCTGTTTGTCTGAAAACTATGGGCAAGTTAGCTAGCTTAAATCGCATAATGAGTTGTGACAAGAGTCTGAATACTTATTACTGGTATGTCCTAAAATACATGTTAATGGTTAATAATGATTACTGGATGTACTTTCTACATTTAATCTCAATCCTTGATAAACTAAATTATTTAGAACTATTCTAGTGTTATCCTTGTTATTCAACTTTCAAGGGCCTCATGTCTGGACAGCTCCTTTAGTCATTATAGGAGTGGATGGAGGCAGCCTCATGCAAAAACATGAGTTTGGGCCACGATTAACCGTGCCTCAGCCATTCTCGCCGGCCAAATACTCCACAGATCCGAGTGTTGTGGAGGCCTTCAGGATGTAGAGACAGTGGTGGCAGCACCTGAACCTGGAGGGGGCACCAGTTTGGGCACCGATTTGTGGTAATCACCGGTTTGTCTGGGGAGGGTTGGATGTAGGCTTTCGGGGGTGTCAGCGGGCAGGCATTGAACTGTTTGGGGATTTGTTCATCAAAGGTGGCTTTCTGTGTTTTGAGGAGGAATTTGTGTTGCCTGTCAGGAATGGGTTCCGGTATTTGCAGATAAGGGCTTCGCTTGGAGACAGGTAATAAATAAATAAAATATAAAATATAAGGTGGCTTTCGAGGGGGTTTAAACTAATTCAGCAGGGGGGGATGGGAACCTAAATTGTAGTCCCAGTGTACAGGATGTTGAGAGTAGTGAGGTCAGGGATAGGGTTAAAAGTTCGAGAGAGGGCACCGGCAAGCAAGACGCTGGTTTGAAGTGTGTCTATTTCAACACCAGGAGCATCCGGAATAAGGTGGGTGAGCTTGCAGCATGGGTTGGTACCTGGGATCTCGATGTTGTGGCGATTTCGGAGACATGGGTAGAGCAGGGACAGGAATGGTTGTTGCAGGTTCCAGGATTTAGATGTTTCTGTAAGAACAGAGAAGATGGTAAAAGAGAGGGGGGGGTGGCATTGTTAATCAAGGAAAGTATTACGGCGGTAGAAAGGACGTTTGAGAACTCGTCTACTGAGGTAGTATGGGCCGAGGTTAGGAACAGGAGAGGAGAGGTCACCCTGTTGGGAGTTGTCTATAGACCTCCGAATAGTTCCAGAGATGTAGAGGAAAGGATTGCAAAAATGATTCTCGACAGGAGCGAGAGTAACAGGGAAGTTGTTATGGGGGACTTTAACTTTCCAAATATTGACTGGAAATACTATAGTTCGAGTACTATAGATGGGTCAGTTTTTGTACAGTGTGTGCAGGAGGGTTTTCTGACACAATATGTAGACAGGCCAACAAGGGGCGAGGCCACATTGGATTTGGTACTGGGTAATGAACCCGGCCAGGTGTTAGATTTAGATGTAGGTGAGCACTTTGGTGATAGTGATCCCAACTCGGTTATATTTACTTTAGCAATGGGCAGGGATAGGTGTATACCGCAAGGCAAGAATTATAGCTGGGGGAAAGGCAATTATGATGATATTCGGCAATATTTAGGATGTATAGGATGGGGAAGGAAACTGCAGGGGATGGGTACAATCGAAATGTGGAGCTTTTTCAAGGAACAGCTACTGCGTGTCCTTGATAAGTATGTACCTGTCAGGCAGGGAGGAAGTTGTCGAGCAAGGGAACCGTGGTTTACTAAGGAGGTTGAAGCACTTGTCAAGAGGAAGAAGAAGGCTTATGTTAGGATGAGACATGAAGGCTCAGTTAGGGCACTTGAGAGTTACAAGTTAGCCAGGAAGGACTTAAAGGGAGAGTTAAGAAGAGCGAGGAGAGGACACAAAAAGTCGTTGGCGGATAGGATCAAAGAAAACACTTTCTATAGGGATATCAGGAACAAAAGAATGGCTCGAGTAAGATTAGGGCCAATCAAGGATAGTAGTGGAAAGTTGTGTGTGGAATCAGAGGAGATAGGGGAAGCGTTAAATGGATATTTTTCGTCAGTGTTTACACTGGAGAAAGACAATGTTGTCGAGGAGAACACTCAGGTTCAGTCGACCAGGCTAGATGGAATTGAGGTTCAAAAGGAGGAGGTGTTAGCAATTTTGGAAAATGTCAAAATAGATAAGTCCCATGGGCCAGATGGGATTTATCCTAGGATTCTCTGGGAAGCCAGGGAGGAGATTGCAGAGCCTTTGTCCTTGATCTTTATGTCGTCTTTGTCGACAGGAATAGTGCCGGAAGACTGGAGGATAGCAAATGTTGTCCCCTTGTTCAAGAAGGGGAGTAGGGACAACCGTGGTAATTATAGACCTGTGAGCCGTACTTCGGTTGTGGGTAAAATTTTGGAAAAGGTTATAAGAGATAGGGTTTATAATCATCTTGAAAAGAACAAGTCGATCAGCGATAGTCAACATGGTTTTCTGATGGGTAGGTCATGCCTCACAAACCTTATTGAGTTTTTTGAGAAGGTGACCAAACAGGTGGATCAGGGTAAAGCGGTTGATGTGGTGTATATGGATTTCAGTAAGGCGTTTGATAAGGTTCCCCACAGTAGGCTATTGCAGAAAATAAGGAAGTATGGGATTGAAGGTGATTTAGCGGTTTGGATCAGTAATTGGCTAGCTGAAAGAAGACAGAGGGTGGTGGTTGATGGCAAATGTTCATCCTGGAGTTCAGTTACTAGTGGTGTACCGCAAGGATCTGTTTTGGGGCCACTGCTGTTTGTCATTTTTATAAATGTCCTGGAAGAGGGTATAGAAGGATGGGTTAGTAAATTTGCAGATGACACGAAGGTCGGTGGAGTTGTGGATAGTGCTGAAGGATGTTATAGGATACAGAGGGACATAGATAAGCTGCAGAGCTGGGCTGAGAGGTGGCAGATGGAGTTTAATGCGGAAAAGTGTGAGGTGGTTCACTTTGGAAGCAGTAACAGGAATGCAGAGTACTGGGCTAATTCTTGGTAGTGTAGATGAACAGAGAGATCTCGGCATCCAGGTACATAAATCCCTGAAAGTTGCCACCCAGGTTAATAGGGCTGTTAAGAAGGCATATGGTGTGCTAGCCTTTATCAGCAGGGGGATTGAGTTTTGGAGCCAGAAGGTCATGCTGCAGCTGTACATAACTCTGGTGCGGCCGCACCTGGAGTACTGCGTGCAGTTCTGGTCACCACATTATAGGAAGGATGTGGAAGCTTTGGAAAGGGTTCAGAGGAGATTTACTAGGATGTTGCCTGATATGGAGGGAAGGTCTTACGAGGAAAGGCTCAGGGACTTGAGGTTGTTTTCGTTAGAGAGGAGAAGGCTGAGAGGTGACTTAATAGAGACATATAAGATAGTCAGAGGGTTAGATAGGGTGGACAGTGAGAGTCTTTTTCCTCGGATGGTGATGACCAACACGAGGGGACATAGCTTTAAATTGAGAGGTGATAGGTATAGGACAGATGTCAGAGGCAGTTTCTTTACTCAGAGAGTAGTAGGGGTGTGGAACGCCCTGCCTGCAACAGTAGTAGACTCGCCAACTTTAAGGGCATATAAGTGGTCACTGGATAGACATATGGATGAAAGTGGAATAGTGTAGGTCAGATAGACTTCAGATGGTTTCACAGGTTGGCTCAACATCGAGGGCCGAAGGGCCCGTACTGCGCTGTAGTGTTCTATGTTCTAAGGTATTGTCCTTTCCTCACCTGCAGGGTCACAAGATAAGTTGGTGTCAAGAACGTGGGTAGGGGAGGGGACGGTGTCGAAAATTCATAAGGAACTGGTGGACTGGGAGGGAGCCCCTATGGAGAGTGAAGCGTAAGTGTGAGGAAGAGTTCAGTAGGAACCTAGAGGCTTATCTGTGGGCGGAATCCTCGTCGGGCATTAGGCATAGCCTTATATCATTTAAGGTGGTTCACAGGGCACATATGACTCTGGCCAGGATTAGCAGGTTTTTTGAAGGGGTGGATGATAGATGTGGGCTGTGCACATGTGAGCCCGTGAAACATGTCTGCATGTTTGGCTAACAGGGTTAAGGAAAATCCCAAAGCCTTTTATTCGTATGTATGGACCAAGAGGGTAACTAGGGAAAGGATTGGCCCACTCAACGACAAGAGAGGGAATTTATGCGTGGACTCAGAGGAAATGGGTGAGATTCTTAATGAGTACTTTGCATCGGTATTCACAAAGGAGAGGGACAAGATGGATGTTGAGGCTAGGGATGAATGTTTAAATACTCTAGGTCAAGTTGTCATACGGAAAGGGGAAGTTTTGGGTATTCTAAAAGACATTAAGATGGACAAGTCCCCAGGACCGGATGGGATCTATCCCAGGTTACTGAGGGAAGCGAGGGTCGAAATAGCTGGGGCCTTAACAGATATCTTTGCAGCATCCTTCAGCACGGGTGAGGTACCGGAGGATTGGAGAATTGCTAATGTTGTCCCTTTGTTTAAGAAGGGTAGCAGGAAAAATCCAGTGAATTACAGACCTGTGAGCATGACGTCAGTGGTAGGCAAACTGTTGGAGAAGATACTGAGGGATAGGATCTAGTCACATCTGGAAGAAAATAGACTTATCAGTGATCGGCTGCATGGTTTATGCAGGGAAGGTCATGTCTTATAAACCTAATAGAATTCTTTGAGGAAGTGACAAAGTTAATTGATGAGGAAAGAGCTGTAGATGTCATATACATGGACTTTAGTAAGGCGTTTGATAAGGTTTCCCATAGCAGGTTGATGGCAAAGGTGAAGTCGTATGGGGTTCAGGGTGTACTAGCTAGATGGAGAAAGAACTGGCTGGGCAAGAGGAGACAGAGTAGTGGTGGAAGGGAGTGTCTCAAAATGGAGAAGGATGACTAGTGGTGTTCCACAGGGATCCGTGCTTGGAGCACTGTTGTTTGTGATCTACATAAATGACCTGGAGGAAGGTATAGGTGGTCTGATTAGCAAGTTTGCAGATGATACTAAGATTGGTGGAGTTGCAGATAGCGAGGAGGACTGTCAGAGAATAAAACAAAATATAGATAGATTGGAGAGTTGGGCAGAAAAATGGCAGATGGAGTTCAATCCAGGCAAATGCGAGGTGATGCATTTTGGAAGATCAAATTCAAGAGCGGACTATATGGTCAATGGAAGGGTCCTGGGGAAAATTGATGTACAAAGAGATCTGGGAGTTCAGGTCCATTACCCTGAAGGTGGCAACGCAGAGTGGTCAAGAAGGCATACTGGGTAAATAATGTTGCCAGTGGACCCAAAGAAAGGGAATTCATTGAATGTTTACAGGATGGCTTTTTGGAACAGCTTGTGATGGAGCCCACGAGGGAACAGGCTATTCTGGACTTAGTGTTATGTAATGAGCCAGAATTGATAAAAGATCTTAAAGTAAGGGAACACTTAGGAAGCAGTGATCATAATATGGTAGAATTCAGTCTGCAATTTGAAAGAAGGAAGGTAGAATCAGATGTAAAGGTTTTACAGTTAAATAAAGGTAATTACAGGCGCATGAGGGAGGAACTGACGAAAATCGACTGGAAGCAGAGCCTAGTGGGAAAGACAGTAGAACAGCAATGGCAGGAGTTTCTGGGAGTAATTGAGGACACAGTGCAGAGGTTCATCCCAAAGAAAAGAAAGGTTATCAGAGGGAGGATTAGGCAGCCATGGCTGACAAAGGAAGTCAGGGAATGCATCAAGGCAAAAGAGAGAGCCTATAATGTGGCAAAGAGTAGTGGGAAGTCAGAAGATTGGGAAGGCTACAAAAACAAACAGAGGATAACAAAGAGAGAAATAAGGAAGGAGAGGATCAAATATGAAGGTAGGCTAGCCAGTAACATTAGGAATGATAGTAAAAGTTTCTTTAAATACATTAAAAACAAACGGGAGGCAAAAGTAGACATTGGGCCGCTCCAAAATGACGCTGGTAATCTAGTGATGGGAGACAAGGAAATAGCTGAGGAACTTAATAAGTACTTTGCGTCCGTCTTCACAGTAGAAGACATGAGTAATATCCCAACAATTCAGGAAAGTCAGGGGGCAGAGTTGAATATGGTTGCCATCACAAAGGAGAAGGTGCTAGAGAAACTAAAAGGTCTGAAAATTGATAAATCTCCGGGCCCAGATGGGCTACATCCTAGAGTTCTAAAGGAGATAGCTGAAGAAATAGCGGAGGCGTTAATTATGATCTTTCAAAATTCACTGGAATCAGGCAAAGTCCCAGAGGATTGGAAAATCGCTGTTGTAACCCCCCTGTTCAAGAAGGGAACAAGAAAAAAGATGGAAAATTATAGGCCAATTAGCCTAACCTCGGTTGTTGGCAAAATTCTAGAATCCATCGTTAAGGATGAGATTTCTAAATTCTTGGAAGTGCAGGGTCGGATTAGGACAAGTCAGCATGGATTTAGTAAGGGGAGGTCGTGCCTGACAAACCTGTTAGAGTTCTTTGAAGAGATAACAAATAGGTTAGACCAAAGAGAGCCAATGGATGTTATCTATCTTGACTTCCAAAAGGCCTTTGACAAGGTGCCTCACGGGAGACTGATGAGTAAAATAAGGGCCCATGGTATTCGAGGCAAGGTACTAACATGGATTGACGATTGGCTGTCAGACAGAAGGCAGAGAGTTGGGATAAAAGGTTCTTTTTCGGAATGGCAACCGGTGACAAGTGGTGTCCCGCAGGGTTCAGTGTTGGGGCCACAGCTGTTCTCTTTATATATTAACGATCTAGATGACGGAACTGGGGACATTCTGGCCAAGTTTGCCGATGATACAAAGATAGGTGGAGGGGCAGGTAGTATTGAGGAGGTGGGGAGGCTGCAGAAAGATTTAGACAGTTTAGGAGAATGGTCCAAGAAGTGGCTGATGAAATTCAACGTGGGCAAGTGCGAGGTCTTGCACTTTGGAAAAAAGAATAGAGGCATGGACTATTTTCTAAACGGTGACAAAATTCATAATGCTAAAGTGCAAAGGGACTTGGGAGTCCTAGTCCAGGATTCTCTAAAGGTAAACTTGCAGGTTGAGTCCGTAATTAAGAAAGCAAATGTAATGTTGTCATTTATCTCAAGAGGCTTGGAATATAAAAGCAGGGATGTACTTCTGAGGCTTTATAAAGCACTAGTTAGGCCCCATTTAGAATACTGTGAGCAATCTTGGGCCCCACACCTCAGGAAGGACATACTGGCACTGGAGCGGGTCCAGCGGAGATTCACACGGATGATCCCAGGAATGGTAGGCCTAACGTACGATGAACGTCTGAGGATCGTGGGATTATATTCATTGGAGTTTAGGAGGTTGAGGGGAGATCTAATAGAAACTTACAAGATAATGAATGGCTTGGATAGGATGGACGTAGGGAAGTTGTTTCCATTAGCAGGGGAGACTAGGACGCGGGGGCACAGCCTTAGAATAAACGGGAGTCACTTTAGAACAGAGATGAGGAGAAATTTCTTCAGCCAGAGAGTGGTAGGTCTGTGGAATTCATTGCCACAGAGGGCGGTGGAGGCCGGGACATTGAGTGTCTTTAAGACAGAAATTGATAAATTCTTGATTTCTCGAGGAATTAAGGGCTATGGGGAGAGAGCGGGTAAATGGAGTTGAAATCAACCATGATTGAATGGTGGAGTGGACTCGATGGGCCGAATGGCCTTACTTCCGCTCCTATGTCTTATTTTATTCATTTAATTTTTATTTTCTTCATTTATTGTATTCATTTTATATTTTTTTCCGAGTTTGGGGGGGTTTTATTGATTTTTTTTTATTTTATTCATTTTATTTTTTACAATTTCAGGGGGGTTTATTCATTTTTTTCATTTATTTTATTCATTTTATTTTTTTTACAAATTCGGGGGTTTTATTCATTTTTTTCATTTACTTTATTCACTTCATTTTTTTTATAAGTTCGGGGGGGATTTTATTCATTTTTTTTCATTTATATTACTCATTTTATATTTTTTTACAAGTTCAGGGGGTGGAGTTTATTTGATTAAACTTTACAGGAAAAAAACTCAGAACTTTGGACAGATGGAGGCTCCATACTTTCCGACCGGAAGGCTTTGTTTTCATCCAACAGGTTCAGTTGGAGGAGCGTGTTGGAAGTCCAAAGGGACCCAAAATCATTTCCTCCATTTTTGTCAACAGCAAACAAGTTAAGAGAAAATCGTCAGTCGCGCAGGTCGGCTGGCATGGGTTGCGAAGGTCGGCCGGCGTGAGACGCAAAGGTCGACCGGGTTGGGTCCCGATGGTTGGCATGTTGGTAAAAATGGGTCCCTGGAAAAATGTTTGAAGAACACTGTGTCAGACGATCCTAGAGTTTAGGGAGTGAGAGCGCGAATGTCTTGGCCTTTGCCTCCCTGGTAGCCCGGTGATGGATATTGCGAGGATGGATATACTGTGGGCCCTTCATTTACTAACCCCTATCTAAACTCTCCTCCATTCTGACACATTGGGAGTCAACCCCTCTGACCCAGCTCCATACCTGTTCCACATTCGCAGCCCAGTAATAATACATCTGGATCGGAAGACCTGCCTGCCTTCCCCTCTGTAATAGCACCTTTTTAATTCTGACCACCTTCCCAGCCCATATGAAAGAGATAATCATCCCTTCAATCTCTCTAAAAAAAAATCCCTTTGGCAGGAAAATAGGCAGGCACTGAAAAATAAACAGGAATCGCGGCAGCATATTCATTTTAACTGCTTGTACCCGACCCAGTGACAGAGGAGGCCACCCTACCTTTCCAGATCAGCATTCACCCCCCCCCCCCCCCCCACCAAGCTAGAAATGTTGTACCTACGGAGCCCCCCCCCCTCAATCTCGAGAAACCTGTACCCTAAGTTATTTCAAGTCAGTCCCTGCCTTTCGTAATGGCAGCAGCACCCCCCCCCCCCCCCCCACCACCACCACCACCACCACCCCTGCCCCCACCCCTGGCCGAGACACTACAAAATATTCACTCTTGTCTAGATTTAATTTGTACCACGAGACCCAAACACCGGAAACAGCTCCAGTATTCCTCCTATCGAGAGATCATTGTTAACAGTGTTATTTTGTTCAGGAATTTTTGAAAGATTACTGCCCTTTCATTTTATTCAGAATTTCGGTTGTGCATTGAGTACAGTTACGGTTAAAAGCCGCAAAAGTCTAGGATAATAATGTAAAAACACATTGTAATTTTTATATTTCGGATATTGCACAGGCGGTGAGATGCCGCTCCAATTGTTCAACTAAGGGCGAATGAAAAACATGACTTTATTCACGCAATGATGAATGCTGATTATTTAAGATCTTGAATTAAAAACAGATTTTATTTATTTAAAACATAAGCTGACAGCAGAGAGCAACGCCGCCATACAGAGCGCTTCAAGGTGATGGTCCACGCCTACCGTTTTGAGGTGACTGGAATGTGCTCCCCAACTGTTCCGTCTAAGTTAGCGTTTCTCTTGTCCCATATGTGAAATATAATCCTGTATCAGTGATTGCGGTGCCCCTATACCCTCTCGCTCTTTCTCTCCCTCAATCCGATCAGACCCCGGTACCGAGTCTTTACCTGAATTATTTCATGTTGCCTGTTTTGGACTCGTGGAGGGACGCCCATGGAGGAGTGCGAGATCCTTCCTCTCTCTGCTGGCCTGGCCCCACTGCGTGTTGGGTCACGCCCTGCAATCCTAGCCCCCGACAACCTACGAGCTCTGTAAGATAGTTTGCATTGCCAATTCATGTGTTGATTTTCCACTTGTCAATCGCGGAAAACCACATAGAAGTATGACCCGCCGACCGGGTCAAAGACAGCCAAGGAGAACATGAAAAGCAACGCAGCAAAGGATAAAAGAAGACATCCATAGACCATATGTACACACCACACCGTTCATAGGGGTCCATGACATTGCATTATCCCAGTCAGTTCTTGTCCAGCCCGTTCCTTTGTACGAAATCGTTTGCCTCCTCCAGCGTAAAGAATTGGTCCCTGTCCTTTCATGTGACTCAGACACTCGATGGGTACAGTGCGGCAAATCGCACGGTGTTTTTGAAAAGTGACCCTTGGCTTCACTGAACTCCGCTCTGTTCTTGGTCAGATGGGGCCCAATATCCTGGTGCTCACGGATGGCATGCCCTTTCATTTGCAAGACTACATATTCCCCGCCCAACTCAGGATATGTTCTGTGGCTTGGTATTTCTGTAGCCTGACGATTACTGCCCGCGATGATTCTCCTGGTCGTGGCTTCTGACAGAGCGACCTGTGAGTCCGGTCTACCTCTCAGGGTTTCCTGAAGCCCTCCTTCCGACCAGCTTCCCAAGCATCCTTGACATGAACAAGGTTAGTCTCCTACCTTCCGTGATTTCCGGTAGCCCGACGATCCGGAGGTTTTGGCGCCGAGACCTATTCTCCTGACCATCAAGCTCGGTCTTCAGTGTCTTTTAGGCCGCTACCAACCTCTTTATTTCGGCCTCGAACGTGGTCATGCTCGGGACTTCTCCATTTCCTGCATCGTCGCTTCTTGGCCTCCAAAACCCCTTGGATATCGAACCGCGTATGAGGGCAAGCGCAGCCTCGATTGGCATCTTCATCGCCGACCTTAGGTCCTCCTTTACACCCTCTTATGCTTTTGGAGTTCTATTGGGATGAAATCCATCAGCCTCTCCGTTGATGACTGGGCCAGTGTTGCCAACTCTGCTGGCTCCGCCATGTTCACATTCACGTTGCCACGCGGGTTCCCTGCCTCCGATGTTCAGGTTTTTCTCTCCCTGACTTTGCTCTCTTTGCGACCTGTCTGCTGGTTCGCCCGCATCCCAAAGCCGTCGAGTTGTTGACGTGGGGTCCTATTCTTTTGGCCTTGTTACAGGTTTGGTGCCTGTTCCTCGGATCTATCAGATCCAAGGACACGTTTAAAGGCAGAAGCCACCTTTCCTGTGACCGCTCAGCTCGTGGCCGCCATCTGAACCCGACGGCCTGAAAACCTGCTATTGCACTGGCGCTGAAAGTCATATTTCACGTTATTCATTTGTACAGAACATATTTTTGGCTTGATAGCAGCAACTTGCCGATAGCATGTATCACCCATATTCCAACGGTATAGTAACAGATAAAATGGTTATGGTCACCTACTGCTCATATTTTCCGGATGCCTTAACCTTCGAGGGCAGCACGGTAGCATAGTGGTTAGCACAATCGCTTCACAGCTCAAGGGTCCCAGGTTCGATTCCGGCTTGGGTCACTGTCTGTGCGGAGTCTGCACATCCTCCCCGTGTGTGCGTGGGTTTCCTCCGGGTGCTCCTGTTTCCTCCCACAGTCCAAAGATGTGCGGGTTAGGTGGATTGGCCATGATAAATTGCCCTTAGTGTTGGGTGGGGTTACTGGGTTATGCGGATAGGGTGGAGGTGTTGACCTTGGGTAGGGGGTAGGGGGCTCTTTCCAAGAGCCGGTGCAGACTCAATGGGCCGAATGGCCTCCTTCTGCACTGTAAATTCTATGTAAATTTAGGATGGACAGAACGTGTCTCGGGTCTGAAATTGCCGTAACTCCATTCATGAGTATGCGCAGTGAGCAATGAACTGATTATAACATACATTTTTCACCAGGGTATCTTTGCTGAACGATATTTTCGCGTACATGGTGACAACACGACTCGGGTGCTATAAAATGCTATGGGAATCTTAATGCCTGTAGTGACCAGTGAAAGCAAGCTTTTGGGTCACAGCAGTATTTGGCCACAAGGCAATTCCCAGCATGAGAACTGCCTCCCTTTTTAGCACTTCATGTATAATCTAGTACCCTTTTCGTGTGGATGAAGGCTCTACCCCAAATTAGACCCCTGATAAATTCACAGCAAAGTTCTGCAGCCGGTGCAATCAGGTTCCACATCATTCACCTAATGCTTGTAACCTCGGATGATTCAAGGCACGATGCACCATTTTGTTGCTGAATATTCAGGGATGCAAATATTGAAAGTGTTAATCTTACTGACAAGCAAACATTTAGAACATCAAAGATGGCATATGAACAAATGCTGATGTAAATAAACACATGATTGAAATCCATAGATTGGGATTATTTTGTCTGAAGAACTGAAACTTGAAAAGTGTCTGAAAATTGGAAATTAATTAATTGAAGTGTTGCGTGTTAATGTTCCTAATTTCCATTGAGAAATGTGAATATTGTTTTCTTATTCCCGCTGAGCATTGGAACAAAAACAGCTGCTTAATCAATGTGTTAAGTGGTTCTAACTAACACCAGTGCTAATTGTCTCGACTGAGATTTTTCAAAGCTATAAATCTGGTTCAGTTCAATCTGTCTAATCCGTGTGTGAATCTCAGCAAGAGGTTTATCCGCCTCTAAAAATGAAAGACCCTATAATTTACCAGATAGAAGCCATTTACTATCCGATTCTTGCATTGGTTGGCGTTCCCTGTAAGTTACCATCATCGGCTCTTCTTTCATTTTCGCAATGTAGCTCTATTACTGTTCTTGTTGCTGCTTTAATTGGATCTGCTCTGATTTACGGTTCCCCCTTTGGTCAATAGATCAGAATAATGCAGTGCAAATAAATATTAGTCACTGTTGCCTGGCATATATGCCAGCAGTTTGGATAATGTTAAACCGGTGCCATTGAATGTAGCTGAATACAATCGTTGACTCGTTGAATGCATTAAACTTACATAGGAGTCAATGGTCGTCCCGTAGTTGTGTTGCTATGGGACGGCACGATAGCGCAGGATTTAGCACTATTGCTTCACAGCGCCAGAGACCTAGATTCGATTCCCCGCTTGGGTCAATGCCGGTTTCCTTCCGCAAGTCGTGAAAGACGTGCTTGTTGGCTGAATTGGACATTCAGAATTTTCGCTCTGTGAACCAGTACAGGTACCGTAGTGGGGCGACTGGGGGATTTCCACAGTTACTTCGTTTCAGTGTTAATGTAAGCCTACTTGTGCAACGAACAAAAATTATTGTCATTCGATATTGGGTCTGATATTTCAATTTAATTTGGTTATTTTGTGTATTGTTGTAATATCATAATTTCAACAATCTGCATTCGAATATACAAAAAAAAGCTGCTAAAAGGATCTGTCTCCAATATGCACTTCGCATTAATATTTTAGCTGGAACATATCATCAGAGATTCATTCTCTAAAGATGAAACATAATTACTCCTCGTTGTTTCATCTTCCCCATCGATGTAGATTCTTGAGTTTGATTTTCACCTTTACTTTTGGAAATACCAAATATTTTCCATGCATTCGTAGCATTTGGGAGAAACGATTCGAGGTGTATTTTCATTTTAATGGAGATAGGAAATTTTCTCTGAAACCATACTCTCGGAAAACCCGTAATACGACAGCAACTGGTTCAAACCAAGCAATCAGATGCACAACCACGCATTTAATATTAACTCCACAAATCGTCACTCACCCTTACTCCCAGCAATGGTAAACATGTCACTTCATTGATCAGTTTCCGCTTCTCTTTCTGTTTCAGTTACCAACCAGGTTTATGTGACTTGGTTATTTAAGGGAAAGGCTTCTTCTGACAATCTAAAATAGTTAAATTAGGGGAATAAACTAAAGATCTGGGAGACATTTTCTCCTTTCAGTAGTTTAATATAATGTTAGTTTAAAAATCGAATTCTTGCTCTCTGAATTCTTCACTGCTGCTGTTAAATTATGCATCTGAGCAAAGGAAGTCAACTGTTAGCCGAAGGTGTACAATTTTTAAAAGGTTGTCAGTTCTCCCAAAGAGAACACGGGACTAAATGACGGATACACGATATCACAGTGAACGTGTGGATGCGAACTCACTTTGGACTGAATAGGTACGGCAGTTCATCCATTACATGAGTAAATCACTGTTACGAATTCAGAAAATTACGATAATAATCAGAGAAAATCGGTATTTGACTACGGGCAGGCGGCAGGAGAAATAATGATATGCGAATTTGTTTAGCATTCGAAAACAAGTGTGTGATAGTATGATCAATGTGAGAAATTATCGTATTTATATTTTGGAGTTGTTGCCTTAAATTTATTAAAACCTAGGTTAAAATGCTTACATGCAGTATGTCTGCTAGAACTGGGATTAAAGGTGAGACAATCAGGGGTTTTGGAGGGGAACTGTCCTGCTAATAACTATTCAACGCTATTTTACCTGTTTGCAGATTGACAGCTAAGGTAACGTCGGCATAATCTGACCCTGGTTAAACAATGCAGGGTATATCGTGTAAAAATAAGCAACATAATTCTGCATGCGTTAAGTGCAGCTGGTTTACCTAATAGGAGTGACCAGGTCAGTCTAGAAAAAAAGAAACAGTTGCCTACAGGAATCTAAGCTTGGTGATTAAAACAAATTATCTCTCCAAGGATTCTGTACCAAGATAAACATGGTTATTTACTTTATACATTATTGGTACTTAAAACTTATCAGGTTTCCTAACTGGAATAGAGAGATAGGCTTCCGGAAATGTTATAAACTGCTGACTGTAAAGCTATTTCTTTGTTGCTAATATGCTTAATTCTGTGTTCAGATTAAAATTTGTTTTAACATAAAAACTGTCTTCTGATCAGTATTATCACTCCTGTGGTGCTGTAACATTTCCTCGTAGTTTTAGCAAATGCAAATATTTAGGTTCAAATCTGGGATATGAATCAAAATATGGGTTCTGGTCCAGACAGATTACAAAAGGAAACAATTGAGCTGGTAACTTCAAAGTGACGAGACAGGAAATGGAGACGTACCAGCCAAAGCCCACGTGGTGAATAATATCCAAGGGAAATAACTAGTATAACTGTAGAACAGTAACATTTCCTCGCAGTTTTACCAAATGCAAATAGTTAGGTTCTACTGTGGAATATGAATCAAAATTGGAGTTCTGGTCCAGACCGATTACAAAAGGAAACAATGGAGCTATAGAGCTGGTAACTTCAAAGTGACGAGACAGGAAATGGAGACGAAGCAGCCAAACTCCAACATCCAAGGGAAATAAATGAAAAATGAAATGAAAATCGCTTATTGTCACGAGTAGGCTTCAGTGAAATTACTGTGAAAAGCCCCTAGTCGCCACATTCCGGCGCCTGTCTGGGGAAGCTGGTACGGGTATTGAACCGTGCTGCTGGCCTGCTTGATCTCCTTTAAAAGCCAGCGATTTACCCCGGTGAGCTAAACCAGCCCCTGATAAATAGTATAACTGTAGAACAAGGACTAAGGAAATGGAGAGAGACAGCAAACATCGGAACTGGAACTGTTTCCCAGAAATGAATTCTATAACCTGGCTGTGGTAATTATTTCCTGGATTTAGCTCATAGTGGTGGTACTTAAAATTGGATGTTGTTTGGGAAAAGGGGTGTCTCAAAGTCCCGGTAATTGTAGATAGTTGATGACCCAGGGATGGCTTATGTAAAATTATGTAGGTATTATCATCAGTATTTTTCAGTGTCATGGCGTTTTGTAAACCTTCTTGTTGTGTGTGCCTTTGTCTTTCTTTCAATTTAATAAATAGTCTTTATTAATGGTGCAATCAAAGCGGCATTTTCCACTCTGATATCCCTCATTCCCATCCAGTATAACTCGCTGCTTACGAAACCCACTGTTTCACCCGGCGTTGTTCATGGTTCCTCGCATTATACCAGGAAAAGAAAACAAATACACCACTATGAACAGGTGTTTCCAAGTTACCCATCTGGGTTTGAGGTATCCTCGAATTTAAGATCAGCGTGGTTCATGGCACTACAAATAAATCAATCACTTTTGGTCCAAATTTAATTTGATGTAGTCCAACTCTATATATAAGTCCAGGAACAGTGTTACATTCAAGAACCCTAATGTGTTTTGCCCAACTCTGGGATGTTCAGGGTGCCGATTAGATTGCACCTAATGTATTTTTGTACCATGCGGATTGAACATTGATTGAATAATTAATTGACTGACTGATATTTTATTTGTTCATGGGATAAATGCTGGAACAATTGATTCATTGGAGACAATTTTCATTGTGTGTAAAGTGAACGGTATGGGATCAAACATCTGTTTCACATTTCTCCAGATGTGTCTTCCCTCTCAGGTCAATGGAAATAAATATCATTGGAGAATAATAATGGAGTGATCATCCAATGCAATCTATTTTACACTGTCTCCCATTTTTTTCAGATCACTCGAATATTCTTTCCAATGTAAACAATAAGAGGAAAATGGGCAAAACTGTAAAATTAGCTGCCTTAAAGTTATCATTCATTTTGAATAGAGCATTAAATCATGATTTAATCGCTGTTCATCGTAACTAACTTGTTATGTTTTTCAATTAATTGTACGTAAGGTATATTGATCAGATCACTGCATTATGTGCGGCACACAGATATATCTGGCACATGTCTCCATTCTGTGGCAGTCGATTTGTTTCTAAACTAATATAATCTGGTATGAACTTGGTTTATCATTCATTACTAGCTGGTCTGGCACTGCCAGCAGACACATAATGCATCCACTGTAAAATGTAATTGCGCAGAGTTAATGTCCGTCTAACATATTCTCAAATTGATTATTGCTGTGAATTGTATCATTGTAATCGCCATTTCCTTCCCCTGTTTCCTGCAGGTAATTTAGTGGCAATTGTCACTCTCTCGCGTGGAATGTGTGGTCTTTCTAAATGTATCATTCGTTACCTGTTGGCCATGGCAGTGGCAGATCTTCTGGTAATAATATTTGATGTAATATTTTATGAGATTAATGACATTTATTTCTCATATTCGTTCTTGGACTACACACCTCTTTGTAGTCTCAACATCGCTCTGGTTTTCACAGCCATTGATTGTTCGGTCTGGTTAACTGTCTGTTTCACCTTTGATAGATTCATCGCCATTTGTTGCCAGAGGTTGAGAGAAAAATATTGTACTGAAAGAACTGCAGCCATAGTTATAGTAACTGTATTTGGGCTGAGCTTTGTGGAAAACTTTCCCATGTACTTTGAGTATGAGCATTTGGAGATGGTTGACAATGTACCCTGGTTCTGCAGTGTGAAATCAAACCTCTCCAGTTTACCTCTATGGGTAGCATACTTCTTCTTTGACATCATCTTAACACCATTTACACCGTTTCTGTTGATTCTGCTGCTCAATGCTTTGATCATCAGACACATTGTGCAGGCCAACAGAGTGAGGAAGGGCCTGAGAGGGAGTAATACTGGTGACGATCAGAACGACCCAGAGATGGAGAACCGAAGAAAATCGATCATATTACTGCTGTCCATCTCTGGCTGCTTTATATTGTTATGGATGGTGACTTTTGTTCATTCTCTACTCACACAATTCTTCAACATTCAGTTTCTGCTCATAGATTATAATGATCCATTCGCCATCATGGAGCAGACTGGATACATGCTTCAGTGTTTGAGTTCATGTACAAATACAGTTATCTATGCAGTGGCTCAGGCTAAATTCAGAGAGGAATTCAAACGTATTCTTATATATCCATTGACTCTCACTAAGTTGGTGCCTTCAATGAATTGAAACTCAATGATGTGTTGGAATGTTGCCTTGTTCGCTATCTCTCACCATTTCTATCGGTTCAACAAACATGTAAGATAGCCCATTTATTGAATGAACAAGATTGATTCAAGGTAAAAACCTATATGGATCGAATTCGTTTTGGGCAAATCCACTGTGTTGAGTGACATCAAATATATAAGCTGTTTCAGTGCCTGTCTCACTTTTTTTCCAATTGCATTCAGTGGCTATGTTTGTATTTGCTGATCGTGTGAAAGTGGTAATGTATTTGATTGGAGAGCCATTATCCACCTTTGCAAGTATCCATTTCCAATGGGAAGGACAATTAAGAGAGGTTCAGAATGGTGACTGATCTGACACAAATCAATAGATAGGAGTAAGAATTGGTGTTTAGTCTTTCGAGACTGTTCAGCTACAATGTGTTCATTGCTGATCTGCAGTCAAACTCTATATGCCCCCCCCCCTTTGCCCCATATACTTTGATACCTCTGGCAAACAAAAATCAATGTCAGTTTTAAATTGAACAATTTGTATCTTATCAAATGATGTTAGTGGAAAAGATGGCCCGAACAACCTTCGTTTGTCAAAGCATTTGTTAACTTCGCCCTTGAAGTATCCGGTTCTATTTTCAACAAATCCCCCCTGTTCCTGGTGTTTCCAACATGTAGAAACAATTCTACCTTATCTACCAGAGAGTTTCTCCTTAATATCTTCATAAACTTTGATCAGACTTCTAAATTTCATATTCCTTCACACCCAGTTCAAACCTTGACTCAGTGACAGGTGTTAATGGCCTCTCCCGATCTTGCTCGAAATTGGTCTGCCCCACCTATTCAGACAGGATTATTTTATCTCTCTCAGCTCCGCCCAGACCTTCAAAGATCGTTCTGGCCAGATGTGTCCAGACATCGCTACCTGGGCCTTTGGTTAGCCACTGACGTTTACGCAAAAGAACAGAGTCATGCCATGAATATGCAACTAATGTACTATTTAGGGACAAAATAGGCCATCAGGCTCCACAATGGGCTAATGGCTGGTCAGACTAGAGCGTCCCGCAGGATAGTGGAACTTGATTGAATCGTCTCGTTGAACAGGTGTAGCCTGTTTAGTCTCATTAATGAGTTAAAGTCGAATGGGAAAGTGTAAATCAGGCCAGACCTTGGTGTTTTTTCTCTGACCCACTGCTAGCAGTTTTACACTTAGGTTGTTAATTTCACACTGTTTCTTTGATCCAATTTTCTAACATCTCCCAGGCGTAATTGCCCGTAGTGTCCTAAAAAAAGTAAGGTTAATGGGGGGGGGGGGGGGGGTTGTTGGGTTACGGGTATAGGGTGGATACGTGGGTTTGAGTAGGGTGATCATGGCTCGGCACAACATTGAGGGCCGAAGGGCCTGTTCTGTGCTGTACTGTTCTATGTTCTATGTTCTATGTATTACGTCCTTCTTAAAGAAAAAATGAACTATCAATATCGCCTACTGAAGCCCAATGCGCTACCCGCATAACCTCCTTTCTATAACCCCCCTCATGCCACTTGATGAACTTCTGCCCATTTCGCATCTACTTGACTATGTAAAGGTCTCCATTTTCTCATTGATATATTTGCTATTAATGTAACAATATTCTGGTATGCACTCTGATTCTGTTCCTGTATATGTTTTCTGATGTAACAGTTTTTCTCTGAAAATGTAATTCAACCAACTTACCTAACTAACGACATCCGTTCCATCCAACACCTGCTCTTTACAGGCAGCACGGTAGCATGGTGGTTAGCATAAATGCTTCACAGCTCCAGGGTCCCAGGTTCGATTCCTGGCTGGGTCACTGTCTGTGCGGAGTCTGCATGTCCTCCCCGTGTGCGTGGGTTTCCTCCGGGTGCTCCGGTTTCCTCCCACTGTCCAAAGATGTGCGGGTTAGGTGGATTAGCCATGCTAAATTGCCCGTAGTGTCCTAAAAAGTAAGGTTAAGGGGGGGGTTGTTGGGTTACGGGTATAGGGTGGATACGTGGGTTTGAGTAGGGTGATCATGGCTCAGCACAACATCGAGGGCCGAAGGGCCTGTTCTGTGCTGTACTGTTCTATGTTCCATGTTCTATGTTTACAAACAATCTGATAAAACATAGTTCCTGACAATTAATGCAACACCTGCTTTTAATCTTGTCTGGCCATCTGATCAAACATGATTTGTGACTATTGAACCTCAGCCTCGCTATCGGCACTCATCCAGTTCATTTTGTCCTGTCACGGCCTGTGGCTTTGTGATCAGGCTACCACACAATCAGGAAACACTCCCAGATGCACTTCTTGCAACAACTCAATTGTTTCAATTTCCGCAGTTTTTTCAACCACAGTAGGCTTCAGTCCCAACTGTGACCCAGCTTTATCATTACCTATATTATAGGATCATATAATTTACAGTGCAGAAGGAGGCTATTCGGCCCATCGAGTCTGCTCCCGACTTTTTTTAAAATATTTTTATTCTCCTCCTTTTTCACATTTTCTCCCAAACTTTCACCCACCAACAATAAACAATAATCAGCAACAAATATGTCAATCCCCATAACAATAACAACGATCCCATCCTCCCACCAACCCCCAAACATTACCCCGCATGTTTACATAAACAAATGACAAAAAGGAATTAGGGATTACCGATAGTCACCTTTAATACACACAGCCCCACTTCCCCCAACCATCCCACCCATTCCCACCCCCCCCCCCCCACCCCAACTAATGTTCGATGTTATCCAGTTATTGAAAGTGCACAATGAATAATGCCCATGACTTGTAGAACCCCTCCGTCCTTCCCCTCAGTTCAAACTTAACCTTCTCAGGTTAATTCCAACAGGTTCCCCCCGCCACGCCAGGGCACAGGGTGGAGAGGCCGCTCTCCATCCTAACAGGATCCACCTTCGGGCGATCAACGAGGCAAAGGCTATGGTATGTGCCTCCGCACCCATTTCCAAACATGGCAGTTCCAACACCCCAAATATGGCCTCCTGGGCACGCGGGTCCAGTTTCACATGCACCACCTTGGAAATTCCCCTAAAAACCTCCTTCCAGTAATCCTCTAGCTTTGGACAGGACCAAAACATATGAACGTGATTAGTAGCGCACCTCCCCCCCCCCCCCTCCCCGTAACGCTCACACACATCTTCTATTCCTTCAAAGAATCGGCTCATCTTTGCCCTTGTGAGGTCTGCTCTGTATACCACCTTCAGCTGGATCAGCCCCAACCTCGTACTTGAGGTGGAGGCATTCAATCTCCAGAGCACCTCACACCAGACCCCCGCCTCCATATCCTCTCACAACACTTCCTCCCACTTTGCTTTCATCCCTTCCCGTGGTGCCTTATCCTTTTCCAAAATAGCTCCGTACACAGCTGACACTACCCCACTCTCCAATCCCCTTGTTGTCAGCACCTCCTCCAGCAATATGGAGGCCTGTTCCTCAGGGAAGCTCTGTATCTCCTTTCTGGCAAAATCTCGAACCTGCATGTACCTAAACATTTCTCCCTGCTCCAGCCCATACTTCGCTTCCAGCGCCTTCAAACCTGCACACCGTCCGTGTTAAGAAACAGATCTTTTAGCATCTTAATCCACTTTTCATCCCATTTCCGGAAATTTCCATCCCACCTCCCTGGCTCAAATCTGTGGTTCCCCGAATCGGCATTTCCCTTGATCCTGCCCCCAACCCGAAGTGTTGGCGAAACCGCCTCCAGATTATCAATGAAGCTATTATTACCGGACTCCCTGAGTATTTCCCCGGAGCTATCGGGAGCGGCGCTGATGTTAGTGCTTTCAGCCACGACCCCCTGCACAAACTCTCCTCCATTCAGACCCCCTGCACAAACTCTCCTCCATTATGACCCACTGGGAATCAACCCCTCTGACCCAGCTCCGCATCTTCTCCACATTCGCTGCCCAGTAGTAGTACATCAGGTTCGGAAACCCAAACACCCTGCCTGTCTTCACCTCTGTAGCAGCACCTTCCTCACCCTGGCTACCTTCCCTCCTCATATGAGCGAGGAAATCCTTCCCTCAATCTCTCTGAAAGAAGCCATTGGCAGGAAAATCAGTAGGCATTGAAAAATAAAGAGAAATCGCGGCAACACATTCATTTTAACCGCCTGTACCCAACCCGCCAATGACAGAGGGAGACCATCCCATCTCGCCAGATCAGCTTTCAATCTCCCCACCAAACTAGAGATGTTGTACCTACGAAGCTCCCCCACTCCCGGGCAACCTGCACCCCCAGATACCTAAAGTCAGTCCGTGCCCTACGGAATGGAAGCCCCCCCTCCCCACCCCTGCCCCCACCCCCGGCCGAGACACCACAAATTACTCACTCTTGTCTAGGTTCAGCCTGTACCCCGAGAAAGACCCAAATATTCGCAGTAGCTCAAATATTACCCCTATCGACACACTCGGTTCCGACACATATAACAGCAAGTGGTCGGCATATAAGGACACCCTATGCTCTATCCACCCTCCCCCCTCCCACCCCCCACCCCCTCCTCCGCACTATTCCTTTCAATGCTCCCGAACTTCTAAATGCGGTGGACAACGGCATAATCGCAAGTGCAAACAGCAGGGGGGATATAGGACATCCCTGCCTTGTCCCACGGTGGAGAGAAAAGTATCTCGAGCTGATGTTGTTTGTGCGGACACTCTCCTTTGGCTCCTTATACAGTAGCTTTACGATGTTCACAAATCTTGGTCCAATCCCAAAGCGCTCCAGGAATGCCATCAAGTACCCCATTCTGCCTGGTCAAACGCCTTCTCGGCATCCAATGCCACAACCACTTCTGTTTCCTTCCCTTGCGCCGGTGCCATGACGACGTTCAAAACCCTCCTAATGTTCGAAAAAAGGTGCCTCCCTCGCACGAATCCCGCCTGATCCTCACGTATCACCTTTGGAGCAATCCTCCAGCCTACCCGCCAGTACCTTCGCCAATACTTTTGCATCCACATTCAGAAGTGATATGGGCCTATACGACCCACACTCCGCCGGATCCTTATCTTTTGTTAGCAACGGTGAAATCAAAGCCTGCCCCAAGGTTTGTTGCAATACCCCCTTCCCTATCGCCTCTGCAAACATCCCCACCATCCGGAGCGACAGCTTATCCTTGAGTTTTTGATAATATTCCACCGGAAACCCATCCGGCCCTGCCACCTTCCCGGACTGCATCCTCGCAATCGCATCCTTTATCTCCTGCTCCACTACTGCTCCTTCTAATGTAGCCCTGTCCCCCTCCTCTAGCCTAGTGTACTCCAACCCATCTAGAAATTCCTGCATCTCACGGTCTCCCTCGGGTGGCTCTGACCTGTACAACCTCTCATAAAACTCCTCAAAAACTTTGTTAATCAGCTCAGGAGCCACCACTAACTTCCCTGCCCCGTCCCTCACCTGAAGAATTTCCCTTGCCACTGCTTCCCTACGGAGCTGACCTGCTAACATATGCCCGCCTTATCTCCATGTTCATAAACTGCACCCCTTGCTCATCTCAGTTGGCGCACCACCTTCCTGGTCGAAGCTCACCTGCAGTTCCTTCCTAATTTCCAGCTTCGCTGGGTCCCCATCTTCTGCATAACTCCTATCTACCTCCAACATCTCATCTATTACCCGCTGCCACTCCAATCTCTCCTCTTTATCCACCCTGGCCTTAAACAAAATTACCTCACCCCTCACCACCGCCTTTAGAGCCTGCCAGACAACTGCCTTTGACACCTTACCCATACAGTTGAAACCTATTCCTCAATTGCCTTTTCAATTTTCTCACACAACACTTGGTTCCCCAAAACCTCCACATCCAGTTTCCACCCCGGCCTCTGCGCTACCCCCTTCTCCAGTACCATATCCACCCAATGCGGAGCATGATCTGACACTGCAATTGCCAAGTATTCCGACCCCTTAACCCCAGCCAGCAAAGCCTTTCCCACCACAAAGAAATCGATCCGTGAGTATACCTTATGGACTGCTGAGAAAAACGAGTACTCCCATTAACCTTGGACGCTGGAACCTCCAAGGGACCACCCCTCCCATTTCCACCATTAGCCCATCCAGCACCTTCGCCCCCCAACACCCCCCCCCTCCCCCTCAGCGACCAGCGAGCGCGGCTGTGATCTGTCCAACCTTGGCTCCTGCACCAAGTTCCAGTCCCCCCACTACCAGCTTTTGTGTGTCCAAGTTGGGGATGGCTACAAACACCTTCTTCGCGAATCCCACATCGTCCCAATTGCGACCGTATACACTTAACAGCGCCACTAATCTCCCCTCCAGCACCCCTGTCACAATCACATATCTACCCATGATCGGCCACCACCTTCTCCATCTGGAAGCGTACCCTTTTGCTGACCAGCACCGCTACCCCTCAAGACCTTCCATCAAATCCAGAGTCTCACCTGGTCCTTCACCCTCAAGTGAGTCTCCTGCAGCATTGTCACATCGGCTTTCAAACCTATAAGATGCGCAAGTACCCTTGACCTCTTGACCAGACCACCTAGCCCTCTCACGTTCCACGTGACTATCCTTATTGGGGGTCTCTCAACCCCCACCCTTCTTATCCACCGTCATACCACCGGGCCCTGCCCCATAAGCCTGACTCGCCCCTGTCCATTGTTTACATAAGCCCTTGAAAAAACATCTCCCAGCATCAATCCATTGCCCCCCCCCCCCCCCCCCCACTCGCTTGCCTCGTAGGCCCATTGAAGCATGCTATCCAGGCTCCCTCATCCTCAGCCCTCCTCTCACCTCACCTCCGTTCACTAGCTGACTTTAGTTAGCTCGCGCGGGTGGCTCCCTCCTCCAAGATATATCATCCCCTTCCACCCAGTCCTAGCGAAAGAAAAAACAAAACCGTGGGGCCTCACGGTAGCATGGTGGTTAGCATCAATGCTTCACAGCTCCAGGGTCCCAGGTTCGATTCCCGGCTGGGTCACTGTCTGTGTGGAGTCTGCACGTCCTCCCCGTGTGCGCGTGGGTTTCCTCCGGGTGCTCCGGTTTCCTCCCACAGTCCAAAGATGTGCGGGTTAGGTGGATTGGCCATGCTAAATTGCCCGTAGTGTAAGGTTAATGGGGGATTGTTGGGTTACGGGTATACGGGTTACGTAGGTTTAAGTGGGGTGATCATTGTTCGGCACAACATCGAGGGCCGAAGGGCCTGTTCTGTGCTGTACTGTTCTATGTTCTAATCCAACCCATACAATTCACTGACATAAGATTTAACCATCGCAACATAGAATGCCAATCAATCCAACCATTAACTTGAACTCTGTTACAATGCAAAGAGAAGTAAATTATAATACACATCAGTAAAAGAAAATTATAGCATTTATACATTTTACAGCTGCCCATACACAGTTCAGAGTCTCTCTTCGTTCCGCTCCTTACATCTGCCCCAAGCCTTCTGCCCTCAAGAACGTCTCAGCTGCCTCCGCTGTATCAAAATAAAAGTCTTTGGCGTTATACATTACCCTCAGCTTCGCTGGGTACACCATACCAAATCGCACCCCCTTCTTGTACAGTGCCGCCTTCACCCACCCGAACGTCGCTCATCTCTTTGCCAACTCAACCGTCAAGTCCTGATAGATCTGAACTCCAGCACCATCCCACTGCACCTCGCGCTTCTGCTTCGCCAAGCTTAATACCTTCTCCTTCATGCAGTACTTATGGAAGCAGATAATTCCTGCTCTTGGCGGCTCATTCACTTGGGCTTCAGCCTTAATGATCGATGAGTGCGGTCCAGCTAGTACTGGGAGGAGTACTCACCCTCCCCCATCAGCTCCGCCAACTTCGCTGCGAAGTACCCTGTTGGCCTTGGGCCCTCTGTCACTTCGGGCAAGCCCACAATTCTCAGATTGTGCCATCTCTAGCGGTTCTGCAAGTACTGGAGCATTGCTCGGTGTCCTCTGTTGACCTCTACCACTCTCCGCAGCTCCTCCCCCCATCGAGGTGAGCTGGTCACTATGCTGCGACATGGCTTCCTCCACTTCATCTTCTCACCCTGCTCTCTCACCTCAGCCGATGTCTTTGTGACAGCTACCCTCACCGGCGTGATTGCCTCCTCCACCAACGATTTAAATGTGACTACTGCCTCCTTCCTCAAAGCCTCCATATGTCTTGCAAACTGCTTTTCTAACTCCACCGTCATCACTTTGGTTATCTTTTCCACCGTAAGTAGTGCGGCCCCACCATGCGGTTCGGCATCTGCCATCTTGTCAGAGCTTTTGCTGGCCTTCTCATTCAACGGCGAATCTGTGTTTTCTTCCTTCTTCCGAGCGGCTTTTCACATCCTCTAATGCCCTATTATTTATTCTTTCTTTCTTCAATCCGAAAATAACTAAATCATTATTTTCACAATTTTTTTCCCAAAAATTCCAAAGTCAAGAAATCTCTTCCTCCAGGGACCGGACTTCAAACTCTTCAAAAATCCATTTTCAGTGGGAGCCACCCAGTGTGCTCTAGTCCCCCTCTGCATCATGTTCTGGACTCAGGCCTGCCACCACGAATCAAAGAGTTTAGGCTTAAGACTTAAGCCCACGCATCCACATCACCTATTAGTCCTTTAAAAATTGTATTTTGTCGATTATTCCGACTACCACTTCACTGGACTCTCTAACCTTACCTTACATTGTGGCATACTAATGCACTCACCACTAATCCCACATATTAGCATGTTTTCCGACAATATTCCTTCCAAACCACATGTCCCCTTATCACTCATCACTAGACATTGAGTGGTTCCATGATATCCTAATCTTATTACATTCTTCACATGTGTAAATTTTACCCTCACAATTCAAATCCTTATAAAGTTCAATGCTTACCCAGCAGCCTCTGAACAGGTTCTACACTCTGTTGCTCCTCTTCCACTGGCACAATTTTCTTCCCTGCTGTTTTAATAAACTCCAGTGGCTTATGCAATTTCACTAATTATGTCTTCTCAGAACTTTTTGACTTACGACTTCACATGCCCAACTTTATTACAATAAAAGCTCTTACGCTTTCTAATCTCCCTGCCATTTATTTCTGAGGCACATTCTCCTTAACATCGCCAACTACTCATCCACTGCATTGAACACCGATGAAGTTCTAATTTCCCCAGTTTCTATCCTTCACAGGTTGAAATTGATGTCGAACATCAAACTTCGCTTATGAGCCCATTTAAAGTTGTCGACCATTTTTGCAGCCTGCCTAGTGTTTTAACTCTTTGCTTTTCCACAAGTACTCGCATCACTGTGGGGGTAAGCGAAACTTTACATTCCTCTAAAATAATTATCAGCCGAAGAACATCATACTTATGGTGTATTTTTAGTGCTCTTATTCCCGTTTCAAAACTAGTTTGTTTACTTCTTTCGAGATCCACATAGGTCTGATCTTTTCTTTTCTTAGAGTTCTAAACTTAGGTCTTTACTCTTCTGGCACGTGTTCATAGGCACTTAATGTGGTTTTCTTCACCACATCATAATCCCTGGATAACTTCTCTGACAGAGATGCAAACACTTCCATAGCTATACCTTCCAACTTTATTTGAACCAACACCACCCACATGGTATTTGGCTAATTCAATTGTTTCGCTACTTTCTCAAGTGAAAGCAAACATGCTTTCACATATTTCTTATCGAACCTTGGCGAAGCCTGCATATATGTAAACCTATCCCTTATAAACTTTTGACGAGGGGTTATTTCTTCTTTCTCTCGACCTTCCTCAGTTCCTACCTTTGCCTCCAGCACTTTAAGTTGTTGTTCTCCTTGCAATGCCAGTTTGTGAAGTTCAAATTCTCTCCCTTCTTCCTTTGCTTCTGCCATTGACAATCTTGTTCTCTCTTTTTCGTTGCTTCTGCAATTACCAATTTCGCTCTCTCTTTTCCATTACTTCTCCATTTCCAACCTCTCTCTCTCTCTTTCCTGTGCAAAGCTTTTCCTTCCCTCCTCAATCTTATTCCTTTCAACTTCCTTTTGAAATTCCCTCTCATTTTCCGTTTCTTCACTTTTTTCTTTTAATTCGCTCTTTTTCTTTTCTCCTTCTTTCCATTTCTATTTCTTTCAGCATTTGCTGCATGACCAATTCTTTCATTTTTAATCCAGCTAATTTTCTAATGCACCTGGCTGAATCACTGGCAAGTTTAAATATTGAGCTACGGCTTGTATTATCTCTGCCTTCTTCGCCCCTTAGGCAAGGCTAACTTGAAAACTTTGCTTCAGACTACCCTTGTAAATCATCCCAAGTGATTTCTTCCACACCCAGGCAATCTTGCTCAACTCAAAGAGCCATCTCTCGCCACACCCTATTCAACTTTCAAACTCAGAAAGAATGCAATTGTTCCACACGGACTCGCTGTCTTTCAGTTCAATAGCCCCAAGCCAAACATGGAATTATGAGTAAAAATCCTGGCAACGAGCCTCCAACTTTGTTACGGACACCAGCTCAGGACCCAAAAGTGGCTCAGATACTGGATCAGAATCGTAAAGTTCTTTATTTTTAAGACTGTGTGGAAAGACCAATTCGCTCCAGCAATGATTGCATGAGAAATAGAGCTTCGTTGTTTTTAGGAAAAAAACTTTGTTGTAACAAAAGAAATATAAGATTTCAGCTTTTAAACTACAACTCTAACAACAACAGCTTACAGGTATCTCTTAACCCTAACACACGATTTCCAATTAAACAATACATAAAATGTACATGCAGCTCTCACCTCCACTTACACGGTCAGGTAAAAATGATATTTGCATTACAAAGCATATTCCTGCTGGCAGTGAGGCTCTTTCGGACCTTGTCTGAAAGACTATCTCTGTGGCGGTTTTTTTCATGGTCTCCGTGAACGCTTTCCAAATCCCTCTGCCCCCAGTTGTTCGAACGGATTCTTTTATATCTCTTCGCACTGCCCAACCCCTGAAAGATGTTTCTGCCCAGACGTATCCAGACCTAAACTCATTATCACTATCTAGACTTTTGATTACCCACTCCAGTTTACACAAATAAACAGGGCAATGTTATGAATTTGCAACTAACCTCCAATGTGAGGACAAAAGGGTCCATCCGACTTCCATAATGTGCTAATAGCTGGTTAGACAAGAGTGCCCCGAAGGACAATGGGCATTGCCTGAATCACCGCCGCTGATATACTGTACTGTGGATCCCCGTGCACGAGTCTAAATAGGACGAGAGAACTCAGGCCAAGTGTGGATGGATTCTTCTGACTCAGTGCTAGCAATTTTACTGTCACAAAGTTCCATATTTCCTTCTACGTTTCTTAAAACTGCTGCTTTTGCCCCACGACTCCTGGATATTTGTGATGTTTATTCCCTTCCCATACAGTCAGCTTATTGGTGATTGTGATCCTGTCTCGGGGCAAGTGTTGTCTCTGCAACAGTGTCACTAATTACCTGGTGGCTGTGACAGCAGCTGACCTATTGGTGTTATGCTTGATCCGATATTGTGACATATACTGTTGTTTACTGGACTGAGTTTTATTTTGTGCAGTCCATTCCCGTCTGTAACAGCCATGCAGTCCTATTTTGTGGAGTCACAGCCCGTTTGTCTGGTCCATCGTCACGCTGACATTTCATCGATTTGTAGCCATTTGTTATCAGAAGCTGAAAATAAAATAATGAAACAGAAGAACGGCAGTCAGAGATATGGGAATACTGACTGTATTAAGCTGTCCCAAAACCATGTTATGGTATTTTATGCACACATGTGAATATTGGCTCCCCAATGCCCCTTAGATTTGTAATGTAAGGTTGAGTGCACTATGTTCACGCTTATGGAGAATAATTGAACATCTTCCAATCTGTTTTCACTCCCTCTCGTCCATTTGTCCTTATTCCATTGTTCAATGATTTAACCGTCAGGCACATCATTGCTTCAACATAGTCTGCCAAAGACTCCAGGGTCAACTCAATGGGAAGAATCAAAATGAGCTACAGTTGAACAACCAAAAAAAAATCTATCGTTGTAATGTTTGCACAATCAGGGAATTTTATATTATTATGAGCTGTTTTTCTGAAGTATTTGTATGTTGCGAAATGGGATAGTTGGGATGCAGTATTATCTTTCATAACTAGAGAAATACATTTTATACTTCAGCTTCTAAGTTGCAGCACCAACACTTGCAGTGACACAAAATAAATACAAGGTAGAGTTCAGGAACATAATGAAATAACCTTTGGTTGTATTTGCCAAATTACCGGTTGAAATATTTATTTAGTATGAAGAGAATGACTTCCTGCTTTGTGACAGAATCCTTGTATCTACTGTATGTACTGGAAATAAACTTCTTCGGATATTAATGTATTTAAAATAGAAAACGCCAAGATACTTTGGCCAGGAAGGCAAATTAGCAAATTGTTCGATACATGAAAATAAATAATGAAATAATCGCGAGAATACCATCCGAATTCCGGTGTGGAATGGTGAAAAGAGGTTATAAGATATGCACCAGGCCTGCGTTGGACACCTTGTACAGCGGAGAATATAAAGAGAGCCGGGGTTCAGGGACAACACTTGCCTTCGGGATAAAAGAGCACCAGAGCTGCAGGGACAGCCTTCTCTTGAGCTGTTCAAACAGCGCGCTGGGATTCAAGAAAAAAATCAAAATTACATCACAGGAAAACCATCAGGTTGGTGATTAACTGATATTAGCGACTGTGTCTAAATAGCTGTAACTGAAAGAACTGAAAAAGATTACAATTAGGGAACCAAGCTTATAGTAGAAAACTAGTGCTAGAACTTATTTAAATTTAGTAAGTATTTATTTTTAAATTGATTAATTAATTAGTTCCAGAAATGGCAGCAGGAGGAGTGAAATGCTTCACTTATGAGATGAGGGAGGTCCGTGAAGCCCAGCATTCTGCACAACTTGATCTGCAGGAAGTGCACCCAATGGCAATCTCTCGCAAACCGCACGGATTGGTTGGAGCAGCAGCTGGATGCACTGAGGAGAATGTAGGTGGCAAAAAGCATCAAGATGAGAGTTTCAGAGACGTCGTTCCACCGAAAGTGCAGGACAATAGATAGGTGACCGCTGAAAGAGGCAGGCAGTCAGTGCAAGAATGCGCTGTGACTGATCCCCTATCAAACAAGTATAAGATTTTGTTGTGAGTATGGGCTATCAGGGAAGAGAGCAGCAGCAGTCATAGCAGTGGCACCACGGCTGGCTCTGTTATGAAGCAGGGAGGGACAAAGCGCAAAAGAGCAATAGTTATAGGCCACTCTATAGTCAGACGATCAGATAGGAGCTTCTGTGATAGTGAACGAGACATCAGGCTGGTATGTTGCCTCCCTGGTGTCAGGGTCCAGAATGTCTCTGAACGGGCAGGAGGCATTCTGAAAGGGGACGTTGGGCAGTCAGAAGTCGTGGTACATGTTGGCACTAATAACATAGACAGGAAGAGTGACGAGGTTCTGCAGCAGGAGTTCAGAGAGTTCAGGGAGTTACTTAGAACGTTAAGAAGCATGACCTATAGCATTTCACTCTCGGGATTACTCCCTGTGCCACGTGTCAGTAAGGCTAGAAATTAGAGGATAATACAACTGAAGGCGTGGCTAAGTAGGATTTTTTCAGATGTTTGGACCATTGGAATCTCTTCCAGGTCAGGTGGGATGTATACAAGAAAGGCCTGTTTCATCTAGACTGAAGTGGCATAAGTATCCTGGCAGTGAGTTTGGTTGTGTCACACGGGAGGTTTAGCTAGTGCGACGTGGGGGCGGGGGGGATTGTAAGTCTCAGGGGAAGAGCAGGCAGGGAGATGTTGCTGAACACAACAGGACTGGTGGTCTAAAGTGCATTTGTTTCAATGTAAGACGTATAAAAGGTAAGGTAGATGAACTTACAGCTTGGATTACTACTTGGAAATATGATGTTGTTCCTATTACAGAAACTTGACTGACGAAGGGACAGATCGGCAGGTGAATTATCCAGGATTTAGATGTTTCAGGCGGGATAGAGGGAAAAGTTAAAAGGGGTAGGGAGATGCACTACAGGTTAAGGAGACTATCACAGCTGTACTGCGGGTGGGCACTTCAGAGGGCTCATGCAGCGGTGCAATATGGGTAGAGCTCAGGAATAGGAAGGGTGCAGTCGCAATGTTGGGTGTTTACTACAGGTCTCCCAACAGTCAGCGGGAGATAGAAGAGCAGATATGTAGGCAGATTTCGGAAAGGTATAAAAGCAACAGGGTTGTTGTGGTGGGTGGTTTTAACTTCCCCCAAATTGACTGGGACTCACGTAGTGCGAGGGGTTTGGATGCGGCAGAGCTTGAAGGGCGTATTGAAAAAATATGTTAAAAGTCCAACTAAGGAAGGGGGCCATGCTGGATCTGGTATTGGGGAAGAGCCGGGTTAGGCGGTCGAAATTTCAGTCAGGGAGCCTTTAGGGAAGAGTGACCATAATTCAGTAAGGTACAGTGAATAAAGATAACTGTAGTCCTCGGGTGAAGTGGCTAAATTGGGAGAAGGCTAATTATAAAATTATTGTGAAGAAACTGAAGAATCTAGATTGGGTGCGGATGTTTTGTGGTAAATCAACATCTGGCATGTGTGAGGGGGGATGCTTTCAAATATCAGCTGATAGAAATTCCGGACCGGCATGTTCTTGTAATGAAGAACGATAAATATGGCAAGATAATGAGGGATAATAAAGGATGGTCATGACTGGGAGTTAAATATCCGAGGGTATCAAATATTCAGAAGGACAGAGTGGATGGTAAGGGAGGTGATGTAGCTCTGTTATTTAAGGATGGCATCCAGGCAATAGTAAGGGATACATCGGTGCTATGGAGGATAAGGGTGAATCCATTTAGGTGGAAATCAGGAATAGTAATGCGAAAAAGACACTGATAGGAGTAGTCTAGGCCACCAAAGAGTAACATTATGGTGGGCAGGCAATAAACAAAGAAATAACGGATGCATGTAGAAATGGAACAGCAGTTATCATGGGGGATTTTAATCTACATGTCGATTGGTTTAACCAGGTCAGTCAAGGCAGCCTTGAGGAGGGGTTTATAGAATTGATCCGCGATAGTTTCCTAGAACAGTACGTAATGGAACCTACGAGGGAACAAGCGGTCCTAGATCTTGTCCTGTGTAATGAGACAGGATTTATTCGTGATCTAATAGTTTTTTTTGGAAACGTTTTTTATTGAGTTTTCATATTTTATATCCAACAAATTACAAATTATTAGAAAAAAAACACGCAAAAATTAACATGTATATTTACAGGTAAGCACCTTCATAATAACAACTGTGGCCGCCCCCTTTAACTGGCATACATATTTGACATTCCCCAATATGGCCGAGGCACATGTTTATAGGCATTTATTTACAATTTGGTTTTGGGCCTTAGCTTGCCATCAGACTGTCGCTTGCGGCTTTGTCCTTCCCTTTTTATTTGGGAATAATTTTTATTCAAGTTTTCAACAACAAATTTTATCAGAACAGAGAAAAACAGTAACCCCTCCCCTCCAATACAAAAACAATAAATTAACAAGAAAAAGAAATAAGCATAAAACCATGAGAACAAACCCCCATAACGAACCCGTAGCCACCTCCCCCCCCCCCCCCCCACCCCGCTACCTTCCACCGATTCTTGTCCATTGTCCCCTGATTCTTGGCCACCCGAATATTCTTCCTCTTGTTCGTTGGCCACAAACAGGTCCCGGAATAATTGCATGAATGGCTCCCAGGTTTTGTGGAAATCGTCGTCTGACTCTCGGATGGCAAATTTGATTTTCTCCATTTGGAGAGATTCTGAGAGGTCGGGCAGCCAGTCTGTAGCTCTGGGCGGTGCTGCTGACCGCCAGCCAAACAGGATTCTACGGCGGGCGATCAGGGAGGCAAAGGCAAGGGCGTCCGCCCTCCTCCCCAGGAATAGATCTGGCTGGTCTGAAACCCCGAAGACCGCCACTATCGGGCATGGCTCCACCCTCACCCCCACCACTTTCGACATAGCCTCGAAGAAGGCTGTCCAGTACTCCACAAGTCTGGGGCAAGACCAGAACATGTGGACGTGGTTGGCGGGCCTCTTTGGCACCGTTCACATCTGTCCTCCACCTCCGCGAAGAACCTACTCATACGGTTTCTTGTTAAGTGGGCTCTATGTACCACTTTTAGTTGCGTCAGGCTGAGCCTTGCGCCGTGGAGCTGGAGTTGACCCTATGTAGTGCTTTGCTCCAGAGTCCCCACCCTATCTCAATCCCCAGGTCATCCTCCCATTTATTTCTTGTTGCATCCAGTACGGTGTCATCCCTTTCTACCAGTCAGTCATACATGTCGCTTACAGTTCCCTTTCTCTAGGATATTTGCGACTAGTAGGTCTTCCAGTAGTGCCTGTCGTGGCGGTTGTGGGTACGTCCTTGTCTTTTTTCGTAAGAAGTTTTTGAGCTGCAGGTACCGTAGCTCGTTCCCCCGGCTAGCCGAAATTTCTCTGTCAGCTCGTCCAGTGTTGCGATCCTGCTGTCCGTGTATAGGTCCCTAACTGTCCCTCCGCCCTGCCTCCACCTTTTGAAGGTGGCGTCAGTCAGTGCTGGTGTGAACCTATGGTTGTTGCAGATGGGATCCTTGTCCGACATTTTGGTCAGGCAAAATTGCTGCCGCAGTTGGTTCCAGGATTGGAGGGTGGCTGTCACCACTGGGCTGCTGGAGTGTTTTTTGGCTGGGGATGGGAGTGGTGCCGTGGCGAGGGCTCAGAGGGAGGCCGCCATGCAGGAGGCCTCCTCCGCACGTACCTACTCTGATTCTACCCAGTGGTAGAATTGCAGGTTCGGGAGGGCTAGCCAGGATTTTGTTTTTTGTAGGACCTTCTTTGGGATCCTTGCATTTTTACCTCCCCCCCGACCCCCCCCAAACGAACGAACGCCATGATAAGTTTGTCCAGCGCTTTGAAAAAGGCCTTTGGGGTGTAGATCGGAATGGATCTAAACAGGAAGAGGAACCTGGGCAGTACGTTCATTTTGATCGTCTGGACTCTCCCCGCGAGGGAGAGTGGGAGTGTGTTCCATCTTTGCAGGTCCTTTTTTACTTCCTCCGTCAGGCTGCTGACGTTCCATTTGTGGATCCCTTTCCAGTCATAGGCTATTTGGATCCCCAGGTAGCGGAATTTGTGTTGGGCTTGTTTGAACGGCAGCCCCTTTAGTGCTGCCCCCCCCCCCTCCCGTCCCCCGCCCCTTGCGGGTGTACTGGGAAGATCTCGCTATTGCTCATGTTGAGTTTGTAGCCCGAGAAGGCTCCAAACTCTTCCAGGAGCGCGATTATTCCATCCATGCTGCTTTGTGGGTCCGAGATGTGGAGGAGCAGATCATCTGCATAGAGTGAGACTCTTTGCTCTGTCTCCCCTTCGGATCCCCCTCCAATTTTTTGCTGCCCTGAGCTCGATTGCTAGCAGTTCGATTGCTAGTGCGAACAGCAGCGGGGACAGTGGGCATCCTTGTCTGGTACCCCTGCGCAGCTGGAAGTATTGGGAGTTGATATTGTTGGTCCATACGCTCGCCATGGGAGCGTTGTATAGGAGCTTTACCCAAGCGGTGAACCCTGTTCCAAGCCCGAACCGCTCCAGTATCTCTATGAGGTATTTCATGATCTCATAGTTAGGGATCCTCTCGAAAGGAGCGATCACAATATGGAGGAATTTAAGATACAGATGGAGGCTGAGAAGGTAAAATCAAATACTCGTGTTTTGTGCTTAAACAAAGGAGATTACAATGGGATGAGAGAAGAACTAGCTAAGGTAGACTGGGAGCAGACTTTATGGTGGAACAGTTGAGGAACAGTGGAGAACCTTCCAAGCGATTTATACCAAAAAAAGGAAGGACGGTAGAAAGACGGAAAATTGACCATGGATATCTAAGGAAATAAGGGAGAGTATCAAATTGAAGAACAAAGCATACAGAGTGGCAAAGATTAGTGGGAGACAAGAGGACTGGGAAATCTTTAGGGGGCAACAGAAAGCTACTAAAAAGCTACAAAGAAGAATAAGATAGATTATGAGAGTAAACTTGCTCAGAATATAAA
The DNA here is from genome assembly GCF_902713615.1 of Scyliorhinus canicula. Lineage (NCBI taxonomy): Eukaryota > Metazoa > Chordata > Chondrichthyes > Carcharhiniformes > Scyliorhinidae > Scyliorhinus > Scyliorhinus canicula. The sequence goes on along the minus strand of NC_052158.1, from coordinate 46,651,844 downwards.
AACAGACAGTAAAAGTTTAACAAATATATAAAATAAAAAAGAGTGGCTAAGGTAAATATTGGTCCTTTAGAGGATGAGAAGGGTGTTTTAATAATGGGAGATGAGGAAATGGCTGAGGAACTGAACAGGTTTTTTGCGTCGGTCTTCACAGTGGAAGAGACAAATAACATGCCAGTGACTGATATAAATGAGGCTATGACAGGACCTTGAGAGGATTGTTATCGCTAAGGAGGTAGTGATGGGCAACCTAATGGGGCTAAATGTCCACAACTCTCCTGGCCCTGATTGACAAATGTGAGGTTATCCATTTTGGTAGGAATAACAGCAAATGGGATTATTATTTAAATGATAAAATATTAAAACATGCTGCTGTGCAGAGAGACTTGGGTGTGCTGGTGCATGAGTCGCAAAAGTTGGTTTAAGGTGCAACAGGTGATTAAGGCAAATGGAATTTTGTCCTTCATTGCTAGAGGGATGGAGTTTAAGACTAGGGAGGTTATGCTGAAATTGTATAAGGTGTTAGTGAGGCCACACCTGGAGTATTGTGTTCAGTTTTGGTCTCCTTACTTGAGAAATTACGTACTGGCACTGGAGGGTGTGCCGAGGCGATTCACTAGGTTAATCCCAGAGTTGAAGGGGTTGGATTAGGAGGAGAGGTTGAGTAGGCTGGGACTGCACTCGTTGGAATTTAGAAGGATGAAGGGGGGATCTTCTAGAAGCATCTAAAATTATGAAGGGAATAGATAGGATAGATGTCGGCAGGTTGTTTCCACTGGCGGGTGAAAGCAAAACTCGGAGACATAGCCTCAAAATAAGGGGAAGTACGTTTAGGACTGAGTTTAGGAGGAATTTCTTCACCCAAAGGGTTGTGAATGTATGGAATTCCTTGCCCAGTGAAGCAGTAGAGGCTCCTTCATTAAATGTTTTTAAAATAAACATAGATAGTTTTTTGAAGAATAAAGGGATTAAGGGGTATGTTTTTCGGGCCGGAAAGTGGAGCTGAGTCCACAAAAGATCAGCCATGATCTCATTGAATGACGCAGCAGGCTCGAGGTGGCAGGTGGCCTACTCCTGCTCCTAGTTCTTATGTTCTTATGACAGACGGCTGCTTTAGTGACTGGAAGCCAGTGTTCAGTGGCGCACCACAGGGATCTCTGCAGGGTTCCTTATTGTTCATAATTTATATAAATTACTTAGAAGACCATGTGGGCGGTAGGAACAGGAAGTTTGCGGATGACATAAAGATAGGCCATGTGATTAACAGTGAGGCTTGGGTTGTCGGAAGGTATAGACGGGATGGTCAAATGGGCAGAAACATGGCACCTGGAATTAAATCCTAAAAAGTATGACGTGTTACACTTTAGAAGGAGCAAATGTGACAAGAAAATATTCAATGTCTGGCACCACACTGGGAAGTCCCGAGGAACAAAGAGACTTTGGAGCGTTTGTAAGTAGATTTCTGAAGGCAGATGGGCAGGTTAATAGGGTGGTGAAAAATCGCGACATAGAGTACAAAAGCGAGGAAGTCGTGTTGGAATTCTATAGAACATTGTGAGGCCATAGCTGGAGTACTGTGTGCAGTTCTGGTCGCCACATTATAGGAAGGATGTGATTGCACAGGAGCGGGTGCAGAGGTGTTTCACCAGGATGGTGCCTGGGATGGAACCTTTAAGTAATGAAGAGAAGTTGGGTTGCTTTCGCTGGAGCAGAGAAGACTGAAGGGCGACCTGATCGAGGTGTAGAAATTGATGAGGGACATTGGGTGGATAGGGAACAGTTTTTCCCTTAGTTGAAGGGTCGGTTCCAAGGAGACACAAGTCCAAGGTGAAGGACGGGAGAGGGAATTTGAGCAAAAACATTTTTACCCAGTGGGCGATGATCATCTACAACGTGCTGCCTGGGAGTGTGAAGGGGCGGATTCCCTCACATACTTTAAAAAATAAATTTCTGGATGAGCACTTGACACCTCTTAACATTCGAGATATGAACCAGGTGGTGGCAAATGGGATTAGGAATGGCAGATCAGGTGCCTTTCTTGCGGCGGTGCCAGCCCAGTGGGCCAAAGGGTCTTTTCTGCACTGTATCTTTTGCGATTCTATGATTCTGTAACCAATTCCTCAATTGAAAACAATTCTCAACCTTGTTTTCAAACCAGCCCCTTCCCAGCCTTCTCATATTTCCACAATCTCCTCAATTTCGATAGTGCTCCCAAATATCTGCACATCTACATTTTTGGTTTCTTGAGCTTCGGTGATTTGAACATATTCATCACTGGCGATCACACCATCAGCTATCAAGGTCTGAAGCACTGGGATCAGGAACCTTGGGTTCCCGGACAGACTGCAGAACCCGGGACTGTTGTCCATGGAGAAGAGACATCGGTAAAGAAATTTGATGGCGGTAAATCATGAAGCGTGGGTTCAGAGCTCTGATGCCTGCAGAGCTCAGTTGAATTGCTATGGCAACGAGCCTTTCAAAGGAGAATTAGATCATTTTATAAATTCTGTCGGGCTATGGGGGGAAAGGTGGGAGAGTGAGACTGGGTTAAATGTCCTTGCAGAATGTTAGTATTGACACGACGGACCGAATGGCCGCTTTGTGTGCTGAAACCATGCTTGCCTTCGTGATCGATCTTTATAACATATTTGCAACCATCTAACAATCTCTCCCTCAATGCCAGCAAAACGAAAGAGCTGGTCATTGACTTCAGGAAGCAAAGTACTGTGCACACCCCTGTCAACATCAACGGGGCCGAAGTGGAGATGCTTAACAATTTCAAATTCCTAGGGGTACACATCTCCAAAAATCTGTCCTGGTCCAACTACCACTAAGAACGCACAACAGCGCCTATACTTCCTCAGTTAAGTAATGAAATTTGGCATGTCCACATTAACTCTTACCAACTTTAACAGATGCACGAGAGAAAGCATGCTATTTGGCTGCATCACAGACTGGTATGGCCACTGCTCTACCCGACCAGAAAGGTGCAGGCATCTGAATCGCATCTTGCGGGCGCCAATACACAGCAAGATGATACTCCTGGTTGCTTCATGGGTATAATTATAGCGGTTGTCCGCATTGGTCTGGGGCCTCTGCACAGGTGCCATTAGCCAAGACCACAGTGGATAACCCCTGTTGCCTCGGAACAGCCCCCCTCCCACACACACACACATACACACACGCACCCACTCCAGCACCCACGAGGTCGCACCTTGAATGTTTCGGGGACCGTCGAGTGTGCCAGGATAAATGCGTGATTCATGCTGCCCAGGTATTGGTCACACACCAACTACACACTCATGGAGTGGAAGCCCTTCCGGTTAATGAAGGGCACCCCCTCAGAAGCCGGTGCTCCCACAGAGACAACTATCTCACCCATCACCAGCTGAACCTAGGGCATGCCTGCAATGGCATTGAATCCCACTGCCCGGGCAAACTGACGGACTCCGTTAACATTGTAATTTATGTAGTGCGCCGCCCAGACATACTAGGCACCTGTGAGCGTATAGATGCACCTGTGTACAGAGTTCTGGGAGGTCCCTGACAGGTCCTGACTCAACACCTGGAAGATTAGAGGCGCCCCGTGCCAGGTATGAATGGGGCCAGGGATACACTGCGGAAGATAAAGTGTCAACAGGTCCTCAAACAACAGATGCTGCCAATACGCACGAGGTGTTACGCGAGTCGCTCTTCAACCCTCCTCCTCGCCTGTTCAGCCTCCTGTTACATATGGTCCACCAAGAGCAGCCGCTGCTCGTGCAGCCTGAGTGCGTCCACAAAATAGAATTCCAACCATTCGTGGCAAAACTCTGAAATTCATTTCCTGCAGGGCGCAAAGGCCAGACATGTTTGCTGGTAAGTAATCCTGTCCATCCAGGTCCAACAAGCTACAAATTACCACTGCAGTTCCTGTCCCCGCATGCATGACATTTTGAATTCCGCAATGCACTGCCGGCACCACTAGTGCCTGGCATAGTGGGAGGTCTCCAACCTTGCCACCCCTGTCAGCAGGGCTACTGATTGGCAGTACCAATGCCAGTGATACGCTCTAAAGCCTCTGGCTTTTGCCCTTTCGGTATTCGCCATGTGTGGGCGATGTGATGTCCCGTCAGCATGGTGACACCACCATGTGGGATGGGGGGATAACTGTTTGCAATCGACCGGCTCCACGCTTGGTGGTATGCATGTTGGCACCTGTTGGGACCATGGAAGTGGTGTGCTGTGGATCCTGTGTGCAACACAAGGTTCTGCCGACCAGTCTGGCTGCAGGATGGATGGAACAGCGGGAAGATAGGGCTTGGTGGTTAGTTAGTAGTATGACTGGTGGGCATCTTCCCTGACACGGTAGTGTGTTAGGGAGGATGATAAAGGCCACGGTGCCCTCTGCCCCTTCCCTGCTCCCCCTGCAGTGGGGCAGCGTCTCGGATGGTTGCACTAAGTGCCTGGTGGGCAACTGGCCGTGCTGCAGTACGCCCATCCCGTTGATTGGGTGGCTGGCATCAGAGGGTTCCTCGGTGGTCTCAGGTGGTGGACCTATACGGATAGTGGCATCCTGCACGTGTACAGGACACAATGGGCAGTCAGCCAAATGACTTGTTGCAGAATGCGACACTAGTGGTCCGTGCCGGGACACAACGCTACGGCTCATCTCCTGGTCACAGCTCGCTACTACCCCCGGTCCTGACAGACGCCCCTAGCCATCAGCACAACTGTCAGCCCAGTGTTGCGATTTTGAGAAATTTTCTTACCTCCTTTTGTTTGCAAATCACTGAACCGCGCCGGCGTCACTTCCGCCCGGCGGAGACCGAGAATGGTGGGAGGCCGGAGATGACTGTGTCAACTCCATTCATGATATGTTTTTTTTATATAAATGTTTTTTGTTCAGTTTTCATGTTTTATATTGAACAAATTACAAATTGTTAGAGAGAGAAAAAAAAAAGAACACGCAAAAATTAACATATATATTTCCAGGTGAGCATCTTCGTAGTAATAACTGTGGCCTCCCCCTTTTCGCCGGCATACATATTTTACATTCCCCAACATGTTTATTGGCATTTATTTAGTTTGGTTTTGGGCCTTAGCTAGCCATCAAACCCCCGTAACGAGCCCGTAGACCCCCCCCCCCCCCCTCCCCGCCGGCTACCTTCCCCCGACTATTCTTCCTCTTGTACGATGGCCACAAACAGGTCCCGGAACAATTGCATGAATGGCTCCCACGTTCTGTGGAAGCCGTCGTCCGACCCTCGGATGGCGAATTTGATTTTCTCAATTTGGAGAGAATCCGAGAGGTCGGCCAGCCAGTCGGATGCCAGCCAGCCAGTGCTGACAAACAGGATTCTACAGCAGGCGATCAGGGAGGCAAAGGCAAGGGCGTCCGCCCTCCTCCCCAGGAATAGATCTGGCTGGTCTGAAACCCCGAAGACCGCCACTATCGGGCATGGCTACACCCTCACCCCCGCCACTTTGGACATAGCCTCGAAGAAGGCTGTCCAGTACTCCACAAGTCTGGGGCAAGACCAGAACATGTGGGCGTGGTTGGCCGGGCCTCTTTGGCACCGCTCACATCTGTCCTCCACCTCCGGGAAGAACCTACTCATGCGGTTTCATTCATGATATGTTAACGCATGCTACTGTTCATTGTACTGGCACCGGGTGTTGAACGCCTTCGCGCTGCTAGAGAGGCACCGGAGCATAGAGGGCACGATTCTCCGCACCCGCGAAAAATCGCGAAGTTGGCGTCAAAAATGGGCGCGTTTGACGACGGTCGGGAAGGGTCTATTTCCCGACGTATTCACGTCCAGGGAATGGGCTAGGAACGCGGCCGCGTCAATCACGTGCGCGATGACGACGGAATGCGGCAACGATACAATCACGCCCACGTGACGCCACCCGACGCCGTAAAAAGGCGCGGGCGAGCACAGTATCTGTAGGCCATGATGTCGGAGCCCAGGAGAGCTGCACCTCGTTTTGTTGAAGCAGATGTGGATACGCTGCTCGATGCTGTCGAGCAGAGGAGGGGCATCATCTGCCCGCAGAGAGGGCATCGCCAACCTGCCAGCGCGGTGCGCCAGGCCTGGCATGAGGTGGGTGCTGCCGTCAGTGCTGTGGGGCAGACCCCTCGCTCAGCAGAGCAGTGCCGAAAAAAGCTTCACGACATCACCAGGGCTGCCAGGGTAAGTGCCAAGAAGGTGCCCCCTGGTCACAACCATACCTCCCCCTTAACTTAATCACCCACCTACCACCCTGGCACAGGGGGTGGAGGGGGGATTGGGGCATAGTTAGTTGAGAGTGGTTCACAAAGTTGTCACAGACCCAGCGCTCTGGCCCCCGTAGAGAGATGCAATCGTCTTATGACAACTTGACCCCCAAACTGTGCCAGTATCTGAACGGACTGCTGATACTTGCCGTATTGTAATGATCTACCCTCCCCCAACAGGCCAAGTCCGCTCACAACACCCGTGAGCGGCACCAGACTGGAGGGGGTTCGCCCAACCTGCACCCCCTCACCACCTTTGAGCAGAGGGCACTGGACCTTGTTGGGGGGTCTGGCACCCGGGATGTCGCACTATGCGAGGTTGGCGGAGCTGCAACAAGTGAGACAACCCTCCTTGACAAACACCCGCCCCTCCCCCATCCTCTGTCCCTTCACACACCCTGCCCACTTGGACACCTCCCCCATCCTCTGTCCCATCACACACCCTGCCCACTTGGACACCTCCCCATCCTCTGTCCCATCACACACCCTGCCCACTAGGATACCTCCCCCATCCTCTGTCCCTTCATACACCCTGCCCACTGGGATACATCCCCCATTCTCAATCCCTTCACACGCTGCCCACTGGGACCGTCCAGCGGCCTGCCAAGCAAATCTAAATAACCCTTCTCATTCTCTTCCCTAGGACGTGATGCCGAACGACCAGGGCCGTCTGGCTGCAGACGGACACAGGCATCTGCCCCCACCTCACCTGGGGCCAAACGACAGAGGGTGCCCGATCAGCGGGGAGTCCCATCCTCCCCAACCCAATCTGCGGAGCAGGACGCCCAGAGGGTGGCGATACCACAAGCCACGGAAATGGCCAGCGATAACCCTCTGGACTCTGAGCGGCCCCACACCATAGAGGAGGCGCTAAATTGTGACAACATCGGGCTTGCGGCACTGCTATCTCCCACACCATCCACCATCCCAGAGACACTCACCCCAGTGGGCCTATTTAGTGATGAGTCTCCTGGGCCACAGTCTGGTTCGCACATCACAGCTGAGCAGGTACAGCAGGTGGAGGTCGGAGCAACCGAGGGCCCGGACTCGCGGAGGCCAGACCAGGCCCAACATGCAGCTGGCTCCCAGACGTTTTCGGAGTTCCTGGAGTTTCTCAACCCACCCGCACAGCCGATGCCTCAAGAAACCCAGGATAACAATGACGGGATGAGGGCTGTCTTCCAGACTCTTCAGACGCTGTTAGAGGAGTCGAACCGCGTCCACGAGCAGGGAGTAGTGCCGCTCTTGGCAGTGACCCAGTCCAAAACCGCACGGGTGGCAATGGGTCAGGTTATGCAAGGCGTTGGGGTTAATGTCCATGCGTCATCCTCGGCCCTGGACAGGGTTGCCCTCTCACAGGCAGCAATGTGCCAGAGGCAAAACGACATTGCCGGCACCCTGCAGGCCTAGGGCCAGTATCACCAGGTCATGGCCCAGTCGCAGCAGTCAGTCGCCGAGAGCATCAACCACCTGACACATGTGCTGGATGGTGTCGTGCACACACAGGTTGAGGTCGCACAGTCCCTGGCGGGAATGTCTAACTCCCTGGACTCCGTGTCTGCAAACCTTCGGATCCTGGTCGATACCATTGCAGGCCTCCAGGACTGGCATCACCAGGTGTCGGCGGCACGACGGGCACCTCCCCGCTCGCACCTCTGTCCCAAAGTGAGGCCCGGGGGCCACCGGGCTCCCCGAGGGAGGAGGAGGTTTCGTGGCCCGTCCCATTAACTCCATCACGGGACGTCCCGGAATTCTCGGCCTCCCCCCGTCCCATCCCTGGTGCATCGGGTGGGCAGCAGCAGAGCAGGGTGGCACAATGTCACCCGAGACGCCCGCAGAGCAGCCTGGCCCATCAAGGCCGGGTCGCCTCAGGAAATGCTTGGCCAAGGAGAAACGAGTCGAGGGAGGCGATTCGCAGCAGTCCTCCTCCACTCCTGCTGTATCATCTGGGGAATCACTTAGACGAAGTGGTAGGGTCCGTAAGGCAACTAAGATAGACACTGAGTAAGTTGGCACGGGTGAAGGGCACAGTTTAGTTGTAGGGGCTAGGGCACCTGTTAATTATTGTTAACATTAAACGCACTGTTCCACCTTACTTGTAATACCGTGTGATTGTTCCACAGCCACAGGAATCGTGATGGTGACCGAGTGTCGCTGCGGTTGACGAGCGGTGAAACTTCGGTGCCGGGTGTGCAGTCCCTGCCCCTGTCCCACCCCCTCCCACAGCTCGTCCACGCGGGCACGTGATAGAGTGTCCGTGACGATCTCAGCAGCCACCAAGGTGGATGGTTCAGCTATTGCCATGGGTCAGACTCTCTCTAACGATTCTGAGCTCACAGCTCTTCGCAGAGCGGGCTGTCATCATTCCACATGGCACTGATCACACCCGCTGACACAGCCATCAATGTTGTGCCATACCGTCTGGACCCAGTGGTAAGGGTGATGTCTAAGTGGAGCAGTGTACACTGAGAGGGGGTTGGGGGGGGGCAGTTGTGGTGGTGGCAGTTGTGTGTTGACCCTCTGCACGACTAGTGATGCAGGTGGTGGTTTGATGTTCAGCGGGGACATCACATGCAATGCGAGAACCGTGCTGCCACCAAGGCGTTGCGTGCCATCTGTCCTCGCCGGGTCTGTCGTACCGCCTCCTGGACATCACCAGCACCTGGGTCGTGTCTGCGTGCTGCGCCTGCCACACCGCCAGCCTCCTCCTCCTCCTCCTCCCTCTCCTCCTCCTCCTCCCTCTCCTCCTCCCTCTCCTCCTCCTCCTCCTCCCTCTCCTCCTTCCTCTCCTCCTCCTCCTCCTCCTCCCTCTCCTCCTCCTCCTCCTCCTCTGTGCTGGTACCACTGCTACTGGCTTCTCCCTCCGCCTCCTCAGCCAGGGGGGAACGTCCCTCTGCATCGCGATGTTGTGCAGCGCACAGCAGACCACAACAATGCGAGTGACCCTGTCGGCCTGGTACTGCAGGGCCCCTCCGGAGCGGTCCAGGCACCTGAATCTCATCTTCAGGAGGCCAAGGCAGCGCTGCACCACACCCCTGGTTGCTGCATGGGCCTCGTTGTATCGTGTTTCCGCATTGGTCTGAGGCCTCCGTATAGGCGTCATCAGCCAAGACCTCAGCGGATAACCCCTGTCGCCTAGCAACCAGCCCCTCAGCCAGGGGGGAACGTCCCTCAAACATCGCAGGGATGAACGACTGCGCCAGTATGTAGGAGTCATGCATACTCCCTGAGAACCTTGCACAGACATTCATGATCCTCATGTGGGGGTCGCATACCACCTGGATATTCATGGAGTATGTTCCCCTCCTGTTTGTGAACACGTCCCTGTCCCCTGCAGGTGGACGCATGGGGACGTGAACACAATTGATTGCCCCCTGCACCCTCGGTATCCCGGCCACGCTGGCAAATCCACGAGCTCATGAGTCTTGACTTGCTTGGTCCTCGGGAAAGGTGATGTAGCAGTCCGCGATGGCATAGAGGGCGTCGGTCACATCCCGGATGCACCTGTGCACCGATGACTGGGAGATCACGGAGAGGTCCCCGCTCGGAGACTGGAAGGAGTCGGTAGCATAGAAGTTAAGAACGACTGTCACCTTGATGGTAACCGGGATCGCGTGTCCTCCCCCCTTTGCACGTGGGGCGAGGTGCGCCACGAGGTGACAGATATGTATCACCGTCCGCCTACGCAGCCGGAGTCTCCTGCTGCAGGTGAAGTCCGTCATTGTTAGGAAAGAGACCCGGACACGGTACACCCTCGGCCTTAATCGTCGCCTCTGGCGCCGTGGCTGCACCCTCACTCTCTCCTCTTCCTCCTCCTCCTCCTCCTCACCATGCTGCTCGACGACTGGCAACTCCTCGGCCCTTCCCTCTGCTGCTGCAGCTGGCCCTGCATCCACTGCGGGTTGTGGGTGTGGATGCTGCTGCATCGCCAAATGCAGTGCAGCGGCCCCAACCACTGCGCAGAACATAGCCGTTCTGTTCACAGACATTGTGCTAACCTACAGAAGGGTGGTGGGGCAGAGAAACGGGACATGTTAGACGGAGGTTAGTCGACAACTCGGCAGCAGCCAGCCACAGGATACCTGTGTGTCCCGGTGGCCTGGACGCGCTGCTGACACGCGGGCAGCCTAACCCCTGGTCACTTTCTACATCCAACGGCCAGTAAACTGTGTCCTCCTCACCGGTGTGTCAGTGGCCTGTGGCCGTAAGCCACAGGGCAACCAGCGGCCTTGTCCTTGTGACCAGCACGCCATGGCATGCTGGCAGACATTTTGTTACGGGGTTGGACGGCTCACTCGCTCACTCTCTACCTAACAACCCCCACTCCCTCTCCCACCCTCCATCTCCCCCTCCGCCTCCCCCACTCCCCCCCTCCGTCTCCCCCACTCACCCCTCCGTTCTCAGGGATGCCTTCCCCGTTGTGCCAGACTCGAGCGGTGCGCTGAGCGGTGCGCTGAACGGTGCGCTGAGCGGTGCGCTGAGCGGTGCGCTGAGCGGTGCGCTAACCTCCTGGAATCAGTCGTCAGCCAGCACGACTGGTTGACGAACTTAAAAAGCAGGTGTGTTTCACGCCGTGTAAACAGTGCCCGATTAAGTCGGGACTTCGGCCCATCCGGGCCGGTGAATAGCGGAGGGGGCAATTAGTAGCGATTCTGGTCGTGTCGGGGGCGTAATAGAGGCGTTTGGCGGGAATGGCGACTTGGAGATTTTGCGGGGTTCGGAGAATAGCGGGAGGGCATCGGACCAGCGGCGCCGTAAAAATTTGCGACGCCTGCTATTCTCCGCCCCGTCGTGAGTGCGGAGAATCGCGCCCCAGGTCCCGGTAACTTTGGAATTAAAAGGCGTTGAAAAAGAAAAGAGGGTGAAGGAGGGAGCAAATGTTGATTTCAGATGATCGGAAGCCGGTGCAGACTCGATGAGCCGAATAGCCTTCTTCTGCACTGTAAATTCTACTGTAAATTCTATGAAGTGTTCCTATGCACAATGCAGAGTGCAAAACTCAAGGGACAACAAGGCGTTAGGTGGAGTCCAATTCTGTTGAGTATTTATTTCAAGATATTTTCTGTATCTTAATGATGAAAACGTTATGCTGTTACATCAGTTTGATGATGTCACAAACGGAGTACATTATAGTTACGATCAACTTTCCCGCCTCAAGGAATAACTTCCGTTTCGTTGCTGTAAAGTAGCCTTGTCATTTTCATAACTTTGATCCGTGGTCTGACCTGGAGAATTGTGCCAGCGAGAGCGATCTGCACTCTCCATAGTTTGAAATGGCAAGAGGAGAGGGGAATTGACTTCATTCGGGCCTTTCTGAGTCTTTGAATTTCAGTATCAATTTCACTCGCACCGTTAACACGTTGAAAGCTGAGATCTTTCGTTCTTTGAGCAGTGAGGGTGTCAAGGAAAGTGCGAATAGTCACGGCTACTTCGCACTCTCTGGGCATGCATATTTCATGGCGGAAACGGAGAGATAAAACGAGATGCAGAGGGTGGTGGGCGCAGAAAGGGACTCAGATTCGAATGTTATTGCCACAATGCTGGCTTGTACAGTATTTGTTTTACTTCCCTATTTTCCCTTGATAAGAGGGTGGGGACTCTCCTGCAGCTGCTACCAATGGTGTAGGTGCACACACATTGTTCTTTCAGCTGGACACTGCCCGAGGGATATACGTTTAGCAACTCCATTTGTCTCATTAATTGGAAGGCTCTGGATTAAAAACAGTTTGCGAAGAACGCCGACCTGTTCAGAAAAGAACCAGGAAACGAGTGTGGTCAACAAAGAACACATTAAGAAATACAGGGATGTTAGTGCGGAAAATTGTGAGGATATAACTAATATGGTTGAATGTCTTCGGAGCAGAAGGCGACAATTCGGTTTTTTAAACCTTCTGTTTCATTCCCACTTTCGTATCAGCTTTACCATATTCTTTTTTTTTTAAATAATTTTTATTGAGAAATTTTGATTTTATACAACATTGACGCACCTTAGTAAAATACCGAAAATAACAATAATATTAACAATCATATACATTCGCCCCATCCCCATGAACAACCCAGCATTTTAACAACAACGCAAATTAACACACTATAAAGTTACAGAATAAACACTACAATAATGCACCCCCCCCCCCCCCCCCCACCCGCCGGGTTGCTGCTGCTATTGACCCAGTTACCTATCTCTGAGCCAGGAAGTCCAGAAAAGGCTGCCATCGTTTATAGAACCCTTGTATTGATCCTCTCAGGGCAAATTTGACCTTTTCCAATTTTATAAATCCCGCCATGTCACTGATCCAGGTCTCCACACTTGGGGGCCTTGCATCCTTCCATTGTAACAGAATCCTTCGACGGGCTACTAGGGACGCAAAGGCCAGACACCGGCCTCTTTCGCCTCCTGCACTCCCGGCTCTACCGCAACTCCAAAAATCGCGAGTCCCCACCCTGGTTTGACCCTGGATCCAACCACCCTCGACACCGTCCCCGCCACCCCCTTCCAGAATTCTTCCAGTGCTGGGCATGCCCAGAACATATGGGCGTGGTTCGCAGGACTCCCCGAACATCTGGTGCACCTGTCCGCACCCCCGGAGAACCTACTCATCCTAGTCCCGGACATGTGGGCCCGGTGCAGCACCTTAAATTGGATGAGACTAAGCCTCGCACATGAGGAGGAAGAGTTGACTCTCTCCAAGGCATCCGCCCAAGTCCCGTCCTCTATCTACTCCCCGAGTTCCTCCTCCCATTTAGCCTTCAGCTCCTCCACTGACGACTCCTCCACCTCCTGCATTACCTTATAGATGTCAGACACCTTCCCCTCTCCTACCCACACCCCCGAAAGCACTCTGTCCATCGTCCCCTGCGAGGGCGGCAAAGGGAATCCCTCTACCTGTCGCCTAGCAAACGCCTTTACCTGCAGGTATCTGAACATGTTCCCCTGGGGAAGGCCAAATTTATCTTCCAGTTCCCCCAGGCCCGCAAACCTCCCGCCAATAAACAGGTCCCTCAATTTGCTGATGCCCGCCCTTTGCCACCCCCTGAATCCCCCATCCGTGTTCCCCGGGATGAACCGATGGTTGCCACCCAGTGGAGCCTCCATCGAGCCCCCTGTTTCCCCCCAATGCCGTCTTCATTGTTCCCAGATTCTTAGGGTCGCCGCCACCACCGGGCTCGTGGTAAACCTCTTAGGGGAGAGCGGCAACGGTGCCGTTACCATGGCACCCAGGCTCGTACCTCTACATGACGCCATCTCCATTCTTTTCCACGCCGCCCCTCCCCCCTCCATCACCCATTTACGCACCATTGACACATTGGCTGCCCAATAGTACCCCAGAAGGTTGGGCAGTGCCAGCCCACCTCCATCCCTTCCTCGCTCCAGGAACACCCTCCTCACTCTCGGAGTCCCATGTGCCCACACAAAACTCAGAATACTGCTAGTCACTCTCCTAAAGAAGGCCCTGGGGATAAATATGGGCAGGCACTGAAAAAGGAACAAGAACCTCGGAAGCACTGTCATTTTGACGGACTGCACCCTCCCCGCCAACGACAATGGCAGCATGTCCCACCTCCTGAACTCCTCCTCCATCTGATCTACCAGCCTGGTAAAGTTATGCTTGTGGAGAGTCCCCCAGTCCCTGGCCACTTGCACCCCCAGGTACCTAAAGTTCTCCCCTGCCCGCCTAAGCGGGAGCCTACCAATTCCTTCCTCCTGGTCTCCAGGGTGCACCACAAACACCTCGCTCTTGCCTAAGTTTAATTTATAACCTGAGAAGGTCCCAAACTCGGCTAGTAACTCCATCACTCCCGGCATCCCTCCCACCGGGTCCGCCACATACAGTAACAGGTCATCGGTATACAACGACACCCTATGTTCCTCTCCACCTCGCACCAAGCCTCTCCACCTCTCTGAATCTCTCAATGCCATCGCCAGCGGCTCGATTGCCAGTGCAAACAACAAGGGGGACAGGGGGCAACCCTGCATGGTCTCTCGGTAAAGCCGGAAGTACTCCGAACTCCTCCTATTCGTGGCCACGCACGCCATCGGGGCCTCATATAGCAGCCTCACCCATCTAATAAACCCTTCACCAAATCCAAACCTCCCCAACACCTCCCATAAGTACCCCCACCACTCTATCGAAGGCCTTCTCCGCATCCAGTGCCACCACTATCTCTGCCTCCCCCTCAATCGCCGGCATCATAATGACATTCAGCAATCTCCGCACATTCGTGTTCAGCTGCCTTCCCTTCACAAAACCTGTCTGGTCCTCGTGCACACAGTCCTCTATCCTGGTGGCCAGGATTTTTGCCAGCACCTTAGCGTCCACGTTGAGGAGAGATATGGGCCTGTATGAACCACACTGCTGGGGGTCCTTGTCCTTCTTTAAAATTAACGAGATCAGCGCCCGTGACATCGTCGGGGGCAAAGTCCCCCCCTCCCACGCTTCATTGAGTGTTCGCACCAGCAAGGGGCCCACTAGATCCACAAACTTTTTATAAAATTCCACCGGGAACCCATCCGGCCCCGGTGCCTTCCCTGACTGCATCTGCCCGATCCCTTTAACTAGCTCCTCCAGCTCAATCGGCGCACCCAGCCCCTCCACCTTCTCCTCCTGCACCTTCGGGAAAGAAAGCCCGTCCAGAAACCTCTCCATTCCCCTCCTCTCCCCCGTTGGCTCCGACCGGTACAGTTCCCCGTAAAAATCCTTGAAGACCTCATTCACCTCTACCCCCTTCCGCACCACATTACCACTCTCATCTCTCACTCCAGCAATCTCCTTAGCCGCATCCCGCTTACGCAGCTGATGAGCCAGCATCCTACTCGCCTTTTCACCATGTTCGTACACTGCCCCTTGTGCCTTCCTCCACTGTGCCTCCGCCTTTCTAGTGGTCAGCAAATCAAATTTAGCCTGCAGGCTGCGCCTCTCCCCCAACAGTCCCTCCTCTGGTGCCTCTGCATACCTCCTGTCCACCTCCAGCATCTTTCCCACCAGTCTATCCCTCTCACTCTTCTCGCTCCTCTCCCTGTGTGCCCGGATGGATATCAGCTCCCCACGAATTACTGCCTTCAGGGCTTCCCAGACCATCCCCACCTGAACCTCCCCCGTATCATTCACCTCAAGGTACCCCTCAATACTTGCCCGGACCCTCCTACACACCTCCTCCTCCGCCAACAACCCCACATCCAACCGCCACAACGGACGTTGGTCTCGCACCTCTCCCATCTCCAACTCTATCCAATGCGGAGCGTGGTCGGAGATTGCAATGGCCGAATACTCGGCCTCCTCCACTCTCGGAATCAGTCCCCTACTCACCACGAAGAAATATATCCGAGAGTAGACCCTATGTACGTGGGAGAAGAAAGAGTACTTGCGTGCCCTCGGCCTCACAAACCTCCATGGATCCACTCCACCCATCTGATCCATAAACCCTCTCAGTACCTTGGCCGCCGCCGGCCTCCTACCCGTCCTAGAGCTGGACCGATCCAGTGAAGGATCCAACACCGTATTAAAGTCCCCCCCTATGATCAGACCTCCCGCCTCCAGATCCGGGATCCGTCCCAACATACGCCTCATAAAGCCCGCATCGTCCCAATTTGGGGCATACACACTAGCCAGTACCACCTTCTCTCCTTGTAGCCTGCCCCTAACCATCACATACCTACCCCCCTTATCCGCCACCACCTCCGATGCCTCAAACGACACATTTTTCCCCACCAGAATCGCCACTCCCCGGTTCCTCACATCCAACCCCGAGTGGAAAACCTGCCCCACCCATCCCTTCCTCAGGCGGACCTGGTCCGCCACCCTCAGGTGGGTCTCCTGAAGCATTGCCACATCCGCCTTTAGCCCCTTCAGCTGAGCCAGTACCCTCGACCGCTTCACCGGCCCATTCAACCCTCTCACATTCCAGGTGACCAACCGGATCCGAGGGCGTCCCGCCCCCCTCCCCCGTCGAGTAGCCATAGCCCGTCGACTGCCCGCCCCAGGCCAGCACCCCCTGCTCGACCCCGTCCCCATAGCGACAACCCCTCACCTCTGTCCCCCCAGCCCCCACCAGCTCCTTCTTGACCCTACCAGCAGCAACCTGGTATTCCCCTTTCCTCCCCCCCCCTCCCTTCCCCCCCAGGCTAGGAACCCTCCCAGCCGCGAACCGTCCTCCATTGTACTTCCGTGGGTCAGCTAACTTCTGCTGACCCCGGAAACTCCCGCCAATAGCCCGACCCCTCCCGAAGTGGGATCATCCCCCAATCTATCCCTCCTCCTGGCACCGCTCCAGTGCGGGGAAGAACCAGTTAAGGCCCCGCCTCCCCCGTCACCATCTCCACCCCCCAGCCCCGCAGCACGGGAAACCAGAGGAAAGCCCACGCTTTCGCACTGCCCCACCACACCCTTCTGACGCAGCTCCCAAATATCAGCCCCACTCCATACCCCCACTCCGGCATAGAATACAACATACCCCCCCGACCCTCCCCTCAAGATACACAGCCCAAACAATGTCCCACAGCACAAAAACAAAAACATAGCAGAACAACCCCTCCGTAAATAACCATATCAAAATTGCAAAAGTACTAAAACAAGAAGAAAACAACAGAAGAAAAAGAGAACACAGCAACAGCAGAATCCAGCACTAATATCTTACAGCCGACCTCGCAACCCCCAACCCCTAGTTCAAGTCCAGTTTCTCCGTCTGCACGAAGGCCCACGCCTCCTCCGGGGAATCGAAATAATGGTGCCGATCCAAATAAGTTACCCACAGGCGCGCGGGCGGCAACATTCCGAACTTTATCTTTTTTCTATAAAGCACCTCTTTCGTCCGATTAAATCCGGACCGCCGCTTAGCCACCTCCGCACTCCAGTCCTGGTAGATCCGCACTACCCCATTCTCCCAATTGCTGCTCTTCACCTTCTTGGCCCAGCGCAGCACGCACTCCCGATCACTGAACCGGTGGAACCTCACCAGCACCGCACGCGGGGGTTCATCTTCCTTGGGCCTCCTGGCCAGCACCCTGTGCGCTCCCTCCAGCTCCAAGGGCAGATGGAGAGATCCGGCCCCCACTAGCGAATTCAGCATTACAGCCACATAGGCTGTCAGGTCCGATCCCTCCAGCCCCTCTGCAAGGCCCAAGATCCGCAGGCTTTTCCGCCTCATGCGGTGATCCAGCTCCTCAAAGCGTTCCTGCCACTTCTTGTGGAGTGCTTCGTGCCCCTCCACCTTACTCACGAGGACCACGGCCTCCTCCTCTCGTTCAATGGCCTGCGTCTGCAACTTCTTGATGGCAGCACCCTGGGTGGACTGAATCTCTGACAGCCTTCTGTTCGTTTCCTGCAGAGAGCTCAGTACTTCATCCTTGAATTCTTTAAAGCAGCGCAGGAGATCAGTTTGTTGCTCCTGGGCCCACAGCCTCCAATCCTCTGGGGCTCCTCCGGTGGCCATCTTGGATCCCTTCCCCCGTTTCTTCTGAGGAGCTGCTGCTGTTTTTTCCCCCTTTCCACTCCAAGTTCGAGTCATGGACTGCAGGGAAAGTCGTTCAGCACACCTTCCCCCACCGGGAGACGTCGAAAAATTTCCGTTTTGGGCTCTCAAAAGAGCCGAAAAATCTCTTTAAAACGGGATCTTCCAAATGTGTGGCTTACTGATCCATCACAGCCACCGGAAGTCCAGCTTTACCATATTCAATTACATGATCATCATTAATTTCTGAGAAATGGAATTCCAGAAACTAACGGCATTTAGAGTGAAGATGATATTCACCTCCTCTCCGTCTTGAAAGGGAGGCTTCTTGGGCGCGATTCTCCCGACTCTTGAAAAATCGGGAAATCGGCGGGAATAACGGGGGCGTTTCACGACGGTCGGGAAGGGTCCATTTCGCGACGTATTCACTTCCGGGAAATGGGCTAGTAACGCGGCCGCGTCAATTACATGCAACATTACGAAGCAACGCGGCGACGACACGAACACGCCCATGCGACGCCACCCGACACCATAAAAAGGTACGGGCGAGCACAGAATCTGTCGGCCACGATGTCGCAGCCCAGGAGAGCTGCCCCTCTGTTTGTAGAGGCTGGTGGACGTGCTGCTCGATGCCGTCGAGCAGAGGAGGGGCATCATCTGCCCGCGTAGAGAGCATCGCCAACCTGCCAGAGCGGTATGCCAGGCCTGGTGTGAGGTGGCTGCTGCTGTTAGTGCTGTGGGGCAGACCCCTCGCTCTGCAGAGCAATGCATGAAAAAGCTGCACGACCTCACCAGGGCTGCCAGGGTAAGTGCCAAGAGGATGCCCCCTGGTCACAACCATCCCTCCCCCTTAACTTAATCACCCACCTGCCCCACTGGCACGGGGGGGAGGGGGATTGGGGCAGAATTATTTGATGGTGGTCCACAAAGTTGTCACAGACCAAGCACTCTGGCCTCCGTGGAGAGATGCAATGGTCTTATGACAACTTCACCCCCAAACTGTGCCAGTATCTGAACGGACTGCTGATACCTGCCGTATTGTAATGATCTACCTATGTACCCTCCCCCAACAGGCCAAGTCCGCTCACAACACCCGTGAGCGGCACAAGACTGGAGGGGTTCGCCCAACCTGCACCCCCTCACCACATTTGAGCTGAGGGCACTGGACCTTGTGGAAGGGTCTGCCACCCGGGAAGTCGCGCTATGCGAGGTTGGCGGAGCTGCAACAAGTGAGACAACCCTCCTTGAAAAACACCCACCCCTCCCCATCCTCTGTCCCTTCACACACCCTGCCCACTTGGACACCTCCCCATCCTCTGTCCCTTCACACACCCTGCCCACTTGGACACCTCCCCCATCCTCTGCCCCTTCACACACCCTGCCCACTTGGACACCTCCCCCATCCTCTGTCCCTTCACACACCCTGCCCACTGGGACACCTCCCCCATCCTCTGTCCCTTCACACACCCTGCCCACTGGGACACCTCCCCCATCCTCTGTCCCTTCACACACCCTGCCCTCCTTGACAAACACCCACCCCTCCCCCATCCTCTGTCCCTTCACACCCTGCCCACTGGGATACCTCCCCCATCCTCTGTCCCTTCACACACCCTGCCCACTGGGATACCTCCCCCATCCTCTGTCCCATCACACACCCTGCCCACTTGGACACCTCCCCCATCCTCTGTCCCTTCACACACCCTGCCCACTTGGACACCTCCCCCATCCTCTGTCCCTTCACACGCTGCCCACTGGGACTGTCCAGCGCCCGGCCGAGCAAATCTAAATAACCCGTCTCATTCTCTTCCCTAGGACGTGATGCCGAACGACCAGGGCCGTCTGGCTGCAGACGGACACAGGCATCTGTCCCCACCTCACCTGGGGACGAACGACAGAGGGTGCCTGATCAGCAGGGAGTCCCATCCTCCCCAACTCAATCTGCGAAGCAGGACGCCCAGAGGGTGGCGATACCACAAGCCACAGAAATGGCCAGCGATAACCCTCCGGACTCTGAGCGGCCCCACACCATAGAGGAGGCGCTAAATTGCGAAAACATCGGGCTTGCGGTACTGCTATCTCCCACACCACCCATCATCCCAGAGACACTCACCCCAGTGGGCCTATTTAGTGATGAGTCCCCTAGGTCACAGTCTGGTTCGCAAATCACAGCTGAGCAGGTACAGCAGGTGGAGGTCGGAGCAACCGAGGGCCCGGACTCGCGGAGGCTAGACCAGGCCCAGCATGCAGCTGGCTCCCAGACGTTTTCGGAGTTCCTGGAGTTTCTCAACCCACCCGCACAGCCGATGCCTCAAGAAACCCAGGGAAACAATGACGGGATGAGGGCTGTCTTCCAGACTCTGCAGATGCTGTTAGAGGAGTCGAACCGCGTCCACGAGCAGGGAGTGGTGCCGCTCATGGCAGAGACCCAGGCCGACACCACACGGGTGGCATCCGCGGTGGAGGCAATGGGTGAAACGGTTTCTGCGATGGGTCAGGTTATGCAAGGCGTTGGAGTTAATGTGCACACATCATCCTCGGCCCTGGACAGGGTTGCCCTCTCACAGGCAGCAATGTGCCAGAGGCAAAACGACATTGCTGGCGCCCTGCAGGCCATGGCCCAGTCTCACCAGGTCATGGCCCAGTCGCAGCAGTCAGTCGCCGAGAGCATCAACCACCTGACACATGTGCTGGATGGCGTCGTGCACACACAGGTTGAGGTCGCACAGTCCCTGGCGGGAATGTCTAACTCCCTGGACTCCGTGTCTGCAAACCTTCGGATCCTGGTCGATACCGTTGCAGGCCTCCAGGACTGGCATCGCCAGGTGTCGGGGGCACGACAGGGCACCTCCCCGCTCTCACCTCTGTCCCAAAGTGAGGCCCGGGGGCCACCGGGCTCCCCGAGGGAGGAGGAGGTTTCGGGGACCGTCCCATTAACTCCATCACGGGACGTCCCGGAATTCTCGGCCTCCCCCCGTCCCATCCCTGGTGCATCGGGTGGGCAGCAGGCAGAGCAGGGAGGCACAACGTCACCCGAGATGCCCGCAGAGCAGCCTGGCCCATCAAGGCCGGGTCGCCCCAGGGAGCGCTTGGCCAAGGAGAAACGAGTCGAAGGGGACGATTCGCAGCAGTCCTCCTCCACTCCTGCTGTATCATCTGGGGAATCACTTAGACGTAGTGGTAGGGCCCGTAAGGCAACTAAGATAGACACTGAGTAAGTTGGCACGGGTGAAGGGCACAGTTTAGTTGTAGGGGCTAGGGCACCTGTAAATAATTGTTAACATTAAACGCACTGTTCCACCTTACTTGTAATACCGTGTGATTGTTCCACAGCCACAGGAATCGTGATGGTGACCGAGTGTCGCTGGGGTTGACGAGCGGTGAAACTTCGGTGCCGGGTGTGCAGTCCCTGCCCCTCCCCCCAACCCCTCCCACAGCTAGCCCACGTGGGCACGTGACAGAGAGTCCGTGACGATCTCAGCAGCCACCAAGGTGGATGGTTCAGCTATTGCCATGGGTCAGACTCTCTCTAACGATTCTGACCTCACAGCTCTTCGCAGAGCGGGCTGTCATCATTCCACATGGCACTGATCACACCCGCTGACACAGCCATCAATGTTGTGCCATACCGTCTGGACCCAGTGGTAAGGGTGATATCGAAGTGGAGCACTGTGCACTGAGAGGGGGTGGGGGGGGGGAGCTGTGGTGGTGGCAGTTGTGTGTTGACCCTCTGCACGACTAGCGATGCAGGTGGTGGTTTGGTGTTCAGCGGGGACGTCACATGCG
Organism: Scyliorhinus canicula; assembly: GCF_902713615.1. Lineage (NCBI taxonomy): Eukaryota > Metazoa > Chordata > Chondrichthyes > Carcharhiniformes > Scyliorhinidae > Scyliorhinus > Scyliorhinus canicula. The sequence goes on along the minus strand of NC_052158.1, from coordinate 46,630,360 downwards.
ACGCGTGAACCATGCTGCCAGCAAGGCATCGCGTGCCTGCCGTCCTCGCCGGGTCCGTCGTACCGCCTCCTGGACATCACCAGCACCTGGGTCGTGTCTGCGTGCTGCGCCCACGACTCCGCCAGCCTCCTCCTCCTCCTCCCTCTCCTCCTCCTCCTCCCTCTCCTCCTCCTCCTCCTCCTCCTCCTCCTCTGTGCTGGCACCACTGCCACTGGTTTCTCCCTCCGCCTCCTGCAGCAGGTCATCTCCCCTCTGCATCACGATGTTGTGCAGCGCACAGCAGACCACAACAATGCGAGCGACCCTTTCAGCCTGGTACTGCAGGGCCCCTCCGGAGCGGTCCAGGCACCTGAATCTCATCTTCAGGAGGCCAAGGCAGCGATCCACCACACCCCTGGTTGCTGCATGGGCCTCGTTATATCGTGTTTCCGCATTGGTCTGAGGCCTCCATATAGGCGTCATCAGCCAAGACCTCAGCGGAAAACCCCTGTCGCCTAGCAACCAGCCCCTCAGCCGGGGGGATGTCCCTCAAACATCACAGGGATGAACGACTGCGCCAGTATGTAGGAGTCATGCACACTCCCTGGGAACATTGCACAGACGTTCATGATCCTCATGTGGGGATCGCATACCACCTGGATATTCATGGAGTATGTTCCCCTCCTGTTTGTGAACACGTCCCTGTCCCCTGCAGGCGGGCGCATGGGGACGTGAACACAATTGATTGCCCCCTGCACCCTCGGTATCCCGGCCACGCAGGCAAATCCACGAGCTCGTGAGTCTTGACTTGCTTGGTCATCGGGAAAGGTGATGTAGATGTCAGCGATGGCATAGAGGGCGTCGGTCACATCCCGGATGCACCTGTGCAGCGATGACTGGGACATCCCGGAGACGTCGCCGCTCGGAGACTGGAAGGAGCCGGTAGCATAGAAGTTAAGAGCAACCGTCACCTTGATGGCAACCGGGATCGCGTGTCCTCCCCCCATTCCACGTGGGGCGAGGTGCGCCACGAGGTGACAGATATGTATCACGGTCCGCCTACGCAGCCGGAGTCTCCTCCTGCAGGTGATGCCCATCATTGTTAGAAAGAGACCCGGACACGGTACACCCTCGGCCTTGGTCGTCGCCTCTGGCGCCGTGGCTGCACCCTCACTCTCTCCTCTTCCTCCTCCCCCTCCTCCTCCTCACCATGCTGCTCGACGACTGGCAACTCCTCGGCCCTTCCCTCTGCTGCTGCAGCTGGCCCTGCATCACTGCGGGTTGTGGGTGTGGATGCTGCTGCATCGCCAAATGCAGTGCAGCGGCCCCAACCACTGCGCAGAACATAGCCGTTCTGTTCACAGACATTGTGCTAACCTACAGAAGGGTGGTGGGTGCAGAGAAACGGGACATGTTAGACAGAGGTTAGTCGACAACTCGGCAGCCGCCAGCCACGGGATACCTGTGTGTCCCGGTGGCCTGGACGCGCTGCTGACACACGGGCAGCCTAACCCCTGGTCACTTTCTGCATCCAACGGCCAGTAAACTATGTCCTCCTCAGGGGTGCGTCAGTGGCCTGTGGCCGTAAGCCACAGGGCAAACAGCGGCCTTGTCCTTGTGTCCGGCACGCCATGGCATGGTGGCAGACATTTTGTTACGGGGTTGGACGCTCACTCGCTCACTCTCTACCTAACAACCCCCACTCCCTCTCCCCCTCTATCTCCTCCCTCCGTCTCCCCCACTCCCCCCTCCGTCTCCTCCACTCCCCCCCATCTCCCCCACTCCCCCCCTCCATCTCCCCCACTCCCCCCTCTGTCTCCCCCACTCCCCCCTCCATCTCCCCCACCCCCCTCCGTCTCCCCCACTCCCCCCTCCATCTCCCCCATTCCCCCTCCGTCTCCCCCACTCCCCCCTCCATCTCCCCCACTCCCCCCTCCGTCTCCCCCACTCCCCCCCGCTCTGGACCCCCCTCCCGTTCTCAGGGATGCCTTCCCTGTTGTGGCCAGACTCAAGCGGTGCGCTGAGTGGTGCGCTAACCTGGAAGCAGTCGTCAGCCAGCACGACTGGTTGACGAACTTAAAAAGCAGGTGTGTTTCACGCCGTGTAAACAGTGCACGATTAAGTCGGGACTTCGGCCCATCCGGGCCGGTGAATAGCGGGGGGGGCGGGGCAATTAGTAGCGATTCTAGTCGTGTCGGGGGCGTAATGGAGGTGTTTGGCGGGAATGGCGACTCGGAGTTTGTGCGGGGTTCGGAGAATAGCGGGAGGGCGTCGGACCAGCGTCGCCGTAAAAATTTGCGCCACCCACTATTCTCCGCCCCGTCGTGAGTGCGGAGAATCGCGTTGTGTTTCAACTGTGTCGCCTGATTCCAGTCTTCACCATAAGAGCAAATTTCATTCCGGTGTCCACCCTATGAAATTCTCTTACAATAATATTCTTCAATATTTGACCGCTCTGTCTGCTAAACGCCTAGGGCAATCTGCCCACTCTAGTCAATATTAATTCATTAAGTATTCATCCCAGGAGAAAGCCGCGTGAAATTCTCTGAACTGATTCTCATGCATTTATAGTATATTGCAAAGGAGGTGAGCAAAAATGTACACAACTATCCAGTTGTGGTCTCACCATGCCCCCAGACAGTTGCAATAAAAAGGCTGTGAATCATCGACGAATTTAGTAGCCATTAGTTTGGAAACTAGCGAATGTAACTTCTTCATTTCCAAAAGAGCAGGATCCAAAACTTGGAATAATTTAGAACACATTAGAACACATAGATTAACATTTACCTCAGATAAAATAGTAAGAAGTCTTACAACACCAGGTTAAAGTCCAAAAGGTTTGTTTCAAACACTAGCTTTTGGAGCACTGCTCCTTCCTCAGGGTGGACTTTAACCTGGTGTTGTAAGACTTCTGACTGTGCTTCATCCAGTCCAACGCCGGAATCTCCACATCATTAGATAAAATACAAGAAGTTATTTTGAAGAATGACAAAGCATGCAAATGAAACTTTGAATTCAGGGGAATCATAGAATTTCTTAACAGGCAAAGTCGACATTGTTTTGTGAAAGGACATCATGTTTAACCAATTTACCCGATTTCTTCGAAGAGGTAACTTGTGCCATGGGCAAAGAGGAAACGGTAATATATTTTCTTTATTCACTTGTGGGATGTGGATCCTGCTGGCTCACTTGACCATTTCAGAGGCTTTCAAAGTGTGAACATTCCGTCAGGCAAATTTTAATGTGTAACTGGAATCATGTGTGCTTAAGTTCTCTTTAACTTTTTGATAAAGGTTCGAATTGAATGTTTTCTATACAAAAAGTGTATCTGGGGTTTGCGGCTTCTGAATGCGGTAATCTTTTATTCACGTTATCAGAATAGAAAAGAGGTGATGCGTGGACTACGTTTCCCTGGGGAATTTGTTTGTGTCATAACTCACATCTGCTGGATCATCTAAACGTGGAAGTTTTTGAAAACCTCCCCACAGGACAAGACACAGGTGGAGTCCAAGAATAATAGAAGGCGAAGAAGTGAATATGGGTAGTTATCTTAAAACATTAAGTTTCAATAGAGCAACAGAAGGTACTAGGAAGCCTATGGGAATAAAAAAAAACTGTCGTGACCCGTTGAAAACTTCCAAAATTCCGCAAGTTGAGGAAAGGCCCCAGGAAATTGATAAACAGTAAATGGATGAAAGGAGACAAACAGAACGCAGCAGACTATACAGTCGTTCACCACACAACTGTCATTGGGACATGTCTTATCGATTTTTTAAAATCAACTCCGTGTTCGGAGGTTCCAAAATTCGCGGCAATCAAACCACCCATTTCTTGCAAATACCCCATCTGCTCGGACCCTCACTGCACCCCAGACAGCACCTCAGGCACACTGATCCTAAAGAGAAGCAAGACGCGGATATGAATCAGTGAGTAATGCAAGAAGTTTTATTTCCGATAACAGCCCATTATTCAACCAGCAGTAACAGGGCTCTTGCGGGCTAAAGAATTAAACGGAACCTTATTTTTTATGAGAAAATATATGTTTCATTAATAACATGTTGACATCTGGCAGGAAGGGATGATAGTTGAAGTGTTGGACTTTCTTGCAGCACTGAAACAAGTGTCTGCAAAAAGCCTGTGGTAGAGCATTCTCATTCCATCTGCAAATGTATGCGCGACAAACTCCTCCAGTGAACCGACAGGCGATAGGAAGTTCTGAAATAAGCGAATGATTTGTGTACTGACGCAGAGAGAATAATGAGAAAACATAAAGCTTAATCCGCTATCGCTGTCTCTGACTCTGGGTCAGACATTTACTTTAAGTATTCTCTAATGAATAAAAAAACATTCGGCTCTACTCCGGAATTGTACAGAGTCATTCTCTGTCATGAAGCAGAGCGCACAGGAATTGTCTCAGGGGGCAAACCATCACAATTACTGACAATGAATCATTTCACCCTTGTCTTTTTTTAAAATATATTTAGAGTAGCCAATTCGTTTTTGCCAATTAAGCTGCAATTTAGTGTGGCCAATCAACCTAACCTGCACTTCTTTGGGTTGTGGGGGTGAAACCCACGCAGACACAGGGAGAATGCGCAAACTCCCCACAGACAGTGACGTGGGATCGAACCCGGGTCCTCAGTGCCATAGGCAGCAGCGCTAAACACTGTGCCACCATGCCGCCTCAATTCACCCTTGTTACATCTACTTAATCCATCTTCTCACGTTCCGTCTCTATGAAAGTTGCAATGTTAATCCGCGTAAATTAAACCTGTTTGAAACATTTTACTCTCAATTCCCTCCTGTCATGTTATGAAAAATTAACTCCTGTCTGGGGCCTGGTTCCACAGACACCTCCACTATTGCTCCCAATTACCTATTCTTCACCTGTGACACTGGAGAGTGAATGCGGGGTAAAGGGACTGAAATAACTCATTATCCTATCCTCACACAAAGTCCACACTCTCACACTCTGCAACTGTAGCAGTGATCGGGAGTAGAAACTCTGAATTCCCTCTCTGTCATACCTGGGCACATGAGGAGAAGGACCAGTCTCCCATCTGGATCAATGGTCCAGCAGCAGTAATTTGAGCTCTCATGATTGGGTGGTTTTGATCAACTCCAAACTGGCACCATTCCCTCCATCCACTCAGATGGTGACATAACCATTTGGGGGTTTATTTGATGACATGGTTTACATTAATATTTTCCGTCTTTTATCCAAACCGCAAGTTCTACTTTAAAAATAAACTTGTAACTACCAACTGAGCGATGAGAAAAAGTAACTATTGTATACCTCTAGGAGTTGTATCATCCTTATTCCCTGTGTTCTCTCTGAGTAGAGCAGTTAGGGACCGAGTTTCCAGCTGGAAGAAAAGAACTAAAATAAAAGTTTTCCACATGTCCACAGGATCAAACGTCTGGTGCAGAATTGCTCTGATTCCAAACTCGGACAGTTTGCTACATTTATACTCATACAGACTGGGAGTGTCTTTGCTTGCTGTAATGTTTCCCTTCATTGCACAGATGGATACGTTGGCAGCTTTAGTCAGTTAGCATTTTTCTGTCTTTCAGCCCATGTCATAAGACCTGAGCAGAAATTTAAAAATGGGCCAGGCGGTCAAACGACATTGAACTCAAACTACAGTCTCCTGTACTCAGCTTGTTCTGTCAGTACTCGCTCTTTCCGCTGACGAACAAGAACTGAGTGCTGTTGTAACTTCAGCAGGTTACGAACTCATTCATCCGCCCTGTGTCATTTCAGACATGTTCTTCAATTAATCTGCCTTCTTCCTCCGGTGGGATGCTAATCCGAGACTGTTCAATTCCCATGGCGGTTGATATCACTCATGAAGGTCCGCACTTTGTTCCTCGCCTGACGTGTGATGATACTCAGGTTAAATCCCTACCAGTCAGCTCTCCTCCTCAAAGAATTAAGCAGCCTATGGTCATCTGGGATTATGGCGATTTTAGCTTACTTTTTATAATATTGCCAACTATAATAGCCTATAAAGAGGAGTTACGAGTGAAATCATGGAGCAGTTCGACACGTGACAATTGGCCAATATTTGGAATGGCTGCACAATGTCGGTCAAGTGTTAATGTTATTGCAGAGTGTGACAGTGTTTGCGGTAGATATAACCCTTGCACGCTGATCGTTTAATGATTCTGAGCTAGCCAGTCTCCCTCGGAAAAAACAGGAGGTTTCTCTTCACAATAAATAAGGCGTTAATTTCAATAACAAGTGCCTGAACAAGATAAAGGTGTGGTTTGAAGAGCAGAAAGCAAAGGGGAGAAGCTGGATGAGACTCAGCCGCAACCTGCAGTTTAATTTGCCGTTCTGTGGCTCAGGAAGATAGAAATCTTCAATTTAGAAAACACCATGCTTCGCTGTTTTCAGTGTTTATTGTCAGTCAACTGTCTTTTAATTCCATGCCCTCTCGTCCTTGCTTTTCGTGTATCTGTTGATGCTTCAAATCGAATTTTAGCTCACGAAACCAACTTACCTGTGGTGCTGTTCTTTTCATTTACTCCAACCTATATGTCTACCCTGATTAACGGGATCTCTTTTCTGGTATACGGGCTGTTGAGCACAGGGCTAAATCGCTGGCTTTGAAAGCAGAACAAGCAGCACGGTTCGATTCCCGTAAAAGACTCCCCGAATAGGCGCTGGAATGTGCCGACATTTGAAGCCTACTTGTGACAGTAAGCGATTTTCATTTCATTTCATCTGCTCAGCGTTTCTGTCTATACCCTTTTAAACGATTATATCTACAGACTGTTTATGAAGCGTGTTTATGAACAGAACAATTATATCAGGCCAGAGGTAACTATTGCTGGCTTCATTGTGGTATTATTTGTCCTGCTACTGAATTAGGATTTTGTAAAACACAGAGACAGTAACAGGAACCAGTTAGGGGCTAGCTGCTGAATTCTCCATTCCTGATACTAATGGCAGGACTCTATGATTTTGAGGCTGTCTGGAGCATGTGTCTAGTCTTACAAGCCCAGTGGGGGACGAGTACCTTTGTCCCCCCTTCCTGCTGGATCAACCATACTTACGTTATGGATGTGCCCCTGCACTACAGGATTCCCCTTTATTAGAGGACCATCCAAAATGGCCACGGTCACCATTCTCACCATGAGGTCAGCCCCTGCACTCCGCGGATTCCCTTTGTCCCGTGGCAAACATTGCCGCCAACTACGTGTAAGCCATGTGATTGAGCCTCTGCATTCCGGGGTTTAGCTTTGTTCGGGGCCCTGCAAACTAGCTGCTTGAGGTACCACCTTGTTCCCCATTTGAGATATTGACTTGTTGAAGCCAGCCTAGAGTCCTTACCTTATCGTTTCATCCCCTCTCCGGTTTTATTCCCTCTTCTGCTCTGTCACAGTCCCCCACACCCCCTGTAATCCCCTCCTGCCTATCCCCCCCCCCCCCCCTCCCCGCCCATCCCCACTTCATTCCCCGCCAGACGCTCTCTTCCAGGTGGGAGATGCGCCACTGCCGCCCCTGTCGAATATTTCCTGGCGCTAGATTTTCCCCTAGTGTGGTGGCCCTCCTCCCGGGGTCGATCTGACCCCCTCCTACGCCTGCTCTGCTAGTGCCCCTACTGTCTACTCCTCACTCTCTTTTGCGCTCTGCCTCTTCGACCCTTCCTTCCTATGAGTTGGTTCTCCTGTTGATAGCGAGGCGATGCAGTCCACGCCAAATTGTCAATTTCTTCCTTTCATTTTCTCCGTGCCTTCCTCACGCTGCTTCTCTTGCTTCCTGTTCAGACCATCCTCATGGACGAATTAGTCTGCCTCTAAGAGGGCAGTAAAATAATGTTCTTTGGCCTGGTATGTTACCCACAGCCTGGTTGGAAAGAACATCCCGAATCTGACTTTGCTCTTATTCAGGACCGTCGTTGCGTGGTTAAATTCGTCTCTTGGCTTTGCCAGGCCTTGCTGAACTCTTCTATGTTCCTCTCAGTTGTACGCCTCCATCTGTCGAGCACAGCTAAGGATTCTTTCTCAGGCCTGATATCTGTGCCGCATGTCTATTAGCGCCCTCGGCTGCTCACGGGCACTGCGTTTTGATCAGAGCAATCTGTGAGCCGTGTCGATCTCTGTTGGTTTGGGGAAGCTGTCCCTTCCAACCTGTTTGCCCAGCATTTGAGCCACGCATGCAGTTGAGTCCCTGCCTTCCATACGCTGTAGCCGCCCCGCTACCCGAATATTCTGCCTCCTTGGTCGATTCTCCTGATACTTGATCTTTCCTTTTAGGCTTCCCTAGGTTGCCACCAACCTCCTCATCTCGGTCTCCAGGGCAACGATTCAGTCGCCATCATTCTGTGACGCATTTTCCAGCTCTCCTATCGTGCTCCTCTCAGCTTCTAGTTTCCTCCCAACGCCACCAAGCACCGTCGGCATGGCGCCTGTGTTGACTGTCGCCTTGCATTTAGTTCCTTAGTTTGGAACATAGTCTATCCATCGCTGGCAAGAGTGCGGTGAGCTTGTTTTCCGGGTCGCTGGTCTCCCACTCTCGGGTGAGGCAGGGGACCGTTCGCCTCTTGGGTCAACCGACTCACGTGCTCGCCGCTCCTGTCCCTCTTGGTGTCCCTGCGACCTCTCGAGCTGTTCCTTCCTGGCAATGTTGTTCATATTATTGTTGAGGGTGAGGGGATGTTTAAGTCAGATTTTGCGTATTAAAGTGGGCAAAAGGTGCGTATTTGTATGTGGTATGGAGGAGAGCCACTTCCGTACATTCCCGTCATTGACCACTCAGCACATCCCCGTCACTGGAATTCAGCATATGCAGGAATTCTGATCTCAGGCCGGATGGCGCACTGGTGAGATGTGAGGATTTAGTTGGTATGGGTGCAGAGGCCGGGGTGGAATTTCGATTCAGGGCTTTTGGCTGATAGTGTCCTATCTGCGACCAACCACCCTCAGCTGTTTCATAAATAACCACCCTTCCATCATAAGGTAAGAAATGGAAATGTTTGTGGATGACTGCACAATGTTCAGCACAATTCACGATTCCACATATAATGAAGCAGTCCATGTCCAAATTCAGCAAGACCTGGACAATATCCAGGCTTCGGCTGACAAGTGGCAAGTTATATTCGCACCACACAAGTGCCAGGAAATTACCATCGCCGACAGGAGAGGTACTAACCATCACCCCTGGCCATTCAATGGCATGGCCATCACTCAATCCCTCACAATCAACATTCTGGGGGTGACCATTGATCAGAAACTGAACTGGACTAGCCATATTGGTACTGTGGCTACCAGGGCAGGTCAAAGACTAGAAATCCTATGACTAGTAACTCACTCCTAACGCTCCCTCGCAAAGCTAGCCCATCATCTACAAGGCACAAGTCAGGAGTCTAATGGAATATTCTCCACTTGCCTGGATGAGTTCAGCGCCAACAACACTCAAGACGCTCAAAGTCACTCACCACCCTGACTAGAAAATATATCGCTGTTCCTTCACTGTCGCTGGGGCAGCATTCTGAAACTCACTCGTTCGCAGCACAGTGAGTGTACCAACATATCAAGGACCTCAGCGGTTCAAGAAGGCAGCTCATCGCCACCTTCTGTCGGGCAACTAGGGACGGGAAATGAATGCTGGCGTACCAAGTGACATCCACATCTCATCAATAAAAAATAAATAAATAAGGCGTTGGTGGGATGCTGAGCGTGGCGATTAAGAACAACGTTGAGCTCAATCAGAATGGGGAGGATTAGGTAGCCACATGCTGGGAGACTCTGAAAGCAGTGGTCCAGGGAGAAATCTTTGGTTAATTCCCACCACTAATAGGATGTATAAGGACAAGAGCAGCAGACACCTGGGAACCCCACCACCTGGGTGAGGGCCGAGCAGGTGGGAGAGGTGGCGGGTATGAGGCAGTTCCTTGGATGCACTCGAATTCCCAGACATGAGGAGGGGAACAGACAGGCACTGGACGAACCATTGGGATTTCAGGAAGTGTATTGGTAGGATGCAGTCGGGAAGACTCCATGACCGGATGGCTTTTCTGATGGAATTTTATAAGCCGTCCTTGGTGAAGAAGCCTCCCCCACTCCCCCCCCCCCCCCCCCACACCCCCACACCCCACTCACCAGCAATTTGTTGGACATTTTTATTGAGGCGGTGGAAGGGGGAGCTGCCACGTACGTTAGCAGAGGCGTCAATTTAGTTGATCCTAAAAAAGCAAACGGGCCGTTTCACTATTAAACACGGACGTGAAGGTCCTAGAGAAGGTATTGGTGTGTAGGTTGGAGGGGTGTGTTCGGCGGTAGTTTCTGAGGACCAAAGGAGTTTTGTGAAGGGGAGGTTTCTCTCTCGTAATATTCGGAGGTTTTTGAATGTAATGAAGAATCCGTCGGAGGGTGGAGGGGGCGAGAGCCAGAGGTGATAATGTCTATGGGTGTGGAGAAGGCATTTGATCGGGTAGGGTGGAGGTACTTTTTGAGGTATCAGGAAGGTTTGGGTTTGGGCTGAGGTTCGTGACCTGGCTTCTATTGTTGCATGTATCCCCATGTAAGTATGTGAATGAATTAGACGAGTTCGGGGTATTTCGCGTTACATATGCAATGATGACTTCCGGGCAGGAGGCGGGCAGTGGTGACCAGTGTCGCTGTTGGTATTTGTGCTGGCACTTGAACTCGTGGCGATATACCTTTGGGTGTCGGCTGAGATGAAGGGTTGTGAAGGGAGGAAGGGAGCACTGGGTATCACTGAGTGCAGATCTGTTGCTGTTTCTGCCGTACCCACTGGAGTGTATGGCATAATTATGGGGTTGTAGGAGAGATTCAGGGCATTCTCCGGTTACACGTTGATGTACTACTATTGGGCAGCAAATATGGAGAAGGTGAGGAGCCAGTGGTGATTGCATTGAGGAAGCAGCGGAGTGGATCAGGTTGGAGGAGGAGTCCTGGAAGGGCGCAGTTTTGAGGGCCCTGGTGATGGCTCCGTTGCCCTTGGGTCCGATTAATTATAGTGGTGGAGTCGACTAATAATATTTGTAATTAGCTGAGGAGGCACTTTAGATTGGATTACCATGTGGGAACCATGGGGTTACGTGGGTGGGGGCGAATGGGATATACAGGCGGTGAAAGGAGGAGGGGTTAGAATGGGTCAGGGATATGTTCTTGGAGAGTAAATTCTATGGGTTGGATGAACTACTGGAAATTCGAGTTGTCGAGAGGGTTTAGGTACTGGCCGGGCCGGTACTTCGCGCGAAAGGAGCTAGCTACATTCCCCCAACTACGAGAGTACACACTACTGGAGTAAATGCTGATCGAAGATGAGGTGGTGAAGGTTAGGAGCGGGCAAGGTATTAGTGGAAATAATTTAGCGGAACTAAGAGGGGGAGTTTGGAAGGGAGATAGGAGGTGACCGTGGTGTGAGGTGATGCGGCAACTGAACTCAGCCTTCTCCTGTGCAAGAATGAGCCTGATTCAGTTTAAAGTGTTGCACAGGTTCCACATGGGTGAACTGACCGATAGTTTCCTGCGTCCTGTTTCCCTCCTTTCATCGATAAAGGTGTTTCACTTGGTGTTTTCCAAACCAACAGGATCTTTCATGAATATAGTCAATTGTGAAGAATTGGAAACAATGCATTCATTCTCTCTGCAGCCACTTTGTTTAAGATCTCACGTAGCAGGACATCGGATTCTGGGGACATGACATTTTTTAGTCCCATTACTCAGCCTCGTACTTCTTCTTTACTCTATTGACAGTGATTGTAATAAGATCCTAATTCCTTTTAACTTATTCATCTTCTTTCATTCTTTAGGTCTATTCGTGATTTTTGTGAAGACAGATACAAAATACTTCTTCAAACTTTCTGTCATTTCCTTTATTTTAATTATGAATTCCCAGAGTTATCCTTTACGAGACAAGTTATTATTTTAGCTACTCTTCTCCTTTTATAAATTTTTACACGTTTTTACTGTCTGTTTTATGTTTCTTGCTGGTTTACTGTCATATTTCAATGTCTCCCTTTGCATTGATATTTAGTCAGAATTTGCATGTTTCTAAGTTATTCCAAATCTTTAGGGTCTACCACTAACATTCGCAACATTTTACTCCTGTTCTTTCCGTTGTCAACATTCTTAACTCCCTGAGTTGTACACGGATGCTGCAATTTTCCCGCAGATTCTTTCTTTCACAATCCAATGAATCTTGGATGAGGATTCTGAAATATCGCCTGAAAGCGCTACCACTGCTTGTCTACTGTCTGCATCGTTAACCAGTCTTCCAAATCCAGATCCAGCAGAGGGCAGCAGAGCAGAGCTACTGATTGGCTGTTCCGGGGAAATTTGCATACTCGCAGTGCGGTCAGCCTGATTTGAAGGTATACCTGCGAAAAATACCCGAGGAGTTCGAGTGAAGGCAAGCATCCAGCAGAGGGCAGCAGAGCAGAGCTACTGATTGGCTGTTCCGGGGAAATTTGCATACTCGCAGTGCGGTCAGCCTGATTTGAAGGTGTACCTGCGAAATAGACCCGATGAGTTCGTGTGAAGACAAGCATCCAGCAGAGGGCAGCAGAGCAGAGCTACTGATTGGCTGTTCTGGGAACATTTGCATACTCGCAGTGTGGTCGGCCTGATTTGAAGGTGGTTTGTGGAGGGGCTGTTGTCAAGTGACAGTTAAACCCGAAACCCCTCCCCCACCTCCTCCTCTAACCAAAAAAAACCACGGTCATTGGGAAGCGGGAGCAGGGGCCTGTCGTGAAGGAGAGTGAGTGCCTTTAAACTTGCTTACCTTTCAGCGGGAGCAGGGTTTGAGGGAATATTAGGTAAGCTCTACCTTTAATTTTCTTGTTTTTTTTTAATCTAGAGGTGATGTCAGGGAAGGCAGTACAATGCTCCTCCTGCAGAATGTTTGAGGTGAGGGACGCCATCAGTGTCCCTGCTGATTTCATCTGTGGGAAGTGCACCCAACTCCAGCTCCTCAAAAACCGTGTTAGGGAACTGGAACTGGATGAAATTCGGATCATTCGGGAGGCAGAGGGGGTCATAGATAGAAGCTTCAGGGAGGTAGTTATGCCAAAGAATAAAGATAGATTGGTGATGGTGTGAGGGGCTGGCAGTAAGCAGTCAGTACAGGGATCCCCTGTAGTCGTTCCCCTTAGTAACAGGTATACCGCTTTGGATACTGTTGGGGGGGGGGGACTTACCGGGGGTCAGCCATGGAGTACACGTCTCTGGCACAGAGTCTGTCCCTGTTGCTCAGAAGGGAAGGGGGGAAAGGAGTAGAACATTAGTCATTGGAGACTCCATAGTTAGGGGGATAGATAGGAGATTCTGTGGGAACGAGAAAGACTCGCGGTTGGTGTGTTGCCTCCCAGGTGCCAGGGTCCGCGATGTCTCAGATCGTGTTTTCAGGATCCTTAAGGGGGAGGGGAGCAGCCCCAAGTCGTGGTCCACATAGGTACCAATGACATAGGTAGGGATAGGGATGTAAGGCAGGAATTCAGGGAGCTAGGGTGGAAACTTAGAGCTAGAACAAACAGAATTATTATCTCTGAGTTGTTACCCGTGCCACGTGCTAGCGAGTCGAGGAATAGGGAGAGAGAGCAGTTGAACATGTGGCTGCAGGGATGGCGCAGGAGGGAGGGTTTCAGATTCCTGGACAATTGGGGCTCATTCTGGGGTAGGTGGGACCTCTACAAACGGGATGGTCTACACCTGGACCAGAGGGGTACTAATATCCTCGGGGGGAGGTTTGCTAATGCTCTTCGGGAGGGTTTAAACTAGTTCAGCAGGCAATTGGGAACCTGAATTGTAGCTCCAGTACACAAGAAGCTGAGAGTAGTGAGGTCATGAGTAAGGTTTCAAAGTTGCAGGAGTGTAACAGCAGGAAGGAAGGTGGTCTAAAGTGCGTCTACTTCAATGCCAGGAACATCCGGAATAAGGTGGGTGAGCTTGCAGCATGGGTTAGTATCTGGGACTTCGATGTTGTGGCCATTTCGGAGACATGGATAGAGCAGGGCGAGGAATGGTTGTTGCAGGTGCCGGGGTTTAGATATTTCAGTAAGTTCAGGGAAGGTGGTAAGAGAGGGGAGGGTGGCATTGTTAGTCAAGGACAGTATTACGGTGGCTGAGAGGACATTTGATGAGGACTCGAATACTGAGGTAGTATGGGCTGAGTTAAGAAACAGGAAAGGGGAGGTCACCCTGTTAGGGCTTTTCTATAGGCCTCCGAAAATTTCCAGAGATGAAGAGGAAAGGATTGCAAAGATAATTCTGGATAGGAGCGAAAATAACAGGGTAGTTGTTATGGGGGACTTTAACTTTCCAAATATTGACTGGAAACACTGTAGTTCGAGTACTTTAGATGAATCCGTTTTTGTCCAATGTGTGCAGGAGGGTTTCCTGATGCAGTATGTAGATAGGCCAACAAGAGGCGAGGCCGTATTGGATTTGGTACTGGGTAATGAACCAGGACAGGTGTTAGATTTGGAGGTAGGTGAGCATTTTGGTGATAGTGACCACAATTCGATTATGTTTACATTAGCGATGGAAAGGGATAGGTATAAACCGCAGGGCAAGAGTTATTGCTGGGGGAAAGGCAATTATGATGCGATGAGGCAAGACTTAGGATGCATCGCCTGGAGAGGAAAACTGCAGGGGATGGACACAATGGAAATGTGGAGCATGTTCAAGGAACAGCTACTGCGTGTCCTTGATAAGTATGTACCTGTTAGGCAGGGAGGAAGTGGTCGAGTGAGGGAACCATGGGTTACTAAAGCAGTTGAATCACTTGTCAAGAGGAAGAAGGAGGCTTATGTGAAGATGAGACGTGATGGTTCAGTTGGGTCACTTGAGAGTTACAAGTTAGCTAGGAAGGCTCTAAAGAGAGAGCTAAGAAGAGCCAAGCGAGGACATGAGAAGTCTTTGGCAGGTAGGATCAAGGATTTTGTGGATAAGCAGAGGGATCTCGGTGTCCATGTACATAGATCCCTGAAAGTTGCCACCCAGGTTGATAGGGTTGTGAAGAAGGCCTATGGTGTGATGGCCTTTATTGGTAGAGGGATTGAGTTCCGGAGCCATGAGGTCATGTTGCAGTTGTACAAAACTCTAGTACGGCCGTATTTGGAGTATTGCGTACAGTTCTGGTCGCCTCATTATAGGAAGGACGTGCAAGCTTTGGAACGGGTGCAGAGGAGATTTACCAGGATGTTGCCTGGTATGGAGGGAAAATCTTATGAGGAAAGGCTGATGGACTTGAGGTTGTTTTCGTTAGAGAGAAGAAGGTTAAGAGATGACCTAATAGAGGCATACAAAATTATCAGAGGGTTAGATAGGGTGGACAGCGAGAGCCTTCTCCCATGGATGGAGGTGGCTAGCACGAGGGGACATAGCCTTAAATTGAGGGGTAATAGATATAGGACAGAGGTCAGAGGTGGTTTTTTTATGCAAAGAGTGGTGAGGCCGTGGAATGCCCTACCTGCAACAGTAGTGAACTCTCCAACATTGAGGGCATTTAAAAGTTTATTGGATAAGCATATGGATGATAAGGGCATAGTGTAGGTTAGATGGCCTTTAGTTTTTTCCATGTCGGTGCACCATTGAGGGCCGAAGGGCCTGTACTGCGCTGTATCGTTCTATGTTCTATAACCCTAAAGCTTTCTATAGGCATGTCAGGAATAAAAGAATGACTAAGGTAAGAGTAGGGCCAGTCAAGGACAGTAGTGGGAAGTTGTGCGTAGAGTCCAAGGAGATAGGAGAGGTGCTAAATGAGTATTTTTCGTCAGTATTCACACAGGAAAAAGACAAAGTTGTCGAGGAGAATACTGAGATACAGGCTACTAGACTAGAAGGGCTTGAGCTTCATAAGGAGGAGGTGTTAGCGATTCTGGAAAGTGTGAAAATATATAAGGCCCCTGGGCCGGATGGGATTTATCCTAGGATTCTCTGGGAAGTTAGGGAGGAGATTGCTGAGCCTTTGGCTTTGATCTTTAAGTCATCTTTGTCTACAGGAATAGTGCCAGAGGACTGGAGGGTAGCAAATGTTGTCCCCTTGTACAAGACGGGGAGTAGAGATAACCCCGGTAACTATAGACCAGTGAGCCTTACTTCTGCTGTGGGAAAAGTCTTGGAAAGGTTTATAAGAGATAGGATGTATAATCATCTGGAAAGGAATAACTTGATTGGAGATAGTCAACATGGTTTTATGAAGGGTAGGTCGTGCCTCACAAACCTCATTGAGTTCTTCGAGAAGGCGACCAAACAGGTGGATGAGGGTAAAGCAGTTGATGTGGTGTATTTGGATTTCAGTAAAGCGTTTGATAAGGTTCCCCACGGTAGGCTATTGCAGAAAATACAGAGGCATGGGATTCAGTGTAATTTAGCAGTTTGGATCAGAAATTGGCTAGCTGATAGAAGACAAAGAGTGGTGGTTGATGGCAAATGCTCTGACTGGTGTCCAGTTACTAATGGTGTGCCACAAGGATCTGTTTTGGGGCCGTTGCTGTTTGTCATTTTTATAAATGACCTGGAGGAGGACGTAGAAGGATGGGTGAGTAAATTTGCAGATGACACAAAAGTCGGTGGAGTTGTGGACAGTGCAGAACATAGAACATAGAACATAGAACACTACAGCGCAGTACGGGCCCTTCGGCCCTCGATGTTGCGCCGACCTGTGAAACCATCTGAAGCCTATCTGACCTACACTATTCCATTTTCATCCATATGTCTATCCAGTGACCACTTAAATGCCCTTAAAGTTGGCGAGTCTACTACTGTTGCAGGCAGGGCGTTCCACACCCTTACTACTCTCTGAGTAAAGAAACTGCCTCTGACCTCTGTCCTATATCTATCACCCCTCAATTTAAAGCTATGTCCCCTCGTGTTGGTCATCACCATCCGAGGAAAAAGACTCTCACTGTCCACCCTATCTAACCCTCTGACTATCTTATATGTCTCTATTAAGTCACCTCTCAGCCTTCTCCTCTCTAACAAAAACAACCTCAATTCCCTGAGCCTTTCCTCGTAAGACCTTCCCTCCATACCAGGCAACATCCTAGTAAATCTCCTCTGAACCCTTTCCAAAGCTTCCACGTCGTTCCTATAATGTGGTGACCAGAACTGCACGCAGTACTCCAGGTGCGGCCGCACCAGAGTTATGTACAGCTGCAGCATGACCTTGTGGTTCCGAAACTCAATCCCCCTGCTTATAAAGGCTAGCACACCATATGCCTTCTTAACAGCCCTATTAACCTGGGTTGCAACTTTCGAGGGATTTATGTACCTGGATGCCGAGATCTCTCTGTTCATCTACACTACCAAGAATCTTGCCATTAGCCCAGTACTCAGCATTCCTGTTACTCCTTCCAAAGTGAACCACCTCACACTTTTCCGCATTAAACTCCATCTGCCACCTCTCAGCCCAGCTCTGCAGCTTATCTATGTCCCTCTGTATCCTATAACATCCTTCAGCACTATCCACAACTCCACCGACCTTCGCGTCATCTGCAAATTTACTAACCCATCCTTCTACACCCTCTTCCGGGTCATTTATAAAAATGACAAACAGCAGTGGCCCCAAAACAGATCCTTGGGGTACACCACTAGTAACTGAACTCCAGGATGAACATTTGCCATCAAACACCACTCTCTGTCTTCTTTCAGCTAGCCAATTACTGATCCAAACCGCTAAATTACCTTCAATTCCATACTTCCTTATTTTCTGCAATAGCCTACCGTGGGGAACCTTATCAAACGCCTTACTGAAATCCATATATACACCACATCAACAGCTTTACCCTGATCCACCTGTTCGGTCACCTTCTCAAAAAACTCAATAAGGTTTGTGAGGCATGACCTCCCCTTCACAAAACCGTGTTGACTATCGCTAATCAACTTGTTCTTTTCAAGATGATTATAAACCCTATCTCTTATAACCTTTTCCAACATTTTACCCAGAAACGAAGTAAGGTTCACAGGTCTATAATTACCAGGGTTGTCTCTACTCCCCTTCTTGAACAAGGGGACAACATTTGCTATCCTCCAGTCTTCCGGCACTATTCCTGTCGACAAAGACGACATAAAGATCAAGGACAAAGGCTCTGCAATCTCCTCCCTGGCTTCCCAGAGAATCCTAGGATAAATCCCATCTGGCCCAGGGGACTTATCTATTTTGACATTTTCCAAAATTGCTAACACCTCCTCCTTTTGAACCTCAATTCCATCTAGCCTGGTCGACTGAATCTGAGTGTTCTCCTCGACAACTTTGTCTTTCTCCAGTGTAAACACTGACGATAAATATCCATTTAACGCTTCCCCTATCTCCTCTGATTCCACACACAACTTTCACTACTATCCTTGATTGGCCCTAATCTTACTCTAGTCATTCTTTTGTTCCTGATATACCTATAGAAAGCCTTAGGGTTTTCCTTGATCCTATCCGCCAACGACTTTTCGTGTCCTCTCCTCGCTCTTCTTAACTCTCCCTTTAGGTCCTTCCTGGCTAACTTGTAACTCTCAAGTGCCCTAACTGAGCCTTCATGTCTCATCCTAACATAAGCCTTCTTCTTCCTCTTGACAAGTGCTTCAACTTCCTTAGTAAACCACGGTTCCCTTGCTCGACAACTTCCTCCCTGCCTGACAGGTACATACTTATCAAGGACACGCAGTAGCTGTTCCTGGAAAAAGCTCCACATTTCGATTGTACCCACCCCCTGCAGTTTCCTTCCCCATCCTATACATCCTAAATCTTGCCGAATAGCATCATAATTGCCTTTCCCCCAGCTATAATTCTTGCCTTGCGTTATATACCTATCCCTGCCCATTGCTAAAGTAAACATAACCGAGTTGTGATCACTATCACCAAAGTGCTCACCTACATCTAAATCTAACACCTGGCCGGGTTCATTACCCAGTACCAAATCCAATGTGGCCTCGCCCCTTGTTGGCCTGTCTACATACTGTGTCACAAAACCCTCCTGTACACACTGCACAAAAACTGACCCATCTATAGTACTCGAACTATAGTATTTCCAGTCAATATTTGGAAAGTTAAAGTCCCCCATAACAACTACCCTGTTACTCTCGCTCCTGTCGAGAATCATCTTTGCAATCCTTTCCTCTACATCTCTGGAACTATTCGGAGGTCTATAGACAACTCCCAACAGGGTGACCTCTCCTCTACTGTTCCTAATCTCGGCCCATACTACCTCAGTAGACGAGTCCTCAAGCGTCCTTTCTACCGCCGTAATACTTTCCTTGATTAACAATGCCACATGCCCCCCCCCCTCTTTTACCAACTTCTCTGTTCTTACAGAAACATCTAAATCCTGGAACCTGCAACAACCATTCCTGTCCCTGCTCTACCCATGTCTCCGAAATCGCCATAACATCGAGATCCCAGGTACCAACCCATGCTGCAAGCTCACCCACCTTATTCCGGATGCTCCTGGCGTTGAAGTAGACACACTTCAAACCAGCGTCCTGCTTGCCGGTGCCCTCTTTCGAACTTTTAACCCTATCCCTCACCTCACTACTCTCAACATCCTGTACACTGGGACTACAATTTAGGTTCCCATCCCCCTGCTGAATTAGTTTAAACCCCCCCCCGAAGAGCACGAGCAAATCTCCCTCCCACGATATTGGTACCCCTCTGGTTCAGGTGAAGACCATCCTGTTTGTAGTGGTCCCACCTACCCCAGAATGAGCCCCAATTATCCAGGAAACCAAAACCCTCCCTCCTGCACCATCCTTGCAGCCACGTGTTCAACTCCTCTCTCTCCTTATTTCTCACTTCGCTAGCACGTGGCACGGGTAACAACCCAGAGATAACAACTCTGTTTGTTCTAGCTCTCAGCTTCCACCCTAGCTCCCTGAATTTCTGTCTCAAATCCCCATCTCTCTTCCTACCTATGTCGTTGGTACCTATGTGGACCACGACTTGGGGCTGCTCCCCCTCCCCCTTAAGGATCCCAAAGGTATATACCGCAAGAAGGATGTTACAAGTTACAGAGGGACATAGATAAGCTGCAGAGCTCGGCTGACAGGTGGCAAATGGAGTTTAATGCAGAAAAGTGTGAGGTGCTTCATTTTGGAAGGAATAACAGAAAGGCAGAGTACTGGGCTAATGGTAAGATTCTTAGGGGCAGAAATGGTTGTTGGAGGTCCCTGGTTATAGATGTTTCAACAAGATTAGGGAGGATGGTAAAAGAGGTGGGGGGGGGGGGTGGCATTGTTAATTAGAGATAGTATAACAGCTGCAGAAAGACAGTTCGAGGGGGATCTGCCTACTGAGGTAATATGGGTTGAAGTCAGAAATAGGAAAGGAGCAGTCACCTTGTTGGGAGTTTTCTATAGGCCCCCCAATAGCAGCAGAGATGTGGAGGAACAGATTGGGAAACAGATTTTGGAAAGGTGCAGAAGTCAGTGCAGTAGTCATGGGTGACTTCAACTTCCCAAACATTGAGTGGAAACTCTTTAGATCAAATAGTTTGGATGGGGTAGTGTTAGTGCAGTGTGTCCAGGAAGCTTTTCTAACACAGTATGTAGATTGTCCGACCAGAGGGGAGGCCATATTGGATTTAGTACTTAGTAATGAACCAGGGCAGGTGATAGATTTGTTAGTGGGGGAGCATTTTGGAGGTAGTGACCACAATTCTGTGACTTTCACTTTAGTTATGGAGAGGGATAGGTGCGTGCAAGAGGGCAAGGTTTATAATTGGGGGAAGGGTAAATACAATGCTGTCAGACAAGAATTGAAGTGCAGAAGTTGGGAATATAGGCTGTCAGGGAAGGACACAAGTGAAATGTGGAACTTGTTCAAGGAACAGGTACTGCGTGTCTTTGATATGTATGTCCCTGTCAGGCAGGGAAGAGATGGTCGAGTGAGGGAACCATGGTTGACAAGAGAGGTTGAATGTCTTGTTAAGAGGAAGAAGGAGACTTATGTAAGGCTGAAGAAACAAGGTTCAGACAGGGCGCTGGAGGGATACAAGATAGCCAGGAGGGAATTGAAGAAAGGGATTAGGAGAGCTAAGAGAGGGCATGAAAAATCTTTGGCAGGTAGGATCAAGGAAAACCCCAAGGCCTTTTACACATATGTGAGAAATATGAGAATGACTAGAGCAAGGGTAGGTCCGATTAAGGACAGTAGCGCGAGATTGTGTATTGAGTCTGAAGAGATAGGAGAGGTCTTGAACAAGTATTTTTCTTCAGTATTTACAAACGAGAGGGGCCATATTGTTGGAGAGGACAGCGTGAAGCAGACTGATAAGCTTGAGGAGATACTTGTCAGGAAGGAAGATGTGTTGCACGTTTTGAAAAACTTGAGGATAGACAAGTCCTCCGGGCCTGACGGGATATATCCAAGGATTCTATGGGAAGCAAGAAATGAAATTGCAGAGCCGTTGGCAATGATCTTTTCGTCCTCGCTGTCAATAGGGCTGGTACCAGAGGATTGGAGAGTGGCGAATGTCGTGCCCCTGTTCAAAAAAGGGAATAGGGATAAGCCTGTGAATTACAGGCCAGTTAGTCTTACTTCGGTGGTAGGCAAAGTAATGGAAAGGGTACTGAGGGATAGGATTTCTGAGCATCTGGAAAGGCACTGCTTGATTAGGGATAGTCAGCACGGATTTGTGAGGGGTAGGTCTTGCCTTACAAGTCTTATTGACTTCTTTGAGGAGATGACCAAGCATGTGGATGAAGGTAAAGCAGTGGATGTAGTGTACATGGATTTTAGTAAGGCATTTGATAAGGTTCCCCATGGTAGGCTTATGCAGAAAGTAAGGAGGCATGGGGTAGTGGGAAATTTGGCCAGTTGGATAACAAACTGGCTACTTGATAGAAGACAGAGAGTGGTGGTGGATTCAAATATTCAGCCTGGAGCCCAGTTGTCAGTGGCATACCGCAGGGATCAGTTCTGGGTCCTCTGCTGTTTGTGATTTTCATTAACGACTTGGATGAGGGAGTTGAAGGGTGGGTCAGTAAATTTGCAGATGATACGAAGATTGGTGGAGTTGTGGATAGTGAGGAGGGCTGTTGTCGGCTTCAAAGAGACATAGATAGAATGCAGAGCTGGGCTGAGAAGTGGCAGATGGGGTTTAACCCTGACAAGTGTGAGGTTGTCCATTTTGGAAGGACAAATATGAATGCGGAATACAGGGTTAATGGTAGGGTTCTTGGCAATGTGGAGGAGCAGAGAGATCTTGGGGTCTATGTTCATAGATCTTTGAAAGTTGCCACTCAAGTGGATAGAGTTGTGAAGAAGGCCTATGGTGTGCTAGCGTTCATTAGCAGAGGGATTGAATTTAAGAACCGTGAGGTGATGATACAGCTGTACAAAACCTTGGTCAGGCCACATTTGGAGTACTGTGTGCAGTTCTGGTCGCCTCATTTTAGGAAGGATGTGGAAGCTTTAGAAAAGGTGCAAAGGAGATTTACCAGGATGTTGCCTGGAATGGAGAGTAGGTCATACGAGGAAATGTTGAGGGTGCTAGGCCTTTTCTCATTAGAACGGAGAAGGATGAGGGGGGACTTGATAGAGGTTTACAAGATGATTAGGGGAATAGATACAGTAGACAGTCAGAGACTTTTTCCCCGGGTGGAACACACCATTACAAGGGGACATAAATTTAAGATAAATGGTGGAAGATATAGAGGGGATGTCAGAGGTAGGTTCTTTACCCAAAGAGTAGTGGGGGCATGGAATGAACTGCCTGTGGAAGTAGTTGAGTCGGAAAAGTTAGGGACCTTCAAGCGGATATTGGATGGGTACATGGATTCGGGTAGAATAATGGAGTGTTGGTTAACTTCTTAAGGGTAGCACGGTAGCATTGTGGAAAGCACAATTGCTTCACAGCTCCAGGGTCCCAAGTTCGATTTCGACTTGGGTCACTGTCTGTGTGGAGTCTGCACATCCTCCCCGTGACTGCGTGGGTTTCCTCCGGGTAGTCCGGTTTCCTCCCACAGTCCAAAGATGTGCAGGTTGGGTGGATTGGCCATGAAAAATTGTCCAAAATTCTATGATTAACCTAGGACAAAAGTTTGGCGCAACATCATGGGCCGAAGGGCCTGTTCTGTGCTGTATTTCTCTATCCATTCTTGGTAGCGTGGACGAGCAGAGAGATCTCGGTGTCCATGTCCATAGATCCCTGAAAGTTGCCACCCAGGTTGAGAGGGTTGTTAAGAAGGCGTACGGTGTGTTAGCTTTGATTGGTAGAGGAATTGAGTTTCGGAGCCATGAGGTCATGTTGCAGTTGTACAAAACTCTGGTGCGGCAGCATTTGGAGTATTGTGTGCAGTTCTGGTCGCCACATTATAGGAAGGATGTGGAAGCATTGGAAAGGGTACAGAGGAGATTTACAAGAATGTTGCCTGGTATGGAGGGAAGATCATATGAGGAAAGGCTGAAGGACTTGAGGCTGTTTTCGTTAAAGAGAAGAAGGTTAAGAGGGGACTTAATTGAGGCATACAAGATGATCAGAGGATTATATAGGGTGGACATCGAGAGCCTTGTTCCTCGGATGGTGATGTCCAGCACGAGGGGACATAGCTTTAAATTTAGGGGAGATAGATATAGGACAGATGTCAGAGGTAGGTTCTTTAGAGGGGCAGCAGGGTAGCATGGTGGTTAGCATAAATGCTTCACAGCTCCAGGGTCCCAGGTTCGATTCCCGGCTGGGTCACTGGCTGTGTGGAGTCTGCACGTCCTCCCCCTGTGTGCGTGGGTTTCCTCCGGGTGCTCCGGTTTCCTCCCACAGTCCAAAGATGTGAGGGTTAGGTGGATTGGCCATGCTAAATTGCCCGTAGTGTAAAGTAAGGTTAAGGGGGAGGGGTTGTTGGGTTACGGGTATAGGGTAGATACGTGGGTTTGAGTAGGGTGATCATGGCTCGGCACAACATTGAGGGCCGAAGGGCCTGTTCTGTGCTGTACTGTTCTATGTTCTATGTTCTATGTTTACTCAGAGAGTAGTAAGGGCGTGGAATGCCCTGCCTGCAACAGTAGTGGACTCGCCAACACTAAACGCATTCAAATGGTCATTGGATAGGTATATGGACGATAAGGGAATAGTGTCGAGGGACTTTAGAAGGGTTTCACAAGACGGTGCAACATTGTGGGCCGAAGAGTCTGTACTGCTCTGTAATGTTCTATGTTCTATGTTCTATTTAGGCCGTCTTTGAATTGAGTCCCTGCTAATTGTCTTTATTTAAGATTAATACACTGGATTCAGACTCAGATTTATCACACTGAAACTGAATGAGAAAATATATCACATTTAGTAACTTTGCCAAGACGATCATTTACTATGTAGCCATTCATTAACCATTTCACATTAAATATTGACAGGTCTAAGACAGTGTGTTCCCTGCTTGCTGGCATAACTTTTTTTTTAGAACAGTACAGCACAGAACAGGCCCTTCGGCCCTCGATGTTGTGCCGAGCAATGATCACCCTACTCAAGCCCACGTATACCTATACCAGTAACCCAACAACCCCCATTAACCTTATGGGTCCTTTTTAGGACACTAAGGGCAATTTAGCCTGGCCAATCCACCTAACCTGCACATCTTTGGACTGTGGGAGGAAACCGGAGCACCCGGAGGAAACCCACGCACACACGGGAAGGATGTGCAGACTCCGCACAGACAGTGACCCAGCCGGGAATCGAACCTGGGACTCTGGGGCTGTGAAGCATTTATGCTAACCACCATGCTACCGTGCTGCCCCTTATTCTTCTATAATCTGTAATGAACCCTGTCGATGAAATCATTCTCCAGGTAACCCTTGCAAAGACGATTCCTCTAATCTGTGTAATAGGAGCGTGGAAAGCCAGTGATTCTGACACTGACATGGCTCAAACAGGTCGATGGGTACATTTCATTTTTTAAGTAATATGGGTAGAACAATGATTGGAGGTTTTTGTGCTCCCTCCGATATCTCGACTTCACCGTGCACATTCCTGATGAAGTCTCCCCATCTGTTTGGTCCTTTATCGAATAAAGCCAAGATCTCCCATGAGTCGGAGCGTGTTCTACCTGTTCAACAATGCTTTGTGGACCTTCCTAACATATGCCCGCTGTGCTCCTGGGAATCTTCTACCTTGACTGAGTTCCAAGTAGAGATGTTACTTCTGGATTCAGGCACAACCAGTAGAGCTGGTTTTGAGTGATTTGCGCCTCAAAACCGGGTACATTTTCTTGGCACATGAGCTGTTTTGGAGCCTCTCTCTTACCCCCGGAATTTGATGTATTTGATGTTCCAGTATTTTTAGGAGTCTCTGTGGGGTCTCCAAGTCCCGGAGACATACAGGAAAACGGAGATCATAGCTGCCCAGTAAACCATGACCTGAGTATCGGGTTTGACCATGCTCCTCAAATATTTTTTTCATCAGAAGGCAAAAGGTTGGGTTATCACATTGAAGCTGATTTCATTACCTCTGTCTGTCTTTGTCCAGAAGAGGCTCCCTAGGTCCGGAGAATAATCCATGTTTTCTAGTATCTCGCCAACTGATCTTCATTTAAATTTCATCTTTCAATGCGCATCTTTGAAACCTGGCGGAATCATCAGCGATCTGAATAATTTCACATCAGGAACTCTGCTTCCAATTTATTTTCCTTTTCTAATCAGTTCTAGGTTTTAACCTCGTTTCACATTTATTCTCACCGCAGTTGTTAATCAATCAGCTGTTTAAACCTACTCGACACACAGGATTTTCTTCTTACTTGATCCATTGCTCTTTCAGATTGCTAGTTTTGACAGGAACGACCAATTGGCCTCATTACGTGCTGTACCCAGACTGAGATTCCATATTCACCACGCTCTGTGATCATGCAGCACAAAACATCTTGTGATTGAATCTCCCTGACTCCCACCCTATATCTCTTCTTACATTTTGTTATTTACTCCACACCCGCTTTCACCCGCTTCTACCTGATCGCATTACTAACTTTTGCCAGACCAGATGACAGATGATCGAAACAAGAACAATGTTTCCCTCCCCACAGAGGCTGCCTGACCTGCTGAATATTTCCAACATTTTCTGTTGTTAAGTATCACAGTTTGAAAGAATGCTGATCGGTTTTGGATGACAATGAAAGTCGACATCGGCACGGAGGAGTTAGGCCATCGGTCTACTGGTCTGATCCTCCATTTAGGCCGTTCTGTGAATACAGATGTGACAAGTCCAATATTCAAACCCCGGATAAGAACTGGCCTCGTGTCACCTGTAATCCAAGTAGCTAGTTTCAATCTTTAAACTATTGTGTTGAAGAAAATGCTGATATCGGGCGTGGATCTGAGAACCAGGGGACATGATACCAAAGGTTTAGTCAACACAACACACGTAGAGAAAATGAAGACACGTTTTCAATGAGGATTTGCCCAAGTGAGCTGATTTAGCATTTCTCCCAATGCACCAGTCCAGGTGACCCCTACACTGAATCTTTACCGAGTTGGGAATGTATTCAGTTCTGAAGGGACAGGCGATTTGACAGAGCTGAGAGTCCCAGAGTTTCATACTGATCCGACCAAACTTTATTTGTATTCTCGGTGTAGGACTGAGCATAAGATGAGTCTTTTCATGAAGTTCAGCAGTACAATTCAAAGGGAATGAAGGGAAATCGGAAAATATTAAAATCAATTACTGAGAAGCAAGTTGAATGTGACATTTCTGTTCGGTAGTTAGAGTTGCAGAGGCAGAATCAATATGTAAGATTTCCATTAACGTAACCAGAACATTGGGCAACTAATCAACATAGCCAAAGTGGGAAATTTGAATCATTAAAGACCTGTCTCTCAATCTGACCTCTATTCTCAGTCGACTGCAGTGTTTGCAATGATGATCAGCGCATTGTCGAGGAATATCGGTTCAGTGTCTGATTGCAATCTTCTTTTCAGTTGTGTTTCTATTCTGACAGAAGTTCTTCATTAATTAATCCCTTTTCACACGGCAGGTGAACGGTCTCTCCTCCCAGTGTCAACACGCTGGTGTCTCCCAACTGAAACAGGGAATTCCTTTTGTCATGTGAGAGTGCCATTAAGAAATGGGTGTTTATAAATGGGTATGTATATAAATATCTGTAGTGAAAGTACCTTTAAGAAATGGGTGTTTATTACTGCAGTGGTGTCAGAGAGTGGGTGGAGCTGGGCTGTCTGTCAGCTTATTACTTTCGTTTTAGACTGGTTGCTGCAGGGTGTGGTTTAGTTTCGTTTTCAGAGCTGGTAGCTGCAGTCAGAGCCAAAAGGTGTATCAGAGTCTCCCTCTGTAATCTAAAGACTGTAAATCGACCCTGGCGATTTAAAACTAGTAACAGTAAAGACTTTAACCTCATGTACTTCTGGTAAAAGATTTTTTAAGTTTTATGGATGTTAAAAGGAAAACTTAAAGGATTACTTCGTGTTGTATTCTTTGGGGGTTTTATTTGAATTGATGGTTGCTAAGATGTTCACTATATGTTTCAAAAAGGTTATTTTGAGTTCATAGCATAAACATTGCTTTAAAAATTACTTTTCCATTTCTGCTGGACCACACCTGAAGAGTGGACTGTGCGCTCCCTATACCACAATCTATTAAAAGTTGTGGGTCAGGTGAACTCCATAATACACTTTGGGGTTCTCCAAACCTTGGCCTATAACAAATTGGGTGCTCGAGGGGGATAAAAGTCTATCAATTGGTTTGGCTTAGTGAACTTAAAGACAGTGAGCATATTGTGGTTGCTTTTCAGGTGTGGTATTTTAGTTTAAGTAGGGAGGGCGATGTGGACAAAGGCTCTTCAGGTGCTCAAGTTTTTGGGAGTGGAGACGGTCACGGCAGTGCCTTACGGACAGAGACTAAAATCAGACTGTTAGATTTGGCAAAAGCATTGCAGTTAACATTACCTGACAAAATGCGAAAAGATGAGGTAATTATGGCGGTGGCTAAGCATTTAAAGTTGCATGAGATACAGTTTGACTCATTGGTCAGTTCCAAATTAAACAAATGGAACATGAGAAAAAATTTAAGCAGCGTGAATACTAAAGAGAGAGAGAGGAAAAAGAAAGAGAAAGAGAGAGAGAGGAAATAGAGAGAAGAAAGGAAAACAGAAATAACAGCCCCAGCAGAACAAAAAGAAAGAGAAAGAGAGATACCGATCAGGAAAAAAGATAAAAGAGAGAGAGTTTGAACTTCAGAAAATGGACATGAAACATGACAGTCAGTTAAAATTGGCAGACGGAAAGGGAAGTGTACAGTTTCATGATAGTGATGAGGATAGTGAGAAAGATAATCATGGTCGAAGGCTTGGTGGGAATCTATTTCAATATGTCCGAACATTGCCAAGGTTTGACAAGAAGGAGGAAAAGCCTTTTTCAGTTCATTTGAGAAGGTGGCTAAACAAATGAAATGGCCACAGGACATGTGGGTATTACTGATTCCATCAAAGCTGGTAGGTAGGTCCAGTGAATTGTTTGCATCACTACCGGAGGAGGTATCTGAGTCGTATGAGGTGAAGAAATCCATCTCAGGTGCATATGAACTAGTGCCTGAAGCTTGCAGACAAAGGTTTACAAATTTAAGGAAAGAATTTGGTCAAACATACATGGCGTTTGAAAGGATCAAACAGAGTAATTTTGATAGGTGGATAAGGGCTTTGAAAATAGACCAAACGTATGAAGCTCTCAGAGAAATTATAATTTTGGAGGAGTGTCAAAATTCAATTCCTGATGCAGTGAGAGCTCATGTGGAAGAGCAGAGGGTTAAACTACGAGATTCGTTCATAAATAAAAGTTTGGTTTGCGACATTAGTTTCAGCCTGTGAGGGATAGAAACTGGGGACATGAGAAACACTCAAGTGGTAAAGGTAAAGGTGATCTGATGGGAGATAATAAGGAGAGTGTACCTCAGATTAAAAAAGAAATCCAGGAGGATGGAAGTGAAATGAAAAATTTCAAATGTTTTCACTGTAATATGGAAAGTCACAGTGTTGGTGGTTGAAGAAAAACACTGGGAAGGGTGATGTGGTAAAACAGGATAAGACAGTGGGATTTGTTAAAGTGGTAAAGGAAAGCCCAAGTGACGCGAAGGAGGCCCAATAGATTGTACAGCCTGATAAAGTGGTGATTGATGAGAAGGTACCAGATCTCTTTAAAGAATTTACTTGTGTGGGCAAAGTTTACTTATGTGTATCAGGAGGAGCAAGTAAAGAAGTCACAATTTTAAGAGGTACGGGAGCTAGTCAATCTTTAGTGGTAAGAGATGAGGAGTTATGTAGTTTGGGAATAATATTGCCAGAAAAGCTGGTAATATGTGGAATTCAGGGTGAGAGGAGTAGTGTTCACTTATATAAGGTAAGGTCGGAAAGTCCAGTGAAGAGTGGTGAAGTGGTAGTATGAGTAATTGAGAAAGTATCTTGTCCAGGATACAGTTTATCTGGGGTAATTATGTTGTACCTGGATCGCAGGTGGGAGTGATGCCAACGATGGTTGATAAGCCAGTGGAAAAGCAGACAACTGAAGTGTTGACAGACGAATATCCTGGGATTTTTCCGGATTGTGCAGTAACAAGGTCGAAAAGTCACAGGTGAAGACAAGAGGAGAAATCAAAGAGTGAACATGAAGTTGAAGTGCAATTGTCGGAAACGATTTTTGATCAGATGATTGAAAAAGAACAAGAACATGTGGATGATGAGGCGGATATTTTTTGTTCTGGAAAATTGGCGGTTACAACAAAAAGGTATAGAAATAAAACGGATGTATCTGAAAGCATACGCAGAAGAGAAATCTGAGTGCATACCAGAGTGTTATTACTGTAAAAGTGATGTCTTGATGAGAAAATGGAGACCTTTACATATGCTGGTGGATGAAAAGTGGGTAGAGGTTCATCAAGTGGTATTGCCGGTAGGGTATCGAAAGGAGGTGTTGCAAGTTGCACATGAGGTCCCGGTGGGAGGTTATGTGCGAATAAGGAAAACTCAAACTAAAATCCAAAAACATATTTATTGGCCTGGCCGACGTAAAGATGTAGTTACATTTTGTTACTCATGTCACACGTGTCAGGTGATAGGGAAATCTCAAGCAGTGATCAATCCAGCGCCCTTAATACCCATTCCAGCATTTGAGGAACCTTTTACAAGGGTCCAATTGATTGCCTAGGACGGCTTCCGAAAACGAAAAGTGGGAATCAATATCTTTTGACTATAATGGATGTGTCTACTAGGTTTCCAGAGGCCATCCCAGTACGTAATATTACAGCTAAAAAGATTGTGGAGGAGTTACTTAAATTTTTTCACAGATATGGACTGCCCACAGAAATACAATCGGATCAAGATCGAATTTTACCTCAAGGTTATTCAAAGAAATTATGGATATCTTAGGAATAAAACAATTTAAGTCAACTGCGTACCATCCAGAATCGCAGGGAGCATTAGAAAGGTGGCATCAGACATTAAAGACAATGTTGAGGGCTTATTGTCACGATTATCCAGAGGATTGGGATAAAGGAATTCCATTCATACTGTTTGCAATTAGGGATGCACCTAATTAATCAACCAAATTTAGTCCTTTTGAGCTAATTTTTGGTCATGAGGTAAGAGGACCACTTAAATTCATTCAGGAAAGATTGGTGAGTGAGAAATGGAAATTACATTATTCGATTATGTGTCAAATTTTAGGGAACGATTAAATAAAGCAGGCGAATTGTCTGGACTACATTTAAAAGTTGCACAAAATGTGAAGAAACGGGTAACAGACAAGAAATCCAAAGTTCGTAGTTTTGCCAGTGGAGATAACGTTTTAGTATTGTTACCAGTGGTAGGTGAACCTTTAAAAGCTAGGTTTTGTGGACCTTATCAGATTGAAAGGAAATTAAGTAAGGTGATATATGTGGTAAAAACACCAGATAGAGGAAAGACTCACCAAGAGTGTCATGTGAATATGCTTAAAAGGTATTTTGAAAGGGAAGGAGAGGAAAAGGAGGAGGTTTTAATAATTCTAACTCAAAGTGACGAACCAATGACTGTGAATTTGACATACCTCAAATTAAATTGGAAAGAGGATTTTCTTAAAAAGTGGGATAAATTGTTGAGTTACCTTCCAGAGGAAAAAAGAACTGACCTGAAAGTGTTATTAATATCACGTGGGCACGTTTGTAGAGATAAATTGGAAAGTACTAAAATGGCTATACATGATGTAGATGTGGGAAATGATGCTATTCCAATCAAACAACATCCATACAGACGTAACACTTTAAAAGTGGCACTGGTTAACAAAGAGATTGAGAGTATGCTTAAAAATGGCATAATTGAAGTGGGTTGCAGTCAATGGAGCTCACCCATAGTGATGGTACCTGAGCCAGACGGTACCCAACGGATGTGTGTGGACTACAGAAAGGTTAATGCAGTTACAAGAACGGACTCTTATCCTATCCCACGTTTGGAGGTTTGCATTGAGAAAGTGGGACAATCAGCTTTTATTTCTAAACTGGATTTACTTAAAGGTTACTGGCATTATCCGAAAGGGCGTAGGAGATTTCAGCTTTTGTGACTCCAGATGGTATATACCAATTCAAAGTTGTGCCATTTGGCATGAAACATGCCCGAGCCACATTTCAACGGTCAGCTACCAAAGTTATTTCAGTATTACCCAATTGTGCGATATACATCGACGACGACTTGGTAATTTTCAGCCAGACATGGAAAGAACATTTTAAATTTGATGCAGTTATTCGATCAACTTCAGCAGGCGGGATTGGCGATAAACCTAGCCAAAAGTGAATTTGGAAAAGCCCAAGTCACTTTCCTTGGCCGTACAATTCGATACGGTCGAATGGTACCACGGGATGTGAAACCAACAGTTATTGAAGAGTTTCCGATAGCCTCAAGACAAAGGGAAATAATGTGATTTCTTGGCATGAGTGGATTTGTTTGAACATTGGTGAAAGATTTGTGTAGCGTGGTTGCTCCATTGATGGACTTGCTCAAGAAGCGTAACAAATTTCAGTGGACAGTGGACTTTCAACAGGCATTTGCCTGCCTGAAAGCTGTGATAACCAATGCTCCTGTATTGGAGAATTACAAGGGACTCTGTAATCACATTGAACTAAAGTATCTGACTTTAAAGTAACATGCCGTGGCGTAGAGAAATGGATGGATCGTACAGAGACCTTCTTGTTCAAAGGGACTGTCAATCGAGAAGGATTTCAGTTGGATGAAGCAGAACAAAAATTGACTATATTATTGTACCTATTTGCGTGTGTTGTTTTTTGAAACACAAAAGTATATTTACTGTGTGCATTTCTTAAAGGATGGTGAAAAGGTGAAAAATGAAACCATCTTGAATGTGATGGGTTTGTTTTTCTTGGGGGGGGTGTCGTGTGAGAGTATCTTTAAAAAATAGGTTTTTATAAATGGGTATGTATATAAATATTTGTAGTGAGTGTATTACTGCAGTGGGGTCAGAGAGTGGGTGGAGCTGGGCTGTCTTTCAGCTTTTTACTTTCGTTTTAGTCTGTTTGCTGCAGGGTGTGATTATTGTTTCGTTTTCAGAGCTGGATAGCTGCAGTCACAACCAGAAGGTGTATTAGAGCCTCTCTCTGTAATCTCAAGACAGTAAATCGATCCTGGTGATTTAAAACTAATAACAGTAGTGACTTTAACCTGATGTGCTTCTGGTAAAAGGTGTTTTCAGTCCTATGGATGTTAAAAGCAAAGCTTAAAGGATTACGTAGTGCTGTACTCTTTGGGGTTGTATTTGAATTGATGGTTGCTAAGATGTTCACTGAATGTTTCAAAAAGGTGAATTTGAGTTCATAGAATAAATATTGTTTTGCTTTAAAAATTACTTTTCCATTTCTGTTGTACCGCACCTGTAGAGTGGGCCGTGTGCTGCCCATACCACAATCTATTAAAAGTTGTGGGTCAGGTGAACTCCATGATACACTTTGGAGTTCTCTAAACCCTTGCCCATAACACTTTACACACACACAGCCGGTAAATAGGCCATCAGCAAAGATAATTCACTGATGTGTCAACGGCTTGGTACAAGCCGTGAGTTCCTTCCCACAGAAGGAAGCAGATTAATGAAATCTCGCTGGTGTGAACTTGCTGGTATGTTAAGAGGTGTAATGACTAGGTGGATTCTTTCCCACGCATAGCTGTGAATGGTCTCTCCCCAATGAGACTGGGGTGATGGGTATCCAGCTCAGATGGTAAATGAATCCCCTCCCACAATTCCCACTAGACAGGTTCTTCTGCTACCCACACTACAGTCTAGGTGGCTGGGGTGGTTTCTCCCTCAATCCTCTTCTGCCACATCTGCTAAGTGGTGTTCCTCCTGTTTATCACTAGTGGGTTGTTTGGCGCTTTTTAGTGTTTCTCCACGATGTGGTACCCTGTTCCTCTCCAGGTTGGACGATCAGTTAAAATCTTGTCCGTGCACAGAACACATGAATAGTTTCACCCAGTTGTAAATGGTATGGAGTTGATTTTCAGACAGTGTATCTGATTAAAAGTTGTATCCACAGTAAGTACACTGCAGCACCCTCGCTCTGTGTGTGTGTGTCTCACTTTTTCCAATTACACTTCAGTGTGAAATATTTTCTCACAGACAGAACATATTTCCTTCCACATTCAAAAGCCGATAAAGATCAGGTCGCAATTCTCCGCGCCCCAGAAACGGCTCTATTCTTTTGCCCAGGTGCTGAAAGTGCGCATGCTCCCAAAACGGCCTAGATTCAGCCACTGCGCATGCTTAGTCTACGTGAAGGGTTATCCGCGCTGCACAGTGCGGACTTTCTGACTGAGATAGACCGTATCATGCAAGCGATGGATTCTGAGTGACCGTCCGCCATTATTTCACATTTAAGTTGCTTAGAGCTTACCGTCATTTCATAAACTACCGACTGCTGAAATAGATAATGAAATGTCTGGCTCAATATATTTGTTTATAACAGGGTATATTTTATATTAGTACTTTGTAAACGTTCGCATTAGTTTTTCTTTCATAAGCAACTTAATAATAACCTTTATTATTGTCACAAGTAGGCTTACATTAACACTGCAATGAAGTTACTGTGAAAATCCCATTGACCATTCTATTTTTTGTTTTTACAATAGAGTAACTCATTCCATGTAACCAAAGTAACAACAAGCTTCAAATAACCTGTCCAACATATAGAATGGCTGACAGAGGGCAGCAGAGGCGGCACAAGAGGATTCTGGGAGAAATCAACTCAGTTACCTCGACTGTACTGTGAGTAGCCGAAGAACCCGTCGAATGACAACGAGGAAGAAGATGATTCAGCAGAGGTGGAAGAGAGACTTCTCGGAGAAATCAACTCAGTCACCTCAACTGTACTGAGGACCGCCAAAGAATCCCACTAGAACAGGAGGAACATTACTGAGCAGAGGTGGCAGAAGAGGATTCAGAGAGAACGCCC
Organism: Scyliorhinus canicula; assembly: GCF_902713615.1. Lineage (NCBI taxonomy): Eukaryota > Metazoa > Chordata > Chondrichthyes > Carcharhiniformes > Scyliorhinidae > Scyliorhinus > Scyliorhinus canicula. The sequence goes on along the minus strand of NC_052158.1, from coordinate 46,596,008 downwards.
CCCCCCCCCCCCCCCCCAGTCACTTCAACTGTAGTGTGGGTAACAGAATAACCCATCTAGTGACAAACAGGAGAAAGATCAACCTTCAGAGGCGGCAGAGGTATTCTGGGAGAAGTCAACTCGATTGTCCGTGAGTAGCCAAAGAAGCCTGCCGGTAACAAACAGGAGGAGGTTCATCCCGCAGAAGTGGCAGAAGAGAAATCTGGGCAAAGACAATATTGTCAGCTGGAGTGCACAGTAGCTGAAGAACCGCTCCATTGACAAAAAAGGAGGAAGGTCATACAACAAAGGCGGCAGAAGAGGATTCTGGGAGGAATTTACTCAGTTACTTTAGCAATGGAGACGGATAGGTGCATGCAACAGGACAAGGTTTACAATTCGGGGAAGGGTAAATACAATGCTGTCAGACAAGAATTGAAGTGCAGAAGTTGGGAACATAGGCTGTCAGGGAAGGACACAAGTGAAATGTGGAACTTGTTCAAGGAACAGGTACTGCGTGTCTTTGATATGTATGTCCCTGTCAGGCAGGGAAGAGATGGTCGAGTGAGGGAACCATGGTTGACAAGAGAGGTTGAATGTCTTGTTAAGAGGAAGAAGTAGACTTACGTAAAGCTGAGGAAACAAGGTATACAAGATAGATAGAAGGGATACAAGATAGCCAGGAGGGAACTGAAGAAAGGGATTAGGAGAGCTAAGAGAGGGCATGAAAAATCTTTGGCGGGTATGATCAAGGAAAACCCCAAGGCCTTTTACACATATGTGAGAAATATGAGAATTTTTCGAGCGAGGGTCGGTCCGATCAAGGACAGTAGCGGGAGATTGTGTATGGAGTCTGAAGAGATAGGTCTTGAACGAGTACGTTTCTTCAGTATTTACAAACGAGAGGGGCCATATTGTTGGAGAGGACAGTGTGAAACAGACTGATAAGCTCGAGGAGATACTTGTTAGGAAGTAAGATGTGTTGGGCATTTTGAAAAACTTGAGGATAGACAAGTCCCCCGGGCCTGACGGGATATATCCAAGGATTCTATGGGAAGCAAGAAATAAATTTGCTGAGCCGTTGGCAATGATCTTCTCGTCCTCACTGTCAACAGGAGTGGTACCAGGGGATTGGAGAGTGGCGAATGTCGTGCCCCTGTTCAAAAAAGGGAATAGGGATAACCCTGGGAATTACAGGCCAGTTAGTCTTACTTCGGTGGTAGGCCAAGTATTGGAAAGGGTACTGAGGGATAGGATTTCTGAGCATCTGGAAAGACACTGCTTGATTAGCGATAGTCAGCACAGATTTGCGAGGGGTAGGTCTTACCTTACAAGTCTTATTGACTTCTTTGAGGAGGTAACTGAGCTTGTGGATGAAGGTAAAGCAGTGGATGTAGTGTGCATGGATTTTAGTAAGGCATTTGATAAGGTTCCCCATGGTAGACTTATGCAGAAAGTAAGGAGGCATGGAATAGTGGGAAATTTGGCCATTTGGATAACGAACCGGCTAACCAATAGAAGTCAGAGAATGGTGGTGGACGGCAAATATTCAGCCTGAGCCCAGTTACCAGTGGCGTACCGCAGGGATCCGTTCTGGGTCCTCTGCTGCTTGTGATTTTCATTAATGGCTTGGATGAGGGAGTTGAATGGTAGGTCAGTAAATTTGCAGATGATACGAAGATTGGTGGAGTTTTGGATAGTGAGGAGGGCTGTTGTCGGCTGCAAAGAGACATAGATAGGATGCAGAGCTGGGCTGAGAAGTGGCAGATGGAGTTTAACCCTGACAAGTGTGAGGTTGTCCACTTTGTAAGGACAATTATGAATATGGAATACAGGGTTAATGGTAGGGTTCTTGGCAATGTAGAGGAGCAGAAAGACTTGGGGTCTATGTTCATAGATCTTTGAAAGTTGCCACTCAAGTGGATAGAGTTGTGAAGAAGGCCTATGGTGTGCAAGCGTTCATTGGCCATTTGGATAACCATAAGACCATAAGACCATAAGACATAGGAGTGGAAGTAAGGCCATTCGGCCCACCGAGTCCACTCCACCATTCAATCATGGTTGATTTCAACTCCATTTACCCGCTCTCTCCCCATAGCCCTTAATTCCTCGAGAAATCAAGAATTTATCAATTTCTGTCTTAAAGACACTCAATGTCCCGGCCTCCACCGCCCTCTGTGGCAATGAATTCCACAGACCTACCACTCTCTGGCTGAAGAAATTTCTCCTCATCTCTGTTCTAAAGTGATTCCCTTTTATTCAAGGCTGTGCCCCCGCGTCCTAGTCTCCCCTGCTAATGGAAACAACTTCCCCACGTCCATCCTATCCAAGCCATTCATTATCTTGTAAGTTTCTATTAGATCTCCCCTCAACCTCCTAAACTCCAATGAATATAATCCCACGATCCTCAGACTTCATCGTATGTTAGGCCTACCATTCCTGGGATCATCCGTGTGAATCTCCGCTGAATAATGAACTGGCTAACCAATTAACAGAGCTGTGAGGTGATGATGCAGCTGTACAATACCTTGGTAAGGCCACATTTGGAGTACTGTGTGCAGTTCTGGTCAACTCATTTTAGGAAAGATGTGGAAGCTTTGGAAAAGGTGCAAAGGTCATGTACCAGGATGTTGCCTGGAATGGAGAGTAGGCCTTACGAGGAAAGGTTGAAGGTGCTAGGCCTTTTCTCATTAGAACGGAGAAGGATGAGGGGCGACTTGATACAGGTTTATAAGATGATATGGGGAATAGATAGAGTAGACAGTCAGAGACTTTTTCCTCAGGTAGAACAAACCATTACAAGGGGACATAAATTTAAGGTGAATGGTGGAAGATATGGAGGGGATGTCAGAGGTAGGTTCTTTACACAGAGAGTAGTGGGGGCATGGAATGCACTGCCTGTGGAAGTAGTTGAGTCGGAAAAGTTAGGGACCTTCAAGCGGCTATTGGATAGGTACATGGATTAGGGTAGAATAATGGAGTGTAGGTTAACTTCTTAAGGGCAGCACGGTAGCATTGTGGATAGCACAATTGTTTCACAGCTCCAGGGTCCCAAGTTCGATTTCGACTTGGGTCACTGTCTGTGAGGAGTCTGCACATCCTCCCCGTGTGTGCGTGGGTTTCCTCCGGGTACTCCGGTTTCCTCCCACAGTCCAAAGATGTGCAGGTTGGGTAGATTGGCCATGAAAAATTGCCCTTCGTGTCCAAAATTCTATGATTAACCTAGGACAAAAGTTCGGCACAACATCGTGGGCCGAATGGCCTGTTCTGTGCGGTATTTCTCTATTTTTCAAAGTAGGTAGATCGAGCACCAGGTCAATGGGTAGGATACAAATTTCAAAGTAGTTGGGTGGGTTTATGGAGAAGATGGGTATGGTGGGCCCGTGGCATTTCAAGAACCCAGGGGGGAGGGAGTATTCTTTTTCTTCACATGTGTACAGGATATATTCCAGAATTGAGTTTTTTGTGGCGAGCCGGGAGATTTTGGTGGCATGGAGGGGGCAGAGTATGCGGGATAATAATCTCAGACCATGCGCCCCATTGGCTGGAGATTCGGCTTAGATTGGGACGGGAGCAGAGGCTGGGAATTAGGCTGAATTCAGGATTGTTGGCTGACAGTGTGTGTTGTAACAAAGTGCACTATGATTAAAGATTATGTAGAATTGAATCAAAACGTGGAGGTCTGTGGCCACATTTTGGGAAGCGCTTAAAGCGGTGGTCCGAGGGACGATTATCTTGTTCAAGACTCATGCGGATAGGCAAAGGAGGGAGGAATATAGACGGCTATTGAACAAGATAGTGGACATAGGTAGGGAGTACTCAAGGGTGCCCAATACGGAGGGATTGGCAAGAAAGGAAAATTACAGGGAAAATCTGATAGGCTGACAATGGGGAGGGCTGTAGGACAGATGTGTAGAGCAAGTGGGGTGCAGTACAAATATGGAAAGAAGCTGAGTTGAATGTTAGCATATTAGCTGTGGAGGCAGACTGCATCCAGGGAAATATTGAAGATATGGACTGGGGCAAGGGATGTGGTGTCTGAGCCGGGTTAGATAAATGAGGCATTTAGGTATTATTATAAGGATCTATACAGGGTACACCCAGGGCATGAAGAGGAGGACATGGGACGGTCCTGAGATGAACTCAGGTTTCCACAGCTGGAGGAAGAGAAGAGGCAGGTGCTAGAGGAGCCCCTGGAGCTGATGGAGATATTAGACAGTATAAGGGGTATGAAGTCGGGGAAGGCCCCTGGGCCCAATAGCTACTCAGCGGAATTTTATGAATTTTCAAGGGGACCTGGCACCATATCTCTTATCTCTTGTGGGCATTTAATGAGGCATTGGAGAAGGGAGAGCTGCTAGAAATGATGACGTTAATACCAGAAAATGGGCATGGCCCCATTGGAACGTGGGTCATATAGGCCTGTATCGCTGTTAAATACAGAGCTGAATGTGCTGGCTACATTGGTGGCTGAATGATCGAAGGTTGTGCACATGTTATAATTGGGCAACTGTACTGATGTAATATGCATGATGTAACCTTGATCAACAATCATGATTAGCCAAAGATAACCAATGACAAAGATGGTATATGCCAATTTCTTGTCACCAAATCTGAATTGTATCTATTGGTACGTTCTTGAATCAGTGCTCTGGCGTGTTATTTGGACCATCATTAGCCCAGTTATAGCTGCAATAAATGCCTTGTTCATAACGCTAAGAGGCTTCATCTGGTTTCTCATAAGCGTGAGGATGAAGTACATTATAGTGGAATAGCAGTATAATTCTCCCTCAACAAACATCAATTTAACAAGTGTATTATTTATTGATATATTAATCATCAGGATTAAATTAATAAATGGGATTGATCTGCTACTCTTCCATCTTTTGATGCCCCAGTGCAATTAACTTATTAACTGTAGATTCGCAAAACCATGAACATTTTATCAAGTCCAATTTTGTAATTAACTATATTTATTAACCACTCCTCAGTTTTGAAAACGATTGCCCCATCTCCAATATTTTTAACAAACATTTTATTGAGGCAGTTATGGTTTTTTAACAAGATACAAATACAAATGTAAACGTAATTCAGTGCGTAACACCCCCTCCGTCTTTCACTTTTTCCGCCTAAGCTAAGCCCCATCTCCAATATACCACAACTCTCCAAAGTCACTGACTGTGTTTTTGTCTCTCAGATTCATTGCGATACTGCATTTTTCGAGTCCTGCAATCAGTTTTGGCGTCAAACCAAAGTGGTGAGAAAATGTCTTAGGTACTAATTAGGAGGTTACTGATGGAGACGATTATAAAATGCTGCAGGAATCATCATGCCTACATTGACAGTAAAATCAATTTCGAAGTGTAGCTCCTTCATCAGGTGAGTCCAAACAAACCAGTTGGACTTTAACCTGGTGGTGTAAGACTTCTTACTGTGCCCACCCCAGTCCAACGCTGGAAGCTGCACACCATAGGTATTTTGACCATGGACGCAGGCCTGCGGGGGACAGTAGTACTTGGCCACAAGGTGATTCCCATCAAGAGAACTGCCTCCTTCCATAGCACTTTCTGGAGAGTCACGCATGCTTTTTGATCGGATGAAGACTGCTCCAAATGAGCCCCATCACAAATTCACAGCGAAGTTCTGCAGTCCGTGTAGTCGGGTTCCACGCCATCCATTTGATGCGTGTAACCTCGGATGATTGAACATCAGACTGCACCACTTTGTTGATGAATATTCAGTTGCTGCAAATAACGAAAGTGCTACTCTTACAGACAAGCAAACATTTATAACATCAAATACAAATGATAATGTAAATAAACACATGGCTGAAATCCGCAGACTTCGATGATGATGTTACAGGAACTGAAACTTAAAAAACAGGTGAAAGTTCAAAATTAATTAAATGAAGTGTCTCGTGTTAATGTTTTTCATTTCAATTGAGAAATGTGATGTTTATTTCCCGGTCCCGCTGAGCATTCGAGTTAAAACAGTTGCTTAATCCATTTGTTAATTCTAACTAACGTCAGTCCCAATTGTCCCCACTGAGATTTCTGAAAGCTATAAATCTGGTTCAGTTCAATCTGTCTCATCTGAATGTGAATCCCAGCTGGAGGTTTATCCGCCACTAAGGAAATGGAACGACCTATAATTCCACAGATAGAAGCGATTTACTATCCGATTCTGGCGCTGGTTGGCGTTCCCTGTAAGTTACCATCATCAACTGTTCTTTCTTTCTCACAACGAGGATGTATTACTGTACTGGTTGCTGCTTTCATTTGATCTGCTCAGATTTACGTTTCTCCTTATTGTCAGTGGATCAAGAGAACACAGTTTTAATAAATATAGTCACTTCTGCTTGGTATATATTTAAACAACAGTTTGAATAATACTGAACCGGTGCCATTGGATACAGCTGAATAAGCTGTGTTCAACGAACCAGGCTTACGCAGGAGTGTTACTATATTAGATATTTGGTCTGGTATGTCAAATTCATTTGGTTATCTTGTGTCTCATAATTTCGGCAATTTGCATTCATACAGCAAAACACATCCAAGCTGCTGAAAGCATTTATGTCTCCTGTGCTCACTTTGCAGTAATGTTGTAGCGAGAACTGACAATCCCGCTGACGGCGAGAGTGGGCCACGCAGGAAAGCGGGGCTGCGGGCATTTTCGATACATTCGCAGCATTTGGGAGAGACGAATCGAGGTGTATCTTCCATCTGAATGGGGATAGGAAAGCGAGCTCTGAAGCTACGGCCTTGGGGAAACAGTCATTCGGCAGCAACCGGTTCAATGCAAGGAATCAGATGCAAAATCACACATTTGATATTAACTTGACAAATCGTCACTCATCCTTACACCGCAGCAATGGCAAACCTGCCCAGATATTAGGGCGGATCTCTCCTCTGGTCAGTTTTCGCTACTCTTTTTATTTCTCTTACCACGGTTAATGCAACTGGATTCTTTAAGGGAAAGTGGTTGCAATATTCAACAAATAGTTAATTAAATTATCCGGAAAAACTCTAAACATCTGGGAGGCGCTTTCTCTTTTCAGTAGTTCCATATAGTGAGAGGTTAAATATTGAATTCTTGATCTCCGATATTCTTCACTGCTGCTGTAAGATTATGCACCTGAGAAAATGAAGTCAAATGTTAGCCGGATGTGTAAAATTTAAAAAAGAGATGCCAGTTCTACCACACAGAGCACTGAACTGGATGGAGGATACTTAGAACATAGAACATTACAGCGCAGTACAGGCCCTTCGGTCCTCGATGTTGGACCGACCTGTGAAACCCCTCTAAAGCCCATCTACACTATTCCCTTATCGTCCATATGTCTATCCAATGACCATTTGAATGTCCTTAGTGTTGGGATAGTCCACTATTGCTGTAGGCAGGGCATTCCACACCCTTACTACTCTCTGAGTAAAGAACCTACCTCTGACATCTGTCCTGTATCTATCTCCCCTCAATTAAAAGCTATGTCCCCTCGTGCTAGACATCACCATTCAAGGAAAAAGGTTCTCACTGTTCACCCTATCTAATCCTCTGATCATCTTGTATGCCTAAATTAAGTCACCTCTTAACCTTTTTCACTCTAACGAAAACAGCCTCAAGTCCCTCGGCCTTCCCTCATAAGATCTTCCCTCCATTCCAGGCAACATTTGGGTAAATCTCCTCTGCACCCTTTCCAATGCTTCCACATCCTTCCTATAATGCGGCGGCCAGAATTGCACGCAATACTCCAAATGCAGCCGCACCAAAGTTTTGTACAGCTGCAACATGACCTCATGGCTCCGAAAATCGATCCCTTTACCAATAAAAGCTAACACACCATACACATTCTTAACAACCCTCTCAACCTGGTGGCAACTTTCAGGGATCTATGTACATGGACACCGAGATCTCTCTGCTCATCCACACTACCAAGAATCTTACCATTAGCCCAGTACTCTGTCTTCCTGTTATTCCTTCCAAAATGAATCACCTCACACTTTTCTGCATTAAACTCCATTTGCCACCTCTCAGCCCAGCGCTGCAGCTTATCTATGTCGCTCTGTAACTTGTAACATCCTTCTGCACTGCCACAACTCCATCGACTTTAGTGTCATCTGCAAATTTACTCACCCATGCTTCTACGCCCTCTTCCAGGTCATTTATAAAAATGACAAACAGCAGTGGCCCCAAAACAAATCCTTGATACACCACTAGTAACTGGACTCCAGTCTGAACATTTCCCATCAACCACCACCCTTTGTCTTCTTCCAGCTAGCCAATTTCTGATTGAAACTGCTAAATCATCCTCAATCCCATGCCTCCGTATTTTCTGCAATAGCCTACCATGTGGAACCTTATCAAACGCTTTACTAAAATCCATATACACCACATCAACTGCTTTACCCTCAGCCACCTGTTTGGTCACCTTATCAAAGAACACAATAAGGTTTGTGAGGCATGACCTACCCTTCACAAAACCGTGTTGACTATCTTTAATCAAATTATTCCTTTCCAGATGATTATACAGCCTATCTCTTATAAACCTTTCCAAGACTTTCCCCACAACAGAAGTAAGTCTCACTGGTCTATAGTTACCGGGGTTGTCTCTACTCCGCTTCTTGAACAAGGGGACAACATTTGCTATCCTCCATCCTTCTGGCACTAATTCTGCAGACAATGATGACTTAAAGATCAAAGCCAAAGGCTCAGCAATCTTCTCCCTCGCTTCCCAGAGAATCCTAGGATAAATCCCATCCGTCCCAGGGGACTTATCTATTTTCACGCTTTCCAGAATTGCTAACACCTCCTCCTTATGAACCTCAAGCCCTTCTAGTCTAGTAGCCTGAATATCAGTATTCTCCTCGACAACATTGTCTTTTTCCTGTGTGAATACTGACTAAAAATATTCATTTAGCACCTCTCCTATCTCCTCGGACTCCACGCACAACTTCCCACTACTGTCCTTTACTGGCCCTACTCTTACCCTAGTCATTCTTTTATTTCTGACATATCTATAGAAAGCTTTAGGGTTATCCTTGACAAAGTGAAAGTGTGGATGCGAACTCTCTGTGCACAGAAAATTTAAGACAGCTCGGCCATCACAAAAGTAAACCATTGTTAATAATTAGAAAAAATTACGATAAAAACAGTAAAAACAGGAGTTGATTTCGGACAGACGTCTGGAGAAATAATGAGATGCGAATTCGGTTATCAGTGGAAAACAACTATTTTACCTATGTGATTAGTGTGCGATCGACGTAAGAAATTGTCATATTTTATATTTTGAGGTTTTTGCAATAATATTATTAAAACCAAGATTAAAATGCTTACAGACAGTATATCTGCTATACCTGGAATTAAAAGTGAGGTAATCAATGATTTTGCAGGGAAATGTTTTGCTAATAGGTGTTAAAGGCCATTTTATCGGTTTGCAGGTAGATAGCTAATGTAATCGTCTGACAGTTTGACCCTGGCGAAATGAATCAAGGCCCAGCTTGCAACAAGAGAGAAAAGAATGCTGGGTGGTTTGAGTGCAACTAATCTACATAATCAAGTGGCATGTCTTTCTAGAAAAAAATCCATGATGTGGAGATGCCAGCGTTGGACTGGGTGAGCACAGTGAGAAGTCTTACAACACCAGGTCAATCATTCACTTGAGGAAGGAGTTGGGCTCAGAAAGCTAATGATTCGAAACAAACCTGTTGGACTTTAACCTGATGTTGTAAGACTTCTTACTGGAAACAGCACGATGCTTAAAGGATCCTAAACTGAGATTTTAAGCATATTCTTTTAAAAAAGCACAGTAAGAAGTCTTACCACACCAGGTTAAAGCCCAACAGGTTTACTTGAAATCACGAGCTTTCGAAGTGGACCTCCTTCATCACCTGATGAAGAAGCTATGCTCCGAAAGCTAGTGATTCCACTTAAACCTGTTGGACTTTAACCTGGTGTTGTAAGACTTATTGTGCCGACCCCAGTCCAATGCCAGCATTTCCATATCTTAAAAAAGTGTTCTCTCTCCAAGGACCCTACACCAAGATAAACCTGGTCGTTACCTTTACACATTAATGGTACTTAAAATATATGGGTTTGGTTAATTGGAATGTCGGGGAAGTTTTCAGGAAGCAGATTAGGATACTGTAACTGTTAAATATAAAGCTATTTCTTTGTTCCTAATATAATTAGTTATGTGTTCAAAGTAAAGTTTGTTTCAACATAAAAGCTGTTTTCTGGTCAGTGTTAAGACTGCTATGCTGCAGTAACATTTCTTCACAGTTTTACCAAATGCAAATACTTGGGTGCTCATCTAGGGTCTTCACCAAAATCGGGGTTCTGGTCAAGACCAGTAACAAGAAAAGCCAAAGGGGCTATGAAAAAAAAATGAAAATTGCTTATTGTCACGAGGAAGCTTCAAATGAAGTTACTGTGAAAAGCCCCTAGTCGCCACATTCCGGCGCCTGTTCGGGGAGGCTGTTACGAGAATCGAACCGTGCTGCTGGCCTCCTTGGTCTGCTTTCAAAGCCAGCAATTTAGCCCAGTGTGGAGTGTGGAGAGAAAGGAAATGGACACGTAAACTGCCAAAAGCCAATACCACAGGGTGAATGACATCAAAGGGAAATAAATAGTATAACTGTAGAACACTACCTAAGGAAAGGGAGAAAGACAGCAATCAGAAGAACCGTCGGCAGCTGAAGATACAATCTCCTGAAAGAAGCAACAATTTTCTGCTTTCCCTGCACCTGAAGATAATTTCCCCATCGTGGCCGCTGTAACCTAGTTGTGGTAATTATTTGCTGGATTTAGCTCATAGCAGTCTATACAATTGGATGTTGTTTGGGAAAAAGAGGGTCTCAACGTTTAGGTAAATGTAGGTAGTTGGGGGCCAATGGATAGTTTCATGTAAAATTATGTGTGTATAGTCATCAGTATATCTAAGTCTCATGTATTGTACTCCTTGTCGTGTGTGTTTTTGTCTTTCTTTTAAAATGTTTTTATTCGTTCATGGGGAGTGGGCTCCACTGGCTGAGCCAACATTTGTTGCCCATCCCTAATTGTTCTTCACTTGAGTGACCTGGTCGGCCATTTCAGAGGGCATTTAAGAGTCAACCACATTGCTTTGGGTCCGGAGTCACATGTAGGTCAGACCACGTAAGAACGGCAGATGTCCTTCCACAAAAGACATAGTGGAGGCAGGTGGATTTACTGTTCATCATTAGACTTTTAAGTTCAGATTTTTATTGAATTCAAATTTCACCATCTGCCATGGTGGGTTTCAAACCCGGGTCCCGGAACAATTACTCTGGGCCTCTGGGTTACTTTTCCAGTGACAATACCACTGTGCCCTTGCCTTCCCTACACGTTCATAAATATTCCTTAGTAATTGTTCACACAACACCTGGAATGTTCCTCCCTGGATTGCACACAGCTCCTCACATTATATCAGAAAAAAAGACACACTCACGACCAACCGGTGTTTCATGTTGCCCTTCTGGGTCTTGGGGCATCCTTGCATTTAAGATCAGAATGGTTCATAACACCACCAATAAGACAGTAATTTGCGGCACAAATTTAACTTGATATAGTCCAACTCCATATGTAGGTCAAGGAGCAGTGTTAAATTCAAGAACTCTAATGTGTTTAGTCCAACTGTTAAGAGTGCAGATTGATAATACCTAAAGGGCGGGCTTCTCCATTTCTGAGACCAAGTGTTGATGCCAGCGCAGAATTTGTGGACTTTCACGACAGCAAAACTGGCACCGAACCTGGACCGATTCAGAGACTGTGGAGGGACTAGTACCGACGCCATGTGGAACACAATTGATTCCAATGAGAAATAGTGCGGGATTCGTCGGGTCCGTGGTTGACACTCGGGAGGCTGACAAGCTGCAGCCGTACATATACCTTACACTCCTCACACACTCATCCCAGCCAACAAGATGGTACTGGTTGTGCTGGAGCGTACCCAAACAGTTGATGGGTCGGCTGGGGCCTGAGGGCACCTAGGGGGATGGCCTGGGGGGATAACTATACAACCTGTAGCCCTCAGTTCACAGCGGCATGTGCAGCTGCATGACTGCCTTACCGGCTGTAACAATGGTCTGCCCACTCCGACCACGCAGCCCACATCCTGGCCAGTCCCAGCTATTCCCCATGGCACTGACAGAACCCCGTCCCCAGCCAGCAACACAACGGTTAACAAATTATGCCGGATGTTGGACGCTTTCCATACCCCCTCTCTCACCCTCAGTAGCCACCATGCACATTTCATGATTTTTAAAAGCACGTGAACACATGCTGTCGGGTACTCAGCTCATTGGAGGCAAAGCATTAGAGGCCCCAGAGAATACCGGGTCTGGTCCGCTAATGACATGCAAATGGTGTTTATTGTACGTAGGCCTGAACTGCATTGATGCCGCTGTAGAGCTGACGGACAATTGTGATTAGTTGGCAAATTGGCGCCTGCCGCGATTTTAGTGACGGAACCTGTTCTCCGCCCAATCACATTTTGCAATTTCAGCATGAGCCAACGGAGAATCTCACTCCACGTACATTCTACAGTCCGGATTGACCATTGATTCAATAATTGATTGACTGACTGAGGTTTTAGTTGTTCAATGTATGACTGCTGTAACAATTGGTTCATTCGGGATAATTCCCGTTGCATGTAAAATGAACGGTAATGGATCAAACATCTTGGGCGGGATTCTCCGGTCGCCAAAGCCGAAATCGCGTTCAGCGATCGGCCTGAAAATCAAAGTTCCCGTCAAAATCGTGGCCAGGCCGCTTTCCCAATGCTCTGCCCCATTCAAAGCACACATCATACAACGGCCTCAGGAGGTTGTCTGAGGCCCTCCCCGTCAACGCTTCAGCCCCAATCAGCCGAGTTCCTGACCGCTTGGGTCTCTCGCGCTATAATTTGTCGGGAACCCAGCATGGCGGCTATGGATTCGGCGTGGCTGCCACAGTTAGGGGAGGGCCGATCCATGGAAAAGGGCGACTTTGGCAGGGGCTGTGGGCACTGTTGGGCTGTGGGCACTGTTGGGCACTGTCTGGGGGTCACGAGCCGGCCAAAGGGGGAGCAGTATTTCATGGGTCAGGTCCGCACACGGCCAGTGTCATGTTTCACAGCACAGCTGCAGCAGGGCCCCCGCCCTGCGTATGCGCTGTCATGGACCGGGCAATTCTCCCACCCTATCGGCAGCTGGAGCCGGGTGCACTACGCAGCATGCCTGTTAGCCCCGCCCTCAACAGGGAATCGGTGGCTATTTTGCACCAAATTGTCGGTCATAAAATGCCACCATTCCCATGTCGGCGTCAGCATGTAGCCTGAAAATCAGAGAATCCAGCCACTCTTCTCCATTTCTCCAGATGCCTATTGCCTCTCGGCCCAAAGGATTAAAGATCAGTAGAGAGTAGAGAATAATAATGGGGTGCTGATCCGAGGCAATCCATTTTGCTCTGTCCCCCAATTTTTCATTCCTCTCAAATCTTAATTCCAATGAAGACAATGAGAGGAAATTGGGCAGAACTGCCTGCATGCTATCATTCATCTAGAGTATTGCAGCACAGCATGACCTAACCTCTGGTCATTGTAGCCAACTCTGTGTGTTTTCCAAATAATTGTATGCAAGTGGTATTAATAAAATCACTGCATTTCGTGAGGCACACTAAGATATCTGGTATATGTCACTCCATTCTGTGATAGTAATTTTGCTTCAGAGCTAATATAATCTGGATTGGTATGAAACTGGTTAATCATTCATTACCGGCTGGTCTGGCACTACCCCTGACTCATAATCCATCCATTGTAAAAGGAAACTGAATAGAGTGATATCACAAAGGATTGCGAATTAATGTCCATCTAATATATTCTCAAATTGATTACTGCTGTGAATTGCATCAGTTTAATCTCCATTTTATTCTCCTTTTCCTGTAGGTAATCTCGTGGCAATTGTTGCTCTCTCCCGAGGAAGATGTGGCCTTTCTAAATGTATTACTCGTTATCTGGTGGCCATGGCAGTGGCAGATCTATTGGTAATAATATTTGATGTCATATTTTATGAGATTAATGACATTTATTTCTCATATTCATTCTTGGACTACACTCCCGCTTGTAGTCTCAACATCGCTCTGGTTTTCACAGCCATTGATTGTTCGGTCTGGTTAACTGTCTCTTTCACCTTTGATCGATTCATCGCCATTTGTTGCCAGAGTTTGAGAGAAAAATATTGTACTGAAAGAACTGCGGCCATAGTTATAGCCATTGTGTTTGGACTGAGCTTTGTAGAAAACATTCCCATTTACTTTGAAAATGAGCACTTGGAGATGATTGGCAATGTAGCCTGGTTCTGCAATGTGAAATCAAGCCTCTCCAATTTACCTCTGTGGGTAGCATATTTCTTCTTAGACATCACATTGACACCATTTACACCATTTGTGTTGATCATTCTGCTCAATGCCTTGACCATCAGACACATTGTTCGAGCCAATAGAGTGAGGAGGAGCCTGCGGGCGAGTAACAATCGTGATGATCACAACGACCCAGAGATGGAGAACCGAAGAAAATCGATCATATTACTGCTGGCCATCTCTGGCAGTTTTATATTGTTATGGGTGGTGACCTTTGTTCATTCTGTGTGTACACAATTCGCCGGCATTCAGTTTATGTTCACAGATTATAATGATCCATTCGCCATCATGGAGCAGACTGGATATATGCTTCAGTGTTTGAGTTCATGTACAAATACATTCATCTATGCAGTGGCTCAGGCTAAATTCAGAGAGGAATTAAAACATATTCTTAAATATCCATTGACTCTAACTAAATTGGTGTCTTCAAAAAATTGAAACTCAATGACATATTAGAATGTTGACTTGCTCACTGTCTTTTTCCACTTGTCTGCCCAACATATATATAAGACAACACATTTATTAAATTAATAAATTGAATCAAGGGAGAAGCCTATGTAAATAGAATTAGTTTGGGGCAAAATGACAGTGTTGGTGACATTAAACAGATAAGTTGTTTCAATGACTGTCTCATTTTATTTCCAATTGCAATCCATGGTTACAATATTTGCATGTGCTACTGTGAAATTGGTGAGATATTTAATTGGGGAGCCATTATCCACCTGTCCAAATATCCATTTCAACTGGGAAGGACAATTAAGAATGGTGACTGAGCCGATAAAAACGATTACATAGGAGTGGGTAGTTTTGCCTTTCGAGGCTCCTCCGCCTCAATGAGATCAAGGCCAATCTGCAGTCTAACTCCTTTGCCACATAGCCATTGATACCTCTGGGAAACAAAAGTCAATGTTAGTTTTAAATTGAACAATTTATATCCTATCAAAGGTGCTTGTGGAAAGATGTCCACAACATACTTTGTGTATCGAAGTTTTCCAAATTTCACCCCTGAAGATTCCGTTTCTATTTCCGAAAAAGGCTACATGTTCCTAGAATCTCTTATGAGCAGAAACAATTTTCCCCTTTCTACCTGAGTGATTCTCCAAAATACCTTCAAAAACTTCGATCAGTTTTCTAAATTCCAAGCAAATTAACCCTAAAATTTGTAATCTTTCCTTTTACTTTATCCCTTAGAGTCCGTGTATTGTTCTGGAAAATTTGTACTGTGTTCCCTCTCAGGCCGATAAATCCTTCCCAAGTTGTACGTCCTGGAACTGCTCAAATCACACAGATATGATGTGACCCATGTTTTGTAAAGTTAAACATGGGGCTGGATTCTCCAATCCCTGATGCCAAAATCACGTTCGTCGACTTGGCGGAGAACCCCGATAACGGCAAAACTGGGAGCAGCGTCGCTTTTGTAATGCTCCACCCCCTGAAAAGCAGCATACTCGAGGAGCCATTGCCTGAGGTCCCCCAGCGATGCTCCGTCCCTAACCAGCCGTTCCCAACGGCGTTGGATACATGAGGTCTCACCATGTGAACTCAGTGTGGTGGCTGCGGACTCAGTCAGCGCCACAACAGTCGAGGGAAGGCTGATCCACAGGCAGGGGGGGCTTTATTCTAAGCTGGGGCACTGTGGGGGAGGGAGGTGGCCCAGGGCACGTAAGCGGCCAAAGGGGGGACTACTTTCATGGTCCAGGCCCGCGGGCTGCCATGAAGCACGGCGCGGCCACTGCAGGCCTCCGTGATGCACATGCGTGGCCACGGGCCCAGCAATGCTCTCGGCCGTATCGGCAGTTAGAGCTGGGAGCTCTACGCCGCCAGGCTGCTAGCCCCCACCCCCCCCCCCCCCTCTCCTCCACCCCCCACACTGGAGCAGGGAATCGATGGCCGTTTTGCAATAGTTTTCCTGGCGTATAATACCACCATTTTCACACTGGCGTGGGGACTAGTCTCCCAAATGCAGAATCCAACGCATGATCCCTACAGTTTGAAATATTTTCTCGAGATACTAAGGGCAGAATTCCAGTAGAGTTTTTGACTATTCTCAGTTTTTGCTGATGAAAGTTTAATGATCTCCCTACCTGAACGCCAAACTTTCTTTGAAGATTCACAGGGATTCTCCGTCAGCCGGTGCCAGAATCGGGAAGAGTGATCGGGTGGAGAATCGGTCCCGACACCAAAATCATGGCAGGTGCTGATGTGACGCCAAATCGTAATTCTCCGTCACCTCGTCCGTGGTGCCAATGCGTTTCAGAACGTAGATACAGTAAACTCTGATTGCATAATATTAACGGCCCTGACCCGGTAATCTCCGGGGCTGAGTTCCCAATGGTGTGGTTCATGTTTGCTTTTAAAAATTGTGAAACCAACTTGGTGACTGATGAAGGAAAGATAGTGAGAGAGAGAGTGGGAAGGTAGGACATGGAGAGGAGCCACTGTGGGTTGCAGGGCCAAACCTGGTTGGCTTGGCTGGGGTGGGGGCTTGGGCCTGCTGGACTGGGGGAGAGAGGGGCTGGAGGGAACAGGCTGACTGGCCGGGACGATCCCCACAGGATTGGGACGGTGTCCAGGCAAGGACTGCCATTACCATAGCCTGAAAGGCAGCCATCCTGCTGCGCACCCCACTAACCACCTTGCCCCTGGTTCTGCACAGTGGCACCATCCGTAATGCTGCCCCGACCCCTCCATCCCCCGTCACATGCCCCCCACACAGCCACCACACGCCGGTGGCCCACCAAGGTCAACACCCACAGTAGCCCCAATGGGGGCGCGATGCCGACCACTAGTGGTGACAGAAACAGCCAACAGTCGCCCTGAACGTTTACTCGAGGGGTCCTTCCAGGCACCGGGTGGAAGCTTCTCCGGGGTCTCACAGACCTTGGTGCACAGGTGCATCCATGACATCACAGACCTATATGCCCAGGCAGCTCAATACATCCACTTTACTGTGGACCGAGCCCACCAGGATGCCTGGGCAGCAGGGTTCACTGCCGTCAACGTGATGCCTAGGGTCCAAGTGGTGATCAACGGTCTTCATGTCCCATATGGGCACCTGCAGATAACAGGCCACTCAATATAAATCTAAAGGTGTCACATTCAATGAACATACAGCAGATATGCAATCAGAGACCATCAGATGTGCATTATACATGTCTGTGCCCGATATCCGGGCAGTGTGTATGACTCCATCCTGGCGCACTCAATGATTCCTGACATGTTCGAGATGCACCCCGGCTGGCAGGTTGGCTCCTGGGTGACAGGGGTTATCCACTGCAGTTGTGGATGATGATGCCTATCCGGACGCCACAGACCAACACAGAGACCCGCCGCAACGAAGCCCATGCCCACGACCAGGAGCATGATCGAACGGTGCTTTGGCCTCCTGAATTCAGGTTCCTGGACTGATCTGGAGAGGCTCTCCAGTATGATGGTGAGAGGGCCGCCCACATTGTAGCGGCCAGCTGCATCCTCCACAACATCGCACAGCAGAGGGGCAATGTGTTTTTAGGAGCAGTAGGAATGCCAGGCCTTGCCTAACCAGGAAGATGCGGGGGAGGATGAAGGTGAGTAGGACATGGGGCCAGGCAGGCTCGGAAGGCCACACAATGTGTGCGCCAGGGCCAATGCGCATGGGATGCTTTGATCGCCTCCAGGTTCACCGACCAGGAGGGGGACTGATCAGGCACACAGATACTGGATCCCCAATCCACACTCCCTCACTCGCACTCCCCCCGCCCCAGTCCATGCCCCGCCTGCAACTCCATCGCTGATACATATCTGTTACACTACGGGGTGTGGACATTGGGTTGGCAGTAACATCGGGTTTGGGCCATGAGATGGAGGATGATGGCAACCCACTTTGCGATGAGCTCTGGTGCTCTGCATTGTCTGACAATACCTGACTCCTGCCCACAATGCACATTCCATCGTCTACCTGGGTGACCCATGTATGCAAGCTGGCCATTCT
Organism: Scyliorhinus canicula; assembly: GCF_902713615.1. Taxonomy (NCBI): domain Eukaryota; kingdom Metazoa; phylum Chordata; class Chondrichthyes; order Carcharhiniformes; family Scyliorhinidae; genus Scyliorhinus; species Scyliorhinus canicula. The sequence goes on along the minus strand of NC_052158.1, from coordinate 46,577,650 downwards.
ATCACACAGTTGCATCGTATGTCTGGGGGTGGTGGTGTTGGGGGTCCCAAGCCAATCACAGCCGCCTCCCATTCCTCCCCACAATGTCCACTGATTCCCCCCACCCCCGCACCAGCCTGCGCCTCACACCCATCTGACAGAGCACTGAGGCAGGTAGTAACGGTGGCAACAAGTGTTTAATGTGAACAAATATATTCAGATTTGCCCCTATAACTAAACTGTGCCCTGTGCCCTGTACCCGTGTCGAACTGGTCTAACTTCCTGGCCTTACGGGCCCAAACGCTATGCCTAGATGGATCCTAGATGTACAGCACGAGTGTAGGTGACCTGCTGTGATTCCCGCCCTGCGGCCTGTCTCCCTGTTGGTGGGCGTCTTCTGGGGCTGCTGCTTGGGTGTCCCGGGTGGTGTGATGCCACCCCATTCTCTCAGTTGCCCACCAGATTCACCAGGGAAAGGAAGGGGAGTCCAAGGTTGTGCGGTGTTCCTGCACCTCCCCTGTGGGAGTCACTGGCACAGGCCCCATCACCTCCTCCTGCCAAGGCATGCCCAATGCCCCCTGGGATACTGTTGCTCGTTATGCTCTCTCCTTAATTGGCTCTGTTTATGACGGTTAATATGGTCACCATCCTTAATTCTAATTATGCTTGCTCAAGAGTCGCCAGGTATCTTTCCGATACCGCCACAAGGTTCAAACCGAGTACTGACCAAAGACTCGAAACACCAGTTAGTAAGTTCAAAATCAATACTCATTTATTTACACATAGTCACTTATACTCATGCACAAACTATCACTACTACTAAAAGCCTATACTTAGCTTCGGGTGCCCACTCAATCAGAGGAACAATGGCCATTGTCCGGTTCTGAGGCTGCTGGCATCAAACTTGTATAGAATAGTAGCTAGGCGCGTCTATCTCGTAGCGTGCGTTGACTTTGGACTTACTTGTCTGGTGCAGCTGCTAGGCAGGTCTCTCGCTGCTGAGAGCCAAGGCCAAGAAGAACGATTCTTGCTTGGGGACTTCTTTTTATACCCCAAAGAGGCTTTGCGCTCTTTTGGGCGGGCCTTGAACTTGGCCCCAATTAATTAGACCATATCCTAATCATTGGTATTGATTTCCTCCAATAAAAGGGTGGCTGAGGGGCAGCACGGTGGCGCAGTGGGTTAGCCCTGCTGCCTCACGGCGCCAAGGTCCCAGATTTGATCCCGGCTCTGGGTCACTGTCCGTGTGGAGTTTGTACATTCTCCCCGTGTTTGCGTGGGTTTCGCCCCCACAAACCAAAGATGTGCAGGGTAGGTGGATTGGCCACGCTAAATTGCCCCTTAATTGGAAAAAATGAATTGGGTACTCTAAATTTATTTAAAATAAAAAATAAATAAAACATTTTTTTAAATGAAAAAGGGTGGCTGCCTTGCTCGCTGGGCGGGCCCTAGGTGACCGTTGGCCTGTTTTGTTTTAGTCTCCACTGGCGCTGGTGTGTCTGCTTTGGTATCGTTTGCTTAAATGTTTCTCTTTTGTCCCCGGAGATAGTTCATTAGTATGCTAATGCCTTTGCAGTATCGGTCTTGTCTGGGAACTGAAAACTTCAATCCACAGACAAACCTTGCATTGGCTTGCTTTCTCAGCATTATCCAATTTTCCCTTCATTCTCTGCAAGTGTCCATTTTGTAATTAGGACGTGGCCACCCCAGGTGGCTACACTCCGTCCTTGTGATCCTCAACGCGAAGCGTGAAGGATCACATTACCGCGTTGTCTTCATTCTCTGACCAAGCAGGGCACCCATGACTAGGCTCTACACTGACCTAAACTATGAAATTCAATTTTACATAAAATTATTATACATACATACATCATCAAAAAAACTCTACCGGGCGCTATGGCATTTAGGCATGCATTACAAAATTTTAAAAACTGGAACCTCTAACTATTCTCAATAAACTATCCTCACTCAAACAATTCAAAAATATTCTAACATCTTAATCTGTACAAAATAACAGCACACAAATTTCTCTGGCTTGGCAGTCAAGCACAGAGATTACACTTCTTTATTGAAACAAACAAAACACACACAAAAACGGATGCTCTTTAATCCATGTCAAGGGGTTCGGGGGTCTGGTGAATTCCAAAAATAGGGGATCTAAATCTGTATACCACGGTGCTAGAGCGGTAGGCTCCCCTTCGCCATTTTCTCATCCTAATAGTCTGCACGACACTGCAAAGGATCTCCGGTGCTAAGAGTGCTTCTACAACATATGAAACTGAATACCAGGTGATAAACTTGTCACACCAGGTCGGGGTACTATTAACTGTCGCTGGGCTCTGTGTACTGCAGGGGAGGGAATCATTGACGGCCTGTGGGGTGGAGGGTGAGGGGGTTAGCATCCGCACGGAACCGAAGGGATCCCGCTAAGATCCATGTGACAACGATGGAGGTCGTCTTCATCTTTCTTCTCTTCTTCTTCTCTTCTTCTAATCCTTGAGTTTCCGGACTCCTGTGAACACAAGCGTAATACCTGTTATTATCTTGCTTAAGATCTCGTGTGTTTGTCTGTCTGTCCTTTATTGCCAATTACCCTCTATAACTGGTTACCATCTGTGACTCCCTCATTTTGTTTTTTAAACCGAATTGCTGGACAACACATCCTAGAGAAATACTGACACAGTGCGAGCCATCTCACAGCCTGTGCGATTTACCATCCCAATGTTTGAGGATGTAAATAACATGTGGAGAGCAACCTAAGGGTCGCTGTAAAACAAAACAAAAAATTTTGAACTAAAAGAGCCAAAATGTGATGCGCAGGGGCCGCAGCGAGTAAGAAATGGATGGAATCCCCGGGTAGGACGGTGATCAGTGACGTATGCGCTCTACCCGAGCTTAGCTGATCAGAGGGGGCGGTCCTGAGGCAGGGCGAGAATTAGTGCCGTTTCTCCACTGCCTGAGCAACCGGCAAGAACGGGTGCGAATGTGGTCATTGTAGGGGTTGCAATAATGCCTCTTTTTTCTCGAATCAGAAGAGCAGTTATGAACCAGTGTCTGGGCAAACTTTCAAGTTCTCAGATGTTTCTGCGGACAAACTAGTTAGTTGTCCGTGGTCAAACTTGTTCCATTAACGTCCAGGGGGCATTAAAGGAGTGGTGGCGTGGGGCTCTGAAAACGTGCACATTCTAAACAATCAACACTTAACGGAAAGACAAACAAACAAACATGCAACAAACATGATGCAGGTTCCATCAGAAAGGACACCGTATCTCTCTATCGGTTCCTTTTTACCATCATCTGGACACCTCAGTTTTCGGTAGCGAACAGAGTGGCAAAGGGATTCGATTGGTGGGAGTCAGACTCAATGTCATCATCTTCTCCCGGCTGACATACTGTCGTCTGGAGTAACTTTGCCAAAGCTGCATGGTGCGAATTGGGGTCCATCTCATTGTTCCGGATGAGCCTGAACGAATTGTCTCGGTGCCAGAATTGTGTGTCGAGTTTGGAGCCATTGGGGTTCAATCCGTAATCGTCGGGCGGTGGGTCTGGGTCAGGGCTTTGATGTATGAAATCTGAAAGGGATCACTAGCGTCATGCTCGGAGTCGCTGGGAGTGGGGCCTGGTACAGGTGGATAGTCATAATGTGTTGTGCTGTGGCTGTCGTCAGTGCTGTCGTAATCACTGTCGCTGTCGCTGCTGGTTGGGGGCGAGGAGAGGCAGAGTCGTGCCTCTGAGGGTGGAGTTGAAGTCATGTCTGAGGACGGGCTGGACTGGCTGGGGGAGGGTAGGAATGTGTAATCTGTGAGCGGTGTGTGCTTGTCTGCTGCTGCGAGCAGGATGTGGTGTGTGTGGTTATTCTGCGAGCCAAAAGCCTTGAGCTGGTTTATGTGAAACCACACAAACTTTCCCTTGGGACATATGATCTTGTACACCGAGGGGCTGACTTTGTCCGAAGTGGAGTACGGACCTGAGAATTTTGGGGAAAGGAATGAACTTGGCTTGTATAGGGAAAGCATCACTTGCTGCCCTACTGCAATTTCAGTGGCATGTACTGTTTTGTCGAAACAATCCTTGCTTTTTTTCTTCCGTGTTCCTAGTCTCACAGCTACTGCACGTTGGGCTGCCTTAACGTCTCTACTAGCTGCTGTACAGCGTTTTCGTGTGTGAGGGCTGTGACTGCGGGGCTGGCCAAATCCAATCCTAATAAATACTCTGTCCCTTTCATGGGGTGTCCGGTCATGAGGGTGTGGGGGGTTTATCCTGTGGACGTGGATACCGTGTTACTTAAAAATATTAAAGCAAATGGCAGAATTGAATCCCAGGTGCTGTTATTTTGTTGAACCATTTTCCTGAGGGTGGCTTTTAATGTTCTGTTCATCCTCTCTACAATACCACTTGACTGGGGGTGGTATGCAAAATTAAACTTTTGTGTTATTCCAAAAATTGTGAGGACGTTTTTCATAACTCGTCCTGTGAAATGGGAGCCTTGATCGGACTCTGTACTGCGAGCGAGTCCCCATCTTGTAAAGATGTGGTGGGTTCAGATTTTTGCGGTTGTCTTTGCTGTATTCGTTTGCGATGGAAAAGCTTCCACCCATTTTATGAACGTGTTGATGACCACCAACACATACTTATATCCATTCCTGCAAGGAGGTAGGGGTCCTATGCAATCTATCTGGAGATTAGTCCAAGGGCCATTAACGTGGCGGGTATGACTAAGTTGAGCCTTTTTTGCATATCTGTCCGCATTGTTCTGGGCACAGATCAAGCAATTCTCAATATAGTGGGTAACATCGGCTTTTAAATTAGGCCACCAGCAGAGCGGTCTGAGGTGGGCTAAAATGGGTTCAATTCCTTGGTGTCCATGATTGTCAAGGAACTGACAAATGATCTGGTTCCTGTCCTGCTTTGGTACTACATAAATGCTGTCTTTCAGAATCACACCGTCATGTGTGGTTATAGAATTCTTAGACTTGTCATAAGGGGCGGGGAAGGTTCCCTTTAAAACCTCCCCGAGTTTCTCATCTTCCTTCTGAGCCTGAGCTAAATCCTGTATGTTGGTCTGTGAGACCTGAACTGCGTGTACTGGGGTGCTTTCGGGGGGGGGGGGGTGCCAAAAATAACCATGCCTGGAACCTGCCTTCGCTAGGGCGCCTGCTTTAACATTACCAGGGCGGGGAGAACGGTGATGACTGCGAACTTTAATAATGCCATACTTTCTGTCTTTTGTCTTCTCTAAAATATGGCGAAGTAATGGGGCTGAGGGTAGGGGTTTTCCATCTGCGGAAACAAATCCTCTTGTCTCCCACAGGGGTAGGAATTCCGTTAAACTATTACAGACATACAGGCTGTCCGAATAGATGTCTGCTGGGGTCGGGAACGAGTCGGGGTGGTCTACAATATAAGTGATTGCTACCAGTTCTGCTGCCTGCGAGCCTAAGTGTCCTGGCAACTTTATGGAAATCTCTTCTAGGGCACGTCCCTGTGCGTCCTCTACATAAATTCCGCAACCTGTTATTATTTTTCGATTCTAAACTGTAGAGGAGCCATCCACATAAATCTTCAGGGGTGGGCACGTGTCTGTGGGCTGGGGTCTCTGGGGTGTACTACCTAATTTCCTGGGAGGTGTTTTCAGAATAAATGGGCCTGCGTTGTGTTTTGTGGTGATTATCTCACATTCATGAAGGGTGCCTGGGTACTGTAAATTATCGGCAAGGAAATTGTGGGTCTTTGTTCGTTTAACTGTAATGTTCCGTCCCTGTAAAAGAAGGGTCCAAAGGGCTGCACGGATTTGGCTTCCTGCACCATCTTTAAGTCATCCGTCTAACAATAGCTGTGTTGGGGTGTGTTCAGTGAGGATGGTGATGGTTTGAGTCCTGTTATGTATGCAAAGTATTGTACTGCCCCAAAAAACTGCGAGCAGCTGCCTTTCACAGGCAGAAAATCCTTGCTTGACAGGATCTAAAATATGTAAGGCGTATGCCACAGGTCGTAACTGGTCATGGCATTCCTGGAGGAGCACGGCCGAAACGGTTCGGTCAGTGTTTGCTACTTCGATAGCGTACGGGGATAGGGGGTCTGGGACCTGTAGTGCGGGGACTGTGCTGAGTGCTCTTTTTAAAGCATCCACGGCATCCCTGTGCTATGGAAGCCATTCCCATGTTGCCTGCTTCTTGAGAAGTTCCGATAGGGGCGCTGCTTTCATGGCGAAACCGCCAATATTGCTTTGGCAGTAGCCAAACAGTCCTACAAATTACTGGAGGGCTGAGACATTGTGGGGAAGGGGTAATTTGACGATCAAGTCAATTCGTTTTTGCTTGATCTCACGTTTACCATGAGTGATTACCCAAGTAAATCACTTCTTTCAAAATCTGGGTCTTTTTGGGACTAACTTTACAACCAATTTCTTTCAGGAGTCCTAGGAATTCTGCGAGAAGCGAAATGTGCTCTGCTTTTGTGTCTGTCTGTAGTAGCAAGTCATCTACATACTGGACCAGACAATCGGGGCGGGAAAATTTAGCTAATCCAATTGCCAGCTGTCGGTGGAAAATGGAGGAAGAGTTGTGGAAGCCTTGTGGAAGGCACGTCCACGTATACTGCTGTCCTTTAAATGTGAAGACGAATTTACACAGGCACGCTTTAGCCAATGGAATGGACCAAAAGCCGTTGCTAATGTCCAAAACTGAAAAGAATTTTGACTGGAGTCACTGTTTGAGCTTGGTCTCGGGACTCGTGGCTATGGTGGGGGCTGCTGCTGGGGTTACTTTGTTCAGTTCCCGGTAATCAATGGTCAGTCACCATGATCCATCCGGTTTCCTGACGGGCCAAATTGGTGCATTGTTTGTGGAGGCTACTGATCTCAGTACACCTTGGTCTAGTAAACTATCTAATACTTTCGATATTTCTCCCTCTGCTTCCTGGGGACATCCGTACTGCTTCTGGGTTCTGGGGTCGGGACCTGTGATATGCACAGAGCCAGCCATGCTGCCACAGTCGTGCTTGTGCTGTGCAAATGCTGCTTTGTGTTCTTGCACAGACTGCCCTAACCTGTCTGTCTGTACTAATGGCTCGAGGGTCGAACCAGAACTTTCCTACTGAGCTTCTTCTGTTCTCATACTTCCCTACTGTGAGCATGGCGGGGGCTCGTGATGCCTTTGCCGTCTTCCAAACGCACTTGTTAACTGGATCAAAGGAAAGGTTGTGGGAGCTCATTAAATCGATCCCTAAGATATGTTCTGCTATGTGGGGCAGATCAACTAAAACTACGGGGTGCTTGGTGGTGATGTTGCCTATCTGTATCGCTATGGGGGCTGTGATGTGTCCCTGTTGTAAATGACCTGTAAAGCCACTGAGTGTCATGGCGTCTGTTGTGGGCCACGTGTCCCTCTGGAACATCGTAGAGGAATTGAGTGTGGCGCGGGACCCTCCTGTGTCCCAAAGAAATTCTACAGGCTGACCCCGGACTTTGCCTGCTGTGACCGGTCGACCGGACTTGTCCCAAAGGGTGTCGCAGACCCAAGTTGGGGACACCGTCAGTCTGTGCCGTTCATGTCTCCATTGTCAGAACGGGCTTAACGCTACAAATGGGCTTTGTCCTATTCCTATTTAGGGTGCCTGTCTGTTGGACTCTCTGCTGTTTCTGTGGCACATTGCACTCTCGTGCAAAGTGTCCTAACTGTCCACAGTTGTAACACTCGTGTGATTTGGGCTGGGGTGGGCTGTTCCTGCCCTCATTCATCCACGCGGGGTTCTGATGCGCTTTAACTGGATGCATGTCTGCATTTACCTGCTCTTCATTGGGTCTGATAATAGCGATTTTGTTGTGAACGAATTGCTCCCAAGCGCGGGACAACCTTTTCAAAACCCATTTTTCATTGTGGGCCTCGTCTGAGGGGTCGTAATTTGCACAAGCTCTCTGCCCTGCCTCTGTTGCATGAGAGACCAGGATTCAAGTCCATTTGGCCATATTATCTGCGGACAAATGGGGGCGGGCTAATTCTCCAAAAACTGCGGCAAAGTGAATCCACAAGTGTCCAGCAAACGCTGTGGGGTGCTCGGTTTTCTTTTGCCTACACTTGTTTAGGCCTTCTACCGGGTCTCCTCTGTTATAGCCGATCGCATCAAGGATCGCTGTGTGCACCTCTTGGAGTGTGCCTCCTCCTGCATTCTGTGGGTCGTGAAGGGATGCCACGACTGAAGGGTCGAGGCTTAAAACTGTGAGCTTTACCTTCTCTCTCGTCCAGGCCATACATGGTGGCCTGCTGTTTTACTTCAGCAAAAAACTGGTGGGGGTCTGATGTGGGAAGGAACGGTGTAATTTTTCCACACGCGTCCTGTAATTAGGTCGCAGCTAAGGGGGTTGTGTACAGGAAATCTGTGTCTCCTTCTGCTGCGGCCCTGCGGTGTGTGGTTACAGGGTTATTGGGGTATGTTCTGCCTGTTCAGTGGGGGGGTTGGGGTGCTCTCCTTTTCTGGGGTTTCTCCTGCGTACATGCTCCATGTATGTATCTATGGGTCGTTTCATTTAATTCCTGCCAATCGGGGCCATTTTCCTGATCTAGTTGGGATCCGAATGTACTCTGAAATCCATTTTGAACTGAAAGCAGGGATTGCAATTCTGCAATTTGCTTCCGGCGCTTTGCGTGGTCTACAGAGCTCTGCCTTTATTCTGTCATGGAAGCATGGAGTGCTCTTACGGTTGCCTTTAAATCATTGCACTGTTTCTGCAATGTCTCTACATGCTGCTCGGTTCTTGTCTTACCAAGACCGCACATTGTGTGTCCTGGTAGGCCTTAGCGTACTATGTCTGGAAGCTACTTAAGTGCGCGAGACAAGACTGGTGTGCCCTCTTGGCATCATCCACCTCTCTGTCCTTTGCTGCTAGCTTCTCTCTCAAATCTCTGTTCTCCTTCTCTATCTCACTCACGTCTACCTCACTAGTTCTATCGCTCTCCTCTATCTCTCTACGGAGCGTACGAACGACCTCCTCTGTGCCTCGCAATTGTGCCAGACAGGACACGATTGCCATCGGCTTGCGAGCTTTTCCCAAGCTCTTCTTGTGTATCTCTGTCAGGTTCTCCCACCAAGTTTGTCCTATACTCCCGGGACCTATAAGACCATAAGACCATAAGACATAGGAGCGGAAGTAAGGCCATTCGGCCCATCGAGTCCACTCCACCATTCAATCATGGTTGATTTCAACTCCATTTACCCGCCCTCTCCCCATAGCCCTTAATTCCTGTTTCCTCATTAATGCAGAACTTACTCCAAAGGGACCATCCTTTCCCTTTGAGGTACTTTCTAAATTCCTCTTCCCAAATGGGACACTGTCCTACCCTACTGGTCGCTGCGACCTCGAATTCCTGGGAGTTCATAAGGCGTTCCATTGCCTCCATTGCCATCTTTTCTCTATCTCTGGGTTCTCCACTAAATTTGGAACAGGGGGTGATAAAGTGGTGATGTAAACATGGTTACGGCTTACGCTAATTTCTGGCCTACAAAACTCCCGACAGCCGGTATGTACAAGGCCTTGTGCAGCACTTCCTTGGTATCTCCTCCTCCTCGCCCTATTGAGCATCCGGCCCTCCAGCCTGTGTGGTCCCCAGCTGCCCCTCTGCAGCTTGTTCCACTGCTGGCCACTCTGCCGCTGCCCTCTCCACTGCTGGCCACTCTGCCGCTGCCCTCTCCACTGCTGGCCACTCTACCGCTGCCCTCTCCACTGCTGGCCACTCTGCCGCTGCACTCTCCGCTGCTGGCCACTCTGCCGCTGCCCACTCTGCTGCTGGTCACTCTGCCGCTGCCTGCTCTGCTGCTGCAGCTTTCCCCTCCTCCGAGTGGCTCCCGCTCATATCACTGCAGGGCATCTCACAGAGCTGCGACCATCACCAGGGTGGCCACTATTGCTGGTTGAACGCCAAACGCCATTATCTGCAGTGGGTGAAATGCCAACATGTTAGCATGGTGCATACTTCTGTGCCCAACCAGGTTCCAGGGTCTACAGGCTGGCCCTGGTTGGCAGTGTGGGCTCCGCCCTCACATGCCTCTCCCTCACCCTCTTACCCTTGCCCCATCGGTGTCCAGCACCTGCGATGCCTCCGGTCCAAGCATCTGTCTCTGATGCCAGAGGTAACATTGGCTGGCACTGCCCTCACTGGGCGCTGCCGTCAATGTGTACCTGTGTGGTCCCCCGGTGTGGCAACAGGTTGGGGCTGGGGGAGGGAGGGCTGTGGCGGGGGTTGGGGGCCGGGATCGGCGCACCCATACAGCGTGTCACTGTGTCCCCAGGAGCCAATGTGGTCAGTGGGTCTGCAGCAAAATGGCCACCGTAATGGCGGTCGGTGGCTGGGCAGCACCCTACTCCTGTGGGTGGGAACCCGACTTCTGGCCTGTTCTCCCCCTCCCCCAGCCTTGGTAGGGGATCCCCTCATCCCAGCCAGCATAGTCGGTATCTGGGCTGGCAGCCCACAATCACCACTCCACTTCCTACCTCCTCTCTCTCTCTCTAAGCTGCCACCACACCAGGTTTACGATTCTTGAGATGACAAGTGAACCACGCCATCGGGAACTCAGCCCATTGGAGGCCGTGAATCTCGGAGGCCCCAAAGAATAGGGTGCGCGATTCTCCCATATGGGGAGAAATCGTAAGGCTGGCGTCAAATCCGGTCGGGTTTGACGCCAGCCCCCCCCCCCCCTTCCCGACCGGGAACCGATTCTGATCCCCGGTCGGGGCTAGCATGCCGACGCCGTAAACTCCGGCATCGTGGGCTTAACAAATTTCGTTAAGCCCGCTTGCCAGAGTTAGCGCCGGCTGACGCGTCATATGATGTCAGCCGCGCATGTGCGGATTGGAAGACTCCAACCCGCGCATACGCGGATGACGTCATCGCGCATTTGCGCGAAACCCACGCATGCGCGGGCCGGGATGCCCCTCAGCCACCCCGCGAAGTGATACAGCGGGGCGGCGGAGGGACAAAGAGTGCGCGGGCATCGGGCCCGCTGCCCGAGATCGGTGCCCACCGATCGTGGGCCCATGGCACCCTTGGCACGGCCGTGGTACTGCCGTGCCAATCGGTGCCATGGTTTTAAAGATCGAGAGTTTACGGCCGTTTTTACGAACGGCCAGACCAGGTGTGTTTGCCGTTCGTAAAAACAGCCGTAAAGGGCTGGGAACTCGGCCCATCGAACAGCTGAGAATCGCTGCCGGCCGTAAAAAAACGGCAGCAGCGATTCGTATCGGGAGTCGGGCGTGGGGGGGGGGGGAGAATAGCGGGAGGGCGTCGGAACAGCATGGCCATAAAATTTTACGAGCCACGCTATTCTCCGCACCTTCGGGAGTGCGGAGAATCGCGCCCAGGGCGTCAGGACCACTAATGATATGCCGACTGTACTTTAACACTGAGTGGCGAGCATGCCTTTGATGCCATTTTTGAGGTGCAGGAGCATCCCAACTTGGCGACAAACTGGCATCCCGTGAATGCGGCATCGGAGGCTATTCTCCGCCCAATCGCGTTTCGCGATTTTGGCGTCGGAAGGCAGAAAATCCTTCTGTTTTTCTGTTGTGAAAATCCACGAATTCTGTGTTGGCGTCAACACTTAATCTCAGAAACAGAGAGTTCCAGGGTCGACAAGTTAACCATGGCCTTCGTCTGGGCAGGAAGAATTCCTAGGATATGCAGGACCTTCTTACAGCAACAGCGACATGTGGGAGATCTGGCCCTATCGAACCTCTTATACTACCATTGGGCGACAAAGAGAGGGTGAAGAGGTGGTTAAGGGAACCAGTGGTGGACTGGGTCCAAATGTAGGAGGCCTCCTGCATGGGGACATCTCTCTGAGCGCTGGCCGCTGCACCACTCCCGGCCCCTCCCTCACACACACTCCAGGAGGCCAGTGCTAGTGGCCAGTTCCAGGTGCCATTTCAAGCCTGGCGAAATGCTCATTCAGGCCCCCATCAGCAACAACCATATGTTCACACCAGCAAGCATAGACGCCACATTTGGGACGACGGCAGAGGACAGAGGGACACTGAGAGTGAGGGGCTAGAACGTGGTGACCCTGGGGAAGCTCTCATAGATTGTTTCAACTTGATTATGCGAAGACAGGAGAATGTGATGAGAAATATGTCAGCCATGATTGACTGGCTCGATGGGTCGAATGGTCAAATTCTGTTTCCATGTCACCAATACCACCTGGGACAGCCGAGCAGCAGCCGGGCCCATCCAGGCCCGCTCAGTGCTCCGGCTGAGACCCAACAACTCGAAACAGCTTTACTCAGTTGGCATTTCTGTGTCTTTCAGTTCACTGTGTTTGTGTGTGTTTGATATCAGCCCAGGTCATAACACCTGAGCTGAAATGACTAAATCTACCAGGTGGACAAACAGGGCATTGATCTCGAACTACAGTCACCTACATTCTCTGCGCCTAGTGCAGTATCATCTACACTCTGGAGACTAAACGCAGACCAGCTGGCGGAATTAGCTCCGTCCACAAGCGTGATCCTAACCTTCCGTCCTTGGCCTGCTGCAATGCTCCAGTGATGCCCAATATCAATTGGGAGAACAACTCTTTATTTTTCGATTAGCACGTTACAGGCTTCTGGACTCAACATTTATTTCAGCAAATTTAAACTGTGAAATGTCTCCTCCACCTTCCATCCATTTTTGTTTTTGGTCCCACCCCTCTCCCACAGAGTGGTCTGTTTTGCTCCGACTGACGACTGTCCTTTATTCTCCTATTAACGTATTTCGCTATTTAACCTCCATGCCACTTTTAGAACTTCTTCAGGTTTTAATTGCACCATTCACAAATCCTTTGTCTTCAGCTAATGACACCTTTGTCAATTTCCCCGAACTCTGACCTATCCCTGACCTTCCATTCTGACCCACCCTCTGCCCAACTATATAATTCATCAATCTCTATCCCTCTTCGGTGCTTTCAAGTGTTATATGGACGCGAAACGTTGACACTGTTTCTCTCTCCACTGTTGCTGCCAAACTTGCTGAGCCGATCCAATATTTTCTGTTTTCATTTCACGTTTCCGGCATCAGCCGTATTTTGCTTATTTTCGGACATTGCATTAATCAGCACTTTAGAGGGTGGTCACGTGATTGGTCACTAACTGGCCTCTTCCGCCGCGTTGTCCTCTTCTTCTCAAATGCTGGCCTCTCCTATCATTGAGGATGAGTATTTTTATGGAGCCTCCTGCTCCTATTAGATGCTGAAACTGTCCAAAAGACATTTCAAATGCATGTGGCAGAAATGCGGACCTTCAATCGGATCTGTTGTTTGTGGAATCATCTTGTTCTGTCAGTATTCGCTCTTTCCGCTGTCTAACACGAGTGGAGTCCTGTTGTAACTTCAGCAGATCACCAACTCATTCATCCGCCTTGTGTAATTTCAGACATTTAATTCATTAACCTGCCTTCATCCCTTCGCGTGTTACAAATCCGAGAGAGGACTGTTCCGGGTTATTGAAACCTCACCTAACTTCCTCTGTTTTACGTCTTTAGCCTCTGAAAACGGAATTCCGCCTTCTTGAGATCACAACAGTAAATCTCTCCTGGACGCTACTTCTGGTTTAAGAACCCCCCTCTGTTTTCAGGGGGTGCAATGATAACATCTCTGACAGGGAGTCCCCCATTATTATTTTCAGTCCATAAGAACAAAAGGCATAGGAGCAGAATTAGGCCATTCGGCCCATCGAGTCTGCTCCGCCATGGCTGACATGTTTCTCATCCCCATCCTCCTGCCGCCCCTACCCCCTCCCCCATAATCCCTGATCCCTTTATTAATCAAGAACCTATCTATCTCTGTTTTAAGACGGATTTGGCCACCAAAGCCTTCTGCGGCAAAGTGTTCCACGGGTTCACCACCCTCTGGCTGAAGAAATTCCTCCTCATCACAGTTTTATACCATCATCTCTTCAGTCTGCGGCTGTGCCCTCGGATTCCAGTTTTTCCTAATAGTGGAAACATCCTCTCCACGTCCATTCTCTCCAGGCCTGGCAGTATCCTGTAAGTTTCAATAAGATCCCCCCCCCCCCCCCCCCCCATCTTTCTAAACTCCAGTGACCCAGAGTCCTCAACCGTTCCGCATATGATAAGTTCTACATTCCAGGGATCATTGTTGTGAACCTTTTCTGGACCCTTTCCAAGGCCAGCACATCATTCTTTAGATACGGGGCCCAAAACTACTCACAATGCTCAAAATTGGGTCTGACCAGGGCCTTCTACAGCCTTTCATCTTGTACTTCCTCACCTCCTCCCAGTTCTCAGGATTTCATCAAAGAAAGATAGGAATGTGCCCCTGGGATTGAACGCTGATCCGAAATCTCTGACGAGTTATCACACACAATATTTCCATTTTTAAATCTCCAAATCAGTGGTTTCAGAAGATTTTGGGAGCAAGAAAATTCAGATTCAACGGCTCAAGGCAAGCCCTGAAGTAGAAACCAGAAACGTAGGTTTGGTTATCACAAAATAATCAATTTACTGGAAACTCCTAAATGGCTGGTTAGGTTGGCGCTGGACCGCTCTGTTTAATCATGGGCATCTCGCGAAAAGCAGGCAGTCAAGGCTTCACAGAGGATACGGACAATGTTTAGGGCAATAGGACCAAGCTGCATTGAATCAGGGAAGTACAACAAGCGAAGACGATAGGGCTGTTCTGCGTGGAGTGGAGAAGGTTACCAACAGTGTTATAGAGCGGTTCTGAACTATAAATCGTGCGTTGGCTGAAAGGGTGTTTAAAACAGGTTCAATATGGAAAAAAACAAACATATTTCTGTAAATACTAGAACAGAAGATCAAAAGCATAGGAATGTGGGGGAAATGCAAATGACTGAGTTTAGTTGGAAAGCACTACGTGGCACTGGCAGAATGGCTTCTGTCTGCCATTGCCTTATTGTCTGAAGAAGGAAAGAACACTTTGTGTTAGGTGGAAGCGATACATTGTCGTGGACACATCTTGGCTGCAGTATTTGCAATACACAGGTAAACTGTAGTAATTCACCGGATTCACTTGAAAAACACCCCCACCCCCGTGACAATTCGGCAGGACAAGAATATCAAAATGATTATACCTACCGAAAGAGAGCTCGACGGAAGTAAAACTCTAATCGTACATGATGATCTTGGTAATGGCGTTTCACGATTTAAACAAACGCGAGGAAGGAATGACAACTTCAGTTACACTTCTGACTTTGTTCTGACTTTGATGTGATGGTGTCCACACTATTTTGATTTCGTTGACATTCTTACTGGTAAGGTCGCGGGGAAGGGGGTATTCTTGAAGTGGGGCTGGTGAATTGTTGCAGTTTGTTCTTGCCATTGAAAAGCAGTTTGGAGGATGTGAAGAGGCTTAAGAAGGAAAGCGGTGTTGAGCTTCTCAAATGTGAAATTCCCACCCTGATCGTCTTCATCATTTTACATCACTCTGCATCACTAAGGCACTGCTTAAATTTAAACCCCAGACCTGCCACATAATTGATTTCGGCCTAATTACCGACCAGAGAGAACATAAACTAATTGTCACAACTTGAAAGAAGTTACAGCATCGTTGAAACATGGGATGTATGTGCACAGTTCTTTGAATGTAGCAGGGCAGGTTGTGAAGCTTTTGGAAAGACATATTAGATGACTGGCTTTCTAAACGGAGATAAAGAGAGAAAAGGCCAGGAAGAAATATTAAACTTCTCTAACATACCGGTTAGACTCCAGTTTACGACCCAATTTCGAACGCAACATTGATAATAGAAAGATAATGATCACGCTAAGTTATTGACCACGGTTTGCTGGCGAATTAGATTATTGTGAGGAAGAGGGTTTCACATCCTCAGCCTCACGCTCTCTTCCTGATCTATCATGGTCCAGTTACAATACAAGTTTAAATGGCTGGAGGTAAGTCTGGATAAAATGAGTGACTGGGGATTTTTTGTGGTTTTGTCATGTTCAAAGTGTTACACAGCACCATGGCGAAATGCCTTCAAGACCTGAGATTGAACCAGTCCCGTTGTAACCGGTCTTCAGGTGTCAGGGTACATTCCCAGGTGGAGGGGGGCCGGTACATCAGGCAGCCTTTAAAGCAAGAGGATTTGAGTGTAGAAATAGGATTGTCTTACTGCAATTGCATAGGTCATTGGTGAGGCCACATACTCACATTGGTGAGTATTGTTTGCAGTTTTGTGTCCTTATCTGAGGAAGTGTGTTGTTGCTCTGGAGGGACTGCAGCAAAGATTTAACAGGGTGATTCCTGGGATGGCAGGGCTGTCGTATATGAGGAGAGACTAACGCGGTTACGATTATATTCTTTGAAATTTGGAAGAGTGTGAGGGGATCTCATAGAAACTTATAAAATTTTAACCGGATTAGACAGGGTAGATTCAGAAAGAGTGTTCCCAATGGTGGAGGAATCCAGAACTAAGTGTGATCGTTTGAAGATTAGAGGTAAATCTTTTAGGAGTGAGGTGAGGAGAAATTTCCTCACCCAGAGAGTGGTGAATCTGTGGAATTCACTATCACAAAAAAATATTTGGGATGAAAACGTTGTGTAATTTCAAGAAGGAATTTGATGTAGCTCTTGAGGCTAAAGGGACCACGAGATATATGGCAAAGGCGGGATCAGGATATTGAACTTGATGATCAGCCATGATCATAATGCATGGTGGAGCAGGTGTGAGAGGCCGAATGGTGTCCTCCTGATTCTATTTTGTTTATGTGTGGCAATTGCAGGAAGTGGAAGGGTGGGCTTATTGTCGGGAATTTTGAAAGTTCAGAACAAGCCGTTCATAAATAAATTGAGATAACACGTGGGGTACACCAGAGTCCCAATGACAGGTGTGGGGTGAACGGTCCTATAGTTTTCTGCTATAAGTTTCCCTCCTTTATCAATAAAGATGTTTCATTTGATGTTTTCCAATCCACTGAGACCTTTCTAGAATTTATAAAATATGGAAGATTGGAAACAATGCATTAATTCTCTCTGCAGCCACTTCGTTTTAGGTCCCAGGCTGCAGGACATCAGATCCTGTGAACTTGACAGTCTTTAATCCTATTAATCTCCCTGGTACTTTCTCTTTGCTCTGTTGACAGTGGTTGTGAAAGTTCCTTATTCCTTTTAGCTTCTGCACCTTCTTTTGGGCTATTTATGTCTTTTGTGAAGACATACAAAATACTTGCGCAAACTTTCGGTCACTTTCTTTATTTCCTTTGTTAATTTCAGACACATCCTTTACGGGACCAATGATTATTTTACCTCTTCTCTTTTTATAAATTTGGAGAAGTTTTTACAGTCTGTTTTATGTTTCTTGCTATTTACATTCATATTCCAAGTTCTCCCTCTGTACCGCTATTTTGTTAGTATTTGTATGTTTCTAAGCTTTTCTCAATCTTGTAAGTCTGCTATTAATCTTCACAACATTTTATACCTGTTCTTTCCATTGTCACCATTCTTGGCACCCTGAGTTAAACGTAGATGCTGCAACTTGCCCGCAGATTCTTTCTTTCACAATCCAATGTATCTTTCATGAGGGTTATGAAATATCTACTTAAAGGGCTATCACTGCTTGATCACTGTTTCTACCTTTAACCAGTTTTCCCAATCCACTTACGCCGTTTTTGGATTGTCCCTGCTAATTGGCTTTATTTAAGGTTAATACATTAGATTCAGACTCAAACTTAGCGCACTCAAACTGAATGAAAAATTGTATCATATAATTGTTTTGCCAAGAGGATCCTTTTATGTGTGACCTTTCATTAACCACTTCTCATTAGATATTACCAGGTCTAAGATACCCTGTTCCCTGCTTGCTGCCAGAACTTTATAATCTGTAATGAACACAGTCGATGAACTCATCCTCCAGGCTACCCTTTTAAAGTCAATCCAATCTATGTGATAGAAGTCTGTGTGTGGAAGATAGTGATTGGATTGGAATGGTTTATTCCCACGTGTACTGAGGTACAGTGAAAAGTATTTTTCTACGAGCAGTGCAACATAGAACATAGAACATTACAGCGCAGTACGGGCCCTTCGGCCCTCGATGTTGCGCTGACCCCTGAAACCATCTGAAGCCTATCTGACCTACACTATTCCATTTTCATCCATATGTCTATCCAGTGACCACTTAAATGCCCTTAAATTTGGCGAGTCTACTACTGTTGCAGGCACGGCGTTCCACACCCCTACTACTCTCTGAGTAAAGAAACTGCCTCTGACATCTGTCCTATATCTACCACCCCTCAATTTAAAGCTATGTCCCCTCGTGTTGGTCATCACCATCCGAGGAAAAGGACTCTCACTGTCCACCCTTTCTAACCCTCTGACTATCTTATATGTCTCTATTAAGTCACCTCACAACCTTCTCCTCTCTAACGAAAACAACCTCAAGTCCCTGAGCCTTTCCTCGTAAGACCATCCCTCCATACCAGGCAAAATCCTAGTAAATCTCCTCTGAACCTTTTCCAAAGCTTCCACTTCCTTCCTATAATGTGGTGACCAGAACTGCACGCAGTACTCCAGGTGCGGCCGCACCAGGGTTTTGTACAGCTGCAGCCTGACCTCGTGGTTCCGAAACTCAATCCCCCATATACCTTCTTAACAGCCCTATTAACCTGGGTGGCAACTTTCAGGGATCTATGTACCTGGATGCCGAGATCTCTCTGTTCATCTACACTACCAAGAATCTTGCCATTAGGCCAGTACTCTGCATTCCTGTTACTCCTTCCAAAGTGAACCACCTCACACTTTTCCGCATTAAACTCCATCTGCCACCTTTCAGCCCAGCTCTGCAGCTTATCTATGTCCCTCTGTAAACTATAACATCCTTCAGCACTATCCACAACTCCACCGACCTTCGTGTCATCTGCAAATTTACTAACCCATCCTTCTACACCCTCTTCCAGGTCATTTATAAAAATGACAAACAGCAGTGGCCCCAAAACAGATCCTTGCGGTACACCACTAGTAACTGAACTCCAGGATGAATATTTGCCATCAACCACCACCCTCTGTCTTCTTTCAGCTAGCCAATTACTGATCCAAACCGCTAAATCACCTTCAATTCCATACCTGTATTTTCTGCAATAGCCTACCGTGGGGAACCTTATCAAATGCCTTACTGAAATCCATATACAACACATCAACCACTTTACCCTCATCCACCTGTTTGGTCACCTTCTCAAAAATCTCAATAAGGTTTGTGAGGCATGACCTACCCTTCACAAAACCGTGTTGAGTATCACTAATCAACTTGTTCTTTTCAAGATGATTATAAACCCTATCTCTTTAACCTTTTCCAACATTTTACCCACAACCGAAGTAAGGCTCACAGGTCTATAATTACCAGGGTTGTCTCTACTCCCCTTCTTGAACAAGGGGACAACATTTGCTATCCTCCAATCTTCCGGCACTATTCCTGTCGACAAAGACGACATAAAGATCAAGGACAAAGGCTCTGCAATCTCCTCCCTGGCTTCCCAGAGAATCCTAGGATAAATCCCATCTGGCCCAGGGGACTTATCTATTTTTACACTTTCCAAAATTGCTAACACCTCCTCCTTGTGAACCTCAATCCCATCTAGCCTGGTCGACTGTACCTGAGTATTCTCCACGACAACATTGTCTTTCTCCAGTGTAAACACTGACAAAAAATATTCATTTAACGCTTCCCCTATCTCCTCTGATTCCACACACAACTTTCCACTACTATCCTTGACTGGCTCTAATCTTACTCTAGTCATTCTTTTGTTCCTGATATACCTATAGAAAGCCTTAGGGTTTTCCTTGATCCTATCCGCCAACGACTTTTCGTGTCCTCTCCTCGCTCTTCTTAACTCTCCCTTTAGGTCCTTCCTGGCTAACTTGTAATTCTCAACTGCCCTAACTGAGCCTTCATGTCTCATCCTAACATAAGCCTTCTTCTTCCTCTTGACAAGTGCTTCAACTTCCTTAGTAAACCACGGCTCTCTTGCTCGACAACTTCCTCCCTGCCTGACAGGTACATACTTATCAAGGACACGCAGTAGCTGTTCCTTGAAAAAGCTCCACATTTCGATTGTACCCATCCCCTGCAGTTTCCTTCCCCATCCTATACATCCTAAATCTTGCGGAATAGCATCATAATTGCCTTTCCCCCCAGCTATATATAAGTATGTGAAAAGAAAATACATAATAGGGCAACACAAGGTACATAATGTAGCTTCATAAACACTGGCATCTGGTGAAGAATACAGGGTTGTAGTATTAATGAGGTCAGCCCATAAGAGGGTCATTTAGGAGTCTGGTAACAGCGGAGAAGAAGCTGTTTCTAAGTCTGTTCGTGCGTGTTCTCAGTATTCTGTACATCCTGCCAAATGGAAGAGTGAGTAAGCCAGGTGGGAGGGTCTTTGATCCAGACATTGACATGGCTCAGGCAGGTAGACGGGTACATATTATTTTCGTAATTAGGTCATGCAAATGACAGTGTGGTAATGACAGTCTCCACAGGTGCAATTCCCAAAATGGTGGGAACGGTGGAGTAGTGGATGTGGAAGGCTGTTGTAGGCCTGATAGCTGTTGTAGCCCTAGCTCCCTCAACCTTTCCTCATACAACCTACCCTCCAAACCAGGCAGCATCCTGGTAAATCTCCTTTGCACCCTATCCAATGCTTCCACATCCTCCCCATGGTGAGGTGACCAGAACTGCACACAATACTCCAAATGTGGTCTCACCAGGGTCATGTACAGTTGCAGCATAACCCCACGGCTCTTAAACTCAAGCCCCCTATTAATAAATGCTAACACACTGTAGGCCTTCTTCATGGCTCTATCCACTTGAGTGGCAACCTTCTGAGATCTGTGGACATGAATCCCAAGATCTCTCTGTTCCTCCACATTCCTCAGAACCCTGCCGTTGACCCTGTAATCCGCATTCAAATTTTTCCTAACAAAATGAATCACCTCGCACTTCTCAGGGTTAAACTCCATCTGCCATTTTTAGGCCCTGCTCTGCATCCTATCAATGTCTCTTTGCAGCCTACAACAGCCCTCCACCTCATCCACTACTCCACCAATCTTGGTGTCATCAGCAAATTTACTGACCCACCCTTCAGCCCTCTCCTCGAAGTCATTGATAAAAATCAAAAATAGCAGAGGACCCAGCACTGATCCCTGTGGTACACCGCTGTTAACTGGTCTCCAGTCTGAAAATTTTCCATCCACCACCACCCTCTGTCTTCTATGTGATAGCCAGTTACTTATCCAGTTGGCCAAATTTCCCTCTATCCCACACCTCCTTACTTTCTTCATGAGCCGACCATGGGGAACCTTATCAAACGCTTTACTAAAATCCATGTGTATGACATGAACTGCTCTACCCTCATCTACACACTTAGTTACCTCCTCAAAGAATTCAATCAAATTTGTGAGGCAACACTTCACGAATCCGTGTTGACTATCCTGGATTAAGTTGCATCTTTCCAAATGGTCATAAATCCGATCCCTCAGGACCTTTTCCATTAACTTACCGACTACCGAAGTAAGACTACCTGGCCTATAATTACCAGGGTCATTCCTATTCCCTTTCTTGAACAGAGTAACAACATTCTCCACTCTCCAGTCCTCTGGCACTATCCCCGTGGACAGTGAGGACAGTGACAAAGATCAAAGCCAAAGGCTCTGCAATCTCATCCCTTGCCTCCCAAAGAATCCTAGGATATATCCCATCTGGCCTAGGGGAGTTGTTGACCCTAAGGTTTTTCAAAATTGCTAATACATCGTCCCTCAGAACATCTACCTCCTCCAGCCTACCCACCTGTATCACACTCTAATCCTCAAAAACATGGCCCCTCTCCTTGGTGAACCCTAAAGAAAAGTATTCATTCAATGCCTCTCCTATCTCTTCTGACTCCATGCACAAGTTCCCACTACTGTCCTTGATCGGCCCTAACCTCACCCTGGTCATTCTTTTATTTTTCACGTAAGAGTAAAAAGCCTTGGGGTTTTCCTTGATCCGACCCACCAAGGACTTGTCATGCCCCCTCCTAGCTCTCCTAAGCCCTTTTCTTACCTCATTCCTTGCTACCTTGTAACCCTCAAGCGACCCAACGGAACCTTGTTTTCTCATCCTTACATATGCTTCCTTTTTCCTCTTGACAAGACATTCAACCTCTTTTGTGAACCATGGTTCCTTCACAAGGTCATTTCCTCCCTGCCTGACAGGGACATACCTATCAAGGACATGCAGTATTTGTTCCTTGAACAAGCACCACTTTTCATTTGTGCCTTTCCCTGACAGTTTCT
Source organism: Scyliorhinus canicula (assembly GCF_902713615.1). Classification (NCBI taxonomy): domain Eukaryota; kingdom Metazoa; phylum Chordata; class Chondrichthyes; order Carcharhiniformes; family Scyliorhinidae; genus Scyliorhinus; species Scyliorhinus canicula. Next base: position 46,555,399 of record NC_052158.1, on the reverse strand, counting down.
GGTCCCATCTTGTGCTCCCTAATTCATGCAAAATCGCACCATAATTACCCCTCCCCCAATTAGAAACCTTGCCCTGCCGTATGGCCCTATCCCTCTCCATTGCAATAGTGAAAGACCCCGAATTGTGGTCACTATCTCCAAAGTGCTCTCCCACAAACAAATCTAACACTTGGCCTGGTTCATTACCCAGTACCAAATCCAATGTGGCCCCACCTCTTGTTGGCCCATCCACATATTGTGTCAGGAAACCCTCCTGCACACACTGTACAAAGACTGCCCCATCGACTGTTCGACCGATAGAGGTTCCAATCAATATTTGGAAAGTTAAAGTCACCCATGACAACTACCCTGAGACCTCCACACCTATTCATAATCTGTTTTGCAATTTTTTCCTCCACATCTCTATTACTATTTGGGGGCCTATAGAGAAGTCCTAACAACGTGACCGCTCCTTTCCTATTTCTAACTTCGGTCCATATTACCTCAGTAGGCAGATCCCCCTCGAACTGCCTTTCTGCAGCTGTTAAACTATCCTTGATTAACAATGCTAGTCCTCCATCTCTTTTACCACCTTCCCTATTCTTTCTGAAACAGCTATACCCCGGAATTTCTAACAACCATTCCTGTCCCTGTTCTAACCATGTCTCCGTAATAGCCACAACACCGTAGTCCCAAGTACCAATCCACGCTCCAAGTTCACCAACCTTATTCCTTGCATTGAAGTAGACACACTTCAAACCACCTTCCTGTCTGCTGGTACACTCCGGCGACCTTGATACCCTCCTCAGTACCTCACTACTCTCAACACTGGCTTCTGAACTGCAGCTCGTTTTCCCACCCCCCTGACAAATTAGTTTAAACCCCCCCCAAACATGTTTTGACCCTAACCTAACCTGCACATCTTTGTGGGAGGAAACGGAGCACCCGAAGGAAAGTGCAAATTCCACACAGTGGCCTAAGGCTGGAATGACCCGGGGTCCTTGGCACTGTGCCAATGTGCCGCTCCATGGTGATGGTTGTTGCTCTTTGATACAAAAGGCTCAGGCACTGTCAAGTTTTACTGATATTGAATAAAATGTCACGAATCAGTGTTAGCACTTTGAATTAGTTCAGAGCATTCCAATAGTAGAGCATTCCAATAATTCACAATAATTTGCAATCTTCTGAGTGAAGAGATTTCACCACCTCTCAATTTTAAATGATTTACTCCTTTTGCTGCGATTATATTCCTATGTTTAAGATGCCCAGGTAAAAGAAACAACTTAATAAAAGTAAATTACTGTGGATGCTGGAATCTGAAACGAAAGAAAAAAATGCTGGAAAATCACAGCAGGTCCAGCAGGCTCTGTAGGGAGAGAACAGAAAATGAAATGAAATGAAATCGCTTATTTTCACAAGTAGGCTTCAAATGAAGTTACTTTGAAAAGCCCCTAGTCGCCACATTCGTGGAGGCTGGTATGGAAATTGAACTTTGCTGCTGGCCTGCCTTGGTCTGATTTCAAAGCCAGTGATTTAGCCCTGTGCTAAACCAGCCCCAAAAGAGCTAACGTGTTGAGTCCAATGACTCTTTCTCAAAGCTAACAGACAAAGTGGGAAATATTTATACTGTGGAGTGAGAATGAAAGATGAGTCATAGCCACAGAAACCCAGAGAAATTGGATGCTAATAGCCACAGAAACCAAGGGGAAAGAGTGCTATTGGCAGTCGCCAGTGAGAACAAAAGGTGTGAAAGGCCAAACAGCAGAGAAACTAACATCAGAGGGTAAACTGTGACAAATTTAGATGTGGGGGGGAGGGGGAAGCAAAAGGGAGAAGAGGTAAGGAAAGGTGGATAAGTTGGGAAAGACAAGAAAGAAAGATTTTTTTTGGGTGGGGGGTTTTCCGCAGATTTTTAAAACACTAAAGTCCCACGAAATCGGACCTTCCACCCTCGCCCTGCCCAGGCGCCAAAGATCCGTTCCACAGAGCTGAAGAAAGTTGGGGGGGGGGGGGGGGGGGGGCAAGAGAGGAGAGACTGGTCCCGGTGTGCTGCACGTGGAGGAGGTGGAGATCGCGACTAAGAAACAGCCTGAAAGTCGGAGCACGGAGAGGATAAGAAAAAAAAATATTCAACTTTATTTTCTCTCCTGAAAATTTAAAAAACTTTTTAAAATTCCTTTTCATAAGAAAGAAAGAAATGGTAAAAGGCAGTTAAAATGAAATGGAATGAAAACAAATGGGTGGAGATGGGATAGAGGTAATCATCTGTTGTTGAATTCGATGTTGAGACCGGAAGGCTGTACCGTGCTGAATCGGAACATGAGATGTTGTTCCTCCTGTTCTCCAGTTCTCAGTGTCGACGTTGTCAATCCGCCTCACAATCTTATACTTTTGAATTGAGGTAATTCTCTGTCGAATATGCCCACACTGCTCAACTATTGGTATTGTGAGATTGTTTCATTGCAATAATCAACCTAGTGAAACTGATCTGAATTGACCCTAACCCAAATATGTTGCCCCCTAAGTAAGGAGACAAGGAGACCAAAACTGTACATAGAACTCTGACCATGGCCCTGTACCGTTGTAGTACGGCTTCTCACTTTCATGCAATAAATGCTGACATTCCATTTGCTTTCCTAATTAATACTTCACCAACCTGCGAACGTTATTGGTTCATGGGGGACAGCGAAGGAGAGAGGTGGGCGAGTGTGGGGCGGAGGAGAGGGACTTTGCATCTGGACCAAGATTGATCAGAAATGAAACAAAATCACAATCCCTGGCATCCACAGTGGACAAGAAAACCATCAGCTCCTCTACATCATCACTGGGTTAAAATACTAAAAGTATTGTAAGATTCCGATGATTCTACGGATTGCAGTTGGCCACGAAGATTGCTGACCATCATCTTCTCACTACAAGGTTTTTTTGTGTTTACTGGTCTTGCCAATAATGTCTACATTACCAAAATAAATTATGAGAATCAAGATTTGCCAAGAGTATTAAAAGCTTGTGCAAAAATAGTAATGATGACCACAATTCCCACAACCCGTCGCGCTCCAAAAACCGCTCTATCATTTTGTCCAGACGAGAGCGCGCATGCTCCCCGGGCGACTCTGATTGAGGCCCTGGGAGCCGCGCCCTGTGCGCTCCCGCCCGGGTATCTGTGCCAGTCTGCTGATGGAGATGGACCGCATTCACCCGCCTGGTGCATTCTGGGAATGGCCGCCCGCCATTATTTCACATTGAAGTTACTTCGAGGCCCTCATTTGGAGCTGAAAGCTCAAAGACATTTCAGAAACAAGTGGCTCCTGAATTATATAATGACTGGATAGGTCACGAAATCAAAGGAAGTCAAAGCGTCTCTCCCTCAAACCAGTTCCTCTATCTTACGATTGATGCAATCAAATTAAAATTCCGAGCTCCCCAGCGTCGGATCTGGGAGACCCCAGAGGATTTCGCCATCCTCGCCTCCAATCATTCCCCATTTCCCCGACCCGCTTTATCCCAAAGCCCCACCGAAAGACACCACTCCCTCTTTCGATGCCCCAGTAAGCTCCGGCCATCGGACGTTGCAGCAGTTTTCAGGAGCAGGAAAGTGCGCATAAAATTCTTCTAATTCGACGCTGGTCTGAAAGTGCTGGCGGATGGACCCTACCAATGAAGCGGATGGGAAATCATCAGGAATTCATTGAGGGGGGGGGGGGGGCAGCTTCACACAACATCAATCAATGAGAAAGAACGAGGAGAAAAATTCAGGGGCTGCAGTGACACAGAGACTTCTGCGTTTATTTACTCTGTTTCTCCCTTCACGCAGATGTTGCCAGACCTGCTGAGTATTGGCAGCGTTTTTTGTTTTAATTTTACTCCCATTTCGGGGCTCTGTCGTTGTTCTTCCAGCTGTGTGACTGGGCTTGTGGGTTTGCAATCTGAAGAGCAGTTTTGAAAACCTTAGTGGTCCTCCTGGAAAGCCGCCTACAATACGGCTTGTGTCCAGCTGGTGATGCTGCTCCCTCGCCTCTCGGGCTGATTCTGCACAACTGACAAGGCAAACGACCTGAGAGAGAACAAAAAACAAAGAACAATAGAGCACAGGAACAGGCCCTTCGATCCTGCAAGCCTGCGCCCTTCATAGTACCTGCTTAAAATTAAATCGTCTGCACTTACGGAGTCTGTATCCTTCCATTCCCATCCTATCGATATATTTATCCAGATATCCCTTAAATGCCACTATCGTACCTTCTCGCACCATCTCCCCAGGTAGCGCGTTCCATATATTTACCACCCTCTGCGTAAAAAAACTTGTCTCGCACATCTGTTCTAAACTTTTCCCCCACGCACTTTAAACTTATGTCCTTAGTACTTGATTCTCCTACCCGAGGAAAGGTCATCTGACTATCCACTCTGTCCATGCCACTCATAATCTTTTTTTAGAAATATTTTTTATTCTCTTTTTTTACATTTTCTCCCAAATTTAAACCCACCAACAACAATCAGTAACAAATATGCCAATCCCCATATCAATAACAATGATCCCATCCTCCCACCAAACCCTCAAACATTAGCCTGCATGTTCACATAAACAAATGACCAAAAGGAATCAGGAATCATCCATAGTCAGCAATAACACACACAGACCCAGGCCTGGTGGAAGAATCATGGGAGGGCCGCTCTGGCACCCCCTGCGAATTCTCCCACCCCCCCCCCCCCCCACAAAATGGCGTGTCACGTTTTGTGACACACCACTCGGAGAATCGCGGGTCGCCGTGAAAAACAGCGACCCGCGATTCTCCGGCCCAGATGGGCCGAGCAGCCTGTTCACGCCAGCAGCAACCACACCTGGTCGTTGCCGGCGTGAACATCACGCAAAAGGTGAGTATTGGGCCTGTAGGGGGCGGAGAGGGCATCGAGCACCACAGCCGTGCTCGGGAGGGGGCTGGCCCACGATCGGTGCCCACTGATTGTCGGGCCCAGAGACGCCGGCCAACCCGCGCATGCGCAGCTGATGTCATTAGGCGCCGCCGACCGCGTCAATCTCGGCGCACCGCCTTGATGCCAGCATCAAGGCCCGGCGGCCGAGATTTACGGAACACCGCTCCTAGCCCCCTTGGGGGGGGGGGAGAATAGGGGGCGAGGATCGGCCTCCGATGCTGTCATGAAACACTCCGCCCATGGCCTCCCAGGGGCCTGGGTTCAGTTTCACGTACACAACTTTAGAAGTTACCCTAAATTCCGGTAATCCTCTAGCTTTGGACAGGACCAAAACATATGAACGTGATTAACACCCCCCCCCCCCATTAGACCCCACCCCCCCCCCCCCCCCCCCCCACCCCCGTCCACAACATTCACACACATCTACTCCTTCAAAGAGTCGGCTCATCCTCACCCTCGCGAGGTGTGCTCTGTGTACTACCTTCAGCTGTATCAGTCCCAACCTCACGCACAAGGTGGAGGCATTTACTCTCTGGAGCACCGCACACCAGAACCCCTCCTCCATATCCTCTCCCAACTCTTTCTCCCACTTTGCTTTGATCCCTTCCAATGGTGCCTTCTCCTCTTCCAAAATAGCTCCATAAACCGCTGACACTACCCCTTCTCCAGTCCCCCTGTCGACAGCACCTCCTCCAGCAATGTGGAGACCGGCTCCACCGGGAAGCCCTGTATCTCCTTTATGGCAAAATTTCGTACCTGCATGATCTCCAAATTCTCAATGAAGCTATTATCACCGGATTCCCTGAGTATTTCCCCGGGGCTATTGGGAGCGGCGCTATTGCTAGTGCTTTCAGTCCCGACCCCCTGCAAAAACTGTCCTCCATTCTGACCCACTGGGAATCAACCCCTCTGACCCAGATCCGCACCTTCTCCACATTCGCCACCCAGTAGTAAAGACCCAAACCCCCTGCCTGCCTTCCCCTCTGTAGCAGCACCTTTCTAACTCTGGCCACCTTCCTACCCCGTATGAACGACATAATCCTTCCCTCAATCTCTGAAAAAAGCCTTTGGCAGGAAAATCGGCATGCACTGAAAAATAAACAGAAATCGCGGAACACATTAATTTTAAACGCCTGTACCCAACCCGCCAGTGACAGAGGGAGACGATCCCACCTTGCCAGATCCGCTTTCACTCTCCCCACCTAACTAGAAATGTTGTACCTGCGGAGCTCCCCCACCCCCCACTCCCGGGCAATCTGCACCCCCAGGTTCCTAAAGTGAGTCCCTGCCCTACGGAATGGCAGCCACCCCCCCCCCCCCCCACCCCTGCACCCACTTCTGGCTGAGACACCACAAAATACTCACTCTTGTCTCGATTTAGTTTCTACCCTGAGAAAGACCCAAACACTCAAAGCAGCTCCAATATTCCCCCTATTGACTCACGGTTCCGACACGTATAACAGCAAGTCATCGGCATATAAGGACACCCTATGCTCTATCCCCCCACCCCCCCCAAACCCCCCTCCCATGCACTATTCCTTTCCAGACTCCAGAACTTCTTAATGCAATGGCCAACGGCTCAAACTTGAGTGCAAACAGCACGGAGGACAGAGGACGTCCCTGACTTGTCCCACGGTGGAGAGAAAAGTATCACAAGCTGATGTTGTTTGTGCGGACACTCACCCTTGGCTCCTTATGTAGTAGCTTTACCAAGTTCACAAGTCTTGGTCCAATCCCAAACCGCTCCAGAAGTGCCATCAAGTACCCCCATTCTACCCGGTCAAACGCCTTCTCAGCATCCAATGCCACTACCACCTCTGTTTCCGTCCCCTCTGCTGGTGCCATAACAACGTTCAATACCCTTCTAATGTTTGAAAAGAGCTGCCTCCCTCTCACAAACCCCATCTGATCTTCACCTATCAACTTCGGGAAGCACTCCTCCAGCCTACCCACTAGTACCTTTGCCAATACTTTCGCGTCCACATTCAGAAGTGATATGGGCCTACACGACCCACATTCTGCCGGATCCTTATCTTTTTTTTAGCAGCAGGGAAATCGATGCCTGCCCAAGGTTTGTGGCAACACCCTATCGCCTCTTCAAACATCCCCACCATCAGGGGTGCCAGTTTATCCTTCAATTTTTTATAATATTCTACCATAAACCCATCTGACTCTACCACCTTCCCCGACCGGCCACTCATAATCTTGTAGACCTCTCTCAGGTCTCCTCTCAACCTCCATCATTCCAGAGACAACAGACCGAGTTTATCTAACCTCTCCTCATAGCTAATACCTTCCATACCAGGCAACATCCTAGTAAACCACTTCTGTACCCCCTCCAAAGCACCCACGTCCTCTGATAGTGTGGCGACCAGAATTGTACACAATATTCCAAATGAGATTTACCTAAGGTCCTGTACCGCTGCAACATGACTTGCCAATTTTTATATTCAATGCCCTGACCGATGAAGGCCAGCATGCCTTATGCCTTCTTGACCACCTTATCCACATGCGTTGCCACTTTCAGTGATCGGTGGACATGCACGCCCATATCTCTCTGCCTGTCAGTACTCGCAAGAGTACATCTATTGTGTAATTCCTACATGCATTGCACCTTCCAAAGTACCTCACACTTGTCCGGATTAAACTCCAGCTGCCATTTCTCCCCCCAAGACTCTAACCAGTTGTATCCTCTGACAATCCTCTTCACTATCCGCAACTGCGCTAATTTTTGTGTCATTTGCGAACTTACTAAGCAGACCAGCTACATTTTCTTCTAAATCATTAATATACACCACAAAACAACAAAGGCCCCACAACTGATCCATGTGGGATGCCGCTAGACACAGCCTTCCATTTAAAAAAGCATTCTTCCATTGCTGCCCTCTGTCTTCTGTGCCCAATACAGTTCTGTACCCAACTTGCCAGCTCTCCTCTAATCCCATGCAATTTCACCTTTTGTACCAGTCTAGCATGAGGTACCTTGTCAAAGGCTTTACCGAAGTCCATGTATACAACATCTAATGCCTTTCCCTCATCTATCATCTTTGTCACTTCCTCGAAAAACTCGATCAAATTAGTGAGGCGTGACCTCCCCTTCACAAAACCATGCTGTCTATCACTATAAGTCTATTTGTTTCCAAATGTGAGTAAATCCTATCTCTAAGAATATTTTCCAATAGTTTCCCTAGCACTGACGTAAGACTTACCTGCCTATAATTTCCTGTATTATCCCTGCTGCCCTTCTTAAACAATGGAACAACATTGGCTCCTCTGGATCTTCACCTCTACCAATGAGGATACAAAGATTACTGTCAAGGCCCCCACAATTTCCTCCCTTGTCTCCCACAGCATACTTTTTTCTTTTATAAATTTAGAGTATCCAATTCATTTTTTCCAATTAAGGGGCAATTTAGCATGGCCAATCCACCTAACCTGCACATCTTTTGGGTTGTGGGGGTGAAACCCATGCAGACACGGGGAGAATGTGCAAACTCCACATGAGTGACAGTGACCCAGAGCTGGGATCAAACCTGGGATCTCGGCGCCGCGAGGCATCAGGGCTAACCCACTGCACCACCGTGCTGCCCACCTGCAGTATTCTGAGGTAAATCCCATCAGACCCTGAGGGCTTATCTACTTTAATGATTTTTTTTTTATAAATTTAGATTAGCCAATTATTTTTTCCAATTAAGGGGCAATTTAGTGTGGCCAATCCACCTACTGTGCACATTTTTGGGTTGTGGGGGCGAAACCCATGCAGACACGGGGAGAACGTGCAAACTCCACACGGACAGTGACCCAGAGCCGGGATTGAACCTGGGACCTCAGCGCCGTGAGGTGGTTGTGCTAACCACTAGGCCACCGTGCTGCCCACTACTTTAATGATTTTTAAGATGCCCAACACCTCCTATTTATTAATATCAATATGACTCAGAATATCTACACACTCTACCCTATACCTCATCCAGATACTGATATTGGCCTGTATTGCCATTGAGTTCACAGGAGTTTCTGGCGGCAGCACTGCAGATATTTCTTCCACGATTTACAGTGTCTGCTGTACATTGCCTATGTGTCTGATACATATAGGAGGGCAGGTGACACTGCAGATCTTAGATCATGAGCGTGTTCATACACAAAAACAGAAAATACTGGACAATCGCAGCAGGTCTGATAGTATTTGTGGAGAGAGAAGGTAGCTAACGTTTTGAGTCTGGAATCTTGAGCTTGTTCCCAAGTTTCAGGTCTTTGTCATCAAACACTTTCTTCCTCAGTCAGCCAAAGGCTGTGCTGGTACACTGCAGGCATTGTTGAGTTTCATCATCAATCTTTGTCCTCAGAGAGTAGGCCCGGAAAGTATAAGGAATTATCCATGTTGTCTAGTGTTTCACTGTGAGTCTTGATTGTCAGGGAATAGAGAGGGCAGTGTTGTGCAGCAGTAACAGGTTGGTAGAGGATCATTGTCATCTGGGTGTTGAGCCTAAGGTCCATTCTTTCAAACGCCACTGTGACTGAATCAACAATAATTTGGAGCTCGGCCGACTGTTCAGATACACAAGTGTCATCAGCATCTTACATTTCAAAAACAGAGGTTGGGGTGATCTTGGTTCTGGAATGGAGGTAGCATTGGTTGAATAGTTTCCCGGTCATCCTGCAGAGTAGCTCCACTCTTATCTCAATTAAAATCGGACATGAAAACTATAATAATAATGATCACTTATTGTCAAAAATAGGCTTCAATTAAGTTAGTGAAAAGCTCCTAGTCGCCACATTCCGCCGCTTGTTCAGGGAGGCCGGTAAGGGAATTGAACCCGCGCTGCAGGCCTTGTTCTGTATTACAAGTCAGCTGTTTAGCCCACTGTGCTAAACCAGCCCCTATAATAATCGCGTATTGTCACAAGGAGGGTTCAATGAAGTTACTGTGAAAAGCCCCGAGTCGTCACATTCTGCCGCTTGTTCGGGGAGGCCGGTACGGGAATTGAACCCGCGCTGCTGGCATTGTTCTGCATTACAAGTCAGCTGTTTAGCCCACTGTGCTAAACCAGCCAACTATTCTCACTTTTATTCTATATGCAACACTATATATTGAATATTAGTACCTAGTAAACATTTTAAATATTTTTCAGGTTATAAGCAACATTACTATTCTTTTCTTTGTTTTAAGAGTAGAGTAACTCATTCCAAGTAACCAGAGATACGTAACAGGAAGTTTCAAATAACATAGACTCACTGATAGAGGATTGATTTCATAACAATTAAATACATTTTGAGACAATGATCTCAAGGTATTAATCATGAGGACATGACAGCATCGTTCCCCCATCCTGAACAAAATGGGCAAGGAAGATATCGTAAACATCCTTTTATCTTCACAAGAAGTAAGTGAAGTAACAAACAAACAGAAAGAGGCTCTTTGGCCCATTGTATCTATTCTGCGCCTGTTTATTCAAATTCCATTTTCCAGCTTGCTCCATATGCAAATAAAGATGTAGTCATTATATCAATGCAGCCTTTTCTCGATTGGAAAAATTCAAAGGTGAGCGGATTAGGTGGATAGGCCATGTTAAATTTCCCCTTAGAATCCAAAGGTGTGAAAGTCAGCTGGGATTACAATGAGAGGGTGAGGGAGTGGGCCTCAGTAGGGTGCTCTTTCGAAGGGTTGGTGCAGACTCGATGAGCCAAATTATCTCCTTATGTACTGTAGAGATTACATGATTCTATGATAAACTTGAGCAGCATGGTGGCACTGTGGTTAGCACTTCTGCCTCACAGTGCCAGGGACCTGGGTTCAATAATACCGAGAATTACCAGGGAACTGCGGCACCAAATGGACAATATCCGTATTACAGCCAGCATTCCAGGAGGGCAGTTCATTTCATTTTCTTTCTTTCCTTTGCAGTTTTCAGATGCCTGAGGAACATTGTGCTTGAAGTCCGACACCTCAATTCCAGCACCAAGCTCATGGTCTACAGAGCAGCTGTGGTTCCTGCCATCCTGTATGCATCAGAAACATGGACAATAAACAGCAGACACCTCAGGAGAATCCCTGGAGAGGCATCACCAACATTCCCGCCACAAAATGCTGCAAATCTACTGGCAGGATAGGCACACCAATATGAGTGTCCTCTCTCAAGCCAACATCCCAGTAACACTCGAAGAGCTGCGATGGGCGGGTCGCATGCCCGACACAAGACTCCCGAAACAAGTGCTCTACTCTGAGCTCTGCAATGGCAAGTGATTACTAGGAGGACACACTGAAAGCTTAAATAATTGCAACATCCTCATTGACACGTGGAAATCACCTGCCTTAGAAGACATCTGGAGAAGAAGCATCTGCGAAGGCACCAATCAACTCGAGTGTCACAAGCTGGAGTACACGGTGGCAGACAGGTAAATGGTGGAGAGAGAGCACAGAATCCAAAGCATCCACCCACCTCATCACAGTAGCACAGTGGTTAGCATTGTTGCTTCACAGCGCCAGGAGCCCGGGTTCGATTCCCGGCTTGGAGTCTGCATGTTCTCCCTGTGTCTGCGTGGGTTTCCTCCGAGTGTTCCGATTTTCTCCCACAAGTCCCGAAAGACATGCTTGATCGGTGAATTGGACATTCTGAATTCTCCCTCAGTGTACCCGGACAGGCACCGGAGTGTGGTGACTAGGAGATTTTCACAGTAACTTGATTGCAGTGTTAATATAAGCCTACTTGTGACAATAAAGATTATTATTATCCAACACCACCTGCCAAACCTGTGGCAGAGTTTGAGAGTCCAGGATTGGACTATTCAGCCACCACAGAATCCACCTCCCAGGAGTGGAAGCAAGTTATCCTCGACTGCCCAATAAGTCATTTTCTTTTAAAGGTCACAGAGCTTTACAGCTCAGAAAGAACCCCTTCGGCCCATTGTGTCTGTGCCGGCCATCAAGCGGCTATTTATTCAAATCCCATTTTACAGCAGTTGGTCCATGTGCAAATAAAGGTGGTAGTCGCCATATTAAAATTGAGTTTGTGAGAGTGTGAAAAGAAGTTCTTCATGTGGGGTGACATTGTGTGAGAATTATTGAGCGCACTTACCTGGCAGGGGAGAGTTAATCATCAGGCAAGGTGATTTCCTAGGGTAAGGCTGTCCCTTTGCACTCCGGGTGTGCTGATGTCCTCGAGGTCCCCAAATGCGAGATACTCAATTACAGAATTTGTGGTTGTGGAGAACTGTGTTCACGCTTCCCCTGATTTACAAATCAAAAATCGAGTTTATAATTTCAAACAAAGTCGGGCAGCACGGTGGCTCAGTGGTAGCACTGCAGTCTCACGGCGCCGAGGTCCCAGGTTCGATCCCGGCTCTGGGTCACTGTCCGTGTGGAGTTTGCAACATGGAGTTTCACCCCCACAACCCAAAGATGTGCATTGCTCGGTGGATTGGCCACGTTAAATTGCCCCTTAATTGGAAAAAATGAATTGGGTACTCTAAATTTAAAAAAAATAATGATTTCAAACGAAGTTCTGAAGCAGAATCAAAAGACATGTCACGTTAACTGTGTTTCTCCCTCTCCACTTGCTGCCTGGCCTGCAGAGTTTGTTCCGCATTTTCTGTTCTTATTTAAAACGCAAATGGCTGAAGGGTTATTCTTTGGTAATAGCTTTCCTCGAAAAGCACTCAGCAATTATGAAAGGATAAATTAACAGCCCTCCTTCCCTGCCCCACCCCCAACACATACTCAGCAGGCCTGATAACAACGCTGTGAAGGCAGAAACAGCAGGTAAGTGCTGAAAGATACTATCACTGTTAACAGACTCCTAAACGTTCCTCTTATTGGATTGGATTTGTTTATTGACACGTGTACCGAGGAACAGTAAAATGTATTTTTCTGCGAGCAGCTCAACAGATCATTAAGTACATGATAAGAAAAGAAAATACACAATAGGGCAACACAAGGTACACAATGTAAATACATGGACACCGACTTCAGGTGAAGCATACCGGGATGTAGTGTTAATGAGGTCAGTCCACAAGAGGGTCGTTTAGGAGTCTGGTAACAGTGGGGAAAGAGCTGTTTTTGAATCTGTTCGTGCATGTTCTCAGACTTCTGTATCTCCTGCCCGATGGAAGATGTTGGAAGAGTGAGAAGGCCGGGTGGGAGAGGTCTTTGATTATGCTGCCTGCTTTCCCTAGGCGGGAGGTGCAGATGGAGTCAATGGATTAATACGACACTTCAATTCAATCCAATCCAATCAAACTTTGAGGAACATTCAAACATGTCCTGCAAAGCTTGGGAAATAATTGACCTGTTGGAGTGGCAGCAAATACTGAACAGGGCGACGTTATGAATTTTAAAATGGAGCGTTTTAATTACTTGTTATTTATCATTGATTTGATGCTATCCTCTCACTTACTTGAATCCCTAATGATTTCCCATTTGCTTGTGTAGTAGCGTCAATCCGACGACAGAGTGGTATTGTATCACTAATAATCACAAGTAGTGAAACAGGTTTGAGGAATAGACGATTTGACAGTTTTTCAAATTATTCACACAGACAAGTCATCTTCCATTGCAGCAGACAATAGTTTCTGAAATGTTGTTAAGCACTAAGCGCTGAATGGCCGCTTTAGAAATGATTTCAACTGAGGTTATGGGGACGGTCCTACCCAGACTATATGGCGCTTGTAGTACGGTACCATCTGCATTAATAGGCGTGGGTAGTCCCTCCCTTGGGAGCCACCTGTCAGCCGAAGCATGCGCAATGGGTACCGCTCCAGGAAGCTGGGCGGGGCCGAGCGCAGCCTCAGCAACACCGAGTGCGGCTCTGAGAGGCTGAATCAGAGTCACTTAGGGAGCATGTGCACTCTCATAGCCTGCGGGAAATGGTGGAGCGATTTCTGGGAGCAGCGTATTGTGGGAATTGTGGCCAACATTAGTCACTGTCTGTCAGTAAATGTTTTATTAGACTTCCGGTGGTGGTCATGGAGGAGTAGGTCTTACATTCAATAGCTCCCACCTATAACGTACTTTCGGATCTTTTTTCCCCGACTTTTCTCGGATTTTATGGGATAAATCGGTGAAGGGTGCAACAGTAAAGTTGGTACGCTCTCCGGTATATGGAAAATTGGACCAGAAGCGGAGGGCAAGGGCCAAGGAGAGACGGCACAGTGGTCGACGGAGCAGCTGGTGGTTTTTTGAGGATTGCTTCACCAAGCTGGACTATATAACCGTGCTGGAGAACAAGGTGGTAATGTTGGACAACCGCCAGAAGAGGATGCAGGATAAGCTGGAGGACCTGGAGAATAGGTCCAGGAGGCAGAACCTCAGAATTGTTGGCCTCCCTGAAGGCAGTGAGGGATCAGATGCGAGGGCAAAAGTGTCGGGCATGCTGGAGAAGTTGATGGGAGCTGGGACATTCCTGGAATTGGACAGAGCGCACAGAGCCCTCGTGAGGAAGCCCAGAGCGAATGAACTGCCAAGGGCAATGGTGGTACGTTTTCACAATTTTATGGATAAGGAACACATCTTGCGGTGGGCCAAGAAAGAACGGAGCAGAAAGTGGGAGAACTGTGAGTTGCATATTTATCAGGACCTGGGAGCGAATTTGGCCAAGAGATGAGCTGGGTTCAATCGGGCAAAGGCGACCCTCTTCAAGAAGGGGGTGAAGTTCGGGATGCTGTACTCAGCACGGTTGTGAGCTATGCACGAGGAACGGGACTTTTACTTGGAATCGCCGGACGATGTATGGACATTTATTAAAGAAAGAAGCTGGAGACGTTTTAAAGGACATTTAAGCTGCGGAGAAGTTTTGTGGCGGTGGTTTTTAATATTGGACTGTAAAATTTTATGTAGTTCTGGGTGAAGTAATGGGCTGTGGTGATGGTTGGAGGGTGCTTTTTCTTGCAGGGATCTGATCAGGGCGGGGAGGGGTGGGGGAGGGGGTCTTGAAGTTAGGTCTGTTTTTCAGGCAATTGGGTTTTGTTTTAAGTGATTGTTTCTTCACTGGTTTATTTGATTTTGCTGTTGTTTACTTAATGGGGAATGTGATGCTGTTAAAAGGCTTATTCATGTGGGGGAAGAGGTTCGAATAATAGGGAGACAGACTGCTTGGCGCTAGGGGCGGGGGCTATCGGGGTCAGCATGGGTCAGCTGACTCTCGGAAGCGCAGTGGGGGTGGGCAGGTGTTAAGCTGGTGCTTGACCTGGGGAATTAGGTTTCTGGTATCGTTGTGGAGGGGGGAGGGGGGTGGAGGCTGCTTTGCTGACAGGGGAGAAACTATTATTGGGGAATAAAGGGAACGGCTGCTGCTCATGGGGGTACTCAAGGAAGCAGAGGCACGGGCTCAGGGCTGGCCAAAAAAGGGTGATGGCTAGTTGGCAGGGGGGGGGGTGGAAGCCCCCGTCCAGGCTGATCACGTGGAACTTGAGAGGACGGAAAATGAAATGAAATGAAAATCGCTTATTGTCACGAGTAGGCTTCAACGAAGCTACTGTGAAAAGCCCCTAGTCGCCACATTCCGGAGCCTGTCCGGGGAGGCTGGTACGGGAATCGAACCATGCTGCTGGCCTGCTTGGTCTGCTTTAAAAGCCAGCGATTTAGCCAAGTGAGCTAAACCAGCCCCTAATGGGTCGGTCAAAAGGGCTCGCGTGTTCGCGCATCTAAGGGAGCTAAGGCGGACGTGGCAATGCTACAAGAGACACATCTAATGTCATAGATCAGACGAGATTGAGGAAGCGCTGGGTTAGCCAGGTGTTCCACAGGGCGACTCAAAAGACCAGGGGGGGTAGCAATCATGATCAGTAAGCGAGTGGCATTTGAGGCTGGGAGAATCGTGTCAGATAAGGGGGTAGGTACACAATGGTGAGTGGATGGTTGGAGGATGTATGAGTGGTGCTTGCGAACATATATGTTCCAAACTGGGATGACGTGTAATTTATGAGGCATGTGCTGGGTACGATCCCGGACTTAGAGTCACATAACTTGATCATGGAAGGGGACTTTAACGCGGTCATTGATCCGCAATTGGACCGGCCAATATCCAAGACAGGGAGGAGGCCGGCTGCGGCAATGAATTGAACAGCTTTATGGTACAGATGGGGGTATAGGCCCATGGAGGTTTACACGGCCGAGGATGAAGGAGTTTTCTTTTTTTCTCACGTCCATAAGGTTTACTCTCGTATTGATTTTTTTGTTCTGAGCAAGGCGCTAATACCGAAGGTGGCGGGGATGGAATACCCGGCAATTGCAGTGTCAGATCATGCCCAGCATTGGGTGGATCTATGGGTTAGTGAGGAGAGAGGGCAATGCCCGTTGTGGAGACTGAATGTGGGGTTGCTAGCAGATGAAGCGGTCTGCGGGTGGGTTAATAAGTCCATCCAGAACAACCTGGAAACAAATGACATGGGAGAGGTATCTGCAGCGACTGTCTGGGAAGCTCTGAAGGCAGTTAATAGAGAGGAACTAATTTCAATCCGGGCCCACAGAGAAAGGGGGGAACAGGCGAAGAGGGAGAGATTAGTGGAGGAGATACTCCGGGTAGACAGGAGATACGCAGAGGCTCCGGATGCGGGGCTCCTGAGGGAGCGGTGGAAGTTACAGGCGGAGTTTGAGTTGTTGACCACAGGGAAAGCAGTGGAACAGCGGAGGAAGGTAAAGGGCCTGTGTATGAGTATGGGGAAAAGGCGAGTAGAATGTGGCGCACCAGCTTAGGAAGAGAGCGGCGGCCAGGGAGATTGGTAGAGTAAAGAATAGGGACGGTATAACGGTCTTGGACCCAGAGGGGGTGAATGAAGTTTTTAAAGAATTTTATAGTAAATTATATGAGTCGGAACCCCCGGCTGGAGTGGAAGGGATGAGGCAATTTTTGGATCAGTTGATATTTCCGAGGGTAGAGGAGGACCTGGTGGAGGGGCTGGGGGCCCAGATTGAGATAGAGGAAATTATCAAGGGGCTGGAGGTCATGCAGTCGGGCAAAGCTCCGGGGCCTGATGGCTATTCGGTGGAATTTTCTAAGAAGTTTTCAGAGTTATTGAGCCCACTGCTGGTGAGGATATTTAACGAGGCTAGAGAGAAGGGAATCCTCCCCCCAACAATATTGCAGGCTCGATTTTGCTTATTCTTAAACGGGAGAAGGATCCGGAGCAGTGTGGGTCATATAGGCCGATCTCACTTTTGAATGTGGATGCCAAGCTGTTGGCTACGATTTTGGCCACAAGGATAGAAGACTGCATCCCGGAGTTGACAGGGGAAGACGAGACAGGGTTTGTGAAGGCAGGCAACTTAAGGCGAATGTTCGGAGGCTTTTAAATGTTATTATGATGCCCTCGGAAGGAGGAGAGGCTGAGGTGGTGGTAGCGATGAATGGGGAGAAGGCTTTTGATCGGATGGAGTGGAATTACCTGTGGGAGGTGCTGGGAAGGTTTGGGTTTGGTGAGGGCTTTATTGACTGGGTGCAGTTGCTCTACCAGGCGCCTTTAGTGAGCGTGTCTAAGACCTGGCTGAGGTCAGGGTATTTTAAATTACACCGAGGGACGAGGCTAGGGTGCCCCCTCTCCCCGTTACTGTTTGTTTTGGCCATAGAGCCTTTGGCCATGGCGTTCAGAGCCTCTAGGAACTGGAAAGGGCTGGTTCAGGGGGAGGGGGTGTGTGTGGAGCACCGGGTCTCGCTCTGCGCGGATGATCTGCACTTGTATATTTTGGACCCACTGGAGGGGATGGAGGAGGTAATGCGGATCTTGGCGGAATATAAATTGATCATGGGGAAAAGCGAGATGTTCGCGATCCAGGCAAGAGGGCAGGAGGAGACATTGGGAGAGCTGCCGCTTAGAATGGTAGGGAAGAGCTTTCGTTATCTGGAAATCCAGGTGGCCCGGAAATGGGAGGTACTACACAAGTTAAACCTATCCCGGTTGGTAGAACAAATGGAAGGGGACTTAAAGAGATGGGATATGCTCCTGCTTTTACTGGGGGGGGAGGGTATTGGAGGATAAATTTAAACTGCTACCAGGGAACGGTCTGAGGTATTTGCAGGTGTGAGTCTTCCTGAAGAAACAGGTGCCGGCCTTTCCACTGCTGCCACCACGCAGGATACAGGATAGAGTTGTTTCCGGTACCTGGGTGGGGGAAGGGAATGTTTACCAAGCGCTGTTGGAGGCAGAGGAAACCCCAGTGGAGGAGCTTAAGGAGGAGTTAGGTGAAAAGTTAGAGGCAGGTCTGTGGGCAGATGACCTAAGCAGGGTCAATTCCTCCTCATCATGTGCCAGGCTTAGCCTAATACAATTTAAGATGTTCCACCGGGCACAAATGACAGTAGTGAGGATGAGCAAGTTTTTTGAGGTAGAAGATAGATGTGTGAGGTGTGTGGGAAGCCCAGCAAACCATGTCCACATGTTTTGGGCATGCCCAAAGCTTGAAGGGTTTTAGCAGGCGTTTGGCAAAGGCAATGTCCACGGCGCTAAAAAAACGGGTGGTGCCGAGTCCGGAGTTAGCGATCTTCGAAGTGTCGGAAGATCCGGTAGTTCAGGGGCGAAAGAGGCCGACGTCCTGGCCTTTGCCTCCCTGGTAGCCCAGAGATGGATGCTTTTAATGTGGAGGGACTCGAAGCCCCCGAGTGTAGAGACCCGGGTTAGTGACATGGCTGGGTTTCTCAGTCTTGAGAAAATAAAGTTTCCCATAAGAGGGTCAATGTTAGGATTCTTTCGGAGGTGGCAGCCGTTCGTAGACTTTCTGGGGGGAGAATCGAAATGTCAGCAGATGCAGCATTTTGTTGGGGGGGGGGCGGGTGGGTGTTGTATGGTTGAGGTGTGTGAGGATTGGATCGAGTGGAGAAATGTCTTTTCTACCATGTTAGTATTATTGATTTTTATTGTTATTGTTCTAAAGATTTTGTAAATACCTTAATAAAAATATATTTTTTGAAAAGTAAATGTTTTATTGCTGGCTGAGGGAAGGTCAGACACCTTCAGTGTTAACTTTGTTCCTCTCTCTCTCCACTGATGTCACCCAATGTGCTCAATATTCCAGTATTTCCTCTTTTTATTCCAGATTCCCAGCATCCAGTGTTTTAGATTTGGATTTTTTTGCGGGTGTTGCTCACAAAACCTAGTCTAGAAGCACTAGATGGTGGTGGAGCAGCTGGGCTGAACCCTGGGAGTTTTTGAGTAAAATAGAGTCCAACAACTTCGCATAGCCTGGAGTGGAGATTCGGTTGTTAGACACTCATGATTCCAAAAATGTAATAATGTTTGTTTTAGGCACAGGCATTTTTAAACATCTTGCTGCCAAACTGAAAACATCGAGGCGGCACGGTGGTTAGCACTGTTGCTTCACAGCGCCAGGGTCCCATGTTCAATTCCCGGCTTGGGTCACTGTCTGTGCGGAGTCTGTACATTCTCCCCGTGTCTGCGTGAGTTTCCTCCGGGTGCTCCGGTTTCCTCCCACAAGTTCCGAAAGAAGTGCTTGTTAGGTGAATTGGACATTTTGAATTCTCCCTCTGTGTACCCGAACATGCACTGGAATGTGGCGACTAGGGGCTTTTCAGTAACTTCATTGCAGTGTTAATGTAAGACTACTTGTGACAATAAAGATTATTATTAAATAATAATAATCACTTACCCGGCAATGTGGAAAATTACCCAGGTGCATCCGGTACACAAGAAACGGGATAAATCCAACACAGCGAATTACTGCCCCATTAGTCTACTCCCAATCATCAGCAAAGTGATGGAAGGATTCATCAACAGTGCTGTCAAGCGGCACTTACTCATTAATAACATGCTCACGGACACTCCGTTTCGGTTCCTCCAGGGTCACTCAGCTCCTGACATCATTACAGCCTTGGTTCAAAAGAGCTGAATGTCAGAGGTGAGGTGGGGGGGAGAGTGACTGCCCTTGACATCAAGGCAGCATTTGATTGAGTATAGCATTAAGGAGCCCTAGCAAAAATGGAGTCAAGGGAATCAGTTGGGAACTCTCGCTGGTTGGAGTCATACCTGGCACAAAGGAAGATGGCTGTGATGGTCAGAGGTCAATGATGTCAGGTCCAAGACATCGCTGTAGAAGTTCTTCAGGGTAGTGTCCTAGGCCCAACTATCTTCAGCTGCTTCATCTACCTTCCTTCCATGGTCAGAAGTGGTGCTGTTCGCAGATGACTGCACAATGTTCAGCACCATTCGCAACTTCTCAGATACTGAAACAGTTCATGTATAAATGCAGCAAGACCTGAGCAATATCCAGGCATGAGCTAACAAGTGGCAAGTAATATTGATGCCACACAAGTGCCAGGCAATGACTATTTCCTACAGGAGTGGATCTAAATACCACCCCTTGACATTCAATAGCATTACCACAGCTGAATCCCTCACTATCAACATCCTAGGGGTTACCATTGACCAGATACAACCATATAAATCCTGCAGTGACCAGAGCAGGCCTAGGAATTCTGCAGTGAGTAACTTAAATCCTGACTCCCCAAAATCTGTCCACCGACTGTCATAATATCCACTCATGTATATAATGAGATGCAGACAGGCAGTGATTGACACATAGGATGACCAGTAAACATACAACACAGTACAGCCAATCACCAGACAGGACACTACCACTATAAAGCCAGAGGGTACTAGGTTTCCCGTGCTCTCGGGACCCAGCTACTGAGACAGTCAGAGTCCACAAGCTAGAAAGTGCAAACACCATGCGGTAGCTAGTAAGTCTGGTCAGGCTACTACAAGATCACCAGTCAGATCAGTATAGTGTCGACGCACAGTTGAATATGTATATCAGTTCTATAGTTGAATAAAACAGTGTTGGATCTTCTCCGGTGTTAGACATCTGTTTCTAACTTCCCTGCATCGAATGCAGTCCACATCGAACCAACCTGCCAAACACATCACTGACTACGAGGCACAAGTCAGGAGGGTAATCAAATACTCTCCACTTGCCTGGATGAGTCCAACTCCAATACCCAAGAAGCTCGACACTATCAATGGCAAAGAGTTTCCCTTCCACAAACATTCAATCACTCTACCACTGACAAACAGTGGCAGCTATGTGTACCATCCAGAAGATGCACTGTGGGATCTCACCAAGGTTGCTTAAGGCAGCATCTTCCAAACCCATGGGCAGTACCATCTAGAAGGACACGAGCAGCAGATATCTGGGAACAACACCACCTGGGGGTTCTCCTCCAAGTCACTCACCACCCTAACTTGAAAATATATCACCATTCCTTCACTGTCACTGGGTCAAAATCCAGGAATCCCCTCCCTAACAGTATAGTGGGTTTACCTACACCTCAGGGACTCCAGTGGTTCAAGAAGGCCACCACCTTCTGAAGGGCAACTAAGGATGGGCAATAAATACTGACCCAGCCAGTGAAGCCCACATTCCGTAAATTAATTCTTTTTAAATCATGGAGAATTCATGGGTAAAGAATGTGTGCATGTGGCAGTGTAATGGGAAATGTAGTGACATGTTTACAGGAATGGAAGTGGGGGAAATGTGGAGACAGAGATCCAGCAGAGGACAGAAACACAAAGAGAATCGGAGAGAATCAGAGGTAAACAGAACGAAATAGATTGTCACACAGAGAGGGGGAAGGAGTGAGCGAAAGGGTCAGAGAGAGAGCGATGTGGGAAATTACACATGAGATAGCAAGGAGAGAGAGAGAAGACAAACCGGGCTGGAAAGTTCAAGCAAACAGTGGAACCAAGTGGTGAAAAATGAAAGAAGAGAAAAGTACAAAGAAATAATAGACACGGGGAGAATGAGGGAGAGAAAGAGAGAGAGAGAATAGTAAAGTTACTGAGGGGGCGAGAACAAGACAGACAGGAACAGAAACAGAGAGAGAGAGTGAAAAAGACAGATTGAGAGAGGCAAAATGTGGCAGAGTGAAGAGAGAGGGAGAAAAAACTAATTGAAGAAATGGAGACAAACAGGCCAAGAGAAATGGAGACAGAGAGACAAAGGGATTAGAACATAAGAACATAAGAACTAGGAGCAGGAGTAGGCCATCTGGCCCCTCGAGCCTGCTCCGCCATTCAATTAGATCATGGCTGATCTTTTGTGGACTCAGCTCCACTTTCCGGCCCGAACACTATAACCCTTAATCCCTTTATTCTTCAAAAAACTATCTATCTTTACCTTAAAAACATGTAATGAAGGAGCCTCAACTGCTTCACTGGGCAAGGAATTCCATAGATTCACAACCCTTTGGGTGAAGAATTTCCTCCTAAACTCAGTCCTAAATCTACTTCCCCTTATTTTGAGGCTATGCCCCCTAGTTCTGCTGTCACCCGCCAGTGGAAACAACCTGCCCGCATCTATCCTATCTATTCCCTTCATAATTTTAAATGTTTCTATAAGATCCCCCCTCATCCTTCTAAATTCCAACGAGTACAGTCCCAGTCTACTCAACCTCTCCTCATAATCCAACCCCTTCAGCTCTGGGATTAACCTAGTGAATCTCCTCTGCACACCCTCCAGCGCCAGTACGTCCTTTCTCAAGTAAGGAGACCAAAACTGAACACAATACTCCAGGTGTGGCCGCACTAACACCTTATACAATTGCAACATAACCTCCCTAGTCTTAAACTCCATCCCTCTAGCAATGAAGGACAAAATTCCATTTGCCTTCTTAATCACCTGTTGCACTTGTAAACCAACCTTCTGTGACTCATGCACTAGCACACCCAAGTCTCTCTGAACAGCGGCATGCTTTAATATTTTATCGTTTAAATAATAATCCCATTTGCTGTTATTCCTACCAAAATGGATAACCTCACATTTGTCAACATTGTATTCCATCTGCCAGACCCGAGCCCATTCACTTAACCTATCCAAATCCCTCTGCAGACTTCCAGTATCCTCTGCACTTTTCGCTTTACCACTCATCTTAGTGACATCTGCAAACTTGGACACATTGCCCTTGGTCCCCAACTCCAAATCATCAATGTAAATTGTGAACAATTGTGGGCCCAACACGGATCCCTGAGGGACACCACTAGCTACTGATTGCCAACCAGAGAAACACCCATTTATCCCAACTCTTTGCTTTCTATTAATTAACCAATCCTCTATCCATGCTACTACTTTACCCGTAATGCCATGCATCTTTATCTTATGCAGCAACCTTTTGTGTGGCACCTTGTCAAAGGCTTTCTGGAAATCCAGATATACCACATCCATCGGCTCCCCGTTATCTACTGCACTGGTAATGTCCTCAAAAAATTCCACTAAATTAGTTAGGCATGACCTGCCTTTTACGAACCCATGCTGCGTCTGCCCAATGGGACAATTTCTATCCAGATGCCTCGCAATTTTTTCCTTGATGATAGATTCCAGCATCTTCCCTATTACCGAAGTTAAACTCACTGGCCTATAATTTCCTGCTTTCTGCCTACCTCCTTTTTTAAACAGTGGCGTCACGTTTCTAATTTCCAATCCACCGGGACCACCCCAGAGTCTAGTGAATTTCGGTAAATTATCACTAGTGCATCTGCAATTTCCCTAGCCATCTCTTTTAGCACTCTGGGATGCATTCCATCAGGACCAGGAGACTTGTCTACCTTTAGCCCCATTAGCTTGCCCATCACTCCCTCCTTAGTGATAACAATCCTCTCAAGGTCCTCACCTGTCATAGCCTCATTTCTATCAGTCGCTGGCATGTTATTTGTGTCTTCCACTGTGAAGACCGACCCAAAAAACCTGTTCAGTTCCTCAGCCATTTCCTCATTTCCCATTATTAAAACTCCCTTCTCATCCTCTAAAGAACCAATATTTACCTTAGCCACTCTTTTTTGTCTTATATATTTGTAAAAACTTTTACTGTCTGTTTTTATATTCTGAG
Source organism: Scyliorhinus canicula (assembly GCF_902713615.1). Classification (NCBI taxonomy): domain Eukaryota; kingdom Metazoa; phylum Chordata; class Chondrichthyes; order Carcharhiniformes; family Scyliorhinidae; genus Scyliorhinus; species Scyliorhinus canicula. The sequence goes on along the minus strand of NC_052158.1, from coordinate 46,531,670 downwards.
CAAGTTTACTCTCATACTCTATCTTACTCTTCTTTATAGCTTTTTTAGTAGCTTTCTGTTGCCCCCTAAACATTTCCCAGTCCTCTAGTCTCCCACCAATCTTTGCCACTTTGTATGCTTTTTCCTTCAATTTGATACTCTCCCTTATTTCCTTAGATATCCACGGTCGATTTTCCCTCTTTCTTCCGTCCTTCCTTTTTGTTGGTATAAACCTTTGCTGAGCACTGTGAAAAATCGCTTGGAAGGTTCTCCACTGTTCCTCAACTGTTCCACCATAAAGTCTTAGCTCCCAGTCTACCTTAGCTAGTTCTTCTCTCATCCCCTTGTAATCTCCTTTGTTTAAACACAAAACACTAGTATTTGATTTTACTTTCTCACCCTCCATCTGTATTTTAAATTCCACCATATTGTGATCGCTCCTTCCGAGAGGATCCCTAACTATGAGATCATGAATCAATCCTGTCTCATTACACAGGACAAGATCTAGGACCGCTTGTTCCCTCGTAGGTTCCATTACATATTGTTCTAGGAAACTATCGCGGATACATTCTATAAACTCCTCCTCACGGTTGCCTTGACCGACCTGGTTAAACCAATCGACATGTAGATTAAAATCCCCCATGATAACTGCTGTACCATTTCTACATGCATCAGTTATTTCTTTGTTTATTGCCTGCCCCACCATCTCGTTACTATTTGGTGGCCGATAGACTACTCCTATCAGTGACTTTTTCGCCTTACTATTCCTGATTTCCACCCAAATGGATTCAACCTTATCCTCCATAGCACCGATGTCATCCCTTACTATTGCCCGGATGCCATCCTTAAATAACAGAGCAACACCACCTCCCTTACCACCCACTCTGTCCTTCCGAATAGTTTGATACCCTCGGATATTTAACTCCCAGTCGTGACCATCCTTTAACCATGTTTCAGTAATGGCCACTAAATCATAGTCATTTACGATGGTTTGTGCCACCAACTCATTTACTTTATTCCGAATACTACGAGCATTCAGGTAAAGTACACTTATGTTGGTTTTTTTTACCTCTGTTTTGAATCTTAACATCTCCAGTTTTATTCCTTTTGTTATTACTGGGCCTATTCACTGTGCTCCCCTCAGTCACTGTACCTTGTACTGTCGCCCTTATGGATTTCTGACTATGTCTTCTCTGCCTTGCACTTTTCCCCTTACTTCCTTTTGTTTCTGTCCCTGTTTTACTACCTTCCAACTTCCAGCATTGGTTCCCATCCCCCTGCCACATTAGTTTAAACCCTCCCCAACAGCTCTAGAAAACACCCCCCCTAGGACATCGGTTCCAGTCCTGCCCAAGTGCAGACCGTCCGGTTTGTACTGGTCCCACCTCCCCCAGAAGCGGTCCCAATGCCCCAGGAATTTGAATCCCTCCCTCTTGCACCATCTCTCGAGCCACGCATTCATCCTATCTATCCTGACATTCCTACTCTGACTAGCTTGTGGCACTGGTAGCAATCCTGAGATTACTACCTTTGAGGTCCTACTTTTTAGTTTAACTCCTAACTCCCTGAATTCCGCTTGTAGGACCTCATCCCATTTTTTACCTATATCGTTGGTGCCTATGTGCACCACGACAGCTGGCTGTTCACCCTCCCCCCCCCCCCCCAGAATGTCCTGCAGCCGCTCCGAGGCATCCTTGACCCTTGCACCAGGGAGGCAACATACCATCCTGGAGTCTCGATTGCGTCCACAGAACCGCCTGTCTATTCCCCTTACGATCGAGTCCCCTATCACTATAGCCCTGCCATTTTCCTTCCTGCCCTGCTGTGCAGCAGAGCCAGCCACGGTGCCATGAACCTGGCTGCTGCTGTCTTACCCTGGTGAGCCATCTCCCTCAACAGTATCCAAAGCGGTATATCTGTTTTGCAGGGAGATGACCGCAGGGGACACCTGCACTGCCTTCCTACTCTTGCTCTTTCTTTTGGTCACCCATTTTCTATCTCCCTCAGTAACCTTCACCTGCGGTGTGACCAACTCGCTAAACGTGCTATCCACGACCTCCTCAGCATCGCGGATGCTCCAAAGTGAGTCCATCCGCAGCTCCAGAGCCGTCAAGCGGTCTAACAAGAGCTGCAACTGAACACACTTCTTGCACGTGAAGGAGCCAGGGACAGTGGACGTGTCCCTGAGCTCCCACATCGCACACGAGGAGCATGACACGGGTCTAGGATCTCCTGCCATGTCTTAAACCCTTGGTAAACTTAAACAACTAGAATTTCAAAATAAAAATAAATAAATTAGACAATGAAAAGAAAAAGAGAGACTACTTACCAGTCACTTACCAGGGTTAAAAAGCACCTCCTCACACTCTGCACCGAATTACCTCACTGCACCAAATTACCAAGTATGAGTCTCACTCTGGATGTGTCTCCTGGAAAAGTGCTCGCTTTCCTTTCCCACAAAGTTTAATATTTGTCCAACTAACACTGCTTCTTAGTGAGATCTTGCTTGGATTTTAATCACTAACTTGAAATGGAAGGGATATATTCCAAACGGTCAGATTTTAGACAAGTATTCAATTTAGCTTCTCTGACCCCCGATCTCCTTCACCTACCCCCAACCCCTTTCCCCACCCCCTGAGCCACTTCCCCACCTCTGAACCTCTTCCCCATCTCCTGAATCCTTTCGCCCACTCACTGATTCATTTCTTACTCAATCACCTTCTCCCCCGCCTACTGTGATTATACTGCTCGCCCGATCTCCTTCCCACCCACTGAAACTCTTCCCCCAATTCCTCTCCCCAATGCACCCTCTAAATATCCTGGTGATCTGCTAATCATATTCTGACTAAGAAAACCACTTCACCTGCATCATCATCCAACTGAACCACTCCACTGCCACTAACACCCTTCCCAAACCATTGATACGCCTCCCCACCCAATATAGCTTTTCATACATACATTGGGGTGGCACAGTGGCACAATGGTTAGCACTACTGCCTCACAGGGCCAGTGGCCCAGGTCCTATTCGGACCTTGGGTAACAGACCTGTCCCAGTGTCTATTACTTCTTTGTACTTTTCTCTTCTTTCACTTTTCACCACTTGGTTCCACTGTTTGCTTGAGCTTTCCATCCCGGTTTGTCTTCTCTCTCTCTCCTTGCTATCTTATGTGTAATTTCCCACATCGCTCTCTCTCTGACCACGTTCTCCCTTGTCTGCGCAGGTTTCCTCTGGTTGATCTGGTTTCCTCCCACAGTCTAAAGATGTACAGGTTAGTTGGATTGGTCATGCTCAATTGCCCCTAGTGTCCAAGGTTAGGTTGGGATACAGGGGTACGGGGATGAGGTAGGGGTATGGGCCTAGGTATGGTGCTCACAGGGTTGGTGCAGACTTGATGGGTCAAATGGCCTCCTTCTGCACTGTATGGATTATACTATTCCATTCCTTCCCCTCCTATTGAAAAACTCCCCAACCACTGAATCCTTTCCCCACTCTCTGAATCCCCTGCCCCACCCCTTCAATTACTTCCTCAGCCCTGAACCACTTCATCAGCCACTGAAATCATTGCTCTTGTAGCCATCTAAGATGGACACTGGGCTACAAAATGGAGAACCGCAAGGAACACAGGGAAAAACAGTCATAGTGAAGACACACAGCTTGCAAAAGACTGTTTTGCATTTTGCACGTACAGAAACCAGTTTCCAAAGAGTTGCAGAGTTTCAGCCAAAGGTGCAAATGGGAAACAGATCTGCATATTAATGAGGTGATCCCGGCCCAGGCCCAGGTACAATAGAAACATTTAAGTATCAATGGATACTTTTCCATAGAAGCCCAGACAGAATGGCGCCAAAGCAACCAAAACAAAGAGCCGTAGGGACCGCCCCAAACATCGAGAAACGACCCTAGGATTGGGGAGTTTGAAAGATATCGATTGGGAAAGACCCAATAGATGACGGAACCACCCCAAGGGGGCCTGAACCTCCTGGGACCTATAAAAAGGAGGTCAAGCACATGACTCGGTCTGTTGTTTCCAGACTCCGGCCCAGATCTGTTGCATCGCATCCTGACTCCAGTTTCATCACCGGCCGTTGAGCATCAGCCATCGAACTGTAAGTGCCAACACAACGATCGCTACGTGATCCAGACCTTGCTAGCTCTTGACAACTTTGCCAATCAGAAAGTTACAGACCAAGAACGGGACGAAGGCCTTTCTCCCTGACCTTGCCTGTTCCTGTCTAGATAAGTATTTAGTTGTTTAGTATTAAAAGTAAGTTAGTCTCTTTAGCGTATGCATGAGTATTTATTATATTTGTTATAATAAACACCAATCGTTTGGACTTACTAATCGGTGTATGGGTTTATTACTTTGAACCTGACCTTGATATACTTGTGACGGTGTCTCAATATGACACCTGGCGACTCCGACCATAATTACACACACAGAGCCATAGTAGTGTTAAGCACATGGCCTTTAAACGGAGGCGTGTTAATCACACTCCAGTAAAACGAGCAACACTCTGCCACTGGACCCTTGTCTGCCAGCTGGATCTCTTACCCTCCCTCGAAACCTCTGAAGATCTTCTCCATGTCCTGAATCAACTCCCAGCTTCTGAGCCAGTTTCCCAAAACCTTAAACCTCATCCAGACCCTCAGGTCAATCACCACATCCTGGAATTTGTGAGATATCTTTAACTGTGAATGGTTAGAATGCTGACATTGTGGGACCCCTGTCTTAGCTCAGGGCCTTTCATGCATCAGTGCAGACTCACCGAGGCCAAAGAGCCTCTTCTTCACTGTAGTATTCTGTGATTCTGAGATCTCAGTTCATTTCTGAATGGGTTATTCTGTACTTTCAGTGTTTCCCTGCACTGACCTCCCCTTCCCAATTCCAGGAATTCCCACATCTGTTCCCTGCTCATTCCACCCCGGCATCTTGTTTACAGACACACTGATCCTAAAGAATAACAAGACAGGGATATGAAGCCCTGATCGATGGAGTAACTTTTATTTCTGATTACAGCCCATTATTCAGACAGCAGTAATACAGGGTCAGGGGTTAGGGGAGTGAAGCAATCAAACAGAGCCTGTTTCCCGGGAATGAAGCTTTCATTCAGTAAGACCGGGGAGAGCTCGGACTGCTGGCAATTCCTCACTGGATCTTTCACCTTTACCTTCAATAGGGTGTTGATCCCTCCTCGTTTCTGGCCAAGAGAATGTCAGCTTTCTCCTTAACAACTGACACTTCACGAATGTCAGGTTTCTCCTTTCCGACTGACACTTCACTAATGTCAGGTTTCTCCTTAGCAACTGACACTTCACTGTTTCTCGCCAGAGCATCCAGCTGATTCCTACTCCTCCCTAAAATTAAAAGAAAATATGAAGACCAAATTAATTGTCGGTTCTTCAGCTGGAGGGAGAACAATGAGAAAACATGAAGCAGAGTTTGTCAATGTGACAGGGACAGACTCGGATAACAAAGCAACATTAGATTATTTGCATTTAATAAAGTCCCACAGCTCCCCTCCTCCAACTCTCTTGCTCTTACAGCCTCACTACTTCTCACTCGCTGCCCTGTACAGACTCACTCCTTCCCTCCCACTCCCTACCCTGTACAGACCCACTCCCTCCCTCCCACTCCCTAGCTTGTACAGACTCAGTCCCTCCCTCCCACAGTCCCTGGCATGTACAGACTCACTCCCTCCCTCCCACCCCCTACCCTGTACAGACACCCTCCCACTCCCTACCCTGTACAGACTCACTCCCTCCCTCCCACTCCCTGGCTTGAACAGACTCACTCCCACTCACTCCCTGGCCTATATAGACTCACTCCCTCCCACTCACTCCCTGGCCTATAGAGACTCACTCCCTTCCTCCCACTCCCTACCCTGTACAGACTCACTCCCTCCCTCTCACTCCCTGACCTGTACAGACTCACTCCCTCCCTCCCATTCTCAGGCCTGTGCACACACACACCCATTCACTCCCTGACCTATACAGACTAACTCCCTCCCACTCTCTGGCTTGTACAGACCCTCCTTCTCTCTCACTCCCTGGCCTGCACAGACTCACTCCCTCCCACTCTGATCTGTACAGACTCACTTCCTGCCTCCCACTCCCTGGCTTGCACACACTCACTCCCTCTCTCTCACTCGGGGGCCTCTTCAGACTCCCTCCCTTCATCTCACTCCATGCCCTGTACATACTCCCTTCCTCTGTCCCATTTGCCGACCTGTACAGACTCACTGTCTCCCTCCCACTCTCTGTACTGTAGAGAGGCTCTGGGGGTTACCTCAGGTTGGAGACCACCACACCCACTATCTGAGACCAGAGATAGGGAGAAGAAAGATTCGATATTTATATAGAACCTTTCCCATCACCTGAAGAATCTGAACAGTTTCACAGACCAACAGTTTCTTAAGAAACTGTTTTAAAGGAAACACTGCAGCCAATCTGCAGACAATGATGTTGGTCCAGGACACTGGGAGAACTCTCAGCCATTTCACAGAATATCCCATATATTCCCTATCCAAGGAACAGGCGAGGTTTCTGTTTAATGTTTCATCTAAAACATGACCCCCTCCCCCCCCCCCCCCCCCCTCCCCCTGGCAACAGTGCAGCATTCCCGCAGTGCTGGGCTGTGTGTACTGCAGTGGGACATCAACCCACAACAGTGCAGCATTCCCGCAGTGCTGGACTGTATGTACTGCAGTGGGACATCAACCCACAACAGTGCAGCATTCCCACAGTGCTGGGTTCTATGTACTGCAGTGGAACATCAACCCACAACAGTGCAGCACTCCCGCAGTGTTGAGCTGTATTTACTGCAGTGGGACATCAACCCACAATCTGTTCACTCAACTCCCAACTGAGACAGAGACTGACCTCCAGTTACTGACAATGAATCAATGCACCCAGTGTCACAGCTACTGAATCCACCTTCACACCCACATCTCTATGAAAGCGGCAGTGTTCATCCAGCTAAATGGACACGGTTGAAACTATTTTACTTTCATTTCCCTCTCGTTATCTTTTTCACTTTATTCTTTCATGTGATGTGGGTGTCATTGGTCGGACCCAACATTTGTTACCCTCTCCCTGAGCTGAGTGGTTGCTGAGGGTCTTGCAAGGCCATTTCAGAGGGGCAGTTAAGAATCAGCCTGGAAATGGTTGCGGAGTCACATGCAGCTCAGACCGGGTAGGACATTAGGGAGCCAGATGGGTTTTATGACAATTGACAATGGTTTCATGATTTTGATTGGATTTAAATTCCTCCGTCTGTCGTGGTGGGCTACGAACTCCAGGTCTCGGGATTACTAGTCAATTAACTATACCATGATTCATAATGATAAGTAATTAAAAGTTAACTGCAAGGGCAGCACGATGGCGCAGTGGTTAGCATTGCTGCCTACGGCGCTGAGGACCCTGGTTCGAATCCCGGCCCTGGGTCACTGTCCGTGTGGAGTTTGCACATTCTCCCCGTGTCTGCGTGGGTTTCACCCCCACAACCCAAAAGATGTGCAGGATAGGTAGATTGGCCATGCTAAATTGCCCCTTAATTGGAAAAAATAATTGGATACTCTAAAAAAAAATTTTAAAGTTAACTGCCGTCTGGGGACTGGTTCCAGTATTACTCCCAATTTCCCATTCTTCACCTGGGAGGCTGGACAGTGAGGATGGGAGCTCCTCATCCTGCGCTCACACACAGTCCACATTCTCACAGTCTGCAGCAGGCAGCAGTGATCGGGAGCAGCAACTGTGAATTCCCCATCTAGGTACTGAGGCCAATTACAGAGTCTCCCATCTGGATCAGTGCTCCAACTGAGACCGAACAACTTGACCCCACCCTGTAATTTGTGTTTTCATTGTTGGTCTGTTGTGATCAGCTGCCAACACCCACCATCCTCACGACCCACTCAGAGAGTGACTAAATCATCAGGGATTTATTAATGGAGATGTTTTACACTGAATTCTTCAATCTGTTTTATAATCTCACAATCAAAGTCTTTCAAGCAATCAAATCATGGCGCTCAAAGAAAATTAAGCAGATTTAAAATGAAACTGCATGAAGACCAGCTGCTTTGGAAGAATTTACAGATGCTTACATCTTTCATATTTCGCTCCAGTAGGATTGTGCTGAGTCCACACCAGAAGTACAAGCACCAAAAGCAGCCGCTTCGTCATCTTCGCTGGAATCTTTCAGAGTTGTGATCAGAATTCTGGTTGAGATTTCTTCTGTATCTAACTATGGAGTGTGTGTTGCCTTTATAATCACACACACGGGACATGTCTCTGCTTTTTGGTGATATCATTGGAAAAAGGCGTTTTCCTTAGTGCTGTCTCATTTCCATGACTGTGACCTTCAGCAAAGTTAACCCCACACTGTTGGTGAGCTGAACAGTCTAAAGTAGGACAGCAGCATATATGGCTAGTAATCCAACTGGCGTGTGCCTCTTACAGAGAGCCAGCCCCTCCAAAAAGAAGATGTGCTTATAGTGCATATGTACATATACTGACTGTGAAAATGTTCACCAAAATGTTCCCGATTTTGGACGAACTGCCTCTATTTTGTGAAGGCCAATATCATCACACCTGTTTTGAGAATCGCTGTCTCGTTGTGTACAGCCACCTTCACCGGTCTATCCACATGCAGTTCCAGACCCTGTGTCCCTGCACTCTTCAGAACAGCGCCATTACCTCTGTACAATCTCTCCCAATCACTTTTGCCAACATGCTTCACCACACATCTCTCTGTATTAAATTCCGTCTACCTCCTCCCAGTCCATTCTGCTGACCTGCCAATAACCTACTGTAGTTGATTGCTATCATCCTCATTTTTTGACACATCTTCATGGTACATCTTCACATGACCGCTTCTCTCCCCCCCCCCCCCCCCCCCCCCCCCACTCTACCTCCCACAGCACCAAGCACTCACACTGTAACTATTGCAGAGTAGGTGTGAACTTCACAATGGACAATGTGTTATCCCACACCCCAAAAGGACACAAAAACTAGTAATCCCCCGACTATGGTGCAGAAGGAAAACCAGTGATCCTGTGACCAGGGCACAGATGAAAATCAGAGATCTCATGACCAGCGCACAGAGAAAAAAAACAATGATCTTGTGACCCATGGTGCAGCAGGAAAGTCAGTGATCCTGTGACCCAGGGTGCAGCACGAAAACCAATGATCCTGTGACCCAGGGTGCAGCACAAAAACCAGTGATCCTGTGACCCAGGGTGCACCGGGAAAACCAGTGATCTTGTGACCCAGGCTGCACCAAGAAAACCAGAGATTCTGTGACCCAAAGTGCAGCACGAAAACCAGTGATCTTGTGACCCAGGGTGCACCAGGAAAACTAGTGATCCTGTGGCGACGGTGCAGCAGTAAAACCAGTGATCATGTGGGGCTGGTTTAGCATAGTGGGCTAAACAGCTGGCTTGTAATTCAGAACTAAGGCCAGCAGCGCAAGTTCAATTCCCGTACCGAACAGGCGTCGGAATGTGGCGACTAGGGGCTTTTCACAGTAACTTCATTGAAGTCTACTTATGATAATAAGTGATTATTAATATTATTATTATGACGGTGCAGCAGGAAAATCAGTGATCCTGTTACCCATGATGCAACAGGTAAAACAGTCATCCTGTGAGCCAAGCACATCCGATGTGAACTGTCCTGTAAATTCCTGACATTTTTCTCTGTTGTGTCAACTGTTTATTGTGTCATTTGTAGTTTATATTGATCATAATTTGACCTGAATTAACATTTAACTTCCATTGATGCTGGTTTGATGATGATAGTAAAATGTATAAAAAGGTGAAAATTTGATCATCAGTTTTTCATTGACACTGTTCATAAAATTCATTTTTTTTCATTTGTTGGGGGGCAGAAGCTCAGACAGAAGCTGCTCTCTGTCTCAGTGCTGCAGTGAAATCTCCTGCAGTGAAATCTCACACAGAAATCTACACTCTCTCAAAAGGGCAGAGCAGCCTATCACCATCGGGGGCTTTCATTTACATTATATTATTTCTGCTGAAACTCTCCTGGTTCTCCAGCTAGCATATACAGCACCCTTAATCTGTAACTGTGTCTCCTAGTTCCCCAGCCAGTTTATATACTTGACCCTTATTCTGTAACTGTGTTTGCCGGTTCCCCAGCTACCTTACATACAGGACCTTTATTCTGTAACTCTGTCTCCCGGTTCCCGAGCCAGCTTATATACAGGACCTTTATTCTGTAACTGTGGGCAGGATTCCCCCGTATCCGGCGGGGCGGTGCTCCCAGTGGGACGGAGTGGCATGAACCATTCAGGCCCCTTCAGGGCTAGGCCGGTGCCAGAGTGGTTTGCGCCCCGCCGACTGGCGTGGAAGGCCTTTAGCGCCACGCCAGACGGGGCCGAAGGGACTCCACTGGCCGGCGAGAGTCCGCGCATGCATGGGTGCATCAGCGGCTGCTGACATCATCCCCATGCATGCGCAGGGCGGGGGTCACTTACGCATCGGCCATCACGGAGGCTGACATGGCCGACGTGTAGAAAAAGAGTGTCCCCATGGCAGAGGCCCGCCCGCAGATCGATGGGCCCTGATTGCGGGCCAGGCCACTGTGGGGCACCCCACGGGGCCACATCGCCCCGCCTGCCCCCCCCAGGACCCCGGAGCCCGCACACGCCACCAGATACCGCCGGTAAGGGACCTAGTTTGATCCACGCCGGCGGGACCGGCAAAAAACCAGCGAGACTTTGGCCCATCGCTGGGGGGTCGGAGAATCTCCAGCCAACTTGTATACAGGACCCTTATTCTGTACCTGTGTCTCCTATTTCCACAGCTGGCTTACACACATCACTCTTAATCTTTGAATGTGGCTTCTGGTTCCCTAGCTATCTAATTTCCCATGATTTTTACGTTTATCTTTGAACATTTCTGGAATTTCGTTACATATTTTGTTCTAAATTGTCTTCCAATATATATTTTTTAAATTTAGAGTATCCAATTAATTTTTCCAATTAAGGGGCAATTTAGCATGGCCAAGTCACCTACCCTGCACATCTTTTGGGGTTGTGGTGGTGAGCGCCACGCAGACGCAGGGAGAATTTGTAACTTGCACATGGACAGGGATCCGGGGCCAGGATCGAACCCAGGTACTCGGCGGCGTGAGGCAGCAGTGTTAAGCACGGAGCCACACTGCCGCCCAATGTCTTCCAATATTAGGTCTAAAGAATGATCTTTCTTCACGTTATTTAAACTGACTCACAGCCTCCCTCACCCGAAAGGTCAATGTCCAATAGGGAAATACACTCAACAGATCAGCAGCAACATTTACAAATTATTCAAATGTTTAAGGTCCTTTTTCAAGTTTTCACATCAGCTTCAGTTACAAAGATTGACTGTCAAAGATAGAACATAGAACATACAGTGCAGAAGGAGGCCATTCAGCCCATAGAGTCTGCACTGACCCACTTTAAGTCCTCACTTCCACCCTACCCCCATAGACCAATAATCCTAACCTTTTTGGACACTAAGGGCAATTTAGCATGTTCAATCCACCTCACCTGCATGTCTTTGGACTGTGGGTTGAAACGAAGCACTCGGAGGAAACCCACGCAGACATGGGGAGAACATGCAGACTCCACACAGACAGTGACCGAGCGGGGAATTGAACATGGGACCCTGGCACTGTGAAGCCACAGTGCTAACCAGCGTGATAATGGGCAGGATCTCTATCGGGCTACGCCGGAATCGCAAAGCACGATTGGGCGGTGAATATGCTGAAAATCGAGGTTGGCATTGGGCACCCAATGGAATGCCATATTCCAGCGCCTCGATAGTGAATGCAGTCCACTTTGCTCGCCGGTTTGAGCATGCTAAATGTACAATAGCATGCATTTATATCTCATCAACGGGTATAACTCGGTAGTCTCTGTACTCCCGTGATGCTCCTCCTCTGCCAGGCGGATGTGATGATGGCGAGGTTCACGTGTGGTATTTCAAATCAAGAAACAGGTGCCATGGCTTCCGAGGGAGAGATAGGAGGTAGATAATATCCACAGAAGCGCAATGCTGGTCTGACAGTTGTGCCATTGCTGTGGGACAGGCCGGGAGTAGTAGCAAGGGGCGACAGGGGATGAGCCATAAGGTCACGGGTCCCCTCCAGAACCAGGGTGTCCTAGCATGGACCGCCATGGCCGTGACCTGCAAGGCAGCCATTTGGCAGCGCCCACTGCAACCCATAGATGTGCAGGGCGTCACTGGCCATTTGGGTGGGAAGGAGGCACTGCATCAAGCCACGTATGTATTGGTAGCGCCTGTCTTTCGAGGACCTGCCAGGCCGCATGTGCCACCGCAGACTCAGGCTAACCAGGGAGACTGTATGGTATATCTGCCGATCATGGCGCACCTGGAACCGCGGGGGGTATGGAGGAGGACACCTGCCCCCAGTGGCCATCAATGCGACTGTCGCCCTGAACGTTTACACAACAGTGTCCTTCTTGGCGCCGAGTGGGATATTGTCCAGGATAGTGCAGACCTCAGCACACAGGTTCATTAACGCCGTGACGAAGGCCCTCTATTCAACTCGGATCGACTCCACTGGAAACCCCAGGTCCAGGGATTCACTGCCATCACTAGAATGCCCCAGGTCCAGGGGGTGATCGATGGACACATCTCACCCTTAAGAGCACCACCACATGAGGGGATGCCTCTCACAAACCGGAAGGGATTCCACACTTATTGTGATATATACAGGTATTGTGCCCTAACCTCTATAATTAATCTATATGCTTCACCCATGCCAACTTAACTGGTGTCTACCTTTCTACCCTTCCATGCCCTCGCAACACGGTGGCACAGTGGGTAGCACTGCTGCCTCACGGCTCCAGGAACCCAGGTTCAATTCTGGCTATGGCTCACTGTCTGTGTGGAGTTTGTAAGTTCTCCCCGTGTCTGCATGAGATTCCTCTCACAGTCCAAATATTTCCAGGCGGGTTAGGTAGATTGGCCATGCTAAATTGCCCCTTAGTGCCCAGGGATGTATAGGTTAGGCTGCAGGATTATGGGGATAGAGTGGGGTGGTCATGGGTAGAGTGCTCATTCAAAGGGTCGATGCACACTCAATGGGCCGAATGGCTTCCTTATGCACTGTGGGGTTCTATAATTCTAAAGCTCCATCTAAATGTTCCATCTAAACGCTCCATCCTGACTCTGCGCCTGCATCTCCAGCAGTGATGGGACTGCCCTTTCCAGAAGCCTGAGAGCCTGAATGGCAGCTAGTCCCTGGGAGCTGCCTGTTCATTGAGTGTGCTCCCCTCGGTGATTCCTACCCTACACCTGATGTGCCGCAGCATGTGTATAGTGCACACCAGATAGTGCCCCAGGAGCTTCTTCACTATAATGATTCACCGAGGTGAAAGTCTCTGAGATGGTGGGGGGTGTTGGTGACAGCAGTGACAAAAAGTCAGCGTTGTCCTCCAACTGGTGCTCTGCAGTGTTGCACGGTTGCAGTTGAGGGCGGAGGACCCCACCTCGTCACCAGGTGATCCTGCAAGACAAAAGACAAGATGCATGGTTAGATCATGGGTAGGCATGGTGTTGTGGGAAAGCTTTGTGTTTTAAATGTATACTGGATAATTAACTATGGGCGGGATTCTCCCCTACCCGGCGTGACGGGGGGTCCCGGCGTAGGGGAGTGGTGCCAACCACTCCGGGGTCGAGCCTCCCCAAAGGTGGGAATTCTCCGCACCTTTGGGGGCTAGCCCCACGCCGGAGCAGTTGGCACCAGAAGACTGGCGCAAAAAACCGGCGCCAGCGGCAGCGAGGCTGGCCGAAAGGCTTTCGCCAGTTGGCGCATGCGCAGGCGGTGACGTCAGCAGCCAGCTGCCGCTGACGTCACCACCGGCGCATGCGCGATGTGGGTTTCTCTTCCGCTTCCGCCATGGCGGAGGCCGTGGCGGCCGCAGAGTAGAAAGAGGGCACCCAGGGCACTGGCCCGGAGTCTGAGCGGGAGGTCCCGATCGCGGGCCTGGCCACCATGGGGGAACCCCCGGGGTCCGATCGCCCACCGCCCCCCCCCCAGGACCCCGGGGCCCGCTCACGCCACCGATCCCGCCGCCACCAGAGGTGGTTCAAACCTTGGTGGCGGGAGAGGCCTCCCAGCGGCGGGACTTCACCGCAGGGGCCTCGCCGATCGGAGTGGCGTGATTCCCGCCGCCGCCGCTTCCCGGGTGGCGGAGAATCTCTGCCACGGTGGGGGCGGGGATTTCGAGGGCCCCAGGCGATTCTCTGACCCTGCTGGGTCTCGGTGAATTTCGCTATGTTGCAAAATGGAAAGAAGGTTTTAGACAAAAGGTACTCATTGCTTAGATGCCTGTATAAGAGGTAATTTATCGGAATAGATAGTGTATACACAATGCTTGTGATTTTATAAACTACGAATTACTAATATCAGAAAGGACACAAAATGGCTATTAGCTGAACGAGCCACATTCCTGAACAATTATTAGCTGGGTTAAGTTACAAACTGTGTAAACAGCCTCATTGAATGAGAACCAGACGTGGGTATTTCTAGGAGTATTTTAACAGCTGCTGATAACAGCTCCACAGGACAACAGTGTATCCTCAATAGCTCAAGGTCTCCAGATGCAGGCGGGAGACATAACCTTAAGTTAGTTTTGAGTGACTTCTGCATGAAGTTAGGGACTGGTAAGAGCCAACCCACTTTAATCATACATGGTCTAAACTGGGATACTAAGAAAATGGATTGACCGCATGTAATGAATTGTGACGCGAATATAGTTGATTGATTGTATGTAAATGAGAATACAACTAATTCCGCCCCTTGAATCTGGATATTAACCCAATGTGAACCTTAGCTCAAGTGAGAAAGTGTGCTGTCTAAGGTTGCGGAGCCACAGGCCTTTCTCCCAGAGCTCAGATATAATAAACTGCATCTTTACTCATTCAAAGGCCTGTGTGTGAATATTTTCATGTCTAACCATGGTGTGGGAGGGAGGGGTGACTTGCATGCCATAGGGAGTTCGCAATTGATTGGGTGCTAAGCTGGATCTCTACTGCCGACCTCCGCCTCGGTGCCTGACCACTCTCCAACCCCACTGACCAGGCCCATCGCCCTCTGCTCTGCAACGGTGAGGGACAGAAGATCCAGCAACTCCCCCCACCCCGGTCTTCGGACTTCTCCCGCTGACGTCTCCTGGGGGGACAGAATGCACAATGTGAGACATGCAGATGCGGTCAGCACAGGGGATTTGCGGCTGGTGGCCTCTGTGTGCAGGGCACCCAGCCATGGTAGGTGATATGGATGTTGGCATGTGGTACGGGGTGGTAGGATACAAGTGAGCTGCTGGCAGTTGGGGTTCGATTGGCCTCAGGGGCAGGGGAGGGCTACGGGTGTATGGGACGGAGGTCAGTGACAGGGGCATGGTGGTGGTGGTGACCTTCACTGGTTAGCCTGGGGGGTTGCCCATCCTCACCCAACACTGCCTACCGGTATGCTGGTGGGGCCGAAGGGAGGCAATGGGAGTTCATAGGTTGTGTGTTGATGGGACAGGAGTGGTGCCAGGAATACGGAGGTAATAATTCCCGCTGGCTGCTCTGAGGAGGTCATGCAGCTTCTTCCTGCACTGCTGCCATTTCCTGGCGATGGGGCCCACGGCACTCATGGCCAATGCCATCTGCACCCACACCTAGTTCACGTCAATTGGTAGTGGCCTCCTTCCCATCCCGGGGAACAGGCCTCTCCTCCAACAGTATCTTCAGCTCTGCAGCGACGAACCTCGGTGCCACTCTTCGGAGTATCAGCTTCATAACTGGACAGAGAGTCTGTGGGGAGTGAAGTGCTTATATGCTGCTGCAGCTTCCTAGTCTCTTGAACGCCAATCACGGCCCCATCGATACACACGCCGACATGCTTTGGATTCGCACTAATTCAACATGGCAGTCTGGCCCATTAGCATGAACTGCTCCTGGACCGGCACCCCCATCATGACCATAGATGTTCCACGATTCAGTCCTGGCGAATCCCACCCAATATCCTCAACAGAGGAATATCCACAGCGTTCTGGGATAGATTGTGTCTCCTAGTTCCGGACTGCATGGTTAATGTGTGTACAGAAACGGGTGAAAATGTCACAGGAAGATGAATATTAAAAGTATGGGTAAAACATTCAAAGGACAGTATACAGTTTATGGTGTAAATAGTGTTCTTGATAAAAATACAAGGGGTATGAAGAACATGGGCAGCATGGTGATTAGCACTGCTGCCTCAAGGCGCCAAGGACCTGGGTTCGATCCGGGCCCCAGGTCACCGTGCATGGAATTTACACATTCTCTCCATGTCTGTGTGAGTTTCAACCCCTCAACCCAAAAAGATGCGCAGAGCAGGTGAATTGACCACGCTAAATTGCCCCTCAATTGGAAAAAAAAGAATTGGACACTCTAAATTTTTTAAAAAGAGTATGAAGTACAGATTGAATATACTCCAGCCACAAATTCAACTTGGGGGAGACAACATGACAGCCATTACAGAGACATGGCTGCAAGATGGTCACAACTGTAAAGTAAAGGGTGAAAAAGCAGAGAGTAAAATCCACAAAAATTGATTTTATGAAAATAAACTCACGCTGAGATCAAAATCATCCCAGAAAATGTTTACAATTATATTGGGAAAAGGAGAGCGGTCAGAGGTAATGTGGCCCTGTTACCTGATAATGATGCTGCTGTCAGTGACAATAAGGGGATGGCAGAGATGCTGAATAATGACTTTGTTTCAATATTTACAATAGAGGAAGAGGTCAACATGCAGGCAGGTTGTTTCCACTGGCGGGTGACAGCAAAACTAGGGGACATAGCCTCAAAATAAGGGGAAGTAGATTTAGGACTGAGTTTAGGAGGAACTTCTTCACCCAAAGGGTTGTGAATCTATGGAATTCCTTGCCCAGTGAAGCAGTTGAGGCTCCTTCATTACATGTTTTTAAGGTAAAGATAGATAGTTTTTTGAAGAACAAAGGGATTAAGGGTTATGGTGTTCGGGCCGGAAAGTGGAGCTGAGTCCACAAAAGATCAGCCATGATCTAATTGAATGGCGGAGCAGGCTCGAGGGGCCAGATGGCCTACTCCTGCTCCTAGTTCTTATGTTCTTATGTTCTTATGCCGGAGATCCCAACAAAATTGTTATTGAATCAGGAGCAAAATTCACACAGTCAGGGTATCAGTGATGGAGACATTAATAGTCTTAGTGTGAGACATCCCAGGAACAGATGGTTCACATTCCAAGGTCTTCAAGGGAGTAATTAGTAACATTGCAAAATCCCAACTAGCTTAAATTCCTGATCCTTCACTTGCAAAGGTGTCTACAAGTTGTCCAGCCATTTTATATAAATGGCACTTACTCAGTAAAAGGTCATCTACCTACCCAGCAAACATATATACATGATATAAGGGCTGCTGCAGGAAGGCAGGCCTCAGATATGTGGATCATTGGGATATCTTCTGGGGAAGGTGGGACCTGTATATGAAGGACGGATTGCACCTAAACTGGAGGGGCACAAATGTCCTGGTGGGAGGTTTGCAGGAGCACTTCGGGAGGGTTTGAAATAGTTTGGCAGGGGGTTAGGAACCAGGGCTATGGAACAGAGGATAGGGTAGCTGTTGAACAGGCGGAAATAGTCTGCAGCAAGTCTGTGAGGAAGGATAGACAGTTGATAGGGCAAAGTTGCACTCAGTGGAATGGGTTAAAGTGTGTCTGTTTCAATGCAAGGAGTGTCAGGAATAAGGGAGATGAACTTAGAGCATGGATCAGTACTTGGAACTACGATGTTGTGGCCATTACAGAGAGATGGATTTCACAGGGGCAGGAATAATTGTTAGATGTTCTGGGGTTTAGATGTTTTCAGTAGAATAGGGAGGGAGGTAAAAGAGGAGGGGGAGTGGCACTGTTAATTAGGGAATGCATCGCAGCTGCAGAAAAGGAGGTAGTTGAAGAGGGTTTATCTACTGAGTCAGTATGGGTTGAAGTCAGAAACAAGAGAGGAACAGTCACTTTATTGGGAGTTTTCTATAGATCCCCCACCCTCCTTGGAAAAGTGCAGAAGTAGCAGAGTTGTTGCCATGGGTGACTTCAACTTCCCTAATATTGACTGGAACCTCCTTAGTGTAAATGGTTTGGAAGGAGCAGATTTTGTCAAGTGTGTACAGGAAGAATTCCTGACTCAATATGTAGATAGGCCAATTGGGGGGGTGGGGGGGAGGAGGAGGGCAGGGGGTAACATATTGAGGGAGGGGGGAACATATTGAACTTGGTGCTCGGCAACCAGGCCAGGTGTCAGATGGCTCGGTGGGAGAGCATTTCAGTGACAGTTACCACAACTCCTTGACCTTTACCATAGTCATGGAGAGGGATAGGAACACACAGTATGGGAAGGTATTTAATTGTGGGATGGGAAATTATACTGCTATTAGACAGGAGTTGAGGAGCATAAAGTGGGAACAATTGTTCTTGGGGAAATGCACAACAGTAATGTGGGGGTTGTTTAAGGAGTACTTGCTGTGAGTGCTGGATAGTTTTGTTCCACTGAGACGAGGAAGGAATGGTAAGGTGAAGGAGCCTTGGATGACAAGAGAAGTGGAGCTTGTAGTCAAGAGGAACGTAGAACATTACAGTGCAGTACAGGCCCTTCGGCCCTCGATGTTGCGCCGACCTGTGAAACTCCTCTAAAGCCCATCTACACTATTCCCTTATTGTCCATATGTCTAACCAATGACCATTTGAATGACCTTAGTGTTGGCGAGTCCGCTACTGTTGCAGGCACTTTGAGGGATCTATGTATGTGGGCCCCAAGATCCCTCTGTTCACACTTCCAAGAATCCTGCCTTTAACCCTGTATTCATCATTCAAATTCGACCTTCCAAAATGAATCGCTTCACATTTATCAAGGTTGAACTCCATCTGCCACTTCTAAGCCTAGCTCTGCATCCCATCAATGTCCTGTTGTAACTGCAACAACCCTCAACACTATCTACAACTCCCCCAACCTTTGTGTCATCGGCAAACTTACTAACCCACCCTTCCACTTCCTCATCCAAGTCATTTATAAAAACCATAAAGAGCAGAAGTCTGAAGTTGAAAACTCACCACTATTCTTAGAAATCCCCCTATACCAAAAAGGGTCAATAAGGCATTCTAAATGATGAACAGGGATTCTCACTCCCTGACTCCTATGCAGGCTTAGGTGGGTGCTATTCACGTCAAACAATATTTTCAAGTTATCCCTCGGTATAACCCATACCTTCACAGAAGAATTTTATCTACTTAGCACTTAGTAGCATCGGTCCTGGGTCCCGTGTTGCTAAGTAAGTAAAGTAGACTTCGTAATAACCACTGTTTCAGCTTAAAACGTTTAAGTTATTTTATTATTATATTTTTTCTTTTAAAAGATGCAATCACTGTCTTCACAGAAAAGTAAAAATATCTTGCTTCTGGATTCTCCTAGTTGTTTGAAGAGGCCTTCAGGTCCATCTTGACAATCACGCTTCTTTAACTTTTGGTCTTCCTCAGATGGATTCACTGTTCTGCTCGGTTGCTATTCTCTATCTTTCCCATGACTGAGCTATGAGAGCAGACTCTCTCTTCTTTAGTTTTTGGTCTTTCTCAGGTGGATTCGCTGTTCTGCTCAGTTGCTATGCTCTATCTTTCCCATGACCAAGCTATGAGAGCCGACTGCTAGCTGTCCCCCTTTTTAGGGTTTATATTCCCCTTCTAATAGTTATTAAGTTTTTATGACATTATTGTAAAGTAACTTTATTTACACCTGATTGTAAAAGGTACCATTAATCTGAGTAATTTCTAACACGACTATGTATTCCTATTGAGCATGACTTCAGCTCATCGATCTCTGATTACATTGTTTCCTTTGTGATGTTCAAAAGTGCTTTGATCCCAGAGGGGTGTTACATCTGGATTATGTCATTCTAAAGTTGCTTTATTACCAAATAGTGCCACCAGCTCAGAACTCTGACTCCAATTTGGGTCTAACATGTGTTCCTGTGGACAAGCTGTCTTCAGCTTCCCATATTCACCTGGTGTCAGCAGAATTTCACACCTAAACATTTGTTACCTATTTCAACTTAGAATCCTAGCCATTCTTTTATAGCTGCTACATAAGCTTCCTTCTTCAGGAATAAATGACTAGGGTAAGAGTAGGGCCACTCAAGGACAGTAGTGGGAAGTTGTGCGTGGAGTCCGAGGAGATAGGAGAGGTGCTAAATGAATATTTTTCGTCAGTATTCACACAGGAAAAAGAAAATGTTGTCGAGGAGAATACTGAGATTCAGGCTGCTAGACTAGAAGGGCTGGAGGTTCATGAGGAGGAGGTGTTAGCAGTTCTGGAAAGTGTGAAAATAGATAAGTCCCCTGGGCCGGATGGGATTTATCCTAGGATTCTCTGGGAAGCTAGGGAGGAGATTGCAGAGCCTTTGGCTTTGATCTTTAAGTCATCTTTGTCTACAGGAATAGTGCCAGAAGACTGGAGGATAGCAAATGTTGTCCCCTTGTTCAAGAAGGGGAGTAGAGACAACCCCGGTAACTATAGACCAGTGAGCCTTACTTCTCTGGTGGGCAAAGTCTTGGAAAGGTTTATAAGAGATAGGACGTATAATCATCTGGAGAGGAATAATTTGATTAGAGATAGTCAACACGGTTTTGTGAAGGGTAGGTCGTGCCTCACAAACCTTATTGAGTTCTTTGAGAAGGTGACCAAACAGGTGGATGAGGGTAAAGCAGTTGATGTGGTGTATATGGATTTCAGTAAAGCGTTTGATAAGGTTCCCCACGGTAGGCTATTGCAGAAAATACGGAGGCATGGGATTCAGGGTGATTCAGCAGTTTGGTTAGCTGGAAGAAGACGAAGGGTGGTGGTTGATGGGAAATGTTCAGACTGGAGTCCAGTTACTAGTGGTGTACCACAAGGATCTGTTTTGGGGCCACTGCTGTTTGTCATTTTTATAAATGACCTGGAGGAGGGGGAGAAGCATGGGTGAGTAAATTTGCAGATGACACTAAAGTCGGTGGAGTTGTGGACAGTGCGGAAGGATGTTACAAGTTACAGAGGGACATAGATAAGCTGCAGCGCTGGGCTGAGAGGTGACAAATGGTGTTCAATGCAGAAAAGTGTGAGGTGATTCATTTTGGAAGGAATAACAGGAAGACAGAGTACTGGGCTAATGGGAAGATTCTTGGTAGTGTGGATGAGCAGAGAGATCTCAGTGTCCACGCACATAGATCCCTGAAAGTTGCCACCCAGGTTGATAGGGTTGTTAAGAAAGCGTATGGTGTGTTGGCTTTCATTAACAGGGTGATTGAGTTTAAGAGCCGTGAGGATTTGCTGCAGCTTTATAAAACCTTAGTTAGACCACACTCGGAATATTGTGTCCAGTTCTGTCGCCTCATTATAGGAAGGATATGGATGTTTTGGAGAGGATACAAAGGAGATTACCAGGATGCTGCCTGGACTGGAGGGCATGTCTTATGAAGAAAGGTTGAGGGAGCTTGGGCTTTTCTCACTGGAGCGAAGAAGGCAGAGAGGTGACTTGATAGCGGTGTACAAGGTGATGAGAGGCATGGATAGAGTGGACAGCCAGAGACTTTTTCCCAGGGTGGAAATGGCTGTCACGAGGGGACATAATTTTAATGTGATTTGAGGAAGGTATAGAGGATATGTCAGGGCTCAGTTCTCTACACAGAGTGGTGGGTGTGTGGAATGCACTGCCAGCAGAGGTAATGGAGTCAGAGTCATTAGGGACATTTAAACGACTCTTAGACAGGCACATAGACAGCAGTAAATTGAAGGGGTGTAGGTTAGGTTGATCTTAGATTAGGATAAATGGTCGGCACAACATCGTGGGCTGAAGGGCCTGTACTGTGCTGTACTGTTCTATGTTCTATGATCCATATTGTGTACCTGTATATCCTAGTTCTCCAACTAGCTTATATACATGACTCTTATTCTGTAACTGTTTCTCCTAGTTCTCCAGGTAGCTTATATAGATGCCAACCATTCTTTTACTGTGCCTCCTAGTTCTCAACCAATCTTATATACAATTCTTTTTTCTTCAACTCTGTTCATTCATTTCCCGGATAGCTTATATACATGACTCTAACTCTAACTGTGTCACCCATTTCCCTCGTAGCTTAAACACATGACCCTTCTTCAAACACCGTGGGTTAGATTCTGCGATATGTCAGCAGGATCCATCTGGTTTTAGACCATAAAGTTGGCACCGGCCAGCATCGATCCTCCACCCGGTGGGGGGCTATTGGTAGCCATGCTGCCTAAACCCCCCGAATTTACCTGCTGATTAGGCCACAGAATGGCTGGGTCCGTGGCCGTGCATGCGCACAGTGGCAGCCTGCAGCAACCATGCAGCACAACATGGCGCCGGTCGCGCAGAACTTGGCTTGCCAAAAACTGCCCCCGTAACCCCAATCGGCACCTCCAGACCATCCCACACCAGTACCACCAGCCTGCGCTGAAGCCCCGCCGGCCAGCAGAATGGCTCCCCCCCCCCCGAATGTGACACCGCTGGACACAGTCCACAGCCGCCACGCGAGGTCCCCGAACGTTGTGAGGATATGCGGCCCATGCTGTCAGGGACTCGACTGATCAGGAGTGGAGCATCAGGGATGGCCTGCTCCCTGACATACCGAGGCCGTCCCGAAGGCATGCGGTGTACTCTGTGAGTACGCCATTTTTGATAGGGTGGAGCATCGGAAAAAGAGCACCCCCCACCCACCCACCCCACCCCCCACCTACCCACCCCACCCCCCCCGATTCCAGTGTAAAAAAGCATTCTCTGGTCGATTGGCGAACGCAATTTTACCATTGACGATTGGAGAATCTCCGAGTCTCCTAGTTCCCCAGCTAGATCTCATATTCATGACCCTTATTCTGTAACTGTGTCTCCTAGTTCCCCAGCTAGCTTATGCAGTTGAGCAACCCTTATCCGAAATGGTTGGGGCACAGAGTATTTCTAAGTGCTGGTGGCAGGCCGGGTGGCCAGACACCGCAGGAGGCAGTGGCAACAGTTTCGACAACGGCTCGGCAACTCTTGTGCAGGGCTCTGCCCCACGCCCTCAGGACCCAGTTGCCCATCAGGCCAGGGAAGGACCAGAGGGGGAGACTGGCAATGACACAAGGTGTACAGGCATCGCTATTCTTTCAAGCAGCATGTGCCGCAGGAAGCTCCGCCTGAACAAGGAGAAGGTGCAGCACCTGTTACCGCTCCGGTGGCCATCAAGGTCACCGCAACCCTGAACCATTATGCCTCGAGATCATTCCAATGCTCGAGCGGGGCTTGTGCAGCATTTGCCAAGCTGAAGCTCACAAGTACATCCATAAAGTTACGGATGTCCTGTATACCCGGGCAGCAGATTTCACAAACTTTGACTTGGACCAACACTAACAGGATGCGTGGGCAGCAGAATTTTCTGCCATCACCGTGATGCACAGGTCCAATGGGTAATAGATGGCACACATGTCCCCTTGCGCGCACTTGGGTGTCGGGGGTGCCCTTCATCAATAGGAAGGTGTTCCACTCCCTGAATGTTCAACTAATTCAGCAGGGGGATAGGAACCTAAATTGTAGTCCCAGTGTACAGGATGTTGAGAGTAGTGAGGTCAGGGATAGGGTTAAAAGTTCGAAAGAGGGCACCGGCAAGCAAGACGCTGGTTTGAAGTGTGTCTACTTCAACGCCAGGAGCATCCGGAATAAGGTGGGTGAGCTTGCAGCATGGGTTGGTACCTGGGATCTCGATGTTATGGCAATTTCGGAGACATGGGTAGAGCAGGGACAGGAATGGTTGTTGCAGGTTCCAGGATTTAGATGTTTCTGTAAGAACAGAGAAGATGGTTAAAGAGGGGGGGGGTGTGGCATTGATAATCAAGGAAAGTATTACGGCGGTAGAAAGGACGTTTGAGGACTTGTCTACTGAGGTAGTATGGGTCGAGGTTAGGAACAGGAGAGGAGAGGTCACCCTGTTGGGAGTTGTCTATAGACCTCCGAATAGTTCCAGAGATGTAGAGGAAAGGATTGCAAAGATGATTCTCGACAGGAGCGAGAGTAACAGGGTAGTTGTTATGGGGGACTTTAACTTTCCAAATATTGACTGGAAATACTATAGTTCGAGTACTATAGATGGGTCAGTTTTTGTACAGTGTGTGCAGGAGGATTTTCTGACACAGTATGTAGACAGGCCAACAAGGGGCGAGGCCACATTGGATTTGGTACTGGGTAATGAACCCGGCCAGGTGTTAGATTTAGATGTAGGTGAGGACTTTGGTGATAGTGATCACAACTCGGTTATGTTTACTTTAGCAATGGGCAGGGATAGGTATATACCGCAAGGCAACAATTATAGCTGGGGGAAAGGCAATATTGATGCTATTCGGCAAGATTTAGGATGTATAGGATGGGGAAGGAAACTGCAGGGGATGGGTACAATCGAAATGTGGAGCTTTTATAAGGAACAGCTAGTGCGTGTCCTTGATAAGTATGTACCTGTCAGGCAGGGAGGAAGTTGTCGAGCAAGGGAACCGTGGTTTACTAAGGAAGTTGAAGCACTTGTCAAGAGGAAGAAGAAGGCTTATGTTAGGATGAGACATGAAGGCTGTTAGGGCACTTGAGAGTTACAAGTTAGCCAGGAAGGACCTAAAGGGAGAGTTAAGAAGAGCGAGGAGAGGACACGAAAAGTCGTTGGCGGATAGGATCAAGGAAAACACAAAGGCTTTCTATAGGTATATCAGGAACAAAAGAATGACTAGAGTAAGATTAGGGCCAATCAAGGATAGTAGTGGAAAGTTGTGTGTGGAATCAGAGGAGATAGGGGAAGCGTTAAATGGATATTTTTCATCAGTGTTTACACTGGAGAAAGACAATGTTGTCGAGGAGAACACTCAGGTTCAGTCGACCAGGCTAGATGGAATTGAGGTTCAAAAGGAGGAGGTGTTAGCAATTTTGGAAAATGTCAAAATAGATAAGTCCCCTGGGCCAGATGGGATTTATCCTAGGATTCTCTGGGAAGCCAGGGAGGAGATTGCAGAGCCTTTGTCCTTGATCTTTATGTCGTCTTTGTCGACAGGAATAGTGCCGGAAGACTGGAGGATAGCAAATGTTGTCCCCTTGTTCAAGAAGGGGAGTAGAGACAACCCTGGTAATTATAGACCTGTGAGCCTTACTTCGGTTGTGGGTAAAATGTTGGAAAAGGTTATAAGAGATAGGGTTTATAATCATCTTGAAAAGAACAAGTTGATTAGCGATAGTCAACACGGTTTTGTGAAGGGGAGGTCATGCCTCACAAACCTTATTGAGTTTTTTGAGAAGGGGACCAAACAGGTGGATCAGGGTAAAGCGGTTGATGTGGTGTATATGGATTTCAGTAAGGCATTTGATAAGGTTCCCCACAGTAGGCTATTGCAGAAAATAAGCAAGTATGGGATTGAAGGTGATTTAGCGGTTTGGATCAGTAATTGGCTAGCTGAAAGAAGACAGAGGGTGGTGGTTGATGGCAAATGTCCATCCTGGAGTTCAGTTACTAGTGGTGTACCGCAAGGATCTGTTTTGGGGCCACTGCTGTTTGTCATTTTTATAAATGACCTGGAAGAGGGTGTAGAAGGATGGGTTAGTAAATTTGCAGATGACACGAAGGTCGGTGGAGTTGTGGATAGTGCTGAAGGATGTTATAGGATACAGAGGGACATAGATAAGCTGCAGAGCTGGGCTGTGAGGTGGCAGATGGAGTTTAATGCGGAAAAGTGTGAGGTGGTTCACTTTGGAAGGAGTAACAGGAATGCAGAGTACTGGGCTAATGGCAAGATTCTTGGTAGTGTAGATGAACAGAGAGATCTCGGCATCCAGGTACATAAATCCCTGAAAGTTGCCATCCAGGTTAATAGGGCTGTTAAGAAGGCATATGGTGTGCTAACCTTTATCAGCAAGGGGATTGAGTTTCGGAGCCACAAGGTCATGCTGCAGCTGTACATAACTCTGGTGCGGCCGCGCCTGGAGTACTGCGTGCAGTTCTGGTCACCACATTATAGGAAGGATGTGGAAGCTTTGGAAAGTGTTCAGAGGAGATTTACTAGGATGTTGCCTGGTATGGAGGGAAGGTCTTACGAGGAAAGGCTCAGGGACTTGAGGTTGTTTTCGTTAGAGAGGAGAAGGCTGAGAGGTGACTTAATAGAGACATATAAGATAGTCAGAGGGTTAGATAGGGTGGACAGTGAGAGTCTTTTCATCGGATGGTGATGACCAACACGAGGGGACATAGCTTTAAATTGAGGGGTGATAGATATAGGACAGATGTCAGAGGCAGTTTCTTTACTCAGAGAGTAGTAGGGCTGTGGAACGCCCTGCCTGCAACAGTAGTAGACTCACCAACTTTAAGGGCATTTAAGTGGTTACTGGATAGACATATGGATGAAAATGGAATAGTGTAGGTCAGATAGGCTTCAGATGGTTTCACAGGTCGGCGCAACATCGAGGGCCGAAGGGCCCGTACTGCGCTGTAGTGTTCTATGTTCTATGCTCTATTATGTGCAACCACCACCCTGGATCATGCACGTGTGCATGTTTCCAGGGAGTGTGCGTGACACCTACATCCTGTGAAAGTCGGTGTTCCCCGGCCTCTTCGAGGACCACCCTAGGATGATCGGTTGGCTCTAAGGGGTGCCCGCATAGGACCTGGCTAATGACACCAGTACAGAGGATGGTGACCGATGCAGAGACCCGATACAACTGCGCCCTTGCAGCCACCCGGTCAATGCCGGAGAGGACGTGTACAACAGTCCAGAAGGTGGAGAGCAGGCGGTAGCGGTGCCCGGGGTGGAGGGGGGGGGCAGGAAGGCCCTCATTCACGCCTGTTTCACATAGGATGTGGCTTTGTCTGTTATCTTGCCCCCTCCCCCCCCCCCAACCTCCCATCCACTGTTCCACCACACCTGCTCCCCCATTGTACACCAAGCCCACCTCACCCTCCACCCCACCCACCACTCCACCCGTTCCCTGCGCTCCTCCCAACTGCCCTGTTCCACTCTCCCATGGTCTGTGTCACATCACTATAGTGTGATGGAGCTGTATCGGCACCATCAGCGGGTCACTGATGAAGGCAGGAGGGTGATAATAACCTGCTATGAACTGAGCTCTGGTGCTCCTCAATCTCTGCAATACTCAGGTTCCGGTCTGTCTACTGAGTGAACGTTCACACCCATCACCTTCACATGGTATGCCTGGTGAAGTGGGAAATCCAGGAAAACTGCTGGGGATCTGGGGTAGGCTCTTGTAGTCGACCCGCTTTGCGGAATAATGTGTCAGAGGCTTCACATGTCTCGGGTACAATAAGTATTAGTATTGTACGATCATAACCCAACTGCCCCTCGCTCTCAATGGTGCCACAACCCCTTCCAACCCCCCCTCGCTCCCTTCCCCATCCCTCCTCCTCTTATCCCCCTCCCCCACACCCATGTGTCCTCTCAGTGATCCTCAACCTGCTTAGCCCTCTGTGCACTGCCACTACATCTAGGTGTGTCCCTAGGGTGGTGTCAGAGGTGGAGGGAGCCTGCTGTCTACCATGCCCTGTGGCCCTTCATGGCCCTGGCAGGCATCCTCTGGGGGCCCCCAAGTGCCGGAGGGCTCTGACCCACCCGCCAAGGGCACATGCCTTGCCGTGCCACCCTGCAGGGGAATGGGCAGATGGTCGGTGAGAGGAAAGGATCATCATTCTGGCATTAACAACCCACGTGTGAGAGGACATCTGGATTGGGGCCGGTGGACCCTCACCGCTGCAGCATATGCCAACCTCTACGTCAGTGACAAACCTGTTCTCAGCCAACCCCACAACCTCCAGGGCCCATTCCTCATAGGGGGTAAGGACTCTGATGTCTGGGCCCTCTCCACACCTGTGTGCTGTCTGGGTTTCGCTCTGTGGCATCGGTTTAAGTGCAGCCATCCCATTTTAGTAGGACAATCATTTGCGACATGAAGCCCATGGAGCCTCATTAAGTGGCCCAATTAACGTTTGACACTGGTGACAGCATCGCCGGATCGACCATCGGGAAGCTCACAGGAGTTGCCGCTCGCTATCACACTTAGAAACCATTCCATTAAATCACGCCCTGAGACTTTTAGGTCTCCAGCTAGCTTATGTACATAAGCTCTTGTTCAGTAACTGTGTTTCCTAGTTCCCCAGATAGATTATACACATGACCCTTATTCTGTGAATTTATCTCCGAGTTCACCAGCTATCTTATATAGATGATCCTTATTCTATAACCGTGTCTCCTAGTTCCTCAGTAAACTTGCATACATTACCCTTATTCTGTATCTGTGACTCCAAGTCCCCAGCTAGTTTAAATACAGGTCCCTTATTCTGTAACTGTGTCTTCCAACTCCCCAGCTACCTTATATAGATGTTTGAAGTGTTTTTATTGAGTTTTCAAATTTTATATGCAACAAATTCTAAATTATACATTATCAGAAAAAAAAATGCCTAAACAAACACGTATATTTATAAGCGAGAATCTTCATAACAAGAACTGTGGCCCTGGACCCCCCCCCCCCCCCCCCCCCCCCCCCCATAACCGACATACATATTTTACATCCCCAAATATGACGGGACAAATATTTACAGGTATTTACATACAATTTGGTTTGGGCTTTAGCTTGCCATCTGACCGGTCCCTTGTGGCTTTGCCCCTCCTGCTCGTACCTTGCTTGCCTTTTTGTTTGCTTTCACCCCCAGTGCTGCCTCTCCTCTCTCACCCTCCCCTTTACATTTTCCTCTTTGCCCCATGGCTTGCCCGTGCCACTCCCCACCCTCCTTCCACCTTGCTGGTTTGCTCAACTGGTTGCTGGCTACGAACAGGTCTTAAAACCAGTTGGTGAACGGCTTCCGCACCTTCTTCGGATCAGCGTATAGTGAATTTTATTTTCACCAGTCAGAAATTCCACCAGGTCGGGCAGGCAGTCAAACAAACAGTTGTCAACTGCCCCAGCAGCCTCAGGCTCACCCATACCTACTGTCACAGTCTCCGAAGTTAGCTCGGCCTTCTTGAAAATTAACCCTCGGAAAGCAACGGGTCCTGACGGAGTCCCTGGTCGTACACTCAGGCCCTGCGTGGACCAACTGGCGGATGTGTTCACTGACATCTTCAACCTCTCCCTACTCCGTTCCGAGGTTCCCACCTGCTTCAAGAAGACCACGACCATACCAGTGCCAAAGAAGAACCAGGCAAAGTGCCTCAACGACCACCAACCGATGGCCTTGGCATCTGTCGTTATGAAGTGCTTCGAGAGGTTGGTCATGAGACACACCATACTCCCAGAATTCCTAGATCCACTGCAATTCACATACCACCACAACCGACCCACAGCAGACGCTACCTCCCTGGCCAAAACCTTCATCATTGGAGCATGTCAACAACAACATGGACTCCTACGTCAGTCTCCTATACATTGACTACAACTCCGCCTTCAACACCATAATGCCAGCCAAGTTCATATCAAAACTCAAAACTTAGGACTTGGCTCCTCTCTCTGCAACTGGATCCTGGACTTCCTGACCATACACCACAATCAGTAAGGATAAACAACAATACCTCCTCTACAATAGTCCTCAATACCAGGGCCCCGTAAGACTGTGTACTTAACCCTCCTACT
Source organism: Scyliorhinus canicula (assembly GCF_902713615.1). Taxonomy (NCBI): domain Eukaryota; kingdom Metazoa; phylum Chordata; class Chondrichthyes; order Carcharhiniformes; family Scyliorhinidae; genus Scyliorhinus; species Scyliorhinus canicula. Next base: position 46,501,982 of record NC_052158.1, on the reverse strand, counting down.
ATACTCCTTTACACACATGAATGTGTGGCAAAATTCAGCTCCAACTTCATCTACAAGTTTGCTGATGACACGACAGCAATGGGTCGGATCTCGAATAATAATGAGTAAGAGTACAGGAGGGTGATAGAGATCCTAGTGGCATGGTGTAACAACAACAATCTCTCCCTCAATGTCAGCAAAACTAAGGAACTCCTCAATGATGCTGAGGTGGAGATGATTGAAAGCTTCAAATTCGGCTTGTCTACATTGACTCTTACCAACATCTTCTAAAGCACCATAGAAAGCATTCCATCTGGCTACGTCACAGCTTGGTATGGCAACAGCTTGGTATGGCACCTGCTCGACCCAAGATCGTAAGTAACTACAGAGAGTCGTGAACGCAGCCATCATTTTGTCCATCACACAAAACCGTCTCCCATCCATTGACTCGGTCCCTATCTCCCACTGCCTCGGGAAAGCGGGCAGCATAATCAAAGACCCCTCCCACCCGGGATTTTCTCTCTCTTGGACTGGATTTTGTTTATTGTCACGTGTACCAAGGTACAGTGAAAAGTATTTTTCTGCGAGCAGCTCAACAGATCATTAAGTACATGAAAAGAAAAGGAAATAAAAGAAAATACATAATAGGGCAACAAAAGGTACACAATGTAACAACATCGGGTGAAGCATACTTCAGGGTGTGAGGTCAGTCCAAAAGAGGGTCGTTTAGGAGTCTGGTAACAGCAAGGAAGCTGTTTTTGAGCCCATTTGTGCATGTTCTCAGACTTTTGTATCTCCTGCCCGCCGGAAGAAGTTGGAAGAGTGAGTAAGCTGGGTTGGTTGGGGTCTTTGATTATGCTGCCCGCTTTCCCCAGGCAGTGGGAGGTGTAGATGGAGTCAATGGATGGGAGGCAGGTTCGCGTGATGGACTGGGCTGTGTTCACAACTCTCTGAAGTTTCTCGCAGAAATTTTTCTTGGGCCAAGCAGTTGCCATACCAGGCTGTGATGCAGCAAGATAGGATGCTTTCTCTGGTGCATCTGTAAAAGCTAATAAGAGTTAATGTGGGCATGCTGAATTTCCTTAGTTTCCTGAGGAAGTATAGGCGCTGTTGTGCTTCCTTGGTGGTAGTGTCGACGTGGGTGGACCAGGACAGACTTTCGGAGATGTGTACCCCTAGGAATTTGAAGCTGCTGACCATCTCCACCTCGGCCCCATTGATGCTGACAGGGGTGTGTAGAGTACTTTGCTTTCTGAAGTCAATGACCAGCTCTTTAGTTTTGCTGGCATTGAGGGAGAGATTGTTGTCGCTGCACCACTCCACTAAGTTCTCAATCTTCCTCCTGTATTCTGACTCGTCGTTATTCGAGATCCGGCCCACTATAGTCACATCGTCAGCGAACTTGTAGATGGAGTTGGAACCAAATTTTTCCACGCAGTTGTGTGTGTACAGGGAGTATAGTAGGGGGCTAAGTTTGCAGCCTTGCGGGGCCCTGGTATTGAGGACTATCGTGGAGGAGGTGTTGTCTATCTTACTGATTGTGGTCTGTGGGTTGGAAAGTCGAGGATCCAGTTGCAGAGTGAGGAGCCAAGTCCTAGGTTTTGGAGCTCTTCCAACCTCTTCCATCGGGCAGATGATACAAAAGTCTGAGAACACACAGTAATAGATTCAAAAACAGCTCCTTCCCCACCGTTACCAGACTCCTGAATGACCCTGTTATGGACTGAACTGATCTCTCCACACATCTTCTTTACTGTATAGCATTACATAGTATGCTCTCTCCGTATGCTCACTTGATGTCTATGTCTCTGCATTTACATTGTGTATTCATCGTATGTCCTATGTCTTTCATGTATGGAACAATCTGCCTGGACTATACGCAGTAAAATACTTTTCACTGTGCCTGGGTACATGTGACACTAAATCTAAATCTAAAATCTTTAGGTATCGGCCGAAGTGACCTGTGGGCTGTCTATCTCTGTAGGTTTTGGGAAGCTCTCTCTTCAGACCAAGTTACTCAGTATTTGGGCCATATATTCCATGGGGTTTCTGCCCTCGATGCCCTCCGGTAGGCCCACGATACGGAGATTCAGGTGCCAGTTTTCCCGGTCCTCGGCCTTCCCTTTCAGCGCCCCTTGTGTAGCCACCAATCTTGCCACTTCTGTTTCCAGGGAGGCGATACAGTCACTGTGGTCAGTCGCAGCTTTTTCTAGGTCCCTGACTGTTGCCTTCTGTGCTTCCAGTCGGTGCTTTGTTTTCTCCAATGCCACCTTGAAGGGGGTCGGGGTATCCGTGACCACGGTCTGCACTGTCCCATCATTTCCAGCTTGATGGCATCTCTGTGTTTCTGGAGCTCCTGAGTCATGAGGTTCATCCAATTGCTTATCAGTGGATAGTCCACCAAGGGTGTTGATGGCCCAATTCGCTCCTCATGTTCGCCAGCTTATATACATGACCCTTATTCTGTAACTGTGTCTCCTAGCTTATATACATGGCCATTATTCTGTAACTTTGCCTGGTACTTCCCCAGCCAGCTTACATACACAACCCTTACTCTGTACCTGTGTCTCCTGGTTCCCCGATAGCTTACATACATGACCCTGGTTTAGCTCACTCGGCGAAATCGCTGGCTTTTAAAGCAGACCAAGCAGGCCAGCAGCACGGTTTGAGTACCAGCCTCCCCGAACAGGCGTCAGAATGTGGCGACGAGGGGCTTTTCACAGTAACTTCATTGAAGCCTACTCGTGACAATAAGCGATTTTCATTTCATTTCATAATTTGCAAGGAGCATCCAGGAGGGATTCCTGAAACAATACGTAATAATAATAATCTTTATTAGTGTCACATGTAGGCTTACATTAACACTTCAATGAACCCCTGTGTAAAGTGTCCAACTAGGGCAGGGCCGAACTGGACCTTGGATTGGGGAATGAGCCCGGCAAGGTGATCGAAGTTTCAATAAGGGAGCATTTCGGTAACTGTGACCATAATCCAGTATGTTTTAAGGTATTGTTGGATAAAGGTAAGAGTAGTCCTCGGGTGAAGGTGCTAAATTGGGGGAAGGCTAATTATAACACTATTAGGCAGGAACTGAAGAATCTAGATTGGAACCAGATGTTCGAGGGTAAATCAAATGTTTGAGGCTTTCAAATTATTGAAATTCAGGATCGACATGTTTCTGTGTTGAAGAATGATAAGTATGGCAAGTTTTAGGAACGTTGGATAATGATGGATATTTTGATATTTTGAGCTCAGTCAAAAAGAAAGTGAAGTCACATGGGGTCAGAGGTGAGCTGGGAAGATGGATATAATTGGATACCCTAGATTTAAAAAGAGAAAACAAAAAGAAGGCATTCGACATCCTTGCCTTCATTGGACGGGGCATTGAGTATAAAAATTGGCAAGTCATGTTGCAACTATACAGAATCTTAGTTACGCCACATTTGGAATTTTGTGTTCAATTCTGGTCGCCACACCGAAGGATGTGGGCGCTTTGGAGAGGGTACAGAAGTGGTTTTCCAGGATGTTGCCTGATATGAAGGGTATTAACTATGAGAAGAGTTCGGATAAACTCGTTTTTTTCTCAATGGAACGATGGAGGTTGAGGGGTGACCTGATGGAAGTCTACAAATTATGAAGGGCATGGACAGAGTGGATAGTCAGAGCCTTTTTCCAGGGTGGAAGAGTTAATTCCGAAGGGGAAACAGTTTTAAGGTGCGAGGAGCAAAGTTTAGAGGAAATGTGTGGGGGAAGTTTTTTGCACAGAGGGCAGTGGGTGTCTGCAATTCGCTGCCGGAGGAGATGGTGGAAGCAGGTATGCTAGTGACTGATGTGACCATCAATTCACTCGAGACACGAGAGGAAGTAAACTGTGGCTTTAATAGACTTACAACTGAGCCTGCCTGCGACCAAAAGAACTGAAGGCAGTCTCACAAGACCGCAGCACTTTATACTTCCGGCTGTGGGAGGGGCCATGGGTGGAGCCAAGGGTGGAGCCCTGTACAAGCTCCTCATCTCTCCTGAGGGCAGAGATGCGCAACGGCGCACAGACAGAGCCCACAAGGACACAATGATACATAGTGTGAATTAAGCATTATACATTCAGCACATTCACCCCCTGTAAAATAAATCAAGTCCGGCGGGGGTGACGGGTCTACAGATTGAGCCGGTCTGGTGGCCGAGTCGTCTGCTGGGATCGGCGGAGCACTGGGGTTGCAGCCACTTCGGATGGCTGTGTGCTGTCGGGCGGTGTGGATCTGAGGGTGGACTCCGGGGGTGGTTCGTTCAGAGCTTCGTTCCTGACCGGTGTGACGGGCGAAGGGGGGCGCAGGAAACCTGTAGGCGTGGGGGCGCAGGGTGTGGGGGGGTCGGGTGGGGTGTAGTGTGAGGGGTACCTCAGCGGTGGTGGTGGTTGTGGATCCTGCAGGCGCCAAGTCCCAGAGGGAAACGGTGTCCTGACGGCCGTCGGGGTGTTCTATAAAGGCGTAGTGTGGGTTTGAGTGTAGCAGTAGTACCCTTTCTACTAGTGGGTCCGTTTTATGTGTCCGGACATGCTTCCGGGGGCCGGTGTCCTCAACCAAGATGGGAGCGAAGTCCCCGTGGTAATGCCCCGAGAGAAAACAAATAATCGCTCGTGAGGGGTCTGATTAGTGGTCATACACAGGAGGGACCTAATTGCATGAAGCGCTTCGGGGAGGACCTCCTGCCAGTGGGAGGTCGGGAGATTCCTGGACTGTAGGGTCGGTAGGACGGTCTTCCAAACTGTTGCGTTCTCCCTCTCCACCTGCCCGTTCCCCCTGGGGTTATAGCTGGTAGTCCTGCTCGAGGCGATGCCCTTGTCGAGCAGGTACTGACGCAGCTCGTCGCTCATGAAGGACGAACCCCTGTCGCTGTGTACGTAGCTGGGGAAGCCGAACAGGGTGAAGACACTGTGCAGGGCTCTGATGACTGTATGGGAGGTCATATCAGGGCATGGGATAGCAAACGGAAAACGGGAGAATTCATCTATGACGTTGAGGAAGTACACATTTCAATTGGTTAAGGGGTGGGGCCCTTTGAAATCGATGCTCAGGCATTCAAAGGGCCAGGAAGCCTTTACCAGGTGGGCCTTGTCTGGTCTATAGAAGTCTGTTTTACACTCCGCGCAGATCGGGCAATCCCTGGTGATGGCTTTTACCTCCTCGGTGGAGAAAGGCAGATTTCGGGCTTTGATGTAGTGGGCGAGCCGGGTGACCCCCGGGTGTCAGAGGTCATTGTGGATAGCCTGTAATCGGTCGTCTTGCACGCTGGCGCATGTGCCGCGGAACAGGGCATCTGGGGGTTCATTGAGCTTCCCCGGCCAATATATGATGTCATAATTATAGATGGAGAGTTCGATCCTCCACTTCAAGATTTAATCGTTTTTTATTTTGCCCCTTTGCGAGTTATCGAACATGAAGGCAACTGATCTCTGGTCGGTGATGAGGGTGAACCTCCTACCTGCGAGGTAGTGCCTCCAATGCCGTACGGCTTCCACAATGGCTTGAGCTTCTTTTTCGACTGAGGAGTGTCGAAGTTCTGAAGTGGAGAGGGTTCGGGAGAAGAAAGCTACTTGTCTCCCTGCCTGGTTCAGAGTGGCAGCGAGAGCGACCTCTGAGGCGTCGCTCTCCACCTGAAAGGGGAGGGATTCATCCACCTACCGCATGGCGGCTTTGGCAATGTCCTCCTTGATGCAGTTGAAGGCCTGGCGGGCCTCGGCTGACAGTGGGAAGAGTGTGGTCATAAATAGTGGGCGGGCTTTGTCAGCATACTGGGGGACCCACTGGGCGTAATAGGAGAAACATCCAAGGCATCTCTTGAGGGCCCTGGAACAATGAGGGAGAGGGAGTTGTAAGAGGGGGCACATACGGTCCGGGTCAGGCCCCAGGACTCCGTTTTCCACGACCTTGCCGAGGATGGCTATTCTGGTTGTGCCGAAAACGCATTTCTCCTTATTGTATGCGAGATTGAGTTTCTGGGCGGTTTGGAGAAATCGGTGGAGGTTGGCGTCGTGGTCCTGCTGGTCATGGCCGCAGATGGTGACGTTATCCAGATACGGAAACGTGGCCCGCAGCCCGTATTGGTCCACCATTCGGTCCATTGCTCGTTGGAATACCGAGACCCCATTCGTGACGCCAAAGGGAACCCGGAGGAAATGGAAGAGGCAGCCATCTGCCTCGAACGCCGTGTAGTGGCGGTCCTCCGGGCAGATTGGGAGCTGGTGGTATGCAGACTTCAGATCCACCATGGAGAAGATGCGGTACTGGCCGATCTGGTTGACCATGTCTGCAATTCGGGGGAGGGGGTACGCATCGAGGTGCGTGAACTGGTGAATGGTCTGGCTGTAATCAACCACCATCCAGAACTTTTCCCCGGTCTTGACGACCACCACCTGAGCTCTCCAGGGGCTGTTACTGGCCTCTATGACTCCCTCACGTAAGAGCCGCTGGCTTTCGGCTCTAATGAATACCCTGTCCTGCAGGCTATACCGCCTGCTGCGAGTGGCTACGGGTTTGCAGTTAGCAGTGAGATTAGCGTCGAGTGGAGGAGGGTCGATTTTTAGAGTTGCTAAGCTGCATATAGTGAGAGGGGGTAGGGGTCCACCGAAGCTGAGTGTGAGGCTTCTAAGATTGCATTGAAAATCGAGCCCGAGTAGGAGAGGGGTGCAGAGGTCTGGGAGTACGTACAGCTGGAAGTTAGAGTAGCTGGTGCCCTGTATTGTTAATGTCGCAACGGTACGCCCTTGTATTTGAACCGAGTGCGAACCCGAGGCGAGGGAGATAGTTTGCCGTGCTGGGAAGATAGGGAGCGAACAGCGTCTTACCAGATCTGGATGAACGAAGCTCTCGGTGCTCCCGGAGTTGAAGAGGCACGGTGTCTTGTATCCGTTGACCTGAACGGACATCATTGAGCTTCTGAGGTGCTTTGGCCGCGACTGGCCCAAAGTGACTGCGTTGAGTTGCGGGTAGTTGGTGGCTTGATCAGCAGTGCTGGAGTGGCCCCGTGATGACTGTCCACGGACGTCGCAGTCGTCGAGATGAACATCGGGTGATGGCCAAGATGGCGGCCCCAGTTGATCACACGTGGCGGGCGATGAAGAAGATGGTGTCCAAGATGGCCACCCCCATGGATCGCACGTGGCGGGCGGCGCGGAATATGGCGCCCAAGATGCGCCCATGACTCGCACATGGCCGGCCGCGTGGGGGAGGATTGCCAAGATGGCGGCCCCCATGAGTCGCACATTTTGGGCAGAGGCGGAGTCAGCAGACACGTTGCAATATTGCGGGGTCTGCGGGCCTGGAGTTGGGGGAGCGATTGCTCTGGATAGCAGGAGAGTTAGAGGGTTTAGGTTTAGACAAGCATACTTTAGCAAAATGTCCATTTCGACCACAGCTGCTGCAGGTCACGTTGCGGGCCGGACAGTGCTGCCGTGGGTGTTGGGGCTGACCACAGAAATGGCACGATGGCGCTCCATATTGGGCAGGTGGCCGCGCGGCGCAGGCCTTGGGCAGTCTCTGGTCGGGGGTCCATGATGGGGTCGCGTGGTCAGCGGGGAACGAGTTCAAACTTTGAAACGCGACCTCCAGCGAGGTTGCTGGCGTTACAGTGTCCTCCAAGTTTTGGGCCCCTTTCTCGAGGAGACGCTGGCGCACTTAGTTAGACCGGACCCCTACAACATACACATCACGGACAGCGAGTTCCATATGCTGGGAGGCAGTTACAGCCTGAAAGTTACATTCCCGTGCAAGAGCTTTTAGATTGCGCAGGTAGTCCTCTAGCGACTCTGCGGGGCGCTGGCGGCGGGTAGTGAAAATATGCCGTGCGTAAACTTCATTTACAGACCGCACATTTAGGCGGTTGAGTATAGCGAGGGCTTCGGTGTACGAGTCGGTACTATCGATTTGCGTAGAGATGCGATGGCTCACCTGTGCGTGCAGGAGACTGAGTTTCTGCTCTTCAGTAGTAGCGGAGGTAGCCAACGCAGCCAGGTAGGCCTTGAAGCACTGAAGCCAGTGTAGAAAGATTTCCTTCGCTTCTGTGGCCTGCGGGTCGAGTTCTAGTCGATCAGGTTTGAAGGCTGATTCCATGGTGGTTTTTTAAGTCTATTAAATTGAGGTGACCATCAATTCACTCGAGACACGAGAGGAAGTAAACTGTGGCTTTGATAGACTTACAACTGAGCCTGCCTGCGACCAGGAGAACTGAGGGCAGACTCACAAGACCGCAGCACTTTATTCTTCTGGTAGTGGGAGGGGCCATGGGCGGAGCCATGGGTGGAGCCTTGTACAAGCTCCTCATCTTCCCCTGTGGGCAGAGCCACGCAACGGCTCACAGACAGAGCCCACAAGGACACAATGATACATAGTGTGAATTAAGCATTATACATTCACCACAGTGATGTTTAAGGGGCGTCTTGACAAATGCATGAATAGGATGGGAATAGAGGGATATGGACCCTGGAAGTGAAAAAGATTTTAAGTTAGATTGGCAGCACGGTCGGCGTTAGGCAAATTCGACATTCTGAATTCTCCATCAGTGTACCCGAACAGGCGCCGTGGTGACCATGGGATTTTCACAGTAACTTCAGTGCAGTGTCAATGTAAGCCTACTTGTGACACCAATAAAGTTTATTCTAACTATAGAGGTTGATGTGGGCGTTGCCCTTGGGCAGGCCAAGTGATGCCTCATTGGCAAATGGCAACCGATTGGGGGGAGTGGTATGATGGAAGTTGGGGTGTGGGTGTGGTGGGGTGAAGGGTGTGGGAGGGTGTGGGGATGGTTGGGTTGGGGCATCCATACAGCCGGTGGCACTCTGCAGAACCAGGGGCCAAGGAGGGTCGTCAGTGAGGTACGCAGCAAATGGCCGCCTTGCAGGTGCGGCATATGGCTGCCTTGCAGGCTGCGGTCATTGCCTGTGCACTACCCCAGTCCCTTGGGGGGGTCACCCTGGCCCAATGGCCCGTCACCCCTTCCCCCTCTTCTACGCCCACACCCCAGCCAGTGTCAGGAACGGCAGCCCACGGTCATGCCGCTCCTCTCTCTCCTACATCCCCTCTCTCCCTCTTCAGCCACGGCTCGTGTTTCTCAATTTTTAAAAGCACAAGTGAACCTCACCACCAGAAACTCCCCCCAGTGGAGGCGGAGAATCACAGAGATCGCGGAGAATACCAGGTCAAGCACGCTAATGATATTAAAACTGATTCTCCACCCAATCGCCTTTCCCGATTTCAGCGTTGGCCAACGGAGAATCCTGCTCCGGGGCGCAATTCTCCCAACGGGAGACTAAGTGCCGATGTCGGAGTGAAAACCGGAGTGTTTCACTCCGGTATTGGAGGCCGCTCCTAGCCCCCTGAGGTGGGAGAATAAGGGGCGAGGAGCGGCCTCCGACACCAGAGTGAAACACTCCGGTTCTCACTCCGGCGTCGGGAGAATTGCGCCCCTGGCACGTCAATTACACGTGCCGGGTCTTGGCGCCGCATCAAAGCGGCGCCGCATAAATTACGCGGCCGGCGGCGCTTAAATGACATCACCTGCGCATGCGCAGTTGCCGTCCTCCCCGCGGGCGCCCCGCAAGACATGGAGGATTGATCTTGCGGGGCGGCGGAGGAAAAGAGTGCGTCCTTTAGAGACACCGGCCCGCCGATCGGTGGGCACCAATCGCGGGCCAGATCCCTACTGAGCACCCCCCTGGTGCTCGACCCTCCCTCCACCACCCCCCACAGGCCGCACACGCAGCGTTCGCGCGCTGTTCACACCGGCAGCGACCAGGTGTGGTTGGCGCCGGCGTGAACCCTTCGGATTGGGCAGGCCGCTCGGCCCATTCGGGCCGGAGAATCGCCGCTTGCCTGTTAGAAACGGCGAGTGGCAATTCTCCGAGCGGCCTGTCGTGAAGCGCGGCACGCCATTTTGGGGGGGGTGGGAGAATCGTGTGCGGGTGCCAGGGCGTCGTGGCGGGAACAGCCCGGCACTCCCACGATTCTCCCGCCCGGCGTGGGGGTTAGAGAATCGCGCCCCAGATGTTTCAAGTTGTTAGTTTATGTTAGGTATGTTTGGCACAATGAATTTGATGATTTGCTGTGCTGCCTGACATTACCAACCCAGAGATCTGACGCAGAGATTTCTGAATCATTGAGTAGTTACTTGGTTGGGAAGTGCGGGCTCAACTGGGTTCACTGCAGAAGGAATCAAAAGCGAACATTACTGGGCAAAACAGTGGAGTTATAATAAGGATTAAGGAGGCAGCTATTCAGGACATTGTTTGGAATCATTGTTTTATTCAATGTGAGATACTCAACAGGCTTTTTGAGACTCTGTGTTCCCATCTAGGGGCTGAGTACATACATTTATTGTTCCACATAGAAGTACGTTGGCTGTCAAGCGGTCAGGAGCTACTCAGAGTTTACGAACTGAGATATCAAATCCATGCTTTCCTTCTTGACACATCGTTCTCTCTGGCTGATTTGTTTGCTGATGAAACTTGGATGCAAACTATGTCTTATCTTGCAGATATCTTCAATTTTAAAGGAACTGAAGCTCAAATTGCAAGGGAAGGATGGTGTTTGCTTTCGGTACTGTGAAGAAATCGATCCTTTCCAAAAGTCGTTGAACGTTTTAAAACTGCAAGTGCAAAGCAAAACCACCACAGGTTTCCCACACTGCTACAACACATTGATGAAAACTGTGTTAGTAAAGAAACTGTCAATAAACTGGCAAGCCTTATTCCGTCTCATGTGGCTGCACTGATCAACAGTTTTTGTCGCAACTTTCCAGAGGAGGTTTCAGATTTTGAAAGCGAAGCGGCGGGTGAAAAATCCTTTTGAGTTTGAGACCAAAGTCAATTATTAACTTGCAGCTGACTCCAAATGAAGAAACTGAACTTCTGCGTCTCACCTGTACCAGCACATTAAAAACATGCCAGAAGTCAATGAGGCTGTCAGCATTCTATAGTGTCTCTGATCAGTATTCGGTGCTGAGTAAAACAAACATTTTGTTGCAAGGTTGGATTTTCCGTCCTCACAAAGATCAAGGCAGCACAAAGGCACCTGATATGCGCATAACCATCTCCTCCTGTGAACCTGATTGGAGTGAGATTGTGAGGACCAAGCAGGCTCATCTGTCACATTAAAGGTAAGAGAAAATGGTGGCTTGCGAGTGTTGGCCAGCGTGAGTCCCGAAGGATGGGCAGTTGGTAAAAATGAGTCCCGGTCAAAATGTTTGAAAAACACTGTTGTACATGATCCTGATTCGGTAGTTCACCAGCTAGCTTATATACATGACCATTATTCTGTAACTGTGTCTTCTAGTTCCCCAGCTAGCTCATATAGATGACCGTTACTGTGCAACTGTTTTCCTAGTTCCCCAGCTAATTTTTATAGATGAACTTTATTCTGCAATTGTGTCTCCTAGTTCCCCAGCTAGCTTATACACATGCCTCTTATTCATTAACTGTAGCTTCAAATTCCCAGATGTATTTCCCATGATTGTATTATTTACCTTTTAATTATTTCAGGGGTTCGCTAACATTTTCACCTTTAAATTATCTCCAATAACTACGGCTAAAAATGTACATGCACACCATGCACTCTGACCCTCGATGCTTCCTTATTTCCTCTTGAATGCGTCCCACTGTTATGTCACAGATTTTACCTAAAAGTATCTGCTCCCATCCACTCAGGCCAAATCACATCTGATCTTATTAAAATCGGCCTAAAAATGAATTGGGTACTCTAAATTTATAAAGTTTTTAAAAACAAAATCGGCCTCCCGCAGTTTAGAACTTTGATCTCAGGCCCATCCATGTCCTTTTCCATAACAATCTTGAATCTAACGGAGTCATGATCACTGTCTGCAAAATGCTCCCCCACTGATACTTCAACCACTTGCCCAGTTTTGTTACCGAAAATTAAGTCCAGGACCTTCTGCGTACTAGCTTAAAAAGTTCTCCTGGATGCATTTAAGAATTCCGCTCCCTCTAAACCTTTCACACTATGGCTACCCCAATTAATATTGCGGAAATTGAAATCCCCCCGCTATCACTACTCTATTACTTTAACATTTCTGAAATTTGCCTGTACATCTGCTCTGCTGTTTCGGACTGTTAGGGGGCCTATAGAACACTCCCAGCAATCTGATTGCTCCTTTTGGTTTTTAACTGACTCACAGCCTCCCTCACCCGAGGGGTTGATGTCGAATAGGGAAATACACTCAAATTATTCAAATATTTAAGAACCATCTGCAAGTTGACACGTCAGTTTCAGTTGCAGAGACTGTCAAAAATAATATCCTCAACGGCTGAATAACCACAGCATTCTGGAATAGAGAATTCCAAAGATCTAAAATCCTCTGAGAGAAATAATGTTCCCCTCGTTTCAGACTTTAGTGGCTGCCCCTTATTCTGAGACTGTGTCTCCTAGTTCCGGACTTCCCGGTTAGTGTGTGTACAGAAATGGATGGGTATGTCACTGGAAGATGAATAATAAACATATGGGTAAAACATTAGAGCAGAAGGACAGTGCACAGATTATGTGTAAATCATACAAACACACAAGAGTATGAAGAACAGATTGAATAAAAACCAGCCACAAATTCAACTTTGGGGTTACAACATGGCAGCCATTACAGAGATAGGGCTACAAGATGGTCACAAGGTGGTGACAAAGCAGAGAGTAAAATCTACAGAAATGGGGCATGAAAATAAACTCACACTGAGATCAAAACCATCACAGAAAACTTTTACAATTACATTAGGAAAAAGAGAGCGGTCAGATGGAATTATTTTCATAGAATTTACAGTGCAGAAGGAGGCCATTCGGCCCATCGAGTCTACACCGGTTCTTGGAAAGAGCACCCTACCCAAGCCCATACCTCCACCATATCCCTTGTAAACTGATAATGGTTCTGTTGTCAATGACAATGAGGAGATGGCAGGCATAATGACATAATGACTTTGTTTCAGTATTTACAATAGAGGAAGAGGTCAACATGTGTGGGCAGCGCGGCAGCACAGTGGTTATCACAGTTGCTTCACAGCTCCAGGGTCCCAGGTTCGATTTCCGGCTTGGGTCACTGTCTGCACGGAGTCTGCACATTCTCCCCATGTCTGCGTGGGTTTCCTCCAGGTGCTTAGGTTTCCTCCCACAGTCCAAAGATGTGAAAGTTAGGTGGATTGGCCATGATAAATTGTCCTTAATGTCCAAAGAAGGTTATCTGGGGTTACGGGGATAGGGTGGAGGTGTGAGCTTAAGTAGGGTGCTCTTTCCAAGAGCAGATACAGACTCGATGGGTCGAATGGCCTCCTTCTGCACTGTAAATTCGATGAAACCTATGAAAGATGCCAGAGATCCCAAGAAACTATTATTGAATCAGGAGCAGGGACTGAACAAAAGTCACACAGTCAGGGTATCAGTAATGGAGAAATTAATCGTGTTGGAGTGTGAGATCCCCAGGAACAGCTGATTCCCATTCCAGGGTCTTCAAGGGAGTAAACAGGCACATTGCACATTCTCGCATTAGGTGCCCCAACAACCGAGCCTGAGCGATTCTCCAGCCCAATGGGCCAAAGTCCCGACGGCGTAGTTCTAACAACCTATAAAAATTGCGAAGCCAGCATTCTGGCTGATGCGGCTGCGGGAGGGGCTAGAGTTGGTGGGGGGGGGGACCGCGGGCTCACGAAACGGACTCCGGCTGTGATTTCTGCAAGGTGGGGGGGCCAGGCCGAGCAGTCGGGAGCTCCCGACATGACATGGCAGTGCCCACGCACCGAGCACCATTACAGCGCCATCTTGTTGCACACCCCCCCCCCCCCCCCCCCCCCCCTCCCCGGCCACCCCACCCAACCGGCGACACCCACCGGGGGGAACACCCAGGGCCACACCGACGGCAGCCCCCATTGAGGGCAGTGCCATGAAATGGTTGCCATGGCAACAGGGACAGGTGCCAGGAGCAGGCCACTGGCGGGGTGGGGGTCATGCGTGGCTGGGGCACACGGTGCCAACCGGGGCGACCATGCAGCCCATGGCACCTGGTTGTGCACGGGTCCATGAGCCATGTTAACATGTCCCCTTCACCCCCTGCAGATCATAATGTTTGGTCACCACCCAGCGATGCTGACCGCCGTGGGGGGGGGGGAGGGGCCACTGCCCTGCATGCAGCGCTGTGTCAGCGTGAGCGCATGCGGCTGAGATTCGGTGGAGGCTGCAGCAGAGAAGCGGGCTGCAGAGGGGCAGGTGACAGCCGCCCAGGCTGGAGGAGGAGGAGGATGAACAGGACAAGGGGGAACAGGAGGGGGAGAAGGAGGAACAAGACGAGGAGGAGGAGGAGGTGGTGGTGCCAGAGAGGCAACATGAGGCCACGTGTACAAGCGCCGCATGTCCTTTGAGGAACTCCCAGACCGGGCATGCAGGAGGAGGTTGTAGAAGTCGGGATACCATTGCTCACATCTGCCACATGATGGCACATCTGGCACCGCGTGGGAGTGGGGGTGGACACCCGCTACCAGTGACCGTCAAGGTAACGGTCACTCTGAACTTCTATGCCACGGGGCCGTTCCAGTCGCCGAGTGGGGACCTGTCCAGCATCTCACGGGCATCGGTGCACAGGTGCATCCATGCCATAACGGACAGTATGCCCTGGTGGACTGGTAGATTCAGTTCCTTGTGGACCGCGCCCACCAGGATGCCTGGGCAACGGGGTTCGCTGCCGTCGCCAGGATGCCCCAGTTCCAGTGGGTAATCGATGGGGTTCATGTCGCCTTGTGGCCATCGGCAGACAACAAGCCTATGTTCACGAACAGGAACGGGTACCACTCCATGAACGTGCAGGTGGTCTGTGACCACTAGATGAAGATCCTGCACGTCTGCGCCAGGTACCTGGGCAGTGCACATGACTCATTCATAATGGTGCAATCATTCATCCCCGGCATGTTCGAGAGACCCCCCCCCCCCACCCACCCACCCACCTGCGGGGCTGGTTGCTGGGCGACAGGGGTTACCCGTTGCGGTCGTGGCTGATGACGCCTATACAGAGGCCACAGAGCAATGCGGAGAACTGCTATAATGATGCCCACTGTGCAACCAGGGATGTGGTGGAGAGGTGATTTGGGGTCCTGAAGATGCGCTTCAGGTGCCTTGACCGCTCCAGAGAGACCCTCCAGTACGGGTCAAGGAGTGCCGGCTGCATCATTGTGGTCTGCTGCGTCCTGAACAACATAGCCCAGCAGAGGAGCAATGTGCTGGAGGAGGATGAGGAGCAAGGGCAGGCCTCTCCAGACTAGGAGGATGAGGGGGAGGGGGAACAATGTACGGGACATAGGGGCCGGCCATGCATGGGAGGCTGCACTACATCACCGGCAGGGCCAGCGAGCACGGGACAATTTAATTGCCGCACGTTTCACCAACTAGGTGTGTGGGGGGGGGGGGGGGGGGGGGGGGGGGGGGGGGGGGGAGGAGGAGTACCGGCGTTTGAGGGGGGGAGGAGAGTACCGGCGTTTGGGGGGGGGGGGAGGAGAATACCGGCGTTTTGGGGGGGAGGAGAGTACCAGCGTTTGGGGGAGGGGGGGGGGAGTACCGGCGTTTGAGGGGGGGAGGAGAGTACCGGCGTTTGGGGGGGGAGGAGAGTACCAGCGTTTGGGGGAGGGGGGGGGTTGGTGATTGCTGTGCTGGGGCATGGACACCACAATACCATACCCTTTTACCACCCTCACCTCCCACACTACCTAACACACTCACCTGCCCCACCAGCTTAACGCCCTCACCTCCCACACCACCGAATACCCTCTCCTCCCCCACCACCGAACACCCTCTCCTCCCCCACCACCGAACACCCTCTCCTCCCCCACCACCGATCACATGCACCTTCCACACCATCGATCACACGCACCTCCCACCCCGCTGAACACACGCACCACCCACACAGCCAAACCACCCACATGCACACCACCCCTCCATTATATATCCAGCTGCGGCACAATGAGCTGGGGGCACTGGGTTGCCAGTGACAGAGGGTCTGGTCCATGGGATGGACCCTCTGCTGGGCTATGTGAAAAAGAATTTAAAATATATTTTAAAATAAATAAATTTAAAAAACAAGACAGGAATAGTGCCGGAAGACTGGAGGATAGCAAATGTTGTCCCCTTGTTCAAGAAGGGGAGTAGAGACAACCCTGGTAATTATAGACCTGTGAGCCTTACTTCGGTTATGGGTAAAATGTTGGAAAAGGTTATAAGAGATAGGGTTTATAATCATCTTGAAAAGAACAAGTTGATTAGCGATACTCAACACGGTTTTGTGAAGGGTAGGTCATGTCTCACAAACCTTATTGAGTTTTTTGAGAAGGTGACCAAACAGGTGGATCAGGGTAAAGCTGTTGATGTGGTGTATATGGATTTCAGTAAGGCGTTTGATAAGGTTCCCCACGGTAGGCTATTGCAGAAAATAAGGAAGTATGGAATTGAAGGTGATTTAGCGGTTTGGATCAGTAATTGGCTAGCTGAAAGAAGACAGAGGGTGGTGGTTGATGGCAAATGTTCATTCTGGAGTTCAGTTACTAGTGGTGTACCGCAAGGATCTGTTTTGGGGCCACTGCTGTTTGTCATTTTTATAAATGACCTGGAAGAGGGTGTAGAAGGATGGGTTAGTAAATTTGCAGATGACACGAAGGTCGGTGGAGTTGTGGATAGTGCTGAAGGATGTTATAGGATACAGAGGGACATAGATAAGCTGCAGAGCTGGGCTGAGAGGTGGCAGATGGAGTTTAATGCGGAAAAGTGTGAGGTGGTTCACTTTGGAAGGAGTAACAGGAATGCAGAGTACTGGGCTAATGGCAAGATTCTTGGTAGTGTAGATGAACAGAGAGATCTCGGCATCCAGGTACATAAATCCCTGAAAGTTGCCACCCAGGTTAATAGGGCTGTTAAGAAGGCATATGGTGTGCTAGCCTTTATAAGCAGGGGGATTGAGTTTCGGAACCACAAGGTCATGCTGCAGCTGTACATAACTCTGGTGCGGCCACACCTGGAGTACTGCGTGCAGTTCTGGTCACCACATTATAGGAAGGATGTGGAAGCTTTGGAAAGGGTTCAGAGGAGATTTACTAGGATGTTGCCTGGTATGGAGGGAAGGTCTTACAAGGAAAGGCTCAGGGAATTGAGGTTGTTTTCGTTAGAGAGGAGAAGGCTGAGAGGTGACTTAATAGAGACATATAAGATAGTCAGAGGGTTAGATAGGATGGACAGTGAGAGTCTTTTTCCTCGGATGGTGATGACCAACACGAGGGGACATAGCTTTAAATTGAGGGGTGAGAGATATAGGACAGATGTCAGAGGCAGTTTCTTTACTCAGAGAGTAGTAGGGGTGTGGAACGCCCTGCCTGCAACAGTAGTAGACTCACCAAATTTAAGGGCATTTAAGTGATCACTGGATAGACATATGGATGAAAATGGAATAGTGTAGGTCAGATAGGCTTCAGATGGTTTCACAGGTCGGCGCAACATCGAGGGCAGAAGGGCCCGTACTGCGCTGTAATGTTCTATGTTCTATATCTTTTTTTGATGATGTTTGGCGGTTTGGTTAAAGGTTAAATTGACCTTCTTGAAACAATTTGACTGATGATGGGAGGTTGGACACAGATCCTGCTGAGACAGACAGTGCTTTGGAAGGACAGCTCCCCTGTGTGAGCACTGGAGGGTAAACAACACAGACAACTCTCAGTGTAAGGGAAGCAGGTGAGCCAGCTCCAAGTCCATGTGGAGATGTCGGTGTTTGGCGAGAGAGGAAGAGTAGGTGAGACAATCCTGAGACAAGTCCCACGAGAAGGGTTTGTCTTCCCTGTTGACTCACTGATGTTTCAGGAGGCCCAACGATTGTGTGAAGGCTTCATTACATAACTCGCACTGATAGGGGTTCTCCCGTGTGCGAATTTGTTAATGGACCAGGAGATACACTGACTGTGTGAAAATCTTGTGACACACCTCGGGCGAAATTCTCCCCCCCCCACGACGGGTGGGAGAATAGCGGGAGGGCCTTCCCGACTTTTTTGACGCCCTCCCGCTATTCTCCCCCCCCCCCCCCGCTGAAATCCCGACACGAATCGCTGCCGCCGTTTTTTTTACGGCCGGCAGCGATTCACAGCTGTTAGAAGGGCCGAAGTCCCAGCCCTTTACGACCTTTTTACGAACGGCAAACACACCTGGTCCTGCCGTTCGTGAAAACGTCGTGACCACCTGGAAAAAAATAACCATGGCACCGATTGGCACAGCAGTACCACGGCCGTGCCAAGGGTGCCATGGGCCCGCGATCGGTGCCCACCGATCGCGGGCAGCGGGCCCGATGCCCGCGCACTATTTGTCCTTCCGCCGCCCCGCAGTATCAATACGCGGGGCGGCTGAGGGGCAACCCGGACTGCGCATGCGCGGGTTTCGCGCAAAAACGCGATGACGTCACCCGCGCATGCGCGGGTGGCGTCTTCCCACCTGCGCATGCGCGGCTGACGTCATATGACGCGTCAGCCGGCGCTAAGTCCGACAAGCGGGCTTAACGATTTTCGTTAAGCCCGACTTGTCGGAGCCTCCGACGTCGGGCTGCTAGCCCCGACGGGGGACCAGAATCGGTCCCCCGTCGGGAAGGGGCGCGATGCCGTAAAACCCGCCCGGGTTTTACGGCAGTTTGACGATTTCTCCCGTTTTGGGAGAATTTCGCCCCTCATACCTGAATTGTTTCTTCCCCGTGTGAAACCATTGGTGTCCAAGGAGGGTCATCAGCTTCATCAGAATCATCATACTTGAAGGTTTACTCCATTTGTGACTCCTCTGATGGAGAAGTTTGTGGCAGCTTCATCACATTTAAATGGTTTGTCCCCTTACATCTGTGGTATCAGGCCAATGAAGCCCCCATTTAATGGTTCACATCTGAACGGCTTCTCCCCTTTTTGAATGTGTCATTGTTTCAAGAATGTCACTGGCTGTGTGAAGCCTCGGTCACACACTTCACAATTGAATGATTTCTCCCTTGTGTGAATCAAGGTGTATCAGAAAGGAAATCAACCTTGTGAAGCCTTTGTCGCACACACACACCTCACACTGAAACATTTTCCCTCAGTGTGGATAGGTCAGTGTTTCACGAGTGTTACTGACTGTGTGAAGCTCAGTCACATCCCTCACTTGGATTCTTCACTGTGCGAATGTGATACAACGGGCCCAATGATTGTCTGAGTTAATTCTTACATGTGAATGTTTCCTTTTCAATTCCATTTTTATTTTCGATCTCCAGCATCCGCAGTATTTTGCTTGTTTTAATGTTTCCTTCACCCCTGAGTGAATTTGTCAGAGACTCGCCAGGCCTGGTAATTGTGCAAAGTTTTCATTCCACAACTAAGACGTGAATGGTTTCTCCCAATGTGACTGTGTCGGTGAAACACCAGTGACCACGATTGGTGAAGATTTGGTCACCACTGTGTGGTAAACCACTGTTACAC
Source organism: Scyliorhinus canicula (assembly GCF_902713615.1). Taxonomy (NCBI): domain Eukaryota; kingdom Metazoa; phylum Chordata; class Chondrichthyes; order Carcharhiniformes; family Scyliorhinidae; genus Scyliorhinus; species Scyliorhinus canicula. The sequence goes on along the minus strand of NC_052158.1, from coordinate 46,482,517 downwards.
CTGTATTAGGTGATGTGGTAGGACCTGTACTACAGGTTCGCCGGCAGCCCCTGCCTGCTGGCTCCGCCCAGGAATTGGTATAAATATGCGTGTCCTCCATTCAACTGCCATTTCGCTAGCTGCTGTCGGAGGTCACACATCTTATTGCAATAAAGCCACAGTTGTACCCAATCTGAGTCTTTGCACGATTGATCGTGCATCACACTGGAACGGTTTCTCCACATTGTGAACACAAGTTCCCGCTGCCCCAGCCTTATACGCACCCCCAATTCCAGCCACGCCCACGTGACAACCAACCGCTCCAGCTCGCGCTGCCAACTCCCTAAAGCTGGGCGCCAACCGCCGCTGCGCGCTCCAGAACTACAACCCCCATCAGGCACAGCGGGCTGGCTCTCACCCGATTCCACACTGCCGCTCCTCACTGCGCAGCTCCGTGGCCACAATCAATATGGGTAATGTAGTTCGGATCGGGTGAGTGGCTGCAAAGCTGCAGCCAGTGAGTTACCCCCCCTTCCTGAGCGATTGGTTGCTTGGAGTGATTGGCATGTCCGTTATTGGCGGGTCCACTCTTCCACCTGGCTCTATGTGGCTGCGAGAGCCGTCAATCAGAGAACGGAGCTGTTTGATGTGTGTTGGATACTGAGGGTGTTTATTGGGAGCATTTCCCTCCTGATTTACAGACTGCGTTTTGTTGATGGGTCATTGCTGAATATCAGAAGGTGAGGTGTAATTATCTGGGAGGGGCAGAGACACATTTAATGAAATGTCTTTTAATGTCCTCTTTAAAGATTTTACCTGAAGGCCTTCGCCTTTTCCAGAAGCCTGGGCTTGGATTTGATAATTTTGCCCAGTGCTGTGTCTGAGAGTTGAACGGGGGGGGGGGGGGGGGGAGAGTCTGAGTGAGTGCCCAAAGAAGTGCCTGGCATAGGGAGAGAACTGGTGCGGTAAAACGGTGTTGACTTAGTGTCTGGGTAGTGAGTGAACTGCGGGACTGGGAGACATCAGCCTCCTGGCAAAAATAATCATAACAGTGAGATTACACACGTAACACCAGCCATGACAGATATATTTTGGACTCGGGCCTCGAAGGTGACTCACTGAACTTCTGGCAAATAATTTAAATTGGTGTAAGTCCCTAAAGTTTCTAGTCTGGGGAGAGGAAGAGAGGGAGTTACCCCTAAGAGGTTGAATGAGATATGACAGTGTTGGGGGGGGGGGGGGGGTGGTTACCCCCAAGAGGGTTTATTGAGTTGTGACAAGCAGGACTGATGATGATTTTGTTTCTCCATGTCGGTGAAGTCTCCAAGTTTCTTTTTCCCTCTCACCGATACTTGAAGTTTTGTTTAGGATATGAAAGTAGTTTAAGTTGTTAGATAAATGTTTGAAGAGGTGTACTGGATGACATCTAACCAACTTTGGAATGATAGCTTGGCATCCTGAATTTAGTGACCTTGCTGTTTCTACAGACTGCTTAAAAATTGTTACCTTTTCAGGGATTTTTAATTATGCAGAAATTTTTTATTAAAGACCTTGAATTTCTTAATCAATCAGGACCAAGCAGTCTCCACCAGTGACACACAGTGACAGCAGTGTGCACCATCTACAATATACACTGCAGGAACTCCCAAGGCTACTTTGGCAGCCCCTTCCAAACCAGCAACCTCTGCCGCCTAGAAGGACAAGGGCACTAAATGCACTGGAAAACTACGACCTGCAATTTTCCCTCCAAGTCACACACCATCCTAACCCACGTTTCTTTATTGTTGTTATGTCAAAATCCTGGAACTCCCTCCATAACAGCACTGTGTGTGTACCTACATGGACTTCAGCAATTCAGGAAATCACCACACCACCATCAAGGGTAGTTAGGGATGGGCAATAAATGTGGTCTGACTCAGCGACACCCACATCCTATGGAAACATCAATTTAAAATTGAGGGTACAGCCCCTGCAGCAGAGTACGAGAGGGAGTTGGAGGAAATCATGTTTCCTTTTCCTATTTTACAGAAGGATTGCACCGTACTACACAAAGAATACAGAGAGGATAGACACCGCAGAGAGATCCTGACCATCACCCAAGGAACAACTGCACATCTGTGGGAAGACACCCAGTCTCTTCACAGCATTGCTCAAGGCAGAGAAGGTTGGGCAGTCAAACATCATCTGGAATTTGGTCGGCTGTGAGTGATCGGTCAGGGTGAGGCTGGGAAGAAGTAAGAGTGCGCTCCAAGTGCGGGGAGAGCTTCAGTTGTTCACCACTGAACCATTGACTCATTCCAAAAGGTGAGAGGCTGTTCAAGTGTGAAGTGTGTGTCGGGGGCAGGGGGGTCTCCACAGGCTTGTAAAATCTCCGAACACAATCTGCACCTGTTATCCCACCAGCAATACAAGGACAGCCACATGGCAGAGAAACGATTCAAGTGTGAGGTGTGTGATCGAGCTTTCATACATCCATCGACATTCGAGAATCACCGACGCATTCACACTGGGGAGAAGCCATTCGAATGTGGAGTTTGTGACAAATCATTCTCACGATCATCGGATTTCTACGTACACCAACGAATTCACACTGGGGAGAAACTGTTCACGTGTGAGGTGTGCGCAAAATCATTCCCAAAATTATCAGCTTTCCGCAATCATCAACGCATTCACACAGGCGAGAAACCATTCGCGTGTGAGATGTGTGACAAATCATTCTCAACATCATCATATCTCCATGTACACGAACGCATTCACAAAGGCAAGAAACTTTTTACATGTGATGTGTGTGGAAAATCATTTGCAGTATCAGGGTATCTCCACCAACATAAAAGGACCCACACAGGGGAGAAACCTTTCACATGCGAGGTGTGTGACAAATCATTCTCACAATCATCGGCCCTCCGACAACACCGACGGACCCACACAGGGGAGAAACCTTTCACATGTGAGGTGTGTGACAAATCATTCACACACTCATCGTCCCTCCGTGCACATGAACGCATCCACACAGGCGAGAAACGTTTCACGTGCGAGGTGTGTGACAAATCATTCACACGGGCAGGCAGCCTCCGCTCACATAGACTCATCCATACAGGGGAGAGGCCATTCCGATGCAAGGTATGCGACCAATCATTCTCACAGGTAGGACACCTCCATGCACACGAACGCACCCACACAGGGGAGAAACCATTCATCTGCAAGTTGTGTGGCCAATCATTCTCACAGGCAGGGCACCTCCAGTCACACAAACGCAGTCACACAGGGGAGAAACCATTCATCTGCAAGGTATGTGGCCAAGCATTCTCTCAGGCAGGGAGCCTCCACGCACACGAAGGCATCCACACAGGGGAGAAACCATTCACATGTTCAGTGTGCAACAAATCGTTCTTGCGGTCATCAAGCCTTCTGGTCCATCAGAGGTACCACACAGGAGAGAAACCATTCAGGTGTGAAGTGTGTGACAAATCATTCTCACAGGCAGGGTACCTCCGCATACATGAACGCATCCACACGGGGAAGAAACCGTACATCTGTGAATTCTGTGACAAATCATTCTCAATGTCAACAAGCCTCCTGCTCCATCAGAGGAGCCACAGCTTGGAGTAACCCTTCAAAAGTGAGGTTTGTAATGAAGTTTTTGTGACTCTTCAACATTCCAAGGGCAACCAGTGGACTCTCTCAAGGATGAAAATCATCACGGTCAACAGCTCTCCTGATCCCAGAAGGCATTGATCCAGTAACGACATTGAAACTGACAGCAATGCTTCTCGCTCAGAATAAGGATACTACATAATGAGATACAAATTTTACACAAAATTATGATGAAAGGGTGACCTGAAACCATCAAGGTCACGTCTGTTGCTGTGAGAGAGCATTGGGCGGAAGATCACAAAGATGGCAACTTGTACAAAGACTAGGGTCGTTATCCCGAAAGATGAAAAAAGAGATGCTGAAGCACATTTACACAAACCATCAAGGAATCGAGTCTAGTCTGAGGAAGGAAAGAGTAGTGATCTACTGGATGAACACGAGCAATGAGATTAAGGACAACATCAGCTAGCGCAGTGCTTGTAATGAGTATCAAGCTAAGCAAGATAAGCTGCGCATGACTCATGACTATTCAGACAAACCATGGATGAAGCTTGGATCTGATTATCTCGTCACAGTTGACTGCTATCAGACCACTGGAGTTAGAGCTGATATCAACAACTATCAGTGAGATAATAGAACTGAAAGCACACTTCAGTTGTCGTAACATTCTTGACATTGTAATGAGTGACAATGGCCCTCAATTCATGAGTGAAGAATTCAGACACATAATGAATGATTGGGAAATTCAGCACCACACATCATCTCCAGTCAAATGGAAAGGCCGAGACAGCAGAAAATTTGCCAAAGGGATTATCAAAAAGTCATCCAGATGCAGCACAGATATGTACAAATGTAGGAGTGGAGAAACACACCTACTGAAAGTACAGAACGTTGTGCACCATTCTTCCAACAGCAGAAAACCTACTGAGGCCAACAGGAGTGGGTGACAAGATCAAAGTGAAACAACAGAGAAACAAACTTCAGTTTGATAAAGCTGCCAATTGTAGAATTGGAGAACCGGTTAGAGTGCAAACATTCAACACACTCAACAGTCAACTCCACACTCTGGGGCTGGTTTAGCTCACCAGGCTAAATCGCTGGCTTTTAAAGCAGACCAAGCAGGCCAGCAGCACGGTTCGATTCCTGTACCAGCCTCCCCGGACAGGCGCCGGAATGTGGCGATTATGGGCTTTTCACAGTAACTTCATTGAAGCCTACTCGTGACAATAAGTGATTTTCATTTCATTTCAGTAGTCAACTCACATGGATGTCAAGAGCTATCGTCAAATCTACGTAGAACTGGAGAAGGTGCTACTTCACAGCAGACAGTCGATGAGACCAGAGAGAGCAGCACAGGAGGGAGGAATTTACTCTTCCCTGCTCTTCCCCAGCTTTTACTCTCCTGACACTCCTCTCTACTAACCCTCACTTTTCTCCGCATCCTCTTTCCTACCTTTTCATTCTTTTCATTCTGTATCTCTCCCTCCCATTCCTTCATTTTCCCCACTTATTCCTTTCTGCTACCTCTCCTCCATTCTCTCCCAGCTCTCATTTTCTTGCCTCTCTTCTATCACTGCTCTTCGCTCTCTTTTTCTCCTACAGCTTTATACAAATAAGAGATAGAAAGTTCACCATTTTGAACTATCACAAATGGAAAAACAAGGAGAAACCCCACACAATGTTATTGATGTAATATTGTGGTGATGATTATATTAAACTATTAGCACAGTGGGCTAAACAGCTGCCTTGTAATGCAAACAAGGCCGGCAGCGCGGGTTCAATTCCCTTACCGGCCTCTCCGAACAGGCGGCGGAATGTGGTGACTAGGGGCTTTTCACAGTAACTTCATTGAAGCCTACTTGTGACAATAAGCGATTATTATTATTACTCCTTTCTGTGCCACATCTGTATAAACTATGATGTGTCGGCCTGTAGTTTGCTGAAATAATTGCTGGCCACAGCATGTAGACTTGACTGTTGGCATCTGAACACCCAAGAACCTTGAGTGTAATTTGAACAGGCACGATCGGCAGACGCTCGCCACTCTCATTATTCCCATCTGGACCTGTGGTCATTTCTGCAGTTGGTAGGGGCGGCACATGGCACAGTGGTTAGCATTGCTGCCTATGGCGCTGAGGATCCAGGTTCAGATCCAGGCCCTGGGTCATTGTCCGTGTGGAGTTTGCACATTATCCCCGTGTCTGCATGGGTTTCACCCCCACAACCCAAAGATGTGCAGGTTAGGTGGATTGGCCACACTAAAGTGCCCCTTAATTGGAAAAAAAAATAATTGGGTACTCTAAATTTATATTTTTTTTAAATTTCGGCAGTTGGTACAATCTTCCTGGGTGATATTTAATTACTGAGTGCTAAAGATCGCAAAACTTCAGTTTACTTTTGACATAACTTACATTTAAAATTTCTGACACAGTCAAATTCAGCCAGATTATGCTGATTAAAGCAACAAGGAATTTTCTGTAAGACTTTTTTTAAGTTGTGACCAATTGAAACAGTTTTATCTCAGTATTGTGAACTGATCGGGTTCATGATCATGCACTCCTTTTCCAATATTCCAACTGCTTCAATAAACAATGGTGATGGGAGTGGGTGGGATGTTTGCACATGGATCCCAGAACTTCCAGAAATCTTTGTGTGTCCTTGACAACAACTTTAACCCATGTTCCTGGAATTATGCACCTGGTGTTGGACATTAAAGATCCAATAACATTAGGATGTAGAAGAGTTAGGAAGTTATTTCTGACATCTTGGTCAGTTAGGCTGGTTTAGCACAGTTGGTTAAGCAGCTGACTTGTAATGTAGAACAAGACCAGACACCTGGGTTCAATTCCTGTAGTGGCCTCCCCAAACAGACGCCGAATATGGCGACTAGGGGCTTTTCACAGTAACTTCATTGAAGCCTACTTGCGACAATAAATGATTATGATTATAGGGGCTGGTTTAGCTCACAGGGCTAAATCATTGGCTTTGAAAGCAGGCCAGCAGCAAGGTTCAATTCCCGTACCAGCCTCCCCGGACAGGCGCCGGAATGTGGCGACTAGGGGCTTTTCACAGTAACTTCATTGAAGCCTACTCGTGACAAGCGATTTTCATTTCATTTTTTCATTTCATTTGAACAATCAATATCACAAAACAGATTCGGTCATTATCACATGGCTGTTTGTGGGATCTTGCTGTTGAAAAAATCTAGTTCATTATTCATATGTTTTAGAAAATATTTCGTTTTCAGAATTTAAATTTTTAACTGATGATATCTTTGAGAAACTGGCAATGATGTAAATGTAATTTGAACAGGCTTAGAGTTAATTCATGTAAAAAGCTAACCTATGTAAGGTGAAGGGTAGTGGTGTGAAAGTAGTCATTAATAGAATGTCAATTTGAAGTTTGAAATGGAGCCAAAAGATTGAACATTCAATAAATTATTCAAATAGGGCAGCACGGTGGTGCAGTGGTTAGCACTGTTGCCTCACGGCGCCAAGGTCCTAGGTTCAATCCTGGCTCTGGGTCACTGTCTGTGACGTTTGCACATTTGCCCCGTGTTTATGTGGGTTTCACCCCCACACCCTAAAGATGTGCAGGCTAGGTGGTTTGGCCACGCTAAATTGTCCCTTAATTGGAAAAACATTATTTATGTTTTTAATTATTCAAATGATGTCTAGTTTCCAGATGAAAAGAAGCTGAGAGCAGCTGAGTGAACATAGGGAATTTCGATGCACAAAGTGAATTTGGAGAGAGGACAATCACATCTATTTGTATTATTAATTATTCATATGGGTTACGGAATTAAAGAATTTGGTCGAAGGTTAGTTTATTTAATTTAGCTGGGTGTTTGCTCATAGAAGGTAGTTGCAGTTTTGCTTTGTGGTAGACTGCACCTTACTGGATTGAGAGAGCCAATAGGCCATCAGGACTGCATGTTTTAGTCAAGATAATACTAACCTTACCATTCACCGTATGGAATGCAGGCCTGGCTCAAGCACAGTTTGGGACTTTGTGAAAGGGAAGCAGTTGGAAAAATTGCTCTGTTTGTAGTTAGTAGAAAAAATCGACGGTGGTCCTCACAGAGCCTTGTTGCAGAAAGCAATCAGCAGTTAGCTTGGAAGCTATGTGCAGGCAGTTTGGTTTCTGCCGGAAACCCAAACATGGAGCTGAGGCATTCATAGTTGTGAGGTATGAAGAAAAAATTGGAGGGTTGCTCTTTCAACAAGCTAATGGAAGGAGATTAGCTGAACCACTGAGGAGAATTAAAGATAATTTTTGATTACTGTGACATGCCTTTGACTAGGTCCCAAAAGAAGTGAATGAACCTTCACGATTCTTGTAATGTATAAACGAATTGTTGTGGAATATGAAGTAGAACTGAGATTCACAGCGTGTAATAATAAACTAGTGTTATGTTTCTGGTGCTTTCTTTGTTTTATTCACATGTGTACAATAAAGTTTTTGATTAAAAACACAATGGGTTAGTTAATCATGGGTCATGGGTGTTCACATTTCTCTTCAACTGTTAATGATTATCACTGTGCACAGATTGGTTGTCATGTTTCTTGTATTGCAATATAAACACACTTGAAAACACACTTAGGGGCAGCAGGGTAGCATGGTGGTTAGCATAAATGCTTCACAGCTCCAGGGTCCAGGTTCGATTCCCGGCTGGGTCACTGTCTGTGTGGAGTCTGCACGTCCTCCCCCTGTGTGCGTGGGTTTCCTCCGGGTGCTCCGGTTTCCTCCCACAGTCCAAAGATGTGCGGGTTAGGTGGATTGGCCATGCTAAATTGCCCGTAGTGTCCTAATAAAAGTAAGGTTAAGGGGGGGGGGGGGTTGTTGGGTTACGGGTATAGGGTGGATACGTGGGTTTGTGTGGGGTGATCATGGCTCGGCACAACATTGAGGGCCGAAGGGCCTGTTCTGTGCTGTACTGTTCTATGTTCTAAAACATATTTCAGTGCCAAGAAATTTGACATATAAATTCAAGTATAGCTTTCTCAGGGAAGTATTGCACTTCCTGTGAAATGTAAATTATAACCCATTGATGGAAAAAGTATACCAGCTACAGTGACATTGACCAATATATTGTGTACAGGACTCTTACTGTAGGTTCCCGAGTGTTTTAGTGAATAGGAACACACCATACCTAAAAATCAGGTGGTTTGGATAAATTGAAAAAAACGTGAATTTATCATGAGTTATGAATTTATACAGAAGATTGACGAAACAGTGGGGAGTGGCCGGGGCTGGGGGGAGGGTGATGGGGGGGGGGGGGGGGGGAGAGCAACAGCATTCAGCTTACACCAAACCTTGAATCAACCAAAATAACATACCATTTGGAAATTACCAATGATCTTTCTGAGAACATGAAATGAATCTGAACATATTGCACTGTTATTACACCGAGGTATGATGGGCTGAGGGAACTCAGATCTGTAGGGATTCAGCCCACTCCCTCCCCTACTACCTCAGGATAGTAGCCCTCCCAGACAGAGGGGACAAACATTACCCAAGGTATTAGTAAAACACCCATCACCTGAAAAGGATCTGTCCGTAATTCAAATCACCGATTAAAGTGAGGTCCGAAACTATCCACTGCTGAGAGCTGGCTCACTTTGCTAATATACATACTCACATCAGTGGAAACTCTCAGAATACTCCACACAGAAGTTTCTTTAAAATCCCTGTGCTTTAGTCTGGTTCCCAATTCCAATGGTCAGAAATGGCACCGAACATCAGTGACACAGGATGAAGCTCTTTCCCATCGTACAATCCCAACAATGGTTACAGAGATCCAGTTGTCATGTGGGCCCTTGGACCAATTAGTTTCCATTCCTGGAAGACGCTCTTCCTCCATGTGAGTTGGACAGCGCTTTCTCATTCCCAACTCTGCCCTTTGACCATTCACCACAATGCTTCGGCAGCCATCAATCTGGTTTAATCACTCCCTCATATCCACCTTCGACACCATTGTTTCCAAAATTATCTTTACTCTTTTCCTGGTTGATTTCCATCCCTCCCTCGAGCTAAAAAAAGAGAGATAGTATTTAAGAGAGCTTCAGACCTGTGAGGGGCACTCTTTTTTTGAATATAGCTTTAAGAAGGCAGCTGATTGGTGAGGACATCCTTGTGAGTATTTACAATCTATTAAAGTAATTTAATATTTAACAAAGTATTTATAAATATTTTTTATTGGGTTTTTCGCACATAGTATATTTACAGATATACACAAAGAAGAAGAAAAGAGAATAATAAAAACAAGATAAAAACAACAACACTATATAATTAGAAAAATCACATAAATAAACAGCCAAGAGGTGGGAAATAAAAACTGGGGAAATGCATATACATCGAGGCACTGGAGAGACAATTACATTATACATGTTATTATGGGCCAGGGTTTAGAGAACCCCAAAGTGTATCATGGAGTTCACCTGACCCACAACTTTTTTTTTAAAATTCAGAGTATCCAATTCATTTTTTCCAATTAATGGGCAATTTAGTGTGGCCAATCCACCTACTCTGCACATCTTTGGGTTGTGGGGGCGAAACCCACACAAACACGAGAAGAACGTGCAAACTCCACACAGACAGTGACCCAGGGCAGGGATTGAACCTGGGACATCGGCGCCGTGAGGCAGCAATGCTAACCACTGCGCCACCGTACTGCCCACGACCCACAACTTTTAATAGATTGTGGTATGGGGAGCACATGGCCCACTCTAGGTGTGGTACAGCAGAAATGGAAAAGTATTTTTTAAAGCAAAACAATATTTATTGTATGAACTCAAGTTAACCTTTTTAAAATATACAGTGAACATTTTAGCAACCATTAATTCAAATGCAACCCCCAAAGAAGAAAACACTAAGTAATCCTTTCAACTTTCCTTTCAACATCAATAAGACTTAAAGCACATTAGGTTTACATTCACTACTGAGAACATTTATAATTCTGAATTTACCAAATGATCAAGAGATAGTTTTTTCATGGCAGAGAGAACAGCAGGACACCTGCTTGGTCTGGCTTCAGCTCCAACTGAAAAAGAAACTAAAACACACCCTGCAGCCTGCTCAAAAATAAAAGTAAAAAGCTGACAGACAGCCCAGCTCCACCCACTCTCTGACATCACTGCAGTAGTAAACACACATTTCTTAAAGGTACTCTCAATACAGATATTTATATACACCCCCATTTATAAACACCCATTTCTCAAAGTTACTCTCACATGACAATGTATATATGTCTTTTTGCGCGTGGGGGGCCTTATCTTCTGGGTTTTTTTTGCAACAAAGACATTACATACACCAGTAATACAAAACAGATCTTTGGGGGGGGGGGGTGGGGGGGCGCCCTTATGTTGCTTTCTTCTCCCGATCGGTTTTCGCTGTTGTGCATTTGCCACCGCTTCGGCCGTCTGTCGTTTCTTCCTCTCTGTTGCCCTGTTGTGTTTGTCATGATCATTGTCATTTCCCGCGCTCTCCTTCCAGTTTGGGGTCCCTCGTCTTCTCCTCCTCCCCAGCCCCCCCCCCCTCCCCTGCCTCCCTCCCTCTCCCTACAGCTTCTCTTTCTTTTCCATTGTGTTTAGCTAACCTCTTTTTCACTGTCCCCTACCCCTCCTCCACCCGGGTCTTTCCCTCATTCCTTCTCTTTTCTCATGTTGTGGCTACTTTCTCCTGGCTTTTGGCTACTTGATCATTTATCTGCTTGTTCGTTGGCCACAAACAGGTCCCGAAACAGTTGGGTGAATGGCTCCCATGTTCTGAAGAAGACATCTTCCGACCCCCGGATGGCGAATTTGATTTTTCTCCATTTGGAGAGGTTCTGTTAGTTCGGACAGCCAGTCTGTAGCTTTGGGTGGTGCTGCTGACCACCAGGCAAACAGGATTCTATGGCAAGCGATCAGTGAGGCAAAGGCAAGGGCGTCCACCCTCCTCCCCATGAAGAGATCTGGCTGGCGTGATACTCCGAAGACTACCGCTTTCAGGCACAGCTCCACTCTCATCCCCACCACTTTGGACATTGCCTCGAAGAAGGCTGTCCAGTACTGAGCACCGAGCAAGTCCAGGGCAAGACCAGAACATGTGGGTGTGATTGGCCGGGCATCTGTCCTTCACCTCTGGGCAGAACCTACTCATTGGTGTTCTTGTTAAGTGGGCAAGATGTACCACCTCTGCGTTAGATTGAGTCATGCGTGGAGGTGGAGTTGACCACAGGGATCTGTTTTGGGGCCACTGTTGTTCGTCATTTTTATAAATGACATGGAGGAGGGCGTAGAAGGATGGGTGAGTAAATTTGCAGATGACACTAAAGTCGGTGGCGTTGTGGACAGTGCGGAAGGATATTGCAAGTTACAGAGGGACATGGATAAGCTGCAGAGCTGGGCTGAGAGGTGGCAAATGGAGTTTAATGCAGAAAAGTGTGAGGTGATTCATTTTGGAAGGAATAACAGGAAGACAGAGTACTGGGCTAATGGTAAGATTCTTGGTAGTGTGGATGAGCAGAGAGATCTCAGTGTCCATGTACATAGATCCCTGAAAGTTGCCACTCAGGTTGATAGGGTTGTTAAGAAGGCGCACGGTGTGTTAGCTTTTATTGGTAGAGGGATTGAGTCTCGGAGCCATGAGGTCATGTTGCAGCTGTACAAAACTCTGGTGCGGCCGCATTTGGAGTTTTGCGTGCAGTTCTGGTCGCCGCATTATAGGAAGGATGTGGAAGCATTGAAAAGGGTGCAGAGGAGATTTATGTTGCCTGGTATGGAGGGAAGATCTTATGAGGGAAGGCTGAGGGACTTGAGGCTGTTTCCGTTAGAGAGAAAAAGGTTAAGAGGTGACTTAATTGAGGCATACAAGTGGACAGTGATAGCCTTTTTCTTCGGATGGTGATGTCGAGCACAAGGGGACATAGCTTTAAATTGAGGGGAGATAGATACAGGACAGATGTCAGAGGTAGGTTCTTTACTCAGAGTAGTAAGGGCGTGGAATGCCCTGCCTGCAACAGTTGTGGACTTGCCAACATTAAAGGCATTTAAATGGTCATTGGATAAACATATGGATGATAAGGGAATAGTGTAAATGGGCTTTAGAGAGGTTTCACAGGTCGGCGCAACATCGAGGGCCGAAGGGCCTGTACTGCACTGTAATGTTCTATGACCCTATGCAGTTTTCACTCCAGACTCCCCACCCTATTTCGAGCCCCATGTCTTACTCTCATTGCTTCCTCATCGTGTCCAGTAGTGTCGGCCCTCTCTACCAGACTTTCGTACATGTTGCTACAGTTTCCTTTACCTAAAATGTTTGCGTCCAGTAACTCCTAGTAGTGTCAGTCATGGTGGTCATGGGTATGTCCTTGTCTCCTTCCGTAGGAAGTTTTTAAGCTGCAGGTACCTTAGTTTGTTGCCCTTAGCTGGCTGAAATTTCTCCGTCAGTTCGTCCAATGTTGTGACCCTGCCGTCAGTATCGGTCCCTGATTATCATTGTCCCCCCCCCTCCTGTCTCCACCTTTTAAAGGTGGCATCGATGAGCGTTTGTACAAACCTATGGATGTTGCAGATGGGCTGTTTGTCGGACATTTCGCATTTCGGTCAGGCTGAATTGCTGCCGTGATTGGTTCCAGATCTGGAGGGTGGCTACCACCACTGGGCTGCTGGAGTGTTTTTTGGGTGGGGATGGGAGTGCCGCCGTGGCAAGGGCCCGGAGTGAGGTCCCCTTGCAGGAGGCCTCCTCCGCATGCACCACTCGGCTTCTGACTCCTTAATTCATCCCCTTACTCGTTCTGCTTTCGCCGCCCAGTGATAGTATTGTAGGTCTGGGAAGGCTAGCCCTCCCCTGGACTTTGTTTTTTATGGAACGTTCTTTGGGATCCCAGCATACATTCAGATAGCGGAATGTGTGTCGGGCCTGTTTAAACGGCAGTGCCCTCAGAAAGATCTTGATTTTGCTCATATTGAGCTGTAGCCCGAGAAGGCACCAAACTCTTTCAGGAACGCGATGATTCTTTCCATGCTGCCTTGTGGGTCCGAGATGTAGAGAAGCAGGCCATCTGCATGGAGCAAGACTTGGTGCTCTCTGGAGGATCCCCCTCCAGTTTTTTGCTGATCTGAGAGCAATCGCTAGTGGTTCGATCGATAGGGCGAACAGCAGTGGGGACATCCCTGCCTGGTGCCCCTGTGCAGCTGGAAGTACTGGGAGCTCATGGTGTTTGTCCGTAAGCTCCCATGGGAGTGTTGTTTAGGAGCTTCACCCAGGAGGTGAACCCTGATCTGAGCCCGAACTGCTAAAAAGGGGTTAGTCATGACAGTTGGTAGGGCTTGGTGATCCGCCTGCGAGATGTGGTCATTCATGAGTGCTTGACAGCATCCCTGACAATTACGTCTGCGGAAGTGCATCCAGCTGTGCTTGCTGACTGAACGAATGGATCGGTTTCAGCAGCAGCTGGAGGTAGTAAAGAGCAACCAAATGCGGAGATAGAAGTTATAGAGATATGTCACAGGAAAATAAATGGGTGACCACTAGACAGGGCAGGCAGTAGGTGCAGGAGTCCCCTGTGGCTGTCCCCTCTCTCTAACAAGTTTGCCCTTACAGATACTGATGAGGGGAATAGCCCATCAGGTGACAGCAGTAGCCAGAATGGTGGTACCACAGCTGGCCCTGCTGTACAGAGGAAGGGCAAAGCATAACAGAGCAATACCAATTGGGGATTTGATGGGCGGCATGATAGCACAGTGGTTCACACTTGCTTCACAGTGTCAGGGACCCGGGTTCCATTCCGGCTTGGATCACTATCTGTGCAGAGTCCGCACTTTCTCCCCGTGTCTGCGTGGGTTTCCCCCGGGTGCTCTGGTTCCTCCCACAAAGTTCCGAAAGACGTTTTTGTTTGGTGAATTGGACATTCTGAATTCTCCCTCAGTGTACCCAAACAGGAGTTGGAGTATGGCAATGAGGGAATTTTCACAGTAACTTCATTGCAGTGTTAATGTAAGCCTACTTGTGACAATAATAAAGATTATCATTATTATTTTGATAGTCAGGGGCACAAATAGGTGCTTCTGTGGTCACAAAAGTGACTTCAGGATGGTATTTTAGCCCCCTGGTGCCAGGATCATGGATGTCTCTGAGTAGAGAATCCTAAAACGGGAGGACAAACAAACATATGTTATTGTCCACATTGGTACTAATGACAAAGGCAGGAAGAGCAGCAAGGTCCTGCAAAGATATTACTGGGAGTTAGGCAGTGAGCTAAAAAGCAGGACCTCTAGGACGGTAATTTTAGGATTACTCCCCATGCTGGGTGCTAGTGAGGCTAGGAATGGAGAGATAAAGACAAATATAGCTAAGAGGGAGAGCAGGCACAGGGTGGTCGCTGAACTCTGGAGCTCTGGAGTGCTTTTGCTTCAATGCAAGAAATATAACAGGTAAGACGGATGAACTTAGAGGCTGGATTAATGTGGGGAATTATGATATTGTTGCTATTATGGAGACATGGTTAAAGGAGGGACAGGACTGGCAGTTTAATGTTCCAGGATATTGATGTTTTTAGACAAGACAGAGGGGGTAGCAGAAAGGGTAGGGAGTTGCATTACTGGTTAGGGATCATAGCATAGCTGTGATGAGGGAGGACGTGTTGGAGGGATCCTGCAGTGAGACATTATGGGTAGAATTCACAAATAGGAAGGCTGTGATCACAATGTTGGGATTGTATTATAAGCCTCACAACAGCCAGTGCGATACAGAGGAACAGATTCTGGAAAGATGTGAAAATAGCAGGGTTGTTATGGTGGGTGATTTTAATTTCCCCCATATTGACTGGGACTCCCTTAGTGCCAGGGATTCAGATCGAGAGCAATTTGTTAGGTGTGGCAAGGAGGGTTTTTTGAAACAGTATGTTGATAGTCCAACCAGGGAGGGGGCCTTACTGGACCTGGTATTGGGGAATGAGCTTGGCCAGGTGACCAGAAGTTTCAGTAGGGGAACATTTTGGGAAAAGTGATCATAATTGCATAAGTTTTCAAATACTCATAGGGCAGCACGGTAGCATTGTTGATAGCACAATTGCTTCACAGCTCCAAGGTGCCAGGTTCGATTCCGGCTTGGGTCACTGTGCGGAGTCTGCATATCCTCCCCATGTGTGCGTGGGTTGCCTCCGGGTGCTCCGGTTTCCTCCCACAGTCCAAAGATGTGCAGGTTAGGTGGATTGGCCATGATAAATTGCCCTTGGTGTCCAAAATTGCTCTTGGTGTCCAAAATTGCCCTTAGTGTTGGGTGGAGTTACTGGGTTATGGGGATAGGGTGGAGGTGTTGACCTTGGGTAGGGTGCTCTTTCCAGGAGCCGGTGCAGACTCGATGGGCTGAATGACCTCCTTCTGCACTGTAAATTCTATGATAATCTATGATAAAGACAAGACTGGCCCTCGAGTGAGGGTGCTAAACTGGAGGAAAGCCAACTACTACAGAATACGGCAAGAGCTGGAGAATGTGAATTGAGAGCAGCTGAGGGTAAATCCACATTGATATGTGGGAGTCTTTTAAAGATTAGAGTGCAGGTCAGGCATGTCTCTGCAAAAATGAAGGACAAATGGCAGTAGTAGGGAACCATGGATGACAGGAAATTGTGAGACTAGTCAAAAAGAAAAATGAAACATGCATAAGGTCAAGGCAACTAAAAACAAAGCTTTTGAAGGATATAGGGAAAGTAGGAACAAACTCAAACAGGGAGTTAGGAGGGCTAAAAGGGGCCATAAAATGTCCTTGGCAAGCAGTCAAGGAAAATCCCAAGGCATTGGGATATATAGTGAGCAAGAGAGTAGCTGGGGAATGTGTAGGCCACTCAAGGACAAAGGATGGAAGTTATGCGTGGTGTCAGAGAAAGTGGCTGAGATTCTTAATGAGTACTTTGCATCGGTATTCACCAAGGAGAGGGACATGACAGATATTGAGGAGAGGGATGGGTGTGTGACATGTCAGCATAATGAAGAAGGATGTGTTGGATAACTTGAATGCATTAAGGCCGACAAGTCCACTGGGCCAGATGGTATATATCCCAAGTTACTGTGGGAGGCAGGAGAGGGAATAGCTGGGGCCTTAACAGATATCTTTGCATCATCTTTGACCACAGGCGAGGTTCCAAAGGACTGGAGAATAGCCAATGTTGTCCCTTTGTTTAAGAAGGGAAGCAGGGATAATCCAGGTAATTATAGGCCGGTGACCCTGACGTCAGTTGTGGGGAAGCTGTTGGAGAAGATACTGAGGGACCGGATTTATTCACATTTAGAAGCAAATGGACTTTTTAGTGATAGGCAACATATTTGTGCGTGGAAGGTCATGTCTTAACAACTTGATAAGAGATTTTTGAGGAGGTGACAAAATTAATTGATTATGGGGAAGGCTATGTCTACATGGACTATAGTAAGGCGTTTGACAAGGTCCCTCATGGCAGACAGATACAAAAGGTAAAGTCGCATGGGATTCAAGATGTGCTCGCTAGATGGATAAAGAACTTGCTTGACAACTGGAGACCGAGAGTAGCAGTGGAAGGGAGTTTTTCAGAATGGAGATCTGTAACTGGTGCTTTTCCACAGGGACCACTGTTCTTTGTAATATATATATATAAATGATCTGGAGGAAAATACAGATGGTCTGATTAACAAGTTTGTAGATGACACTAAATAGGTGGAGTTGAAGATAGTGAAGAAGACTGTCAGAGAATACAGTAGAATATAGGTAGATTGGAGAGTTAGGTAGAGAAATTGCAGATGGAGTTCAGTCCGGACAAATGTGAGATGATGCATTTTGGAAGATCAAAGTCAGGTGTGAATTATACAGTAAGTGGCAGAAACCTCATTGACATACAGAGAGATCTAAGTGTTCAAATCCATAGTTCCATGAATGTGGCAATGCAGGTGGATGAGGTGGTCGAGAAGGCATATGGCATGCTTGTCTTTATTGGCTGGGGCATTGGGTCCAAGAGTTGGCAGGTCATGTTACAGTTGTATAAAACTTTAGTTAGGCCACATTTGGAATATTGCATGCAGCTCTGGTCGCCACGCTATCAGAAGGACATGGATGCTTTGGAGAGAGTGAAAAGAAGGTTTACTAGGATGTTGCCTGGTCTAGATGATGTTAGCTATGAGGAGGGTTGCATAAACTCAGATTGTTTTCTTTGGAAAGACGGAGGCTGAAGGGAGACCTGATTGAGGTCTACAAAATTATAAGAGGTATAGACAGGGTGAACAGTCAGAAATCAGTCAGTCAGTTCAAGGTGAGATGGAGAAAGTTTAGGAGAGATGTGCAGGGAAAGTTTTTCATGCAGAGGGTGCTGGCTGCCTGAATTGGATTGCCAGTGAAGGTGAGGGAGACCGGTATGAGAGCAAGGTATATCTTGATAGACACATGAATGGGCGGGGAATGGAGGGATACAGATCATTTGGATAATAAGTAGTAGGTCGAAATACGGAATCTGGATCGGCGCAAGCTTGGTGGGCCAAAGGGCCTGTACCAGTGCTGTAATGTTCTTTGTTCTTTGATTTCCCTGCTTCTCAAGTCCAAGGTGTGAAGATTTGGTATCTGGTACACAACTGTTCTATCCATTCATTGTTATAACAATAATCTTTATTATTGTCACAAGTAGGCTTACATTAACACGGCAATGAAGTTACTGTGAAAATCCCCTAGTCGCCACATTCCGGCACCTGTTCGGGTATACGAAGGGAGAATTCAGAATGTCCAATTCACCTAACAGCACATCTTTTGGGACTTGTGGGAGGAAACCGGAGCACCCGGCGGAAACCCACACAGAAATGGGGAGAATGAGCAGACACTGCACAGACAGTGACCCAAGCGGGAATCGAACCTGGGACCCTGGCACTGTGAAGCAACAGTGCTAACCACCGTGCTACCGTGCAGATCTGACTGGACCACATCAAGCACTAGGGGGTCCTGCTTTCCTCTATCAAAACTGTTCATTACTCCAGAACCAACCTGAAGAGAAAAGATAATCCACGACTTCTCCCTATCATGCACAATAAAGGGATGCCATATTCAGATCTTCGATGTTGTTCAACTTTGGAACTGACACTTTGGAACTGACTTATCCTTCATAAAGTGGGAAATGTGCTCCAATGATGTTCACAGATCACATGACCTACCCTGTGTATTCAAAAACTGATTCACTGTCAAACAGAAATGAAAGTACATTCCAGATTTTTTTTTAAAGTAAGTGGGCTCACTTAACTGGAGAAATGATGTCTGTGCTTCTTGTAAAGAAGTGCAGTCCAAAGAATTGTTTATTTTGGGCGTTAGAGTTAAATTAATTTAAAGTCTTCAGTGAACCATTTATTATTTATTTAGAGCACCCAATTCTTTTTTCCCAATTAAGGGCCAATTTAGCATGGCCAGTCTACCTACCCTGCACATCTTTGGGTTTGTGGGGGTGAGACCCACGCAGACAATATGCAAACTCCAAATCGAACCTGGGTTCTTCGCGGCGTGAGGCAGCAGTGCTCCCCAAAGAAGTCAATAAACGGCTGCCACCTCTGGGCGAACCCTAACATCAATCCCCTCAGGGCAAACTTGATTTTCTCCAGTCTGAGAAACCTGGCCATGTCACTTACCTAAACCCCCGATTTTGGGGGGTTCCGCGCCAATAAGATCCATCTCTGGGCTATCAGGGAGGCAAAGGCCAAAACATTAGCCTCTCTCGCTCCCTGGACACCCGGGTCTTCCACCACACCAAAAATCGCCAACTCTGGACTCGGAACCACCCTTACCTTCAATACCATGAACATGACATTGGCAAATCCATGCCAAAATTCCCTAAGCTTCGGACATGGCCAAAACATGTGGACATGATTTGCGGGCCCTTCCACACACCACCCACACCTATCCTTCACCCCTTCAAACAACCTCAAACAAGGGCCACAATCATATGCGCCCTGTGGACCACCTTGAATTGTATTAGGCTAAGCCTGGCACACGACGAGAACACTTTAACCCTACTCAGGACATCCTCTCACAATCCCACCTCTAATTCCTTGCCTAATTCTACCTCTCATTTTCACTTCATTTCCCCATGAGCCACGGGGATGACCCGATTAATCTTCCCATGAGCATCGTGGAGTACGAACTCCCCCGTTGAGGGGGAATTCATTTGAGTATTGTGATTATGGGCCATTCCTGCCCAAAATCCCATGGCAGTACCTTATATGTGGGGTAAATAATATGGTGACCCGGCGGGAATTTCTGGCCGAGCCGTAACTGGGCCTAAAAAGGCTGTCGAGATCTCCCTCTCATGAGTGCAGAGAAAGGAGTCCAGGAACTCCTGGGGCTGTCAGGAGTGGAGGTCAACAGGGTTGGATGCTCCCCCCTCCCCCCCCCCCCCCTCCCATTCAGGAACACAGCGGCCCCTAGAGCTGGGACCCATGGAACTCCACCCTGGCCCAAACACTATCCGACCTGGACCATTGCTGAGGGCCCATAGTCACAATACTCTGCAAGTTTGCGCAATCGCAACAGAAATTCGGTAATGAATTCCCCTGAGGTTCTCTCGTCCATGTTAAATCGCTATCTTTGCACAATGACCGATGGCTTGAGGTCGTAGTGGTTTGTCACAAGTGCCACTAGCTCTTTGAATATCCTGGTTTCTGGGGCTGCGGGGAAGGTTAGGCTCTTTATGACAGTGTATGTGGGGCCCCACAGGTGATCAGAAGAATTAACATCTGGCTTACACTCCATGACCAGACAGGACACCTTCCCAGAACCAATGGAGAATGATCCGAGGCTGTGCCGCACTTGCAACTGGGGAGCCACAGGGATTGGAAATTAACGGTCACCAGCCAGAGCCAGGATCCTCCATCTGGAACAGCCTGCTGAAGATGAGTGCATGCAATTACATTGCACTGCTGTGCCGCTGGTTGCTCAAATCCGAATAACTGCCCAGGTAAATGGCCACCCGTTAGGTATGGAGCTGAATACGGGGCTGCGGTTTCAGTAATAGGGAGACAGATATTCGAGAAAATTAGTACGGGGATTCAAAAGCTCAGCTTGCGGGACATTGAGGCAAGACTAGTGACCTACATGGGGGAACACCCAAGCCATAGCAGGCACAACTATGACCACAGTCACCTATGGACAGCAGACAATTTGTACGAGTCCATTATAGAGTAATGGACTCCTCTCCCCTCAGGATATCGCGAAGGAAATGGTCCCTGGGAAATGCGGACAGACGGAATGAGGGAAAGATGTGTTCGGTGGTGGAATCATGCTGGAGTTGGCGGAACTGGCAGAGGATATGGAGGCGAAGGAACTGAGAGAATGGGATGGTGTGTGAAGAGCTGTAGTCAAGATAAAACAGTCAAGGAAGGTAAGGGAAGTGTCAGAGATGGATCATGTTAAGGTGATGAGAGGTGGAAATTGGAAACAAAATGAATACATTTTCCCAAGCCCAGACAGGAACATAAAGTGGCAACGAAACAGTCGTTGATGAACCGATAAAAGAATTCTGGGATGGGGCCAGAGTAGGACTAGAACAAGAATGTTCCACATACCCATGAGGAGACAGGCAAACTGGGACCCATGCAGGTACCCATAGTCACACCTTTGGTTTGGAGGAAATGAAACATGTTAAAGGAGAAATCGTTGAGTGTGAGGACGTTCAGTCTGACGGAGGAGAGTGTTGGTGGATGGGGATTGTTTGGGCCTCTGTTCAAGGAAGAAGCAGAGAGCCCTCAGGCCATCCTGATGGGGAATTGAGGTATAGTGGAATTGGACATCCATGGTAAAGAGCAGGCGGTTAGGGCCGGGAACTGGAAGTTGTTGATCTGGTGTAGTGCATCAGAGGAATCGTGACTGTAGGTTGGAAGGGACTGGACAAGAGGACAGAGTATGGAGTGAAGATAGGAAAAAGTGAGTTTGGTGGGGCAGGAACAGGCTGACACAATGGGCCTACTGGGTCCTTTGTGGATTTTGGGCAGGAAGTAAAAGAGGGCTGTGTGGCGGGAAGATCTCCAGAGGAGATGAGGTCAGTGACAGAGAAGTGATGCTGAACTTGTCTAGAACCTTGTTTAGACCACACTTGGAGAGCTGTGCACAGTTCAAATCAACATATTGAAAAAGAACGGAAAAGAACTGGAGAGCAGCATTCAGAGATTGGTACTATCAGGAAAGTGAACAGGCTAGCACTCTTCCCTAGAAAGGAGGGCCATCATAGAAATCTTTAAAATTATGAATTCTAAAATAAAGAATTTTGGGGTAAATGAATAGATGGCCCCACTTGTTTGGGGGAATCCAAAACAGGGGTCCAGAAATATAAGATGGTCAATAATAAATCGAATTAGGAATGCAGGAGAAATTTCTGTCCCAAGACAATGATTAGAATGTGGAACGTGTTCCCACAGAGAATGATTGAGGCAGATAGTTTTCAGATATTTGATGGAAAGCCACGTAAGTAGATGTTCGAGGAAATACAAGGATCTGCTGATAGGGTGAGATAAAATAGGACTGTCATGTGGAGCAGAAGTACCGGTAAAAAGCAGATGGGCCAAATGGTCTGTCTCTTTGTTGATGGGGCAACATAAAATGCTGCATTTGTTGCCAACACAGCTTTAGTGTTTTATTCTGTTGCCACTGATGAATCAGGTAACAGCCAGGAACAAAGATGGCGCTGCTCAAGAAGTCACTGCTGTGTTTTAGGAGATACTGTTTAGTTCCCAATTGAAGCATTTGGGCCAGAGCACCTGTTACTAATGGAGAGGGAGTCAGTTTTCCAGGTTCGAGCCACAGCCAGACTCAGGCCTCAGGCAGTATTTTGGTCCGAGAGTCAGGCATTTGTTTATCCGGGATGAGATTTTGTGGCTATGAGATTGTTTAGCACAAGAGATTTATATTGACTCATGGGCAACGTGGTAGCTCAGTGGTCAGCACTGCTGCCTCACAGCGCCAGGGACCCAGGTTCGATGCCGACCTTGGGTGATTGTCTGTGTGGAGTTGTCACACAGAATCACTACAGTGCAGAAGGAGGCCATTTGACCCATGAGTGTGTACCCACCCTTTGATAGAACACCCTACCTATCCCAGTAACCCCACCTAATCTTTTTGGATACTAAGGAGCAATTTAGCATGGCCAATCCACCTAATATGCACATCTTTAGACTGTGGGAGGAAACCGGAGAATCCGGAGGAAAGCCATGTAGACAAAGGGAGAAAGTGCAAACTCCACACAGTCACCCAAGATGGGAATTGAACCTGGGTCCTGGGTAAACATACGCCGGTGTCTGTGTGGGTTTCCTCTGGGTTTCCGGTCCACAATCTAAAGATATGCAGGTTTGATGGATTGGCCATCCTAAAGTACCCCTAAGTGTTCAATGGTTAAATGGGGTTACGGGGATAAGGTGGTGGATTGGGCCTAAGGTCAGGTGCTCTTTTGGAGTGTCGGTGCAGACTCAACGGGCCTTTATGCACTGTAGAGATTCTATGTTCCGAACTGTGAAAATGCCTCTTAAAACCCCAAGTCTATAACTGATAACTTGGCTGCAACATCAATGTGCCAAAGATTGTGACAGAATGATTCACATATTGACCTTTCAATGTTGCTTCTTTCAGTCTGATGTGTTGTACATCAGGTCTCAGCTTGTCTACCTCCAGCAGTTCCAGCATCTCTGACTCAGAATAGTACTTACCTAAGTACTTACCTTGCCGCATTGCCCTTCATATCCTCCATGGCATCCTATGCCCCTCGGACCATGACCCACTCCATACTTTCCAATTCAACATCTGCATTCAACCACTTTCATGGTTCCTCATACCCTCCATGCCAACCTGTGTTCCCCACCCAATCCACATGGCTCTTTCAGACAATGCCTTCCAATCATTGCCATTACACCACCCTTGCCAGCTCACCCATTATCCACAATGGGAAGACCTCAGGACCACATGCTGAGGTTAAATAAAATGAAGTTTCAGGTGTCTTTTGCAGACTGTTTTTAAAACCATGAATTTATTATTTTTAAAAAGCAATTAGTACATCTACATTCCTTATAGCAAATATTTAATTCAACTGCATCATCCGGTCTAAAAAAACATTGAAATTCATAGTTCCACTTGAAGTGTCCATAACCACTTGGAGTCAGGCACTCTACTGTGACAATGGAGGGCTGTGAAATGTATCATGTAACATTAATTCAGTCAATCATTGAGGCAATAATTTTTAATACTCCAGTTTCTTCGGAGTTAATGTCAGGAGGTTTAAATGCCTCGATAACTTGAGGGCTCCTTTTGACAGTTCATGTTGACACCTCTGACAATTATTTTTGACAGTTCTTTAAGTTCTCAGTTCCAACAGGTTTTTGCATTTACCATGCACATTCATTTCTACTTACAGTAATGTCAAAGGGCAGCTTACCTCCAACAAAGATGCCTGGGATCATATACTCGACAAAAGTGTACCCTAACTATCCAAACAAATCCACAGAGTTCAAACGTGCTCCTGTTGGGTATTACAATACGACACCAGACCCCAAAAGTGGCTGGGATACTGGACAGAACCCCAATATTTTCTTTTAATTTTGTAAGACTATGAGAAAGGATACCTAACTCCAGGAGTGATTACACAAAGAAACAGTGATATGGTATATTATATCAAACTTTATTACTAACACAGTATTAAAATCTTTAACATCACTCCAGAAAATAACTTACAATTACCACTTAAACAATACTCCTCAATGCAATGAATCCAATACCCTGAATTGCTATCTTTCTTTATTCCTACTTGAACAAGAAGAAGAAAATCATCTCAGCTCTAAAGCCACTGTAACTACCAATGGCACATAGGGGGTGAAATTCTCCGACCCCCAGCAGGGTCGGAGAATCGCCTGGGGCCGCCGAAAATCCCGCCCCCGCCGTGGCAGAGATTCTCCGCCACCCGGGAAGTGACGGTGGCGGGAATCTCGCTACTCCGATCGGAGAGGCCCCTGCGGTGATTCTCCAGCCCGGATGGGCCGAAGTCCCGCCGCTGGGAGGCCTCTCCCGCCGCCGAGGTTTTGAACCACCTCTGGAACGGCGGGATCAGCAGCGCGAGCGGGGTCCGGGGGGGGGGGGGGGGGGGGCGATCGAACCCCGGAGGGTACCCCCACGGTGGCCTGGCCCACGATCGGGACCGCCCGCTCAGACTCCGGGCCTGTGCCCTGGGTGCACTATTTTCCTCCGCGGCCGCCACAGCCTTCGCCGTGGCGGAAGCGGAAGAGAACCCCACATCGCGCATGCGCCGGCAGTGACGTCAGCGGCCAGCTGCCGCTGACGTCACTGCCGGCGCATGCGCCGACTGGCGAAAGTCTTTCGGCCAGCCCCGCTGCCAGGGCGCCGGTTTTTTGCGCCAGTCTTCGGGTGCAAACCGCTCCGGCGCGGGGCTGGCCCCCAAAGGTGGGGAGAAGTCCCCACCTTTGGGAAGGCCCGACCCCTGGGTGGTTGGCGCTACTCCCCTACGCCGGCACCCTTTCGTCACGTCGGGTAGGGGAGAATGCCGCCCAGGATACTTGCTTTCCAGAGATGTTCTTTAAGAGAGATCCTTTGAATCTGCTTTAAAGTCAAGATCTGACCCCTGTCAGATCTATGCAGAAACTCTGTCTGTATGTCATCAGAAGCTGTTTCTCAGCTTGTTTCAGCTCCCTAGTCTGCACTGTTTTAAAGACTGTTAATCTCTTTTTTTAACTGAACTGCAGAGAATAAAACCTGACTTGTGATCACCGCTTCATCCAGAACTGCACTGACCTGCTTTTCTGACAAAATGCCTGATACCATAGCTCCACCCAGTAATGACATCATCTTATCAAGCTGAAATCTAATTAACTTCACAAGTAATCCCATTAATCAAGAGGAAATTTGATTAACCAAAGCTTTTTACAATGGTTTAATTGCTCTCCATGCTCCCAAAATATACTTGCCTTTCAAACTAGAATTTCTTTTAAAACATGATTGCAGCAGCCTAACCCAGGCTTTTAACCCTAATTGCACCAAATAGCTATAATACAATACATCTCACATTCCTATATTGATCACATGGGTCAAACCTGCACAAATTGGTTTTCAGACATCTCTCACTGAGAACTACACAGTGGAGGCAGCTGCTGATTTCTATGGTGAGTTGCCTCTGTGCAACATGCAAATCCCAGCCAAACCCATTCCTGATCTGAAAATGGGAAGTTCTATAATTGGGGCTGTGTGGGGAGTGATGGTGGGGAGATAAAGGACTCATGGATTTGGCCTTCTTCTGCAATTGTCCTCACGATGGAGAGATTCTCTGTACTGGAACATATCCAGACAGAAAAATATCCCACAGAAGGAGAAGATAATGGGGTCAAGGAGGCAATGGTGGGAGGGATAGACCCTAATCCAGTGGTGTCTCCCCGTCTCCGTGAGGCATGTCCAGCAGCACATGTCTCTGGACTGGGCTGCTGCTGGCCAGAAGGTGCAGGCACAACAATCTGCCTCATTTCATTCAAAGTTTCATTGCAGAATATGACAAAAAAACTCATTCTGTTGCTGAAGAATCGCTTTGTTTCTTTGTAGATGCTGCTGAAGAATCGCATTGTTTCTTTGTAGATGCTGCTTAAGAATCTGATTGTCATTTTGTAGATACCGCTCAAGAATCTCATTGTTTCTTTGCAGATGCTGCTGAAGAATCTCATTGTCTCTTTGCAGATTCTGGCGAATGTCTGTCTTAAATTCAACCAAGGTTTGCTGAAGCAAGTTAGAAGTGGCCTTATAGTTTTCCATACTTTCAACCTGTTCCTGATGGATGCGCTCAAGAGGTTTCAGATCATCTTCATTTTCTTTACCAGCAGCACAAGCATGATGTTGTCCGCGTGTTTGTGAAGACAGTGGAGCTTCTGCTCCCAAAGCCGCAGATTCCTCATTTCCGGAAGGTTCCGAGCACCCTCCCTCCATCACAGCAGTGAGATCATCACAGGGCTCCTCCTTCACACAGGTCACAATATTTAAATTTAACTCATCAACACTACCCTCCTGATACTCCTCTCCGTCCTCCACTGCAGCTGCCATGCCATATTGCTGTGAGGTATTCACCTCCATCCATTCCTCATCAGCCCTTCCTGGAATCTGTATTGCTGCTGCCAACTCTCCTCCATCACCATCTGATGTGCTCATGGACACCTGTGTATCTGTCAAAGGAAGAAATCACAATTATTATCTTTTGTCAGATAAATTGTGTCTATATATTTTCACTGTGTATTTATCTATATCCTATGTTTTTATTTCATATACGGAATGGGCTGTCTGCACTGTACGTAGAACAATAATTTTCACTGTCCCTCGGTACACGTGGCAATAAACAAAACAAACAAAATTAACACTCCTCCTGATGGTTTAAACACTGAACCGCTAACATCACCTTCATTCATCCCCATATCTGATCCGCCATTGGTTATCGTGGGGTCGGAGAGGTAAAACAGCTTCCTCGTGAACTCCTCCTGTTCTGTCAGCTCCTTCATGTACGGAACCCACCCTCCAGTGAACGAGAGCTCCTGGACGTCATAGGCTAGATTTACCTAATGGAGGAACCAAAAATGAAAAATGAATCACGGTCTAGACTTTACTTGTGACACGGTTTCCGAGTGCTGAAGATAGTTTTCAGCCTGCACCCAGGGGGACTTCTGATCAGAGATCAATCGTATGACAAAGTCAGAGCCATCTCCAAAACAACTACATTTTACAAAACCTCATCAAATTAGTTAAGAATCATCATGTCATCTTTCTGTACTTTCAACTCCAAAACTAGGGTTTAAATATTCAAAAATTAACATATTTCTGTTTAATATTCAGATACTTCCCTCTTTTCCATCACAGGGAAATTTGTGCGTAAGCAGCAGTTTCTATACTACTACCCTGTAATGTCTTTTGGTGATGTTTGATGACCTGATCAAAGGTTAAATTGACCTTTTTGATATGGTTTAACTGATGGTGGAAGTTGTTGGAGACAGACACTGCTGAGACAGTGCTTTGGAAGGGCAGCTTCACTGTGAGCACTGGAGGGTAAACAACACAGGCAACTCTCAGGGAAAGGGAAGCAGGTAAGTCGCAGTGTGAATGTGCTGGTAATCTGTGGAGATCCGATGACCGTGAGAATTATATTTTGCACAAGTCACATGTGAATGGTTTGTCTGCTGTGTGAATATGTTGCTGTGTACAGAGGGAAGGTGACTCAGGGAATGATTTGCCACATACCATACATGTGAATATTTTGCTGTATGCGGAAGTCAGTAAGTCCGAAAATAATTAGTCACGTACCTTGCATGGTAAGGGTTTCTCTTCTGTGTAAATGCGTTGATGCTGATGGAGGGTCGATGAACACGAGAATGATTTGTCATACATCTCGTACATGAACGATTTCTTCCCTGTGTGAGTGCGTTGATGTTTGTACAGGTGCGATGACTGCGAGAATGTTTTGTCACACACCTCACAACTGAAGGGCTTCTCTCCTGTGTGAACGTGTTGGTGTGCACGGAAGGTAGATGAATCTGAGAATGATTTGTCACACACCTTGCACATGAAGGGCTTCTCTCCTGTGTGAACACGTTGATGGACACGGAGGGTCGATGACACTGAGAATGATTTGTCACACACCTCGCACCTGAAGGGCTTCTCTCCTGTGTGAGTGCGTTGGTGTTCACGGAGGGTTGATAACTTGGAGAATGATTTCTCACACACCGTACAACTGAAGGGCTTCTCTCCTGTGTGAATGCGGTGGTGTGCACGCAGGGCCGATGACTGTGAAAATGATTTGTTACACACCATGCACATGAAGGGCTTCTCTCCTGTGTGAACACGTTGATGGACACGGAGGGTCGATGACACTGAGAATGATTTGTCACACACCTCACATCTGAAGGGCTTCTCTCCTGTGTGAACACGTTGATGGACACGGAGGTTCCATGACTGTGAGAATGATTTGTCACACACTTCGCACCTGAAGGGCGTCTCTCCTGTGTGAGTGCGTTGGTGTTCACGGAGGGTTGATAACCTGGAGAATGATTTGTCACACACCTCGCACGTGAAGGATTGCTTTACCTAAAGGAAGAAATGAAAAACAAATCATGGTCCAGACTTTGCTGTGCTGTCATGTGACATATGTTCCGAGTGCTGGAGATAGCTTTCAGCCTGTACCCAGGGGACTTCTGATTAGAGAAAACAATTGAACAAAGTCAGTGCCATCTCCAAGACAACTTTTACAAAATCTTGTTATCTTTCTGTATTTTCAGCTCAAAAACTACGATTTAAAGTTTTGAAAATTAACATCTAAATATTCAGATCTTGCGCTCTTATCCATCACAGGGAAACTTGTACTTAAGCAGCAACTGCTGCACAGATTGATGTCTTATTTTGATGATGTTTGGCAATCTGTACAAAGATTCAATTGACCTTGAAATGATTGCACTGATGGTGGGAGAGGTTTGAGACAGACACTGCTGAGACAGACAGTACTTTGGAAGGACAGCTCCCCTGTGTGAGCACTGGAGGGTAAACAACACAGAAAACTCTCAGTGTAAGGGAAGCAGGTGAGCCGCAATGTGAATGTGCTGGTGTCTGTGGAGGTCTGATGACTGTGAGAATGATTTGTTGCACACATCACATGTGTTGGTGTTCACGGAGACCTGTTTTCTGTGTGAATAACATGTCAAACACCTCGCACATGAAAGGTTTCTCGCCCCTGTGAATGCATTGATGTTCACGGAGGCCTGCTGACCATGTGAATGATTTTATTTTTCTTCGTTCATGGGATGTAAGCGTTGCTGGTCGGGCCAGCATTTGTTGCCCATCCCTGAGGGCATTTAAGAGTCAACCATATTGTTGTGGGTCTGGAGTCACATGTAAGCCAGACCAGGTAAGGATGACAGATTTTCTTCCCTGAAGGACATTAGTAAACCAGATGGTTTTTTTTCCACAGCAATGGACAAGGGTTTCATAGTCGTCATTAGACTTTTAATTCCAGATTTTTATTGAATTCAAATTCCATCATCTGCCTTGACTGAATTCAAACCCAGGTCCCCAGAGCATTACCCTGGGTCTCTGAATTACTAGTCCAGTAACAATACCACAACACCACTGCCTTCTCATTTGTCACATTTTGTACATGAAGGCTTTCTCACATATGAGAAGTGCTTGCGTTTATGAATGGTCGATAAGTACCAGAATGATTTTACACATGCCTCACATATGAAAGGTTTCTCCCGTGTGAAGACGTTAGTGGTGATCACGGAGGGTTCATGATTGTGAGATGGACATCACAATTGAATGGTTTCTCCCAAGTGAATCGTCTGGTGCCTTGGGTATTGTAGATGTCACAAAACCTTTATCACAATTATCACATCTGAATTGTTTCCTTTCCATGAGTTGACTTTGTGTTAACAGTAGTTGCAACAGATGCAGCTTAGAATATCCTATCAACCTGTGGAGTCCCCAACACACCTCACATTTGAACAGCCTCCCATCTGGAGGAATGGGTCGTGGTTCATGAGCCTCAATCAATGATTGAAGCTTTTACCACACTTCTTCCCAGTCTCACCATGACCTATCACCCACATCCGAATATTCGGAAAGGTTGGTTCTGATGGAAGGTTCCACACCATTGACCAGTTTCAGATCTTCCTTGACCCGATCGATTTCCAGGTGATGGTTTCACTGCCCAATCTTCTCTGTGATGAGCAAAGCTTTGAAGGAACTTGATGTCTTCCCACAGTTGTGTCATTGTTCCTTGGGTGATGGTCAGGATCTATCTGTGGTTTCTATCCTCTCTGTATTCTCTGCTATAGTATGGTGTAATTCTTGAGTAAAACAGGAAAAGTAAACCTGATTTCCTCCAACTTCCTCTCCTCCTTTGCTGAAGCGACTGACTCCTCAGTAAGAGACTGTTCCACAGTGAGTGGCAGTCTGCTATTCCCCTGTGTCGGGCATCAGATGCAAGTCCTTTCTTTTTCCTCACTTGACTGTCAGACACCCTCTATTTCCAACAGGGACACTGGCTAGTGACCAGGAGCAGAGAGTGTGGCTACTTTCTTTCCTCCACCCAGACCCCATCCACCCAGGCACAATGAGGGCAAAGGAAAAGACAGTCGGACAGAGTGTAAAACATGCTATCAATTCACTGTGAGCCCGTGTTGAACTGACAATGACCAGTTTAACCCTCTGAGCATGTGGTTAATAGAAAACACTCAGGAGAAATATTAATTCAATGGAGATTTTGAAATGTCTTCCCTTGTTTTCCAAAATTATTTGAAGAAAACACTTTGGACAGGAAGTGTTGAAAGCTAAGGAAAATATTGCTTCATGTAGCTGATTGAAGGGTTCTGGTATATCCTGGGAAATTTTTTTTTAATGTATTTTATTACAGACATGTATCAAAACAGGTTGCAACCCATAAAGACAAAGACCCCGGGAAACAACTATACAGTCTGTACAAATGTTTTCCCCTTTCTCACCCTCCCCTTCTCTCCCCCCCCCCCCCCCCCCCCCCCCACTGCGACGAACAGCTCCTCAAACACGGTCACAAACATCCTCATCTTTTCTCAAACTCTTCTGCAGGGCCCTTTAACTCATTCTTTAGCTTCTCCAACCACAGGAAGTTGTACAGGTCACCCAACCAGGCCGCTACCCCCGGTGGTGATGTTGACCACCACTCCAATAAGATTCGCCACCGTGCAATCAGAGAGGCGAAGGCCACAACATCGGCCTTCCTCCTCTCCATGAGCTCCAGCTTCTCTGAAACCTCAAATATCGCCACCAAAGGGTCCGGGTCCACTTTCTCCTCCACTATCCTGGCTAAGACCACGAGCACGCCCGCCCAGAATCTGATAGAGATTCAGAAAATGCTGGAAATGCTCAGGTCAGGAAACATCTGTGGAGAGAAAAGAGCAGCACCTAGAGGAAAGTGTGAGAGGACAACACCGGGACAGACAGTCAGCAACACCAAGAGCTTAACATCACAGGAGAAACATAAGTTCATTGGGGAGGGGGTGAGCTGTTGGTCAGAATGAATATTTGGAAAGGCTGGAGATCTGGGAGATAAGCCACAGGAGTCCTGCAACATAGGACCATAAGACGTAGGAGCAGAAGTACGCCACTCGCCCCATCAAATCTGCTCTGCCATTCTTTTAGATGCCTCTTCTGTTAATACTCAACTCCATTTTCCTGCCTGATTCTCATTACCCTTAATTTCCTTACGATAAAATATCTGTTTATCTCAGCTTTGAAAATTCTTAACGACTCTACAGCTCTCTGTGGTAAAGGATTCTATCGATTTACTATATCTGAGAGAAGCAAATCATCCTCATCTCTGTCTTAAATGGATGACCCCTTACTCTGACGTTATACCCTTTGGTCCTACACTCTCCCACAAGAGAAACATCCTCTCAGCATCTACCCTGTTAAGTCTTCTAAGAATAGTATATAGCTCAACAAGGTCACCTCTCATTCTTCTAAATTCCAATGAGTACAAGCCCAATCTACTCAACCTCCCAGAGGAAAATCCCTCCATACCTGGGATCAATGGAGTGAACCTTCTCTGGACTGCCTCCAATGCCAGTATATCTTTCCTTCAATAAGGGGACCAAAACTGTTCACAGTATCCCAGGTAGTTCTAACTACTGCCTTGTGTAGTTTTAGCTAGACTTCCCTATGAAATAAAGACCAACATTCTAATTGCCTTCCCATTTATGCCAGCTTTTTGTGATTTAGCACGTGGACCCCAAATTCCTCTATGCTGCAGTTTCCTGCAGTCCTTCTCCATTCACATAATATTCAGCTCCTACTGAAGAATTTGGGATCTGGGCTTCATCCATTTTGGGCTGCTCAGAACAGATCAGACTCCATGGGCAGGCTTCTCACGCCATACCAGATTTCTGGTGCGGCATGCCGTTGGGATACTCCGTTTTGCCGGCTGGTCAATGAGATTTCCCATTGTGGGGCAGCCCCACGCCATCAGGAAACCTCCTTGCTGCTGGCAAAATGGAGAATCCTGACGGCGGAGAATTCAGCCCCATATTGGACACCACATGAGAACAGATACAGTGTGGAGAGCTTTACTCCTTATCTACTGCACACCCCCAGTCATAACTCAGGGCCATTTGACAATGCTTCTGGTTTTATGAACATTCATCACATTCACCTTTAGAAATAACTCTTTGACAGAAATTTCATCAACTTCTGCTTCATGAACAGTTGCTCTGTGGGCCAGTAAATACCACCCACAGATAACAGATATTGGCCTCCATATTTAATAACTGAACTCACTATGCCAGCAGAAACAGCCTCTCTCTGAAGAGATTGGTGCTGGAAAGGTATCCTTTAAAACAAAATGCTGGCTGTGATAATTATTAATTTAAGACCTGAGACCAGGCTAACCTTACATGAAGGACAAAGCAATCACCAACCAGAGGTTCATTCCTTCAAGGGAATAGGACCATTCATATTTGTTACCAGCAGGAGGAGCAATTAACAGAAGACTGGTGGTGCCAGAGAGAAGGAAGCATAACCACAGATGTTCAATATAATGATCTATCTTATATGTGTTACGAAGAAGTATCTACTTTCATCTTTATAATAGGCTAAACTTTGTAACAGTCTGTGGCTAATTTGAAATAATATAAGTCTTTAGATTATTATTCAACATTATGTATTAACTAAAGATATATAGAGACTGGTGTCGAATGTCACATTATAATCTGTTATGCCATATATTATATTGTATATTCATTCTGTATAACCTTTAGAAATTGTGATTATGGCAACACTTATATTAAGAACTCACTTTGCATAACCTTAAGTATAATTTCTATTGTAATCTTCCTGTACTAATTATTATGAAACATTTTGTGATTTAGAAGCCATGTCCATATTATCCTTTGTATTAAAAGACTTGTAGTAAAAAGCCAGCTGAGGCCTCATGGCTGATTAGCTGATAAAGAAGACTGAAGCTTTAAAAGTTTATTTTGGAATTCAAGCTGCTATATCAGCCGTTATCGGGAGGAAGGATTTGGCAGCCATAAATTCTTTCGATATAGGCTGAAGGAGTCTCCAGCTGGCAAATATCTAGAGTTGTGACTTATTATCAGTTTTAAAGGTCACAGGAGACTCCTTGAACATCTGGGATAATAGCGTCACCATGTAAACCTTGAGTGTCTTGAATAAATATTACTTATTAGGAAAGGGCCAGAATACAGAATAGTGGAAGGAGTAAAGAAGAGTGGTGGAGAAGGTCTAAAATGTATATAGCCTCTGCTCTTGTGTCTATAAGCCGAAATAAGTTTGACTGAACGGTAAGACAGACTTTTCTCCCAGCCGTTTTTAAGATCTTTAATAAAGCCTATGAACAGAATTTGACACACTTGATCCTTGTTTACTTTTTCAAGTCTAACACTACCAAAGTTCAGAATCTCATATTTACCTACGTTAAAATCCATCTGCCAAGTTTTTGCCCACTCACCTGTCAAGGGAGTGTCCCTTTAAGAAATGTTTTTGTATTATCACAGGGCTTCAGTGATGTCATTGTGAGGGTGGAGCTGGGCTGTGGCTCTGTGAGTTTTTACTTTCGCTTTGAGCTTTTACTTACGTTTTGAGTTTGGACTGGTTTGTAATGCACAGGTTAGAACAGAGAACATACAGTGCAGAAGGAGGGCATTAGGCCCATCGCGCTATACCAACCCACTTAAGCCCTCACTTCCACCCGATCCCTGTAACCCAATAACCCCTCCTAACCTTTTCTTGGTCACTAAGGGCAATTTATCATGGCCAATCTACCTAACCTGCACGTCTTTGGACTGTGGGAGGAAACCGGAGCACCCAGAAGAAACCCATGCAGACACGGGGAGAACGTGCAGACCCCGCACAGACAGTGACCCAGCGGGGAATCGAACCTGGGACCCTGGTGCTGTAAAGCCACAGTGCTATCTACTTGTGCTACCGTGCTGCCCTCTGTGGTTGAAAGAAGTGTTTCTCTGTCTTCATTTTAAAAGCTGTTTCCAGAGTACTTGATAACTTAAAAGAGATAACTGCTTTCCGGAAGGAATTCAAACCTGCTGTTTGAAAAGGGAAACAGAGTATCAATAACAAGTCTTAGAGCGCCTTATGCTGGATCACACCTTTGAAAAGGAGTTTCTGGTTTATGGGATCTTGTTATTAAATTGGAACAGTTAAGGGAGATTCATTAAGGGTTATAAATAGATTACTGTAGCAGTGTGGGGCTATTTATGTTTGTAGTTGATAAAAATTCTTGCATGTGTGTGGTTGTACAAATGTTAACTAAATTCGTAGAATAAAGTTTGTTTTTTTGATTAAAAGCACCTAAGAGCTCTGTTGAATAACACCTGAAAGGCAGTCTTTTGTGTTCATCCTAGTCAAATTCGATGAACAGTCGTAGGTCAGGTGAACTCCATGATATACTTTGGAATTTTCTAAATGCTGGCCCATAACACACCTAACCTATATTGTGCTGTCGACACTTTGTGTCATCCTCACTACTGGCCTTCCCACCCATTTTTGTGTCATGTGTAAACTTGACAATGGTGCATTCACTTTCCTTGTCCAAGTCATTAATGTATATTGTGAATAATTGTGGCCCCAGCACGGATCCCTGTGACACTCCATAAGTTACAGGTTGCCATCCTGAAAAAGCTCCTGTTCTCCCAACTCCATCTTCTTTCAGTTTGATAATCCAGTATCCATGCTAATGTACTACTGACACCATCGGCCCTTATCTAATTAGGTACCTCTCTCTTCCTTTGTGCAGTAACTTATCAAACACTTTTTGCAAATCCAAGTATATTATATCTACTGGTTCCCCTTTATCTATCATCGAGTGAACAGCCTATTTGATATCACAGGTAAATGGTTGGTAGGTTAGTATTAGAACATAGAACAGTACAGCACAGAACAGGCCCTTCGGCCCTCGATGTTGTGCCGAGCCATGATCATCCTACTCAAACCCACCCTATACCCGTAACCCAACAACCCCCCCTTAACCTTACTTTTTAGGACACTACGGGCAATTTAGCATGGCCAATCCACCTAACCCGCACATCTTTGGACTGTGGGAGGAAACCGGAGCACCCGGAGGAAACCCACGCACACACGGGGAGGACGTGCAGACTCCGCACAGACAGTGACCCAGCCGGGAATCGAACCTGGGACCCTGGAGCTGTGAAGCATTTATGCTAACCACCATGCTACCGTGCTGCCTATTCCTTTCTTCTATCCTTTATGACTTGTCTTAAGATTGAAGGCTAAGTATGAAAAATTAGAGTGAAAACTAAAGATCAGTAGGAAAATTTAAAACATTGAAAATTCAATTAAATAAGACTGTATGCTGTGGTAGGTGATGAGTTATGACTGGAACTGGTGAACCCCATTGTGGTTTATCGTGACTACACATGTGGCAAGTGTTAGTTGCTTGAGGAGCTTTGGCTCAGAGCTAAGGGGCTGGAGTCTGAGCTTTGGACACTGCAACGTATCAGGGAGGGGGAGAGTTACCTGGATGTTGTGTTTCAGGAGAGTCACACCCATAGATTAACTACCTTGAATTTGATCAGGAAGAGGAGGGTGTGACCACAAATGAGGCAGATGGAGGGTTGCAGGATGTAGGGTTGCAGGAGCCACAAGCCCTGTTGCTGTACAACATGTTTGAGACTCTTGCTCCCTGTGTGGAGAGCAGGGACAGAAGGATGAGAAAACTGACCATAGCACCAGG
Organism: Scyliorhinus canicula; assembly: GCF_902713615.1. NCBI lineage: Eukaryota > Metazoa > Chordata > Chondrichthyes > Carcharhiniformes > Scyliorhinidae > Scyliorhinus > Scyliorhinus canicula. The sequence goes on along the minus strand of NC_052158.1, from coordinate 46,446,198 downwards.
GAGTCATTCAAATGGGTGAGGTGGGGGGGGGGGGGGGGGGGGGGGGGGGGGGGGAGAAGAGCATGTCATCCTAGTCGAAGATGATTACTGAGGGTAAGGCAGTGGATGTTGTCTACATGGACTTCAGTAAGGCCTTTGTCAAGGTCCCCCATGGCAGACTGGTATATAAGGTGAAGTTGCACAAGATCAGAGGTGAGCTGGCAAGATGCATACAGAACTGGTTCGTTCATAGAAGACAGAGGGTATCAGTGGAAGGGTGTTTCTGATTCGAGGGCTGTGACTAGTGGTGTTCCTCAGGGATCAGTGCTGGCACTTTTGCTCTTTGTAATATATCTAAATGATTTGGAGGAAAGCGTAACTCAAACATTAGGGACCTTCAAGCGGCTATTGGATAGGTACATGGATTACGGTAGAATGATGGGGTGTAGATTAATTTATTCTTAATCTAGGACAAAAGTTCTGCACAACATCGTGGGCCGAAAGGCCTGTTCTGTGCTGTATTTTTCTATGTTCTATGGTTTGATTAGTAAGTTTGCGGATGACATAAAGGTTGGTGGAATTGTGGATATCGATGAGGACCGTCAGAGGATATAGCAGGATATAGATTGGTTGGAGACTTGGGTGGGGAGATGGCAGATGTAGCTTAATCCAGACAAATGTGAGGCAATGCATTTTGGAAGGTCTAATACAGATGGGAAATATACAGTAAATGGCAGAACCCTTAAGAGTATTGATAGGCAGAGGGATCTGAGTGTACAGGTTCACAGGTCACTGAAAGTGGGCAACGCAGGTAGAGAAGATAGGCAAGAAGGCATACGGCATGCTTGCCTCCATCGGACGGGGCACTGAGTTTAAAAAATTTGCAAGTTATGTTGCAGCTTTATAGAATCTTAGTTAGGCTGCACTTGGAATATAGTGTTCAATTCTGGTCGGCGCACTACCAGAAGGATGTGGAAGCATTGGAGAGGGTACAGAAAAGATTTACCAGCATATTGCCTGGTATGAAGGTCATTAGCTATGATGAGAGGTTAGAGCGACGGAGGTTGAGGGACGACCTGATAGAAGTCTACAAGATTATGAGGGGCATGGATAGAGTGGATAGTCAGAAGCTTTTTCCCAGGGTGGAAGAATCAATTACTAGGGGGCATAAGTTTACGATGTGAGGGGCAAAGTTTAAAGGAGATGTACGAGGCAAGTTTTTTCACACAGAGGGTGGTGGGAGCCTGGAACCCGCTGCCAGGGGAGGTGGTGGAAGCAGGGATGATAGTGACATTTAAGGGGTGGCTTGACAAATACATAAATAGGATGGGAATAGAGGGATACGGACCCAGGAGGGTAAGGGGTTTTAGTAAAGACGGGCAGCATGGTCGGTGTGGGTTTGGAGAGTCAAAGGGCCTGTTTCTGTGCAATAATCTTCTTTGTTCTAGTCAGGGATGTTGTAGCTAGGGGAATAGACACTGTTCTCTTTAGCTTGGATCGATATTCCCACAAGCTGTGTCACCAACCTGGTACCAGGGTTTCCTCTTTCTGCCTCACTTGTGGTCACACTCCCCACTTCCTGACCGAATTCAAGGTAGTTAATATGTGGGTGTGACCGCCTCCTGAAGCACAGCATCAAGTGTAATATATGTCAGACCAGCTGGGATTGTCCAGAATTTCTGTTTTAATGCTATCTCATCTGGGCTGCAAAAAAAAGATTTGTGTAGAATTGGGTTATGGGGAGCAGGCAAGAAGTTGGAGATGAGGCCGAGATGAGATCAACCTCGATTTTATTGAATGGCAGAGCAGGTTCGAGGGCTGAATTACCAACCACAGTTCTTGTGTCACCTCTCTTCAGCCATTGACATGCCTGACCACACTATCCTCCTCCTGAAACTCTTCTGTGTTGTGCAGTCAGTGTGGCTGCTCTGACTTGTGCCACTTTTCCCTCTTCAGTTCTACACAGAGAATCTGCTGCAATGGTGAATCTTCCCATCGCCATCGCTCTGGTTCTTCCCAAGGGTCAATCTCTGCTTTTCAATTCGATTCAGCCTCTCGGGCTAGCGCTTCCTCACATTCCCACTACCGAACGCTGGGCACCAACTGCCGCTGTGTGTGACAGACCTGCACTTCCCATCAGGCACCGCAAGCTGGCTGTGCCCTGATTCCATACTGCCACTCCTCACTGCGCAGGCTCCGGGAACAAATGCAGTGTGCAGTAATGTAGTTCCGAAAGGATGAGAGTCGGTCTGGAAAGCAGCTGTGCAGACTGGACAGAGCATGGAGTAACAATGTCCCACCTCTTATATGATTTGCTGCATGGGGTGACTGACACGTTTATTTCTGGCAGGACATATGGTTCCTCTATCCCGATTGGCTGTCGCAGCCATCGATCAGAGAGCTGAGCCAGCAGAGTTACTCATGAATAGAAGGTTGTGTACCACACTTCTATAATTGGCTAAGGAGGACAGTGGTACCATAGTTGGCTAAGGAGGAGTACTGCAGGAAATGCTAAACATTAAAGCAAAACAAAAGCAGTTCTCTGAGAGAGTCTTGAATCTTCTACTCTCACAATGTCATCACTACTCAGAGTGTGGCACTTTTTCCACTTCAGGAAACCTCTGAGTGGTGATGACATTGTGAGAGTAGAAGCTTCAGGCAATTAGTCTAAAAAAGCCATTGTACTTGAAGAAGTAGCACCACATTGCTACAATGTACAGACTGAGGCTGGGGTGGTTTTCAGAAGAAATCATCTTGAAAACCAGAGAAGACTTTCACAACAACATGATGGATGAGAATGTATGTCAGAATCAACGTCTGCTGCAGTGTCAGATAGTTCAGCAGTTCCTGAGCAGGAGAATATCACGGAGAACATTGAATCTACAAGTTCTGTGATGCAAGGTCAAACTTTGAGAAGTTCAAGCAGAGTCAGAAGAAAACCTCATCGACTCTATTTGTAGATTTGGACTATTTGTACTTACTATGCTTGCTGTTCTTGTGTGTGTGTGTATATATATATATGCCAAACCAGTTTTTAAAAATGTAAAATAAATACTGTTAGACTCATGATATATGTAAATATACTGAGGTACACAGAGGGAGAATTCAAAATGTCCAAATTACCTAAGGAGGTGCTGTTAGGTAATTTGGACATTCTGAATTCTCCCTCTGTGTACCCGAACAGGCACCGGAATGTGGCGTCTGAGGGCTTTTCACAGTAACCATTGCAGTATAAGCCTACTTGTGACAATAAAGATTATATTATATGGTGATAATGTATTCGGCATGGTAGCACAGTGGTTAGCACTGTTGCTTCACAGTGCCAGGGTCCCATGTTCGATTCCCGCTTGGATCGCTGTGTGAAGTCTGCACGTTCTTCCTGTGTGGACTGACTCTGGGTGCTCCGGTTTACTCCCACAAGTCCCGAAAGACATGCTGTTAGGTGAATTGGACATTCTGAATTCTCTCTCTGTGTCCCCGAACAGGCGCCGGAATGTGGCGAACAGGGGATTTTCACAGTAACTTCATTGCAGTGTTAATGTGAGCCAACTTGTGACAATAATAATTTATTCTTTCAAAGGAAAGGTTGTTGTGATCTCATGGTTGTGTTGTAATTCACCGAATAACCACAAGGAGTCTCACTAGTATTTCAGTGAATGTAAAGTCAGCTGACCTAAGACTGGTTCGAGGAAGTCGGAGAGGCTGCATGTGCATAATTCTCTTGTTATTTATCTGTTCTCTTATATATAGTTTACCCACAGTTAATTTTAATAAACTGTTTATAGCTTTAACTACAAGTGTTCTTGTAATAAATAAGGCCATCCGACAAGAACAATGCAATGAGGTGAGGTGTAATTTTCTGTGAGGAGCAGAGTGTCTGAGTATTCTGACATGATTTCCTATTGTTGAGTTGTGTGTGTGTGTGTGTGTTGGGAGCTGGTTACTATCCTGTGGACTTTGAATGGTCATCTCTGTCTGTGTGTTGGGATCTGGGTGTTTTTTGTCTTTTCAAATCCCAAGACCACCCTCTCTCTATCTCTCCACTACCTCCCACCCCCCCCCCCCCCACCCCCGGGTAACATAGTCAGGAAAGTGAAAATATAAACACTTGTATATATAAAGACCGCCAACTGCAAGATGTCCCTATGGTGTTGTCCCTGCTGCTCCGGACTTTGTTTTCAGCTGTTGATCACTTTACATTTTGCTTAGCAAATGCCGACCTGTACCCGTGGTTACGAAGTCTCCTGCCTGTTGCCAGGCAGAGTTGTACAAACTTCGACTAATCATCCTTTCCAATGTATTTTATTTTACCTTAAATTACAAAGAATATTGAACACAAAATAGTCTTACAAACTTCACATTGATAACCCATTCCTGACTCGAGCCTTCTCGACAGTGGGCAGGATTTGAGTGGTCTGGAGTGGTCTCCCAGCACCTCAGGAGCAGGCTGGGTTTGAACATCCACCCACTATATTTGGCTGCAGACACTTTAACGTTGTGTCTTGTACTCATGTTCTGGGCTCTAACATTGCTGAGAACGGAGGTGTTCACAGAGCTGCCTCCTCTTGTTACTGAACTGATGTCCACAACTCTCGACAAACTAAGGTAAGTCGACAAGAGTTTTGCTCTGATCTGTTGGTTGTGGGGGTTCAACTCTGTTTATTACCAGCCACTCTTGGTATGCATGTCTGCATGTAGCGCTCTGTAGACCAATTGGTTTAAACTTGGACTTACCTACAGATGCTCCTGACATGTGCATCTACTGGTTTGATGATAATTGATGAATGAATGCTGTGCCGTGCTGTGATTGCGGTGGATACAATCCTGCTGCTACTGATGGCTCACTGCACCTCATGGTTATCCAGTTTTCGGATATGTCCTTAGTCAACATCCCAGTAATGATTAAGACCATAAGACATAGGAGCAGAATTAGGCCATTCGGCCCATCGAGTCTGCTCCGTCATTCAATCGGCTGATATTTTCTCATCCCCATTCACCTGCCTGCTCCCCATAACCCCTGATCTCCTTATTAATCAAGAACCTATCGATCTCTGTCTTAAAAAAACTCAGTGACTTGGCCTCCAGAGTCTTCTGTGGCAAAGAGTTCCACAGATTCACCACCCTCTTGCTGAAGAAATTCCTCCTCATCTCTGTTTTAAAGGATTGTGTCTTCAGTCCGAGATGGTGATCGCTGGTTCTAGTTTTTCCTGCAAGTGGAAACATCCTCTTCATGTCCACGCTATCCAGGCCTCGTAGTATCCTGTAAGTTTCAATAAGATCCCCCTCATCTTTCTAAACTCCAACGAGAACAGACCCAGAGTCCTCAAACGTTCCTCATATGACAAGTGCTTCAATCCAGGGATCATTCTTGTGAACCTCCTCTGGACCCTTTCCAAGGCCAGCACATCTTTCCTTAGACACAGGGCCCAAATCTGCTCACAATACTCCAAATGGAGTCTGACCAGAGCCTTATACAGTCTCAGACGTACATCCCTGGTACATCCTCTTGACATGAATGCTAACATTGCATTTGCCTTCTTAACTGCTGACTGAACCTGCACATTAACCTTAAGAGAATCGTGAACAAGGACTCCCAAGTCCCTTTGTGCGTTTGATTTCCAAAGCATTTCCCATTTAGAAAATAGTCTATGCCTAAATTCCTCCTTCCAAAGTGCATAACCTCACATTTTTCCACATTATATTTCATTTGCCACTTCATTGCTTGTCCAAATCTTTCTGCAGCCCCCTTGCTTCCTCAATACTACCTGTCCCTCTACAGATATTTGTATCTTCTGCAGACTTAGCAACAGTGCCTTCAGTTCCTTCTTCCAGATCATTAATATATATTTTGAAAAGTTGTGCTCCCAGCACAGACCCCTGAGGCACACCACTAGTCACCGGCTGTCATTCTGAAAAAGACCCCTTTATCCCCACTCTCTGCTTCTGCTAGTCAACCAATCCTCTATCCTTGCCAGGATCTCACCCTGAACACCATGGGCTTTTAACTTATTTTAACAGTCTCCTATGTGGCACCTTGTCAAAGGCCTTCTGGAAATCTAAATAAATCACATCCACTGGTTCTCCTCAGTCCAACTTCTTGTTACCTCCTCAAAGAACTCTAACAGATTTGTCAGACACGACCTCCCTTTAACAAAGCCGTGCTGACTCAGTCCTATTTTACCATGCACTTCCAAGTACTTCGCGATCTCATTAATTACAGACTCTAAAATCTTACCAATGGGAGGGGAGTGGTAGTTTTGAATTTATTTGACCTGAAGCCATGAGACTCCAGGGAGTCAATATTGAGGAATTTCCCCACCTGCCAGTGGGAAAAGACAACCCAAGGATGGTGAGGACACTTTAATCTTATTCAGAGACAATGTCAGGAATGTCCAGATCTGCTTGATTTCCCTTTTATTATTGCACTTTGTACTGATTGTATATTATTGTTTGCTGGGCTACTTCAGAGGGCAGTTCAGAGTCAACCACGTAGTGTGGACTGGAGTCACATGTAGACCAGACTAGGCAGCTGGAACAGGTTCCCTTCCCTGAAGGGCAATATTTTGTTTTTTATTTTTCTCTGCTCCTCGTCACTCTCCTGTGTCCCTACAGGAAACAGAGGGTGTGTAACAGTCACGTGATAAAAAGGACTTGCATCTGATCCCCCACACAGGGGAATAGCAGACTGGCACTCACTGTGGAACAGTCTCTAACCGAGAAGCCAGCCCCTTCAGCAAAGGAGGAGAGGTTATGGAGGGTTAAAGGTCATAAATACGTTGTGCAAGGACAGAACTACAGATTCATCAATCGTTAAAAGTAGCTGGGCAGCTCAACAAGGACATTTTTCTATAAAATCGAACAATTTCACTGGGGCCATTTGTTTGAGGAATACAATTGACAAGCAGAGAAGTGATATTGAACTTGTCCAGAACATTGTTTGGACAACACTTGAAGAGCTGTGCAGTTAGAACAAATATTGAAAAAGGACGGAAAGGAACTTGAGAAGATGCCAAAAAAATTGAGATGGATGATATTGAGTATTGAGAAACTGTAACCATCAGGAAAGACTGAACAGTCTAGCACTGTTTTCCCTAGAAAATAGAACACTGAGGGGGGATATCATTTAAATCTTTAAATGATGAACTATAAAATTAAGAATTTGGAGGTAAATAGAGAGATGTTGTTCCAACTTGTTTGGGGGAGTCCAAAACTGGGGACAGGAAATGTAAGATGGTAAATAATCAATCCAATGAGGAATTCAGGAGAAACTTCTTTCCAAAGGGAATCTGAATGTTAAACTTACTCATAGAGAATGAGACAAATTGTTTCATGGGAAGCGAGGCTAGTAGATGAGGAAGAAAGGAATAGGAGGATCTGCTGATAGTGTGAGATAAAATAGGTTGGGAGAAAGCTCATGTGGAGCGTAAGCACCTGTAGAAAGCAGATGGGCCGAACTGTCTGTCTCTGTGCTGATGGAGTGAGATAAAAAGCTGCATATTTTGCCAACAGTTTGTGTTTTACTCCGTTATTACATTGCCACTGATGGACTAAGCAGCAGCCTGGAACAAAGATGGCACTGTTCAAATCATGACAGCTGTGTTTTAGGCAGCATTCTTTATTTTCCAATTGAAGCAGTTTGGCTAGATCGTCTGTCACTGACGGGAAGGGAGCCAGTTTTCCGGGTTGTGACCACAGACTCGGGCCCTGGGAGTGAATTTAGTCTGAGCAGGGAGTTAGGGATTTTGTGGACGTGAAAGACTGTTCAGCACAAGAGATTTATATTGATTCATTGTCTGAAGCAGTGGCAATGTAATAACAGAGTGAAACGCAAACTGTGTTGGGGTGGTACGGTAGCACAGGTTAAAACTTGGGAGTTTTAAGAGACATTTTCACAATTCAATTCAGGCCTTGAGTCACTGTCTTTGGGGTGTTTGCCGTTCTCCCCATGCCTGCATGTGTTTTAATAATCTTTATTATCACCAATAGGCTTACATTAACACTGCAATGACGTTACTGTGAAAAGCCCCTAGTCGACACATTCCACTGCCTGTTTGGGTACACAGAGGGAGAATTCAGAATGTCCAAATTACCTAACAGCACGTCTTTCGGGACTTGTGGGAGGAAACCGGAGCACCCGGAGGAAACCCACGCACACACGGGGAGAACGTGCAGACCTCCGCACAGACAGTGAACCAAGCCGGGAATCGAACCTGAGACCCTGGAGCTCTGAAGCAATTGTGCTAACCACCATGCTACCCTTATCAACCAAAGATGGCACTGTTCAAATCATGACAGCTGTGTTTTAGGCAGCATTCTTTATTTTCCAATTGAAGCAGTTTGGCTAGATCGTCTGTCACTGACGGGAAGGGAGCCAGTTTTCCGGGTTGTGACCACACTCACATCACTCCCACCTGAGATCCAGCTATATCGTTACCCAAGATAAACTGTATTCCTGGACAACATCATTTCGCTATTACTCCTACTACCACTTAATCACTCTTCACTGGACTTTCCAATCTCATCTTACATAACAGAATACTCGTCTCACCCGAATTCCACATATCACCACTTTGTCTGGCAATAGTCCTCCCAAATTGCATAACTCCTCATCTCTTACCATCAAAGATTAACAAGCCCCAGTATGTCTTAAAATTTTGACTTCTTTATCTATTCCACCTGGTACACAAGTAAACTGTATGCACACAAGTAAATTCTTTAAAGAGATCTGGCACCTGCTTATCAATCGCCCCTTGATCAGGCTGTACATTATTTTGCACCTCCATCGCTTCAATTGGGCTTTCCTTTACCATTTTTTTAAAAATAAATTTAGTGTACCCAATCATTTTTCCAATTAAGGGGCAATTTAGAGTGGCCAATCCACCTAGCTTGCACGTTTTTGGGTTGTGGGGGCGAAACCCACGCAGACACGGGGAGAATGTGCAAACTCCACACGGACAGTGACCCAGAGCCGGGATCGAACCTGGGACCTCAGCACCGTGAGGCGGTTGTGCTAACCACTAGGCCACCGTGCTGCCCTTCCTTTACCATTTTAACAAACCCATTGGCTTATCCTATTTTACCACATCAGCCTTCCCAGTGCTTTTCTTAAACCCCCAATACTGTGACTTTGCATGACCTACTTTATTTCAGTAAAAACATCTGAATCTTATAATTTCTCTTCCACCCTCCTGGATTTCTTTTTTAATCTGAGGTACACTATCCTTATTATCTCCCATCAGATCTCCTTTATCTTTACCACTTGAGTATTTCTCTTTTCCCCAGTTTCTATCCCTCACAGGCTGAAACTGATATTAGAAACCAAACTTTGATTTCTGAACTAATTCATAATCATCTGCCATTTCTACTGCTAATCTCAGTTTTAACCCTCTGCTCTTCCACATGAGTTCTCACTCCATCAGGAACTGAACTTTTAGAAACCTCCAAAATTATAATTTCTCTGTGTGCTTCATACGTTTGGTCTATTTTCAAAGCCCATATTCACCTATCAAAATTACTCTGTTTAATCCTTTCAAACTCTATGTATGTTTGATCAGGTTCTTTCTTTAATTTTCTAAACCTTTGTCGGCTTCAGGCACTAGTTCATATGCACTTAAGATGGGTTTTTAACCTCCTCATTCATCCCAGATACCTCCTCTGATAGTTATGCAGTTCACTACCTCTGCCTACCAACTTTGTTCGAATCAGTCCTGTGGCCATTTCATTTGTTTAGCCACCTTCTCACATGAAATGAAAAGGGTTTCTACATCCTTCTCATCAAACCTTAGTAATGCTTGGACATATTTAAATCGATCCCCACCAAGCCTTAGACTATGAAGCTCTTGCATTTTCTCACATCCTCAGAATGTACTCATTTTACCTCCGCAAATTTTACCTGACTTTCACTTTTCATGGCCAGTTTCCGTAGTTCAAAGTCTCTCTCTCTTTTTCCCCTTTCCTTTTAATTCAAGCAGTTTCATTTCTTGGGCTTTTTGTTCCTCCTTTTCTCTGGCTTTTTGTTCTGCTGGGCTATTCTTTCCTTTTCTTGAGCCCTGATCTGTAATTCAAGCAGCTTTAATTCTTTTTCATGTTCAAACTGTTTAATCTGTAATTCAATTCTTGCCAGTTCCAATGATTTTGACACTGTCTCAGGCAATTTTAAATGCTCAGCTAACGCCGCAATTACCTCTTCTTTCTGTACTTCGTCAGGCAATGTTAACTGCAATGTTTTTGCCAATTCTAAAAGCCTCGTTTTAGTCACCATTTGTAAGGTTCCGCGCATGACCTTCTCCACCCCCATAAATGTCTGAGCCATTGAAAGAGCCATTGTCCACAACACACTTCCTATTTAAACTGGAATACAACACCTGAAAAGCAAACACAAATATGCTCACCCCTCATTATTTATAAGTTCACTAACCAACCCAATCACGAAGGATAGACTTTTATCAGACGAGCACCCAATTTGTTAAGGGCCAGAGCTTACAAACTCCAAAGTGTATTATGAAATTCACCTGACCTATAACCTTTATGTCGAATTTAGCTAGGATGAGCACGAAAGCCTTCCCTTCAGGAGTGATTCATCAGACTTCCGAGGCGCTTTAATCAAAACAAGGTTTATTCTAAGAATGTGGTAAACATATATATATAAATTATGTAAACACAGCAAGATTTTTTTATCAATTACAAACATAAAGACAACACAACAGCTACTGTATTCTATGTATATAACACTTAATGTATACCCCCTTAGCTGTTCCAATTCAATAACATAATCCAATAAATCAAAACCCTTTCAAGGGCGTGGCCCACCACACTGTATTCTCACTTGACTGGGACTGGTCCCTTCCCTGAAATTCTGATCCAGTTCCAACCAGCAGATTCAAACTCCTTCCGGAAAGCAACTCTATCTTTAAAGTTACCACGGCAGTTTTGCCACACCAAATGTGCTTTTTCGCTGGAACAGCTTTTAAAATGAAAACAGAGAAAAACAGGGACAGACTTCTTTCTCCTTCTGCAGTCCAAAGCAACCGACCAAAACATGAAACAAAAAAAACCCCCTCTCACCTGACAGCCAACGCCCAGCTCCACCCACAAATGACGTCACTGAAGCCATGTTACAAGTCACATGATGAGACCAAACCTTTCTCAAAGGGACACTCGCATGACAATTGGTAGAAGGATGGAGTTTAAAAGCAGGGAAGTTATGTTGCAGCTATATAGGGTGCTGGTGAGGCCACACCTGGAGTACTGTGTACAGTTTTGGTCTCCTTACTTGAGAAAGGATGTTCTGGCACTGGAGTGGGTGCAGAGGACGTTCACTAGGTTGAATTTGGAGTTGACAGGATTAACTTATTGTAGAAGCCAGGTATTTTAAATACACTTAATATAGGTAAAAAGCTGCTTAAAGCATAAATATTAATTCCCAGTTTTAAAATGAAAGAAACTATATAATTTCCAAACTCAGTCATGCCGCTCGAGATTAGGTTGAATCATATCCCATGAAAAATATACAAGCAGGCAACAATTGGAAGTACTGTTACATAGTGAAGATGGACAGCTTGCTATCAAATCAAATGTGTTTGAGTCTAACCCAAACCAATTAGGATTATATTGGGGTATGATCGGATCGCTTAAGACAGATATCAGAAGTCTGATAAGATCATTACATTTTTCCAAGGACAAGGGTTGAATCCATGGCAATGAGGAATAAGAATGAAGGATTGCACGGTTCTCACGCCGCTCGAGATTAGGTTGAATCATATCCCATGAAAAATATACAAGCAGGCAACAATTGGAAGTAATGTTACATAGTGAAGATGAACAGCTTGCTATCAAATCAAATGTGTTTGAGTCTAACCCAAACCAATTAGGATTATATTGGGGTGTGATCGGATCGCTTAAGACAGATATGAAATAGTATATCCATGGACGATTTGGCCACCATTTAGAGAGAAAGAAAAAGAGAGAGCGAGACAGACAGAGAGAGACAGAGAGAGACAAAAGTAAAGGAAGATAGTTAGAAAAGAGTTCTGTATTCATATTTCATTTTCAGACTTTGACTTCAGACTTTGACTTTTAAAGTTGTGTTCGGGTGATTGTCTCAGAAGATAATTGCTGTGATTCTTTGAAGAAAATCGAATTGTCTACAAACTACCTTTTAAATGATTTTCAAGTTGTAACCAATGAACTCCAAATAGAACAATTCTTATTTGCACCTGACAAGTTTTTTTAACTTGAATTTCTACTGAGTTTCAGCAATGTACAAGAACAACCGGTAACCCTGAATTGAATAAACTTCATAATACTAAGGCCACTTATGAGGAGAGACTAAGTAGACTGGGACTATACTCATTGGAATTTAGAAGAATGAATGGAATCTTATAGAAACATATAAAATTATGATGGGAATAGATAGGATAGAAGCAGGGAGGTTGTTTCCATTGGCGGGTGAAACTAGAACTAGGGTGCATAGCCTCAAAATAAGGGGTCGTGATTTCGGACTGACCGGAGGAGGAACTTCTTCACCCAAAGGGTCGTGAATCTGTGGTATTCCCTGTTGAAGCAGTTGAGGCTACCCCGTTAAAAGGTTTTAATGCAAAGATTGATAGATTTTTGAACAGTAAAGTAATAAAAGGTTACAGTGAGCGGAGCTGTGTCCACAAAAAGATCTGCCATGATCTTAGTGAATGGCAGAGCAGGCTCAAAAGGCCAGATGGCCTACTCCTGCTCTTAGTTCTTATGTTCTTGGTCATCAAGTCCTGGGGTGGGACTCGAACCCAGAGCTTCTGGCTCAGAATTAGGGAAGCTACTCACTGCACCACAAGATCACCTCCATCAGTGCTTCGCAGGATGGACCTACCATTAATGACTTTATAATACCCCAGAGACCACATACGTGGGTTGCCTCTCACTTTCCCGTCTCATTTTAAAAGTAGTAAATGTCACACTGTCAAACTATTACAAACTAAAATGAATATATTTATTAAGATGAAACACTGCCAGAAACAAATGGAACTAAATAAACATTCCAGGGTATTTACAACACAGAATCAGGATGATGGTGTATGTCCACGGTGATATCATGACACATGTGCAGAGGGTACCGGCAGGTTGGGCGCAGCGGTGCGACATCACTGGATTTCTGCAAAATCGCAGACCTGTGCAGCTGGGTATCAATCACCATTTCATGAGAAAGCTCATGTGGAGCATAAGTAGAGTAGAACCCGGTCACTATCCATGTGGCGTTTGCATGTTCTCGCTGTTTTTGAGTGGGTCTCACCTCCACAACCCAAAAAGATGTGCAGGGTAGGTGAATTGATCATGCTAAATTCCCCCATAATTGGACAAAAGAATTGGTATTCTACGTTTTTTTTAATTTAGAAGTTGCAAAGTAGAAAAGATATGGGCCAAATGATCTGTTTATGTGCTTTAAAAACGAGAATAAAATTTAAAAATGATAGCAATGGAGAGGGAGAGGAACATACGGCAGGGCAAGGTTTATAACTGAGGGAAGGGTAATTACGATGCGATTAGGCAAGAATTGGAGAGCATAAGATGGAAACAGGAACTGTCAGGGATAGGCACAATTGAGATGTGGAGCTTGTTCAAGGAGCAAATACTTTGTGTCCTTGATATGTATGTCCCTGTCAGGCAGGGAGGAAATAGTCGAGTGAGGGAACCTGGTTTACAAAAGAGGTTGAATGTCTTGTCAAGTGGAAGAATGGGGCTTATGTAAGGATGAGAAAACAAGGTTCAGTTAGGGCACTTGAGGGATACAAGATAGCTAGGAAGAAGCTCAAGAAAGAGCTTAGGAGAGCTAGGAAGGGGCATGAGAAGTCCTTGGCGGGTAGGATCAAGGAAAACCCCAAGGCTTTTTACACTTATGTGAGGAATAAAAGAATGACCAAGGTGAAGTTAGGGCCGGTCAAGGACAGTAGTGGGAACGTGTGCATGGAGTCTGAAGATATAGGAGAGCTCCTAAATGATTACTTTTCTTCAATGTTCACAAAGGAGAGGGGCCATGCTGTTGAGGAGGATAGTGTGATACAGGCTGGTAGGCTGGAGGACATAGATATTCGAAAGGAAGATGTGTTAGAAATTCTGAGAAGCCTGAGGATAGATATGTCCCCTGGTCCTGGGGGGTTATATCCTAGGATTCTTTGGGAGGCGAGGGATGAGATTGCAGAGCCTTTGGCTTTGATCTTTATGTCCTCACTGTCTACAGGAATAGTGCCAGAAGACTGGAGAGAGGCGAATGTTGTCCCTTGTTCAAGAAAGGGAATAGATATAACCCTGGGAATATAGGCTGGTTAGTCTCACTTCAGTCACAGGTAAATTATTGGAAAGGGTCCTGAGGGATAGGATTTATAATCATTTGGAAAGATATAGCTACATCCAGGATAGTCAGCACGGATTTATGAGGGGTAGTCTTGCCTCACAAGTTTATTGTATTCTTTGAGGTGGTAACTAAGTACATAGATGAAGGTAGACCAGTTGATGTCGTATACACGGATTTTAGTAAGGCGTTTGATAAAGGTGCCCCATGGTCAGCTCATGCAGAAAGTAAGGAGGCATAGCATAGAGGGAAATTTGCCGATTGGATCAGTAACTGGCTATCACATAGAAGACAGAGAGTGGTGGTAGATGGTAAATTTTCATCCTGGAGCCTAGTCACCAGCGGTGCACCACAGGGATCAGTGCTGGGTCCTCTGCTCTTTGTGATTTTCATCAATGACTTGGATGATGGACTTGAAGGTTTGGTTAGTAAATTTGCTGATGACACAAAGATTGGTGGAGTAATGGATAATGTGGAAGGCTGTTGTAGGCTGTAAAGAGACATTGATAGGATGCAGAATTGGGCTGAAAAGTGGCAGATGGAGTTTAACTCTGATAAGTGTGAGGTGATTCATTTTGGTAGACAAATTTGAATGCGGATTACAGGGTTAACGGCCGGGTTCTGAGAATGGAGGAGCAGAGAGATCTCGAGTTCATGTCCATAGATCTCTGAAAGTTGCCACCCAAGTGGATAGAGCCGCGAAGAAAGCCTATAGCATGTTAGCATTTATTAACATGGGGATTGAGTTTAAGAGCCGTGAGGTTATGCTGCAACTGTGCTGTGCTGTACTGTTCTATGTTCTATGTAACTGTACAAGACCTTGGTGAGACCATATTTGGAATATTGGTACAGTTCTGGTCACCTCATTAAAGGAAGGATGTGGAAGCATTGGAAGGGGTGTAAAGGAGATTTACCAGGATGCTGCCTGGATTGAAGGGTAGGTCTTATGAGAAACAGTTGAGGGAGCAACTGGAGCGAAGGAGGATGAGGTGACTTAATTGAGGTGTATAAGATGATGAGAGGGATAGATAGAGTGGACGTTCAGCGATTTTTTCCTCGGGTGGATGTAGCTGTTGGAAAGGGGCATAACTATAACGTTCATGGTGGAAGATATAGGAGGGATGTCTACTATGTCTATAGTAGGTTCTTTACTCAGAGAGTGGTTGGGGCGTGGAACGCACTCCCAGCTATGGTAGTGGAGTCGGACACTTTAGGAACTTTCGTGGTTATTGGATAGGCCTATGGAGTGCACTAGAATGATTGGGAGTAGGTTGATTTGATCTTAGTTTCAGACTAGTTCGGCACAACATCGTGAGCTGAAGGGCCTGGACTGTGCTGTACAGTTCTATGCATGTTCTTTATTCACCAGTTGACGGCCCCTGTCCCTACCCTGTCACATCCGCCCACGCGCACACACACACACACAGCTTCCCTGCCGAGATCAAATGTCCCTAATTTCCTCAGAAATCATCACTTTGGCATCAACCTCTGGGTCATTGTCACTTTCCAAGCAAGAGCAGAGCTCCCACAACGATGTCTGGGGAGCTTATGCTCTACAAAAGGGCATCTTATCCATCCAAACAATCCTCAAAGTTCTGACTTGCTCCTACTGGGACTATTCTGCATACATTTAGTTTCAGACACCTCCCACCCAAAACCACATTGGTGGAGGCAGCTGTTGATTTCTATGGAGTTGCCTATGTGAAATGGGAAAATTCCGATTCGGCCCACACCTGATCCCACAGAAATGGGAACTGCTGTAGTGGGTGCCAGGAATCACGGATTAGGGCTTCTTCCGCCATGCTCTTCATGATGGTGAGGCTCTATCATAGCAAAAACCCAGAGAGAAAAATATCCCTCAGGAAGGGGAGATAAAGGAGGCAGTGTTGGAGGGTGGAATCCTAATACGTTCTGTGTCCTCCCTGTCCCCATGACGTGACCTCGCCAGTACCAAAGGCATGTCCAGCAGCAGATGTCTCTGCACTGGGCTGCTGCTGTCCAGATGGTGCAGTTGCTACAATCTGAGAAAGAATTGGCCTCATTACATTCAAAGTCTCATTGCTTCTTTGCAGAAGATGACAAAGAGCCACTTTCTGCTGCTGAAAAATTTCATTGTTTCTTTGTAGATGCTGGTTTTGAATTTCATCTTGCTGTCTTAGAATCTCATTCTGCTGTCTCAGAACTTCATTCTGCTGCTGAAAAATCTCAATGTTTCTTTGCAAATGCCGCTGAATAATCTCAGTGTTTCTTTGTAGATAGTGCTGAAGAATCTCATTGCTTCTTTGCAGATTCTGGCTAACATCCATCTTAAATTCAGTCAAAGTTTCCTGAAGTAATATAGAAGTGGCCTGATAACTCTCTGTACTTTCAACATGTTCCTGATGTAAGTGCTCAAGAGATTTCAGATCATCTTCATTTTCTTCACCAGCATCATGGGCCTGATGTTGTCCGTGTGTTCGTGGAGGCGGCGGAGCTTCTGCTCCCAAAGCCGCAGATTCGTCACCTGCAGAAGGTTCCGAGTGCTCTCCCTCCACCACAGCAGCCAGAGCATCACAGGCCTCCTCCTTCACACAGGACACAATATTTAACTTGAACTCATCAACACTAGCCTCCAAATCAGATATCTTATGCTCCTGACACTCCTCTCCCTCCTCCACTGCAGCTGCCATGCCACATTGCTGTGAGGAATTCACCTCCGTCCCTTCCTCATCAGCCCTTTCAGGAATCTCGGACGTTGCTGCCAACTCTCCTCCATCACCATCTGATGTGCCCATGGACACCTGTGTATCTGTCAGAGGAAGAAAATCACAATTATTATCTTTTGTCACATAAATTAACTCTCCTACAGATGGCTTAAACACTCAGCTGCTGACATCACCTTCACTCATCCTCATTTCGGATCCGCCATTGGTTATCGTGGGGTTGGAGAGGCTAAAAAGCTTTCTCGTGAACTCCTCCTGTTCCGTCAGCTCCTTGACGTACAGAATCTTCTCTCCAGTCACTGAGTGCTCCTGGGTGTTATGGGCCAGCTTTGCCTAAAGGAAGAACTGAAAATTTTGAATAAATCATGGCCCAGACTTTGCTGTGCTCTCTTGTGACACATTTTCCGAGTGCTGGAGACAGTTTTCAGCCTGCACCCAGGGGGACATCTGAATTCAAATAAATCTTATAACAATATCAGAACCATCTCCAAGGCAAACGACAGAAATTACTAAAATGCCGCAGTGCGACTGTGGTGTCTGTCGGTCTGATGACCGTGAGAATGATTTGCCCCACAGCTTGGACATGAAGCGCTTCTCACCAGTGTGTGCAGAGGGCTGATTAGTCCGAGAATTATTTGTTACATACCAGACATGTGAATGGTTTGTCTCCTGTGTGAATGTGTTACCTTGCACAGAGGGAAAATGACTCAGGGAATGATTTGTTACAGACCAGATATGTGAATATGTCGGTGTACACAAGAAACCAGTGATTCCAAAAATAATTTTCCACATACCTTGCATGGGAAGGGTTTCTCCCCTGTGTGAATCATCTGGTGAGATAGAAGGCTGTCTTTTCGTTTGAAAGTCATCTCACAAAGATCACACCTGAAGGGCTTCTCCTCTGTGCGAACGCGTTGGTGTCGGTGGAGATTCGATAACTGCGAGAATGATTTCTCACACGTTTGGCATGTGAAGGGTTTCTCCCCCGTGTGAAGACGTTTATGTTGACTGAGGGTTGATGACAGTGTGAATGATTTGTCACACACCTCACATGTGAATGGTTTCTCCCCTGTATGAAGACGTTGGTGTTTACGGAGATACGATGAGTCTGAGAATGATTTGTCACACATTTTGCATGTGAAGCGTTTCTCCCCTGTGTGAAGACGTTTGTGTTCACTCAGCCTTGATGACCATGTGAATGACTTATCACACACCTCACACGTGAAGGGTTTCTCCCCAGTGTGAATACGCTGGTGTTTACGCAGGTAAAATGACTCCGAGAAAGATTTGCCACACATTTTGCATGTGAAGGGTTTCTCCCCTGTGTGAAGGTGCTGGTGTTTGCGGAGCGTTGATAAAACGGAGAATGATCTGTCACACACCTTACATGTAAATGGTTTCTCACCTGTGTGAATGCGTTGGTGCTGACGGAGGGTCGATAATCGTG
The DNA here is from genome assembly GCF_902713615.1 of Scyliorhinus canicula. Lineage (NCBI taxonomy): Eukaryota > Metazoa > Chordata > Chondrichthyes > Carcharhiniformes > Scyliorhinidae > Scyliorhinus > Scyliorhinus canicula. The sequence continues at coordinate 46,427,735 of NC_052158.1, read as the reverse complement.
AGAAGGACTTGTCACAAACATCACACCTGAATGGTTTCTCTCCCGTGTGAATTAACTGGTGCATTAAGAGCTTCGTAGAATCTACAAAACCTTTATCGCATATATTACATCTGAATGGTTTCTCTCCTGTGTGAATCATCCGGTGCCTCAGGAGCCTGGTAGAATTGACAAAACCTTTATCACAAACATCACACCTGAATCGTTTCCCTTCCATGTGGCTGCTCTTGTGGTATCGGTAGTTGTAACAAATGCAGCTTAGAAGATTATATGAATTCTGCAGACCCCGACAAACACCTCAAACTTGAACAGTCTCCACGTGTAGGAAGGAGCCAGTAGTTCACGAGGTTCGATGGAACGATTGAAGCTCTCACCACACTTGGAGTCCACTCACAATTCTTCCCAGCATCACCCTGACCGATCACCCATAGCCAAACCTTCGGAAAGGTTGCTTTTGATGGAAGGTTCGACACCACTGACCAGTTTCAGATATGATGATATGTCAAAGCTCCTCTGTCCCAACTGATTTTCAGATAAAAGCAATTTATTGCGGATGCTGGAATCGGAAACTAAGAGAGAAAAATGCTGTAAAATCTCAGCAGGTCTGGCAGCATCTGTAAGGAGAGAAAAGAGCTAACATTCCGAGACCAGATGACTCTTTGTCAAAGCTGATTTTCAGATGATGGTTTCACTGCCCAAGAGTTTCTATTGATCAATGCTGTGAAGAGACTGGATGTCTTCCCACAGTTGTACAGTTATCCTTTGGGTGATGGTCAGGATCTATCTGTGGTGTCTATAATCTCTGTATTCTCCAGTGATGTACTGTGCAATCCTTCTGTAAAACAGGAAAAGAAAACATGATTTCCCCCAACTCACTCTCCTCCTTTGCTGAAGGGGCAGATTCCTCAGTTGGGGACTATTCTACAGCGAGTGCCAGTCTGCCATTCCCCTGTGTGGGACATCAGATGCTAATCCTATCTTTTTCTCACTTAACTGTCACACACACTCAATGTTACCAGCAGGGACGCTGGATAATGATCAGGAGCTGACAATGTGGCTACTTTCTTTCCTCCATCCCGACCCCATTTCCCAGTCACCATGAGGACAATGGAAAAGACAGTCCAGTAGAGTGTCCATCAATTCACCATGAGCTCAAATTGTGCTGGCAAAGACCAGTTTTACTCTTTTCGAGTATATGTTTAAAATAAAAACTCTGTGAAAAATGTTAATTCAATGGAGATTTTGAAATTTCTCCCCTTGCTTTCCAAAATTATTTGAAGAAAACACACTGGGCAGTAAGTGTTGGAAGCTAAGGAAAAATATTTCTTAAATGTAGCTGATTGAAGGGTTCTGGTTTATCCTCGGAAATTAGATACTGTACTCTGTACTCACTCAGGCTGCACATCCCAAATTCAGCTCTCGCACACAGCACTGGGCTAAACTATCAAATCCAGGCCCAGGCTTCTGGGAAAGGCCGAGGCCTTCAGGTAAAATCTTTAAAGAAGACATTACAAGACGTTTCAATAAATGTATCTCTTCCCAGATAATTACACCTCACCTTCTCATATTCAGAAATGACCCATCAACAAAACTCAGCCTGTAAATCAGAAGGGAAATGCTTCCAATAAACACACTCAATATCCAACACACAGCCAATCAAACAGCTCAGCACAAAGCACCGAGTAAACAGGTCTGTGAGCTGGATCTTCTGACACAGCATAAGGGGCATTTCCACAGCTGATTGCCCACAGGATAGTCAGACTGCCTGAACATTAGTGTGGATATTGTGCAATGTAATGATTGTAAATTCTGCTCCTTCACTCACCATCTCCTGACTTGGTTTTGAGTCCCTACAGGAAGTGAAGCAGCTGTGGTAGAGGAAGAGGAGAGAATGGGCAGAGTGGGTGGGCTCTCTGATTGACGTCTCTCACAGACAATCCAAATATTTCTGCAGTAACAGGAGTTTCCTGAAGTTTGGGAAACTGAGCAGTGAAAGAAAGGGACTTTGAGCAGCAGATCAGGTGGGGATTTAAACTTGTCATTGTCCCATATGAATAATTGTCTCATCTGTTATTTGAGCCGCTGTCTTAGTTCACCTGGTAAATGTTTTAAATAGGAAAATGCTTAGGAAATCAGAAGCACAAACGGACTTAGGAGTCCTCGTTCAAGATTCTCTTAAGGTTAACGTGCAGGTTCAGTCGGCAGTTAGAAAGGCAAATGCAATGTTAACATTCATGTCGATAGCACTTCAGGTGGCGTCTATGAAGGAGTAAGTCGCACACTTGGTGGCTCCCGCTCAGGTCAGACCTTTGGACCTTTTCCCCCGATTTTTTTTTACCGGACTTGATTTGGAAAATCGATGATAGAGGCAATTGTGTACTGGATTCCCACATCGGTGCATGGAGAGGCAGACTAGAAGTGCTCACAAAGGAAGAAACAGACGAACAGAGAAGGCTTGGGCTGAAGCTGCAGTGGGAGAAAGCATGGTGGAGGATCGGAGCTCTGGCTTGTCGACACCGGTCAATGGAGCATCTGATGCAAGTTATCCAGGAGGGCCAAACAGAAGCAGGACTGCTTGGACCCGAGTAAAGAGTCAATTCCACGGCTGGAGCTTAGATTGGATGCCCAAGATTGGGCGATCCAGAAAGTAGACATAGACATAGAACATAGAACAGTACAGCACAGAACAGGCCCTTCAGCCCTCGATGTTGTGCCGAGCAATGATCACCCTACTCAAACCCACGTATCCACCCTATACCCGTAACCCAACAACCCCCCCTTAACCTTACATTTTTTAGGACACTACGGGCAATTTAGCATGGCCAATCCACCTAACCCGCACATCTTTGGACTGGGGGAGGAAACCGGAGAACCCGGAGGAAACCCACGCACACACGGGGAGGACGTGCAGACTCAGCACAGACAGTGACCCAGCCGGGAATCGAACCTGGGACCCTGGAGCTGTGAAGCATTTATGCTAACCACCATGCTACCGTGCTGCCCCTAGTAGAGAAGGCTGACCAGGAGGAACATTAAACTGCGGTGGAGATGGAAGTGGGGCTGCTGAGAGACCAGGAGAAAAGGCTCCTGGAGAAGGTGGAGGACCTAGAGAATAGGTCCCACCAGCAGAATTTGAGAATCGCCAGGCTCCCGGAGGGGTCCAAAGGAGCGGACGCTGGGTCATACATAGGGGCATGTTTGAGAAGTTGCTGGGGGAGGGGACATTCTCCCGACCCTTGGAGGTGAACAGGGCTCACAGAGCGCTCACGAGGAAGCTGCGAATGGGAGACTCCCCGAGGGCAATGGTGGTGAGATTTCACAGGTATTTGGACAAGGAGCGTATATTCCAGTGGACCAAGCAGACATGGAGCTGTAAATGGGAAAACAGTATCCTGCGGATCTATCAGGATCTGAGTGCGGAGGTAGCCAGAAGAGCGGGTTTCAACCAGTTAAGATCGACCCTTTTTAAGAAAAAGGTGAAGTTCGGACTGCTGTATCACGTATGAGGAGCAACATTTTTATTTTGAGTCGCCTGAGGAAACACTGGACTTTGCAAAAAGGAAAGGACTGGTGGAGGACTGAGAACTTTAAACTTTGCTGCAACATTCATCTTTTAAAAAGTTTCCCGTTTTTCATTCTGTGGACGTTATTTGTAATGCCTTCTGTATTGATTTGGGGCCAGTTGCAGAGCTGTGTGAGTTAAAGTTCACATTTGCACTGTTGGGGGATGGAGGTATTAGTAAATATGTATGCGCCAAATTTGGACGATGTGGAGTTTATAAAGAGGATGGTGGGGAAGATACCGGATCTGGATTCGCATAAGTTGGTCATGGGAGGGGACTTCAACACAGTTATTGACCCTGGTTTAGACCGGTCAAGCTCAAAAACAGGCAGGGTGCCAGCAATGGCAAAGGAACAAAAAGGGTTCATGGAGCAGATGGGGGGGGTGGACCAATGGAGTTTTGGGCAGCCGAGAGTGAAGGAGTTCTCCTTCTACTCTCTCATGCATAAAGTGTACTCCCGGATTGATTTTTTCACTTTGAGCAGGGCTCCACTGACGGGGTGGTGGACACGGGGTACTCGGTGATCACAATCTCAGACCATGCCCTGCACTGAGTTGACCTGCAGTTTAGTAAAGATAGTAACCAGTGCCCGCACTGGAGGTTAGACGTGGGACTTTTAACTGATGAAGAGGTGTGCGGGCAGCTGAGAAAATGTATTCAGAACTATCTGGAAGTCAACGACACGGGGGAAGTTTCGGCAGCGGTGGTCTGGAAGGCGGTGGTTAGAAGGGAGCTGATCTCGATATGTGCCCACAGGGAGAAGGCAGCCAGGGCAGAGACGGACTGACTGGCAAAGGATATATTATAGGTCGACAGGAGGTATGCGGAGACCCCAGAGGCAGGTCTTTTAAGGGAACGGCGGAGGCTACAGGCGGAGTTCGGCTTCTTAACCACAGGGAGGGTGGCAGAGCCGCTGAGAAAGGCAAGGGGGGCGATTTATGAGCATGGAGAGAAGGCAAGCAGAATGCTTGCACAACAGCTTAGAAAGAGGGAGGCAGCCAGGGAGATATGGAAAGTAAAGAATGGGTACGGGAGCCTGGTTGGAGACTCAGCAGGGGTGAATAAGGTATTCAAGGAGTTTTATAGTAGGCTGTACGAGTCGGAACCCCCAGCTGGGCCGGAGGGAATGAGGCCCTTCCGAGGGGGGCTGAATTTCCCGAAGGTGGACAGGGAGCTGGTAGAAGGGCTGGGGGCCCCGATCGGGTTGGAAGAGATAGCGGAGGGTCTGAAGGCCATGCAGTCGGGTAAAGCCCTGGGGCCGGACGGGTACCCAGTGGAGGTCTATAAAAAGGTCACTGGGGCAGCAGGGTAGCATGGTAGTTAGCATAAATGCTTCACAGCTCCAGGGTCCCAGGTTCGATTCCCGGCTGGGTCACTGTCTGTGCGGAGTCTGCACGTCCTCCCCCTGTGTGCGTGGGTTTCCTCCGGGTGCTCCGGTTTCCTCCCACAGTCCAAAGATGTGCGGGTTAGGTGGATTGGCCATGCTAAATTGCCCATAGTGTCCTAAAAAATAAGGTTAAGGGGGGGTTGTTGGGTTACGGGTATAGGGTGGATACGTGGGTTTGAGTAGGGTGATCATGGCTCGGCACAACATTGAGGGCCGAAGGGCCTGTTCTGTGCTGTACTGTTCTATGTTCTATGTTCTATATTGGGGCCGCTGTTGATGAGGACATTCAGCGAGCAAGGGAGAGTGGGGTGCTTCCCCCGATGATGTCACAGGCACAATTTCACTGATCATGAAGCAGGACAAGGTCTCTGAGCTGTGTGGGTCCTACAGGCTGATATCCCTATTGAATGTGGACGCCAAACTGCTGGCCAATATTCTGTCCTCTAGGATTGAGGACTGTGTGCCAGATGTTATTGGGAAGGACCAGACAGGGTTTGTTAAGGGAAGGCAGTTGGTGGCCAATGTAAGAAGGTCGTTTTTTTTTTTAAATTATTTTTATTGAAATTTTTACAAAATACAAAATATAAACATCTTAACTCTATTAACATACAACCGCGGTAACACCCCATAAACAGTACCCCCCCCCCCCCCCCCCCCAGCTTCGAGAGCAACTTCAAACAAAAGGAAAGAACAAAAACAAAGAAAAAGAAAGAAGAGAAAAACACAAGAGAAAAAAAAAAGAGAGCGATAACCCCCCCCGGATTGCTGCTGCTGCCGGCCTATTTCCCTACCATTCCGCCAGGAAGTCCAGAAAAGGCTGCTACCGCCTGAAAAACCCTTGTACTGATCCCCTCAGGGCAAATTTCACCCTCTCCAATTTAATGAACCCCGCCATATCAGAGATCCAGGCCTCCACGCTTGGGGGCCTCGCATCCTTCCATTGGAGCAAGATCCTCCGCCGGGCTACTAGGGACGCAAAGGCCAGAACACCGGCCTCTATCGCCTCCTGCACTCCCTGCTCCACTGCAACCCCAAAAATTGCGAGTCCCCAGCCTGGCTTGACCCTGGATCCCACCACTCTCGACACCGTCTTTGCTACCCCCTTCCAAAACTCCCCCAACGTTGGGCACGCCCAAAACATATGGGCGTGGTTCGCTGGGCTCCCCGAGCACCTAGCACACCTGTCCTCTCCCCCGAAAAACCTGCTCATCCTCGCCCTAGTCATGTGGGCCCTATGCAGCACCTTGAACTGTATGAGGCTAAGCCTCGCACAGGAAGAGGAGGAATTCACTCTCTCCAGGGCATCCGCCCACGTCCCCTCCTCGAACTCCTCCCCCAGCTCCTCTTCCCATTACCCCTTCAGTTCCTCCATCGAGGCCTCGTCTACCTCCTGCATCACCCGGTATATGTCCGAGATCCTCCCTCCTCCGACCCACACCCCCAAGAGCACCCTCTCCCGCACCCCTCGTGGGGGCAGCAAGGGGAACCCCTCCACCTGCTGCCTGGCAAACGCCCTCACCTGCGTGTACCTAAACATGTTCCTCGGGGGGAGCCCAAACTTCCCCTCTAACTCCCCCAAGCTTGCGAACCTCCCCTCCACAAACAGGTCCCTCAACCTCCTAACCCCTGCCCTGTTCCAGCCCAGAAATCCGCCATCAATGCTCCCTGGGACGAACCGATGGTTCCCCCGTATCGGGGCCTCCATCGAGCCCCCCCATTTCTCCCCTGTGCCGTCTCCATTGCCCCCAAATTTTGAGGGTAGCCGCCACCACCGGGCTCGTGGTATACCTCGTTGGAGGGAGCGGCAGTGGCGCCGTTACTAGCGCTTCCAGGCCCGTGCCCGCACAAGACGCCGCCTCCATCCTCTTCCACGCTGCCCCCTCCTCGTCCATTACCCACTTACGCACCATCGCTGCGTTGGCCGCCCAGTAGTACCCACAGAGGTTGGGCAACGCCAGCCCCCCCATCCCTGCCTCGTTCCAGGAACACTCTTCGAACCCTCGGAGTCCCATGCGCCCACACAAATCCCGTGATACTGCTGTTGACCCTCCTGAAAAAGGCCTTCGGGATAAGGATGGGGAGGCACTGGAACAGGAACAAAAACCTCGGGAGCACCGTCATCTTGACGGACTGCACCCTCCCCGCCAGTGACAGCGGTAACATATCCCATCTCTTAAACTCCTCCTCCATCTGCTCCACCAATCTTGTGAGGTTGAGCCTGTGCAGGGCCCCCCAGCTCCCTTTCACCTGGACCCCTAGGTACCTGAAACTCTTCCCTGCCTGCTTCAATGGGAGCCTACCAATCCCCTCCTCTTGATCCCCCGGATGCACCACAAACACCTCACTCTTGCCCAGGTTCAGCTTGTACCCCGAGAAGCCCCCGAATTCCCTAAGAATCCTCATCAACTCCGGCATCCCCCCCACCGGGTCCGCCACATACAGCAACAGGTCGTCCGCGTACAGCGACACGATGCTCCTCCCCTCCCCCCCCCCCCCCCCCCCCCCCCCGCACCAGGCCCTTCCAGTTCCCTGACTCCCTCAGTGCCATGGCCAGGGGCTCAATCGCCAATGCGAAGAGCAAGGGGGACAGGGGGCACCCCTGTCTCGTCCCCCGATGCAGCCGAAAGTACTCCGACCTCCCCCTATTCGTGGCTACACTTGCCATCGGGGCCTCGTAGAGCAGCCTCACCCACCGGATAAACCCCTCCCCAAACCCAAACCTCTCCAACACCTCCCACAAGTACTTCCACTCAACCCTATCGAAGGCCTTCTCCGCGTCTAACGTCACCACTATCTCCGCCTCCCCTTCCACAGCCGGCAACATAATGACATTGAGAAGCCTTCGCACGTTGGTGTTCAGCTGCCTTCCCTTCACAAACCCCATCTGGTCCTCATGTATGACCCCAGGCACACAATCCTCTATTCTAGTGGCCAGGATCTTTGCCAGCAGCTTAGCATCGGCGTTCAGCAGCGAAATCGGCCTATATGATCCACACTGCAGAGGGTCCTTGTCCCGCTTCAGGATCAAGGAAATCAGCGCCCGTGACATAGTTGGGGGCATAGGGAGGGGCCCCCCCCTCCCTTGCCTCGTTAAAGGTCCGAACCAACAGGGGGCCCAACAGGTCCAAATACTTTTTATAGAATTCAGCCGGGAACCCGTCCAGCCCCGGCGCCTTCCCCGACTGCATGCTCCCTATCCCTTTGACCACCTCCTCCAGCTTGATCGGCGCCCCTAGTCCCTCCACCTGCTCCTCTTCCACTCTCGGGAATCGTAACTTGTCCAGGAAGCGCCCCATTTCACCCTCCTCCACAGGGGGTTCAGACCGGTACAGTTCCCCATAGAAGTCCCTGAAGACCCCATTGACATCTACCCCCCTCCGCACCACCTTCCCAGCTCTATCCATCACTCCCCCAATCTCCCTGGCCGCGTCTCGCTTCCGGAGCTGGTGCGCCAGCATCCTGCTCGCCTCCCCGTGTTCATACACCGCCCCCTGTGCTTTCCTCCACTGGGCTTCCGCCTTTCTGGTCGTCAGTAGGTCAAATCTGGCCTGAAGGCTACGCCTCTCCCCCAGCAATCCCTCCTCTGGGGCCTCCGCATATCTTCTATCTACACTCAACAGCTCCCCCACCAGTCTCTCCCTCTTCCTCCTCTCCCCCCTCTCCCTCTGGGTTCGGATGGAGATCAATTCCCCCCTCATCACCGCCTTCAATGCCTCCCAGACCGTCCCCACCCGAACCTCCCCGTTATCATTGGCCTCGAGGTATCTCTCAATTCATCCCGGACCCTCCCGGCCACCTCCTCCTCTGCCAGCAGCCCCACCTCCATGCGCCAGAGCGGACGTTGGTCCCTCTCTTCCCCCAGCCCGAGGTCCATCCAGTGCGGGGCATGATCCGAAATGGCAATGGCGGAGTATTCCACTTCCTCCACCCTCGACACCAGCCCCCTGCTCAGGACAAAAAAAATCAATCCTCGAGTAGGCCTTATGTACATGGGAGAAAAACGAGTATTCCCTGGCCCTTGGCCTCGCAAACCTCCAAGGGTCCACCCCCCCGGTCTGGTCCATAAATCCCCTCAACACCTTAGCCGCCGCCGACCTCATACCCGTCTGGGACTTGGATCGATCCAATGGGGGATCCAGCACAGTGTTAAAGTCTCCCCCCATGATCAGGCCCCCCACCTCCAGGTCCGGAATGCGGCCCAGCATACGCCGCATGAACCCTGCATCGTCCCAATTTGGGGCATAGACATTCACCAACACTACCCGCTCCCCCTGCAGCTTGCCACTCACCATCACGTACCGCCCGTCACTGTCAGCCACCACCTTCAACGCCTCAAACGACACCTTCTTCCCCACCAGGATCACCACCCCCTTGCTCTTCTCATCCAGCCCTGAGCGGAATACCTGGCCCACCCACCCCTTTCTCAGCCGGACCTGGTCCACCACTCTCAGGTGTGTCTCCTGGAGCATGGCCACATCCGCCTTCAGTCCCTTCAGGTGCGCAACTACTCGGGCCCTTTTGACCGGCCCATTCAGCCCCCTCACATTCCAGGTTATCAGCCAGATCCGAGGGCTCCCTGCCCCCTTCCCCTGCCGATTAGCCATACCCCATCCCTTGCCCACCCCCGGCCAGCGTCCCACGCTCTGCCAGTTTCCCACGGCGGCAACTCCCCCCCTCCAGCATCCCCTGTGTCTTCCAGCTCCTTCCTGACCATTTCAGCAGCAAACCCGGTACCCCCCCCCCCCCCCCCCCCCCAGGCTAGGACCCCTCCTAGCCGCGCCCCCCCCCCTACAGCACTCCCGTGAGCCAGCTATCTTCTGCTACCCCGGCGGCTCCCGCCCTACGTTCGGCTCCTCCCAACGTGGGACTGCCCCTCCTCCATTGTGCCTGTCAACGCGCCCACCCTCACCCGCTCCTGCGCGGGAAAAGGAAACCCCGCCCCCTCCCTCTCCCAGCACGGGGACCCCGCAGAAAGCCCGCACTTTCGCCCTGCCGGGCCCCGCCTCCTCCAGGGTCACTCCCCTTGTCAGTCCCCCCCACCAGCTCCCCGAACACCCCGTTTACCCCTCAGTCCGAACCCACCCACCCAACCCCTGCTTGAAAACCCATACAAAAAACACCCGTACGACATCACCCCACCCACCCTGAGGCCACCCTACCTCTTACCCTGAACCCCGCCAATACAAATACAGTATAAATAAATACAGTATTATACAGCATCCCCCATCCGGGGGACTCTCAGTTTGAGTCCAGCTTCTCGGCTTGCACGAAGGCCCACACCTCCTCCGGGGACTCAAAGTAGTGGTGTCGATCCTTGTAGGTGACGCGCCGGCTGCAGCATTCCAAACTTCACCTGTCTGTGGACCTCATCGTCCCTTTCGGTGGCTTGCTGCTGCAGCTCCCGGATCACAGCCCCCTGGGCTGTCTGGGTCTCCATCAGTTCCCTGTTGGTTACCTTGATGGACTCCAGCAGCTCCACCTTCAGCTCCTGGAAGCAGCGCAGCAGAATCGTCTGCTGCTCCTGGACCCACTTCTTCAGCTCTTCGAAGCTTTCTCCAGCCGCCATTTTGTTTTTCGGGTCCCGATTTTTTTTTTGGGTGTTTCTTCCGTCGTTTCTCTCCCTGCCCCGCTCCTGGTCCAGACCATGGGACCACTGGGACGACTCCTGGCCTCTTCCCCCGTCGGGGTTTGCCTCTTCAGCTCCGCTGGGGGCCTTTAAAAAAGCCCCGAAGTCCGTTTATCTCGGGAGCCGCCGAACGTGCGGCTCAGCTGTGCATTGCCGCCACCGGAAGTCGTAAGAAGGTTGTTAAACGTGATGATGATGTCACCGGAAGGTAGGGAGGTGGAGGTAGTGATCGCAATGGATGCAGAAAGATCAGGTAGACTGGGAATATCTGTGGGAGGTAATGGGATGGTTCAGATTTGGCCGGGGCTTTATTGACTGGGTCAGGTTGCTCTATCAGGCTCCTGTGGTGTGTGTACGGACGAATAAGACAACATCGGACTACTTTAGGCTGCTTCGGGGGATGAGACAGGGATGCCCCCTCTCCCCACTGTTGTTCGCATTAGCCAGAGAGCCGCTAGCAATTGCACTGAGGGCTTCAAGGGGTTGGAAGGGGCTGGTCCGAGGGGGCGTGGAACACAGAGTCTCGCTCTACGCAGCCAATCTGCTCCTGTGTATATCGGACCCAGAAGAGGGGATGGAAGAAATCATGATTTTGGGGGAATTTGGCCAGTTTTCGGGTAATAAACTAAATATGGGGAAAAGTGAGATTTTGCGGACTAGGCAAGGGGACAGGAAAGGCGACTGGGGGAACTGCCATTTAGAGTAGTAGGGGGAAGCTTTCGGTACCTAGGCATCCAAGTGGCGTGGGAATGGGAACGGCTGCACAAACTAAATCTGGCCCGACTCGGCGACCAAATGAAGGACGATTTTTGGAGGTAGGACGCGCTCCCGTTGTCATTAGCTGGGAGGGTCCAGACGGTGAAGATGACGGTCCTCCCGATATTCCTGTTTGTTTTTCAGTGTCTCCCCATCTTTATTCCACGGTCCTTCGTTAAACAGGTTAACAAAGTTATCACTGGCTTTGTATGGGCGGACAAGATCCCGCGAGTAAAAAAGGGGATGTTTGAGCGGAGCCAGGGAGAGGGCGGGCTGGCGCTGCCAAACTTCAGTAATTAATACTGGGTGGCGAATATAGCCATGATCAGGAAGTGGGGGGGGGGGGGGGTCAGCATGGGAGCGTATGGAACTGGCCTCATGCAAGGGCACCAGCTTGGGGGCGCTGATAACGGTGCCTCTGCTGTTCCCGACGGCACGGTACTCCACCAATCCAGTGGTGGTGGCGGCCCTGAGAGTCTGGAGGGGTTTCGGAGATGGCAGAGAGCAGGGATTGAGAGGATGGAAAAAGTGTTTATAGAGGGGAGCTTTCCCAGCCTGAGGGAGCTGAAGGAGAAATTTGGATTGGCGAGGAGAAACTAGTTTAGGTACCTGCTGGTGCGGGACTTCCTACGAACTCCTTCCCGCTCCTACCACCAAGGGGATACAGGACAGTGTAGTTTCCAGAGTGTGGGTGGGAGAAGCGAAGGTCTCCGACATCTACAGGGAACTCATGGAGTCAGAGGGGACGCAGACGGAGGAGCTGAACCACAAGTGGGAAGAGTTGGGTGGAGAGATTGAGGATGGTCTCTGGACGGAGGTGCTGAGTAGAGTTAACGCGACCACAACATGTGCCAGGCTCAGCCTGATATAGTTTAAGGTTATTCACTGGACTCACATGACAGTGGCCGGATGAGCAGGTTCTTTGGTGTAAAAGACGGGTGTGCAAGGTGTGCGGGAGGGCCAGCGAACCATGTCCACATGTTCTGGACATGCCCAAAGCTTAGGGAATTTTGGCAGGGGTTAGCGGATGTCATGTCCATGGTGTTGAAAATAAGGGTGCCAATGAGTCCAGAGGTGGCGATTTTCCGGGTGTCGGAGAAAGAGGCAGCCTTTCTTGCCTTTGCTTCCCTGGTAGCCCGGAGACGGATATTATTAGCTTGGAGGGACTCAAAGCCCCCGAAGTCGGAGACCTGACTATCTGACATGGTCAGCTTTCTCTGTCTGGAGAAAATCAAGTTCGCCCTGAGAGGGTCAATGTTAGGGTTCGCCTGAAGGTGGCAATCGTTCGTCGACTTCTTTGCGGAAAATTAATCGGGGGTGGGGTTAGTTTAGTTTAGTGTCGGGGGTTAATAAAGATGGGACCTGTAAGGGAGGAAGGTGGCGTTTGCACTATGTATATAAATTTATGTACATTGTTTATTTTGTCGTCGTTGTAAAACCAAAAATACCTCAATAAAAATGTTTATTAAAAAATAACATTCATGTCGATAGGACTAGAGTAGGGATGTACTTCTGAGGCTATATGAAGCTGTTCGGCATATCAAGTTGGAGTATTGTCAGCTGTTTTGGGCACCGTATCTCAGAAAGAATGTGGTGGCCTTGCAAAGGTCCATAGGAGGTTCACAAGAATGTTCCCTGAAATTAAGAACTTGTCATATGAATTGAGGACTCTGGGTCTGTACTCATTGGAGTTTAGAAGGATGAGGGTGGATCTTATTGAAACTTACAGTTACTGAGAGGCCTGGATACAGTGGACGAGGAGAGGATGTTTCCACGAGTAGGAAAAACTAGAGCCCGAGGGCACAGTATCAGACAAGGAACGAATCTTTAAAACTGAGATGAGGATGAATTTCTTCAGCCAGGAGGTGGTAAATGTGTGGAACTCAGATTGCCACAGAAGGCTATAGAGACCAAATCACTGAGTGTCTTTAAGACAGAGATCGATAGGTTCTTGATTAATAACGGGGATCAGGGATTCTAGGGAGAAGGCAGGAGAACGGGGATGAGAAACATATCAGCCATGATTGAATCATGAAGCCGACTCAATGGGTCAAATTTCCTAATTCTGCTCCTATGTCTATGGTCTTATAGACAAGGTCCCACATGGGATGTTTATGGGCCAGGGCTTACAAACTCCAAAGTGTATTATGAAGCTCATCTGACCTCTTCGAGACAGGATCCCCTCCCATTTGGAAGCAAATGGACGTATTAGCGAAAGGCAGCATGGTTTTGTGAAGGGGAGGTCGTGTCTCACTAACTTGATAGAGTTTTTCGAAGAGGTCACAAAGATGATTGATGCAGGTAGGGTAGTGGATAATGTCTAAATGGACTTCAGTAAGGCCTGAGACAAGGTCCCTCATGGCAGACTGGTACAAAAAGTGAAGTCACATGGGATCAGGGGTGAGCTGGCAAGATGGATACAGAACTGGCTAGGTCATAGAAGGCAGAGAGTAGCAATGGAAGGGTGGTTTTCTGATTGGAGGGCTGTGACTAGTGGTGTTCCGCAGGGATCAGTGCTGGGACCTTTGCTGTTCGCAGTATATATAAATGATTTGGAGGAAAATGTAACTGGTCTGATTAGTAAGTTTGCAGACGACACAAAGGTTGGTGGAATTGCAGATAGCAATGAGGACTGTCAGAGGATACAGCAGGATTTAGATCGTTTGGAGACTCGGGCGGACAGATGGCAGATGGAGTTTAATCTGGGCAAATGTGAAGTAATGCATTTTGGAAGGTCTAATGCAGGTAGGGAATATACAGTGAATGGTAGAACCCTCAAGAGTATTGACAGTCAGAGAGATTTAGGTGCATAGGTCCACAGGTCACTGAAAGGGGCAACACAGGTGGAGAAGGTAGTCAAGAAGGCATATGGCATGCTTGCCTTCATTGGCCGGGGCATTGAGTATAAGAATTGGCAAGTCATGTTGCAGCTCTTTAGAACCTTTGTGAGGCCACACTTGGAGTATAATGTTCAATTTGGTCGCCGCATTGCCAGAAGGATGTGGAGGGTTTAGAGAGGGTGCAGAAGAGATTTACCAGGATGTTGCCTGGTATAGGGGGCATTAGCTATGAGGAGCAGTTGAATAAACTTGGTGTGTTCTCACTGGAACGACGGAGGCTGAGGGGTGACCTGATAGAGGTTTACAAAATTATGAGGGGCATAGACAGTGGATACTCAGAGGCTTTTTCCCAGGGTAGAGGGGTCAATTACTAGGGGGAATAGGTTTAAGGTGCGAGGGGCAAGGTTTAGAGGAGATGTATGAGGCATGTTTTTTTACACAGAGGGTAGTGGGTGCCTGAAACTCGCTGCCGGAGGAGGTGGTGGAAGCAGGGATGATAGTGACATTTAAGGGGCATCTTGACAAATACATGAATAGGATGGGAATAGAGGAATACAGATCCAGGAAGTGCAAAAGATTTGTTTAGATGGGCAGCATGGTCGGCATAGGCTTGGAGGGCCGAAGGGCCTGTTCCTGTGCTGTACTTTTCTTTGTTCTTTGTACAACCTTTATGTTCAATTTGGCTCAGGTATGCACAAAAGCCTTCACTGCAGGTGTGATTCATCAGACTTCCGAGACACTTAATCAAAACAAGGTTTGTTCTAAGAATGTAGCTAACATTATATATATAGATATATATCCACACACAGCAAGAATTGTTATCAATTAAAAACATAAAGACACCACTCAGCTACAGTAATATATGTATATAACACTTAATGAATTCCCCCTTAGCTGTTCAATAACAAAATCCAATAAACTGAACCCCTTTTCAAGGGCCTGGCTCAGCACACTGCATTCTCACTTGAATGGGGCTTGTCCTTTCCCTGAAATGCTGATCCAGCTCCAACCAGCAAATTCAAACTCCATTCGGAAAGCAACTATATCTTTAAAGTTACCAAGGCAGTTAGCCACAACCAATGTGCTTTTTACTAGAACAGCTTTTAGAATGAAACCAGGGAAAACACTTCTTTCTCCTTCTCCATTCCAAAACCGTCAAACTGAAACTGAAACCTCCTCTCCCCTCACAGCCACAGCCCAATGTGCGATAAGTCACATGATAAGACACTAAACCTTTCTTAAAGGGACACTCACATGACAGGGGACTTTCAAGAAGGCAAACGCACCATGGAATACAAGGTAATTTGATAAGATGGATTCAAAATTGGCTGAGATGAAGGAGAGAGAGGGTAATCTTAAACAGAAGATTGTATACAGAACTTAGGGTCACAGTTTAAGGATAAGGGGTAAACCTTTTGGGATTGAGGTGAGGAGGAATTTCTTCACTCAGAGAGTGGTAAATCTGTGGAATTAACTACCATAAAAAGTAGTTGAGGCGAAAACATTGTGTAATTTGAAGAAGGAATTAATAAAGCTCTTGAGGACTTCTGGTGGCGGCCAATGGGTGAGTGGTCGCACACAGGGCAGCTCCTGCTTGAAGGTGTTGAAAAGAGCTCTCTTTAGCCCAAATCAGGTGTAACTTCGACAGAAAAGTGTCACTGGGTCGGAGGAGACGTTCGCCCCAGGAGAGGTATGTCTGCTGGTTACCAAACCAGGCAGAAGAAGGTGAAGGACTTGGCTAAGGAGCTGGAAGGGACCTGTGGCATAGCAGCCAGTGGAAAAATGGCAGAGGGGGAAGGGTCATTGCAAGTACCAAAGTCCCAGATGGAACAGTTGATGGCCTTCATCAAGGAAGAGTTCCGCCAGCAGAGGAAGGAGATGCAGGAGGATAATTCGAAGGCCATCGATGGGGCTGTGGCACCCCAGAAGGGATCGATGGAAAGGGTGGACAAATGCTTGGAGGGACAGGAGTCGCAAATCTGAGAGTTTGAGAAGGTGATGTCGGGTGGTGGCACTGGAGGCGGAGGTGGGGCTCTTAGGAGATGTTTGCAAGACATTGAGAGGAAGGGTGGAGGACCAGGAAAATAGGTTGAGAAGGAAGAATCTGTAAATAATTGGCCTGCTTGAAGGAGTGAAAGGTACGAGTGCCACAAGGTACGTTTTGAGGATGCTGGCGGGGCTGGTGGTGGACAAGGCCACTGAAGTGGACAGAGTGCCCAGGCTGCTGATGCAGAAGCCTAGAGCAGGGGAGCCACCCCGGACGGTGATAGCAAGGCTCCAAAGGTTTGTGGAGAATGAGTCTGCAGTGGGCCAGGGAGATCCGCAACTCCGAACGGGAGAGGAACAAGGTCTGAATATACCAGGACATTGAACAGGCAAAACGCTATGCATCCAACAGGGCCAAGGCGGTGCTGTATCGACAGAGGATCTGGTTTGGGGTGCTCTACCTGGCAAAACTATGGGTAACTTCTGAAGGCCAGGAATACTATTTTAGGATCCCAGAAGCGGCCAATAACTTTATTAAGGAACATAAACTGGGGGAGAACTAAACAATTTTGGGAGACGGAGGTGCTGGCACTTTGTAGTTCTTGAGAATATGGGTAGAGTGGGGATTGGAGGGAGGGGGGTTCTTTTCCTCCGATGTGGAGGGGTTTTTCTTTTTTCTGCTTTCACTCCCTTTTTCCTTTTTGTTTATCTTTGGGGAAGATGACCTGTGGTTTGAGATAAGTCTTTGTTTGGGTGGGGGAGGGTGCAGTCTGCAGGCAGCCTTCTTCACAGAACATAAGAACTAGGAGCAGGAGTAGGCCATCTGGCCCCTCGAGCCTGCTCCGCCATTCAATTAGATCATGGCTGATCTTTTGTGGACTCAGCTCCACTTTCCGGCCCGAACACCATAACCCTTAATCCCTTTATTCTTCAAAAAACTATCTATCTTTACCTTAAAAACATATAATGAAGGAGCCTCAACTGCTTCACTGGGCAAGGAATTCCATAGATTCACAACCCTTTGGGTGAAGAAGTTCCTCCTAAACTCAGTTCTAATAAGTCTTACACCAGTTGTTAGTTAATGTCCAACAGGTTTATTTCGAATCACTAACTTTCATCAGATGAAGGACATTAACCTGGTGTTGTAAGACTTCTTACTGTACCCACACCAGTCCAACATTGGCATTTCCACATCATGGCTTCTTCACAGAACAAAGAGGTGAAGGTGGGGGAGGGGTGGGCTGGGGTCGGTAGGAGGAGCCTTTGGGCAGGAGTTGCCACGCTGGCAGGAAATGCTGGTGAATGGAAGTGAGGTGAGGGAGAAGGCCGAGAGAGATGGTTGTGGTGGGGGCAGGGGATTTGGGTTGGGGTGGCGGTGATGCGGCACGGCAAGGTTGGAGAAGAAACATGGTCAGAGGTGGAGAAAGGGGCCATCTTGGATGGGCCAGGTACAGGATGAGATTAACAGGGGTGAAGCCAAAAGGGGAGGATGGCAGATGGTAGAGGGGAATGGAGGAGGAAGCCCCTGGTACGGCTGATAACATGGAATGTGCGAGGGCTCAATGGACTGGTGAAGAGATATTGGGCATTTGCAAATCTAAGGAGTTTAAAAGCAGAGGTGGTCTTTCTGCAGGAGACACACCTCCGCGTGAAGGACCAGGTTAGGCTAAAGGAGTGATGGATGGGTCAGTTTTTCCACTTAGGGTTTGATTCAAAGCTGTGAGGGATGGCAATTTTGATGAGCAAGAAAACGGGTTTGTGAATGTGAAGGACGTGAGGGACCCGGGTGGCAAAAATGTGATGGTGAATGGGGTGGCATGGTAGCACAGTGGTTAGCACTGTTGCTTCACAGGACAGGGTCCCGGGTTCAATTCCCAGCCTGGGTCACTGTCTGTGCAGAGTCTGCATGTTCTCCCCTTGACTGCATAGGTTTCCTCCAGGTGCTCCTGTTTTCTCCCACAGTCCCGAAAGACGTGCTTGTTAGGTGAATTGGACATTCTGAATTCTCCCTCAGTGCACCCAAATAGCTAGCGGAGTAAGGCGACTCGGGGATTTTCACAGTAACTTTGTTGTCGTGTTAATGTAATCCTACTTGTGATACTAATAAAGATTATTACAATAATTATTATTATTATTAGAAGGGGCGTCGGTGGTACTGGTGAATGTGTATGCACTGAATTGGGACAATGTAGGTTTTATGAGAGGGATGTTGGCAGCAATCCCAGACTTGGCCACGCACCAGCTGATTATGAAAGGAGATTTTAATTGTGTCGTCGAGCTGAGGGTAGATACATTGAGCCCCAGGATAATGGGTAGAGTACGAATAGCAAAGTTGCTGGGTGGGTTTATGGAAAAGAATGGGTATGGTGGACACGTGGCGCTTCAAGAACCGAGGGGGGAGTATTCCTTTTTCTCACATGTTTACAGGCTGTATTCAAGAATCGACTATTTTGTGATGAGCCAGGAGGTTGTCGTTGGGATGAAAAGGGCAAAATAAGTGGGGATAGTAATCTCGGACCATGCGCCCCACTGACTGGAGATTTGGCTTAGATCGGGACGGGAGCAGAGGCCAGAGCGGAGGCTCAATTCGGGGTTGTTGGCAGATGGAGGTTCTGCGATAAAGTGCGGGCTGAGATTAAAGATTATGTAGAATTGAACCAAAACGGGTGGTGTCGGTGGCAACATTTTGGGAAGCACTAAAAGCAGTGGTCCGAGGAGAGATTATCCTGTTCAAGGCACATGCAGATCGGGAAAAGAGGGAGGAATATGAACGGCTAATGAACGAGATAATTGAGGGAGGTAGGGAATGCTCGAGGGCACCCACCATGACGGCATTGGCGAAGAGGAAAGAAATTACAGGGTCAATTTGTTAGGTTGACTGGCGAATAATTCTGTTGGAGGGTTGGTCAGCAACGCCACCAAGGGTGGAGGCCTGGCTGAGGGACTTTTATGACTTTCTTCGGTTGGAAAAGATCAAGTATGAATTAAGGGGTTTAGCGGAGGGCTTTGAAGCAATGTGGGGGGGGGGGGGGGGATTTGTGGCTGTATTTGAGGATCTGTTCATCACTAAGGGGTGAGGAAGGGAGGAGGGGGGAGAAAAGGGGAAAAATTTGTACAAACGGCAGTTGTCTGTTGGGGAGTTTGTTATCGAATTGTTTATGTTTAACCTTTTGTCTAAGTTTGGAATAAATTACTTTTAAAGAAAAGATATAGCTCCTGGGGCTAAAGGGATCAAGGGATAGGGGGGAAGGCG
Organism: Scyliorhinus canicula; assembly: GCF_902713615.1. Classification (NCBI taxonomy): domain Eukaryota; kingdom Metazoa; phylum Chordata; class Chondrichthyes; order Carcharhiniformes; family Scyliorhinidae; genus Scyliorhinus; species Scyliorhinus canicula. Next base: position 46,408,327 of record NC_052158.1, on the reverse strand, counting down.
GAGTATTGAACTTGTTGATCGGCCATGATCATAATGAATGGCAGAACAAACTCATGCTTCTATTTTCTATGTATGTACGTGATGTGGAGATGCCGGCGTTGGACTGGGGTGAGCATAGTAAGAAGTCTTACAACACTAGGTTAAAGTCCAACAGGTTTGTTTCAGACCTGAGGAAGGAGCAGTGCTCCGAAAGCTAGTGTTTGAAACAAACCTGTTGGACTTTAACCTGGTGTAAGACTTCTTACTATATATGTACGACAGAAGAGTTTAGTGACTGAAGGCCAGTGTCCAGTGGCGTACCACAGAGATCTGTGCTGGGTCCTATATTATTCGTCATTTACATAAACGACATAGATGTCAATGTGAGGGACAGGATCAATAAGTTTGTGAATGACACAAAGATTGGTCAGGTGGTTGACAGTGAGGTTGAGTGTCTTGGGTTACAGGAAGATATTGGCATGATGGACAAATGAGCAGACAAGTAGCAGATGGAAATTTACCTTGAAAAGTGTGAAATGATACACTTTGGAAGGAGTAATTTGACAAACTACTATTCAATGAATGGAATAACACTAGGAAGTTCTGAGGAACAAAGGTACCTTGGCATGTTTGTTCATAGATCTCTGAAGGCAGAAAGGCAGGTTAATAGAGTGGTGGGACACTTGCCTTTATCAATTGAAGCATAGATTACAAAAGCAGGGAGGTCATGTTGGAATTGGTGAGGCCACAGCTGGAGTACTGTGTGCAATTCTGGTCATCACATTGTAGGAAAGATGCGATTGCACTGGAGGGGGTGCAGAGAAGATTTAAGGATGGAACATTTAAGCGATGAAGAGAGGTTGTATAGGCTTGGATCGCTTTCATTGGAGCAGAGAATACTGCAAGATGACCTGATCAAAATTATCAGTGGCATGGAGAGGGAGTAGCTGTTCCCCTTCATTGAAGGGTCAATCACAAAGGGACACAAGTTCAAGCTGAGGGGTAGGATGTTTAAGGGGGATGTGAAGAAAAACCTTTTTACCAGAAGGCAGTGACGGTCTGGAATGCATTGCTTGGGAGGGTGGTATAGGCAGTTTGCCTCACACCCTTTAAAAAAGTACCTGGATGAGCCTTGGCATGTCATAAAATTCAAGGCTATGGGCCAAGTGCTGGTAAATGGAATCAGGTAGGTCAGGTGTTTTTCAGATGTCGGTGCAGACTCGATGGGCCAAAGGGCCTCTTCTGCACTGTGAGATTCTGTGATTTTGAATGAAACCGGACAGATCAGGCGGTATCAACCGAGAAATCGGAAACGACAAACCCAGCATGGTAGAACTTTCAAAGTCCTCCTTACTAACATTCGGGGCGACTGCCAAAGTTGGGAGAGCAGTCCTAAAGATTTGTCAAGCCTGACACTCACTAAATCATACCTTACAGACAGTGTCCCAGATAACACCATCACCATCCCTGGGTATGTCCTGTCCCATCAACAGGCCAAACCCACCAGAGGTGGCAGTGTGGTGTTTACTGTGGGAGGGAGTTGTCCTACTGAACATTGACTCTGGAGCCCCTGTTGTCTCATAGCCTCAGATTAATCATGGGCAAGGAAACTGCCTGAAGATTGGAATCCACCGCCCACCACTTTTACACCCTCAGCTGATGGATCAGTACTCTTCCATGTTGAACATCATTTGGAGGTAGCCCTGTTACTGGCAGTGGAGACTGCAATGTCCATAACCAAGAGTGCCTCAGTATTACCATGGCTGTCGGAGCTGACCATACCCCGAAGGACATAACTGCTAGAATGGGTCTGCATCAGCTGGTGATGCATGACCTCATCCTCACCAACCTGCCTGCTGCAGATGCATCTGTCCATGACAGTATCGGTCAGAGTAACCATTGCACACTCCTCGTGGAGACGAATTCCCATCTCCACATTGTGGATACCCTTCATCGTGTTGTGTAGCACTATCACTGTGCTAAAAGATTTCAAACAGATCTGGAAACTCAAGACTGTTATCCTTGAGGCACTGTGGGACATCAGCATCTGCAGAACCTGTAATCTCATGGGCTGGTATAGCTCCCACGTTACCATTACCATTAAGCCAGGGAATCAATGGAAGAGCTCTTACATGACTGCTTGGAGTCAGTGGACTGGTCCACATTTGGGAAATCAGCAATTAACCTAAACGATTATGCCACCACCATCACAGATTTTATCAACATATGTGTAGAGCACTGTGTGCCAAAGAAAGTAGTACATCCGTTCTCCAATGGAAACCATGGTTTACTCAGGAGATTGACTCCCTTCTGAAGGCCAGGTAGAACATAGAACATAGAACAGTACAGCACAGAACAGGCCCTTCGGCCCTCGATGTTGTGCCGAGCCATGATCACCCTACTCAAACCCACGTATCCACCCTATACCCATAACCCAACAACCCCCCCCCCTCCCTTAACCTTACTTTTTAGGACACTGCGGGCAATTTAGCATGGCCAATCCACCTAACCCGCACATCTTTGGACTGTGGGAGGAAACCGGAGCACCTGGAGGAAACCCACGCACACACGGGGAGGACGTGCAGACTCCGCACAGACAGTGATCCAGCCGGTCTGAGGTGTTCAAGTCAGGCGACCCTGACCTATACAAGAAATTGGATTGGATTGGATTTGTTTATTGTCACGTGTACTGAGGGTACAGTGAAAAGTATTTTTCTGCGAGCAGCTCAACAGATCATAGTACATGAAATGAAAAGGAAATAGAAGAAAATACATAAAAGGGCAACAGAAGGTACACAATGTAACTACATAAGCACCAGCATCGGATGAAGCATACAGGGATGTAGAGTTAATGAGGTCAGTCCATAAGAGGGTCATTTAGGAGTCTGGTAACAGTGGGGAAGAAGCTGTTTTTGAGTCTGTTTGTGCGTGTTCTCAGACTTCTGTATCTCCTGCCCGATGGAAGAAGTTGGAAGAGTGAGTAAACCTGGTGGGAGGGGTCTTTATTATGCTGCCCGCTTCCCCCAGGCAGCGGGAGGTGTAGATGGAGTCAGTAGATGAGAGGCAGGTTTGTGTAATGGACTGGGCTGTGTTCACGACTCTGAAGTTTCTTGAGGTCCTGGGCCGAGCAATTGCTCTGATGCAGCCAGATAAGGTGCTTTCTATGGTGCACCTGTAAAGTTGGTAAGAGTTAATGTGAACATGCCGAATTTCCTTAGTTTCCTGAGGAAGTATAGGTGCTGTTGTGCTTTTCAGCATCTACGTGGGTGGACCAGGAGATTTTTGGAGATGTGCATCCCTCGGAATTTGAAACTGCTAACCATCTCCACCTCGGCCCCATTGATGCTGACAGGGGTGTGTACAGTACTTTGCTTCCTGAAGTAAATGAGCAGCTCTTTAGTTTTGCTGGCATTGAGGGAGAGATTGTTGTCCAGGATATCCAGGTAAGACCTTCACAAAGTCATCAGGGATGCCAAGAGACAGTATGAGACCAAGCTAGAGTCACAGACTAACGTCGCGGACTCTCGTTGGTTGTGGCATGGCTTAAACATAACGGGTTACAAAACGAAGCCGAGCAGTGTCTCCTGCAGCAGCGCACCCCTCCTCGATGAACTCAATGCATTCTATGCTCGGTTCGAGCAGGACACCATCAAACCGCTGTTGACTGCCCCAACTGCCCCAGACACATCCATACCCACCGTCACAGCTTCTGAAGTCAGATCGGCCTTCCTGAAAGTGAACCCTCAGTAGGTGATGGGTCCTGACAGGGCCCCTGGTCATGCATCCCTGCGCGGACCAGCTGGCAGATGTGTTCGCGAACATCTTCACACTCTCCCTACTCCCCACCTGCTTCAAGAAGACCACCATCATACCAGTGCCTCAACGACTATCGTCCGGTGGCCTTGACATCAATCGTAATGAAGTACTTTGAGAGGTTGGTCATGAAGCACATCAACTCCAGACTCCCAGAATGCCAAGATCCACTGCAATTCGCATACCGCCACAACTGGTTCTCAGCAGACGCCATCTCCCTGGCTACATTCATCCTTGGAGCATCTCGACAAGGACTCCTACACAAGGCTCCTATTTATTGACTGCAGCTCGCCTTCAACACCATAATCCTCATATCAAGCTCATATCAAAGCTCCAAATCCTGGGACTTGTCTCCTCACTCTGCAATTGGATCCTCAACTTTCTGACCCACAGACCACAATCAGTAGAATAAACAACACCTCTTCCATGATACCAAGGCCCAGCAAGGCTGCATATTGAGCCCCCTACTATACTCCCGACTATGTGGCAAAAGTTTGGTCCAACTCCATCTAAAAGCTTTCTGACGAGACGACTGTAGTGGGTAAGATATTGAAAAACGATGAGTCAGAATACAGGAGGCAGATAGAGAACCTAGTGGAGTGGTGTAAGATAATCTCTCCCTCAACGTCAGCAAAACTAAAGAACTGGTCATTGACTTGAGAAAGCAAAGTATCGTACACACCACTGTCTGCATCAATGGGGCCAAGTTGGAGATGGTTGACAGCTTCAAATTCCTAGGTGTGCACATCACCAACAACCTGTCAACGCTACGACCAAGAAAGCACAACAGCGCCTATACTTTCTCAGGAAACTAAGGAAATTCAGCATGTCCACATTGATTCTTTTTTTAAATTTAGAGTATCCAATTAATTTTTTCCAATTAAAGGGCAATTTAGCGTGGCCAATCGACCTATCTGCACATCTTTGGGTTGTGGGGTGAAACTCACAGAAACACGGGGAGAATGTGCAAACTCGACACGGACATTGACCCAGAGCCGGGATCGAACCATTGGCACCGTAAGGCAGCAGTGCTAACCACTGCGCCATCATGCTGCCTTTATCCACGTTGACTCTTACCAACTTTTACAGATGCACCATAGAAAGCATCCTATCTGGCTGCATCACAGCCTGGTATGGCAACTGCTCTGCCCAAGGCCCTAAGAAACTACAGAGAGTCGTGAACACTGCCCAGTCCATCACACAAATCCCCCTCCCATCCATTGACTCTGTCTACACCTCCCGCTGCGGGCAGCATAATCAAAGACCACTGCCACCCAGCATTCACTCTTCCAACTTCTACCTTTGGGCAGGAGATACAAAAGTCTGAGAACATGCACTAACAGATTCAAAACCAGCTTCTTCCCCGCTGTTACCAGACTCTTAAACGCCCCTCTTATGGACTGATCTGGGGCGGGATTCTCCGACCTCCCGCCGGGTCGGAGAATCGGCGGGGGGGGGGGGGGGGGGGGGGTGGCGTGAATCCCGCCCTCACCGGCCGCCGAATTCTCCGGCACCGGAGAATTGGCAGGGGCGGGACCTGCGATGGGCCGAAGTCCCGCTCGTTCTATGCAGGTCCCGCCAGCTTAAATTGGACTAGGTCCCTTTCCAGCGGGACCTGGCAGCGCGGGCAGGCTCCGGGGTCCTAGGGTGGGCGCAGGGCGATCTGGCCCCGGGGGATGCCCCCACGGTGGCCGGCCTGCAATCAGGGCCCACCGATCCACGGGCGGGCCTGTGCTGTGAGGGCACTCTAATCCTACGCGCCGGCCGTGTAAGCCTCCGCAATGGTTGACGCGTAGGTGAACCCCCCTGCACATGGTGGGGATGACGTCAGCAGCCGCTGGCGCTACCCCGCATGTGTGGACCCGCGTGGCTGGCAGAGTCACGTCGGCCCCGGCTGGCGCGGCGCCAAAGGCCTTCCATGCCGGCCGGCGGGGTGCCAACCACTCCAGGGCGGGCCTCGCCCCTAAAGGTGCGGAGGGTTCCGCACCTTTGGGGCAGCCCGACGCCGGAGTAGTTCACGCCACTCCGTCCCGCTGGGACCCCCCGCCCCGCCGGGTACGGGAGAATCCCGCCCCTGATTTCTTCACACATCCTCTCCACTAAGTAGTACTACACTCCTGTATGCGTCACCCGATGCCTGTATTTACATTGTGTATTTTATGTTTCCCCTACGTATTTTCTTTTCATGTACAGAATGATCTGTCTGAACTGTACGCAGAACAATACTTTTCACTGTACCTAGGTACACGTGACAATAAACAAATCCAATCCAATCTAATCAACCCTGTTTCAATGAAGAGTGCAGGAGGACATGCCAGGAGCAAAACCAGGCATATCTAAGAATGAGATGCCAGTCTGGTGAAGTGATAACACAGAATTACTGGTATGAGCAGCGAGTAACAGGCAGAGCTAAACAATTCCACAACATTTTTATTAAATGAACTAGTTGGGCTGCCTTGCTACTTTTAATGATTGAAGAATCTGTAGTTCTGTCCTTGCCCAACTTGTAAATATGACCATTGGTCCTCCCTAACCTCTCCAATTGAAATAATTTGTCCACATGAAGTCATGAAGACAAACTTGTTATTTTCAAAGCTCCATCAAATCAGTCCTAAGGTGCACACAGCCAGCTCTTGGAATCCAATGGGGCAAAATACTTTGAATGCTGGAAATCTGATAGAGATTCAGACAATGCTGAGGTCAGGAAACATCTGTGGAGAGTGCGAGAGGACGACACCAGAACAAACAATTTGCGGCACCAAGAGCTTAACATCACAGGAGAAATATAAGTTCATTGAGGAGGGGGTGAGCTGTTGATGAGTATGAATGATCGGAAAGGCTGGATATCTGGGAGATAGCCACATAGTCCTGCAACATAAGACATAGGAACAGAAGTAGGCCATTCGGCCCATAAAATCTGCTCTGCCATTCTATCAGAATCATGGCTGATCTGGTAACCCTCAACTTCACTTTCGCGCCTTATCCCGATCGCCCTTGATTTCCTGACTAATGAAAAATATGTCTATCTCAGCCTTGAACATACTTTTTTTTTATATTGGGTTTTTGAACAAAGTATATTTACCGTTATGTACACAGAAAAAAATATATATATAGAAGAGAAGGGAACACACGCAAAAAACAAAACAAAAAATATATTTCAATAAAATAACTGGTAGGCTATTATGCGCTCGCTCAACAACAGCAACTCTGTATAATTGGCAATATTATTTTGAACACATAAGTAGGTATCTGTTTGTGGGGGGAGGGGGGTAACTGGGGAGTACATATACATTTGGGTGCCGGAGAAACAATTACAGAACAATGACAGAGGACGATACGCGAATGGATCTGGTGTTGGTGTTGTCGCTTGCTTCTCCCAGACGGTTTTCGCTGCCATTGTTGTCTCGCGTTCATCTCCGCTTCAGCCGTTCGTCCCGTTACTTGCTCTCTGCTCCTGTAGATGCCAAGTTTGTTATCGTTTCCCATGCCCTCCTTCAGGCTGTCATTCCCTTACCACCCCCCCCCCCCTCCCCCACCCCTCTGGTTCCCCTCTGTTGTTCTCTGTCTCCTCCTTCTTTCCCCACCCCACCCCCCTTCTCCTGTGGTTTGCCTTTCTTTTAGGTGTAGCTTCACCCCTCCCCTCACCCCAGTCTATCCCTCCCTCCCCTGCCTCGGCTACTTTCCCCTGATTCTTGGCTACCTGGCTATTCTTCTGCTTGTTCGTTGGCCACAAACAGGGCCCGGAACAATTGGGTGAACGGCTCCCACGTTCTGTGGAAGTCACCGTCTGACCCTCGGATGGCGAATTTGATTTTCTCCATTTGGAGAGATTCCGAGAGGTCGGACAGCCAGTCTGCAGCTTTGGGTGGTGCTGCTGACCGCCAGCCTAACAGGATTCTACGGTGGCCAATGAGGGAGACAAAAGCAAGGGCGTCCGCCCTCCTCCCCAGGAATAGATCTGGATGGTCTGATACCCCGAAGACCGCCATTTTCGGGCATGGCTCCACCCTCATCCTCACCACTTTGGACATTGCCTCGAAGAAGGCCCGCAAGTCTTGGGCAAGACCAGAACCTGTGGGTGTGGTTGGCTGGGTCTCCTTGACACCGTTCACATCTATTCTCCACCTCTGGGAAGAGCCTACTCATACGGTTTCTTGTTAAGTGAGCTCTATGCACCACTTTTAGTTGCGTCAGGCTGAGCCTTGCGCACGTGGAGGTTGAGTTGACCCTATGCAGTGCTTCGCTCTAGAGTCCCCACCCTATCTCCATCCCCAGGTCATCCTCCCATTTCTTGCTTGTTGCGTCCAGTACGGTGTTGGCCCTTTCTACCAGTCGGTCATACATGTCGCTACAGTTCCCTGTATCTAGGATGCTTGCGTCCAATAACTTTTGCAGTAACGTCTGTCGTGGCGGTTGTGGGTACATCCTTGTCTCCTTTCATAGGAAGTTTTTGTTGGAGGTACCTTAGCTCGTTCCCCCTGGCTAGCTGGAATTTCTCTGTCAGTTCGTCCAGTGTTGCGATCCTGCCGTACGTATATAGGTCCTTAACCATCCTGTCCCCACTTTTTAAAGGTGGCGTCAGTCACCTTTGGTTGTTGCAGATGGGAGCATTTTCGGTCATTTTGGACAGGCCAAATTTCTGCCGTAGTTGGTTCCAGGACTGGAGGGTGGCGATCACCACCGGGCTGCTGGAGTGTTTTTTGGTGGGGTTGGAATTGCCACCCTGGCGAGGGCTCGAAGGGAGGTCCCCTTGCAGGAGGCCTCTTCCGCGTGCACCCACTAGGCTTCTGGCTCCTTGATCCCCTTATTCACTCGGCCGTCGCCACCCAGTGGTAGAATTGTAGGTTTGGGAGGGCTAGCCCCCACTGGATTTTGTTTTTTGTAGGACCTTCTTTGGGATCCTAGCATTCTTTCCCCCCCCCCCCCCCCCCCCCCCCCATTACGAACGCCAAGATTACTTTGTCTAGTGCTTTGAAAAAGGCCTTGGGGATGTAGATCAGGATGGATCTGAATAGGAAAAGATACCTGGGCAGCTTGTTTTTTTGATCGTCTGGACTCTCCCCATGAGGGAGAGTGAGAGTGTGTTCCATCTTTGCAGGTCCTTTTTTACTTTCTCTGTCAGACTGGTGACGTTCCATTCATGGGCTATTTGGATCCCCAGGTAGTGGAATTTGTGTCGGGCTTGTTTAAACGGCAGTCCCATTAGTGCTGCCCATCCTACTTGTGGGTGTACCGGGAAGATCTCGCTTTTGCTCATGTTGAGTTTGTAGCCCGAGAAGGCACCAAACTCTTTCAGAAGCACAATGATTCCGTCCAGGCGGTTTTGTGGATCCGAAATGTAGCGGAGCAGGTCATCTGCATAGAGTGAGACTCTGTGCTCTCTGCCGCCCCTTCGGATCCCCTTCCAGCTTTTTGCTGCTCTGAGAGCAATTGTTAACGGCTCGATCGCTGGAACAAACAGCAGCAGGGACAGTGGGCATCCTTGTCTGAAGCCCTTGTGCAGCTGGAAGTATCGGGAGTTGGTGTTTTTGGTCCATACGCTCGCCATGGGAGTGTTGTATAGGAGCTTTACCCAGCAGGTGAACCCACTTCCAAGCCCGAACCACTCCAGTACCTCTTTGAGGTATTTCCATTCGACCCTGTCGAAGGCCTTTTCTGCGTCTAGGGAGACGATCAACTCTGGTGTTCTCTCCCCGAATGGGGTCATTATCACGTTTAGCAGGCGCCTGATGTTCGAGGTAAGCTGCCTACCTTTGACAAAGCCCATCTGGTCCTCTGCGACCACCTCTGGTACGCAGTCTTCTCGCCTTTTGGCTCTGAGTTTGGCCTCAGTTTTGGCATCTGTATTCAGCAGTGAGATGGGTCTGTATGCCCCACATTCCAGTAGGTCTTTATCTTTCTTAGGTATCAGTGAAATTGAGGCCTGTGATAGCGTAGGTGGCAGTGTGCCCCTAGCTAGCGAGTCTGTGAACATATCCTGCAGGTGCGGGGCCAGCCCTGTCGCAAATTTTTTATAGAGGTCCGCCGGGAACCTGTCTGGTCCCGGCGCCTTCCCCGCCTGCATGGAGCTAATGCTGTCCATGATCTCTCCCAGTGCTAGTGGTGTTTCCAGGCCTCGTTTTCTGCCCTCCCCACGACTGTTATGTCCATTCCATCAAGGAACCGTTTCATTCCGGACTCCCCCTTTGGGGGCTCTGAGGTGTACAGCCCTTGGTAGAAGACCTTGAAGGTTTTGTTGATCTTTTCTGGTTCTGTTTCTAATGTGCCTCTGGTATCCCTGATTTGTACAATTTCTCTGGTGGCTGCCTGCTTTCTCAGCTGGTGTGCCAAGAGGTGGCTAGCTTTGTCTCCGTGTTCGTATCGGGTCCCACGTGACTGGCGGAGTTGGTGCACTGCTTTCCTGATGGAGAGCAGATCAAAGTTCCTTTGTAGCTCTTTCCTTTCCGCCAGGAGCTCTACTGTCAGAGCCTTGGAGTATTTACGGCCTACCTCCAGAATGGAGTCGACCAGCTGCTGCCTAGCTGCCCTTTCCTCCCTATCTCTTCGCACTTTGAAAGCGATAATTTCCTCTCATACTACAGCCTTTAGTGCTTCCCAGAACATGGAGGGTGAGACCTCCCCGTTTTGGTTCTCCGTGTACTCTGCTATGGCCTGCAATATCTTTTCGTTGAAGGCCTTGTCTGCTAGTCGGGCAATGTCCTACCGCTATGTGGGGCGTTGGGCCTGCCCGTCTCCAGCCTCACGTCCATGTAGTGTGCAGCGTGGTCTGATATCACAATTGCGGAGTATTCCAATTTGTCTATTCCTGGAAGCACCGTTTCCCCACTACAAAGAAGCAATTCTGGTGTATATGTTGTGCACTGGGGAGAATAAGGAGAACTCCTTCTTCCCCGAGTAGGTGAACCTCCAGGGGTGCACCGCTCTCATATGTTCTATAAAGTGACCGAGTTCCCATGCCATTCTTGAGTTTTTCCCCGTTTTGGAGCTTGATCTGACAGTCATTGGATTCTGTACACGGTTGAAGACCCCCCCCCATGATTAGTTGGTGCGTCGCTATGTCGGGAATTTCTGCCATGTACATGTTAACTACTATTACCGGTGCCCCATCCAGGGTCCCGCTAACCATGACATACTGTCCCCCTGGGTCCGTAACCATCTTCGTCTTCCTAAACATCGTCTTCTTGCTGATCAGTATTGCCACCCCCTGGCCCTCAACCCATAGCAGGAATGGTAGGTCTGCCCCAACCAGCCTTTTCTTACCCACAGTCGGTCCATCTCTCTCAGGTGTGTCTCTTGGAGGAAGACTATGTTGGCTTTCATAATTCTTAGGTCGGTGAGGGGTCTGGATCTTTTCACTGGGCCGTTGAGTCCCCTTACATTCCAGGTGACTATCCTGGTGGGGGAGCCTTGAACATACTTAACAATCCAGTCTCTACAGCTCTCCACGGCAAGAAGAAATTCCTCCTCATCTCTGTCTTAAACAGACGACCCCTTACACTGAGATTGTGCCCACTGGTCCTAGAGTCGCTCACAAGAGAAAACAGCATCTCCGCATTTACCCTGTCATGCCTCCTGAGACTCCTATATGGTTCAGTAAGGTCACCTTTCATTCTTCTAAACTCCAATGAGTACAGGCCCAATCTACTCAACCTCTCCTAAGAAAATCTCTTCGTACCTGGGATCATACCTGGGACGGCACGGTGGCATAGTGGTTAGCACTGCTGCCTCACCTGCCTCCAGGGTCCTGCGTTCAATTCCAGCCTCGGGTGACTGTGGGGAGTTTGCACTTTCTCCCTGTGTCTGCGTGGGATTGGTCCGGGTGATCCGGTTTCCTCCCACAGTCCAAAGATGTGCAGGTTAGGTGGATTCACCATGCTAAATTGCCCTTTAGTGTCCAAAAGGTTAGGTAGGGTTGCTGGGTTACGGTGATAGAATGGAGGCATGGGTTTAAGTTGGGTTCCCTTTCCAAGGGCCGGTGCAGACTTGATGGGCGAATAGCCTCTTTCTGCACTGTAAATTCCATGATGTTCTCGCTAAGTGAACCTTCTCTGGACTGTTTCCAATGCCAGGATATCTTTCTTTAGAGAAGGGGACCAAAACTGTTCACAGTGTCCCAGGTGTAGTCTAACTACTGTCTTGTATAGTTTTAGCTGGACCTCCCTATTTTTATACTCCATCCTTTTTGAAATAAAGGCCTTTCCCAATTACCTGCTGAATGTGCATCTGAGCATTTTGTGTTTTATGCATAAGTTCGCACTGTATTGCAGTTTTCTGCAGTCTGTCCCCATTTAAATATTTAGCTCCTTCATTCTTCCTATCAAAGTGCATAACCACATTTTCCTGCATTAAAATCCATCTGCCAAGTTTCTGCCCACTCAACTGACCTGTCTATATCCCTCTGAAGACTCTTTGAGTCATGCTCATCATTTGCCTTCCCACCTATTTTTGTGTCATCCACAAACTTGGCGACAGTACATTAACTTACCTTGTCCAAGTCATGAATGTATATTGTGATAAATTGTGGCCCCAGCATGGATCCCTTTGACACTCTACAAGTTACAGGTTGCCATCCTGTTGTCCCAACTCCGTCTTCTTTCAGTAAGCCAATCCACTTTCCTGCTAATGTACGATGAGCTCTTTTATTAAATACTCTTTTTTTCAGGTCGCTCGTTGAATGCTTTTTTGCAAATCTGAGTATATTATATCTACTGGTTTCCCTTCATCTATCATCGAATGAACAGGTAAGTGGTTGGTAGGTGGGCATTTCTCCCTTCTACCATTGTAACTTGTCTTAAGATTGAAGGACAAGTAGGAAAAATTAGAGTGAAAACGAAAGATCAGTAGTAAAATTAAAAACAAATTGAAATCCAATTAAACAAAACAGGGATGCAGGGCCAGTTGATGTGTTGCAGCTGCAGTATGTGGGAGCTGGTGGACTCCATTGTCGTTCATAGTGACCACATCTGTAGCAAGTGTTGGTTGCTTGAGGAACTTTGGCTCAGAGTTACGGAGCTGGAGTCTGAGCTTTGGGCACTACAACACATCTGGTTTAGCACACTGGACTAATTCGCTGGCTTTTAAAGCAGACCAAGGCAGGCCAGCAGCACGGTTCAATTCCCGTACCAGCCTCCCCAACAGGAATGTGGCGACTAGGGGCTTTTAACAGTAACTTCATTGAAGCCTATTTGTGACAATAAGCGATTTTCATTTTTCATTTCAGGGACAACATATCAGGGATGGAGGGAGTTACCTGGATGCTATGCTTCAGGAGACAGGCACACCCCTTAAATTAACTACCATGAATTTGATCAATGGTCAGGAACAGGAGTGTGATCACGAGTAAGGCAGGTAGAGAGATCAGGATGTCGGATGCAGGATCCTCAACCCCTGTCCTCTTACAACATGTTTGCGATTCTTGCTCCCTATGTGGACGAGAGCATTGACTGGAGGGAGGATGAGCAAACTGAGCTTTGCACTGTGGTACACGCAGTCATTTAAATGGGGGAAGGGGGGAAGAGTATGTAGTCATAGTCAGGAATGGTATAGTTAGGGGAATAGGCACTGTTCCCTTTAGCCCGGATCAAGAGTCCCAAAGGCTGTGTTGCCTATCTGGTGCCAGGATTTTCTCCCCACAGATGCTGTCAGATTGTTCCGCATTTTCTGTTTTAGGGATACCTCATCTGGGCTGCAGGAAAACCTGGAATGGAGTGAGAAAGATCCAACTGCTGTGGTCCATGTAGGTACCAACAATATAGGTAGATTGAGAATAAACGTTCTGCTGAGGGAATACGAGCAACTAGGGGCTGAATTAGAAAGAAGAAACACAAAGTTAATAATCTCCAAATTACTACTTGAGCCATGAATAAATTAGCATATGGTCAATAAGATTCAACAGGTAAATGTATCACTCCAAGAACACCTTCTCCTGCAACTCTTCGGTGTTGTCCAGGCGGCACAGTAGCACAGTGCTTAGCACTGTTGCTTCACAGCACCAGGGACCCGGGTTCGATTCCCGGCTGGGGTCACTGTCTGTGCGAAGTCTGCACATTCTCCCAGTGTCCACGTGGGTTTCCTCCAGGTGTCCGGTTTCCTCCCACAAGTCCCGAAAGAGGTGCTTGTTAGGTGAATTGGACATTCTGAATTCTCCCTCAGTGTACCCGAACAGGCGCAGTGGGGATTTTCACAGTAACTTCATTGCAGTGTTAATGTTAGCCTACTTGTGACACAAATAAAGATAATGATTAGTACTTGGGACTGCTATGACTTGTGGTACTCTTTCCTCTTTCAGTTGTATGCCGAGAATCTTCTTCAATGGTGAATAGAATCATAGAATCTACAGTACAGAACGAGGTCATTGAGCCCATCGAGTCTGCACTGGCTCTTGGAAAGAGCATCCTACTGAAGCCCACATCTCCACCCCATTCCCATAACCCAATGGCAGCATGGTAGCATTGTGGATAGCAGAACTGCTTCACAGCTCCAGGGTCCCAGGTTCGATTCCGGCTTGGGTCACTGTCTGTGCGGAGTCTGCACATCCTCCCCGTGTGTGCGTGGGTTTCCTCCGGGTGCTCTGGTTTCCTCCCACAGTCCAAAGATGTGCAGGTAGGTGGATTGGCCATGCTAAATTGCCCTTAGTGTCCAAAATTGCCCTTAGTGTTAGGTGGGGTTACTGGGTTATGGGGATAGGGTGGAGGTGTTGACCTTGGGTAGGGTGCTCTTTCCAGGAGCCGGTGCAGACTCGATGGGCTGAATGGCCTCCTTCTGCACTGTAAATTCTATGAAACCCAGTAACCTTCTCACCGCCATCGCTCTGGTTCCTACCAAGGGTCAATCTCTGCTTTTCAATTCGATTCAGCCACTCGGGCTCGCGCTTCCTCACATTCCAACTCCCGAACGCTGGGCGCCAACCGCCGCTGCATGACTACAACTCCCAGGTACCACGGGCTGGCTCTCACCCTGATTCCACACTGCCACTCCTCTGCTCAAGCTCCGGGGAGACTTGCTGCATGGGTAATATAGTTCCGACTGGTAGTATGGAGTCACAATGTTCTGCCTTCTATGCGATTCACTGCCTGGAGCAATTGACATTTATTCGGTGGTACCATTGGTCCCTCTGTCTCTCATTGTCTGCAAGACCCATCAGAGAGCTGAGGTGTTTGATTGGCCGTGTGTTGGATCTTGTGTTGATTGGAAGCATTTTCGCTTCTGATTTACAGGCTGAGTTTTGTTGATGGGTCATTCCTGAATATGAGACGGTGAGGTGGAATTATCTGGGATGAGATGGAAATGCGGCGCAGGACTGGAGTGGGCACAGTAAGAAGTCTCAAACCACCAGGTTAAAGTCCAACAGGTTTATTTGAAATCACAAGCTTTCGGAGTGCTGCTCCTTCATCAGGTGAAGTCGAGGCAGATTCACAATCACAACATATATCGCAGAGACACAATTACAAGAAAATTATAGTTTGGAATGTGAAGAATGGTTGGAATGCGAGTCTTTACAGGGAAACAAACCTTTACAGTAAGAGTGTGAGTGGAGTGACTGATAATCACAGGTAATCGAGGTGTGAATTGTCTCAAGTCAGCACAGTGAGTTGGATTTTGCAAATCCAGACAGTATGGTCGGGGTTACATGTAATGTGACATGAACCCGAGATCCGATTGAGGCTGTCCTCATGCGTGTGGAGCTTGGCTACCAGTTTCTGCTCAGCGATTCTGCGTTGTCGTACGTCTTCAAAGCTGTGTTAGAGAATGTTTACCAGAAGATCGAAGGCTGAATGTCCTTGACTGCTGGAAGTGTTTTCTGACTGTCACGTGATGTCTGCTCATCCACTGTTGTAGCGTCCGCAGGGTCTCGCCAATGTACCATGCCTTGGGACATCCTTTCCTGCAGCGTATGAGGTAGACAACATTGACTCAGTCGCATGAGTATGCACCTGGTGGGTGGTGTTCTCACGTGTAATGGTAGTATCCATGTTGATGATCTGGCATGTCTTGCAAAGGTTGCCATGGCAGGGTTGTGTGGTGTCATAGTCGCTGCTCTCCTGAAGGCTAGGTAGTTTGCTGCGAACAATGGTCTGTTTGAGGTTAGGTGGTTTGAAGGCAAGTACTGGAGGTGTAGAGATGGCCTTGGCGAGATGTTCGTCGTTATCAATGACATGTTGAAGGCTCCGAAGAAGATGTCGTAGTTTCTAGCTCCAGAGAAGTACTGGACAACAAAGGGTACTCTTTTGGTCGTGTTCGTCTTATGAGGAGGCTGGTGCGGTTTTTCTTTGTGGCATGTTGGAACTGTCGATCAATGAGTTGAGGGCCTTATCCCGTTCTTACGAGGGCATCTTTCAGCCTCTGAGGTTGTCTGTCGCATTCCTCCTTGTCCAAGCAGATCCTGTACATACAGAGGGCTTGTCCGTAGGGAATGGCTTCTTTAACATGTTTAGTGTGGAAGTTAAAATTCTGACAGGATTAGACAGAGTAGATTCAGAAGGAATGTTCCCTATGGTAGGGGAGTCGAGAACTAGGGGGTTGTCATTTGAGGATAAGGACTGAGGTGAGGAGAAATCTCTTTACCCAGAGAGTGGTGAATCTTTGGAATTTGCTGGCACAAAAAGTAGTTGAGACAAAAATGTTGTGTAATTTCAGGATGGGAATTAGATAAAGCTCTTGGGGATATGGGGGAGGGGAGGCGGGATCAGGGTATGAACTTGATGATCGGCCATGATCATAATGAATGGCGAAGCAGACTCCAAGGATCGAATCGCCTCCTCCTGCTTCTAGTTTCTATGTATAATCCCAAATTTGGGTATCCATGTGGTGCAGTGAGCCATCAGCAGCAGCAGGATTGAATCCACCAAATCTCACAGACCGGCACAGCCCTCATTAATTGATTATCATCAAACCAGTTGATAGGCACGTCACAGGTATATTTTAGAGTCAAGGTCTGAACCAACTCGTCTATAGATGGCTACTTGCAGACTAAACACCAAGAGCAGCCAGTAATAAACAGAGTTAAGCAGCCCCACAACAGTTCAGTGACGCATAGACATCCCATCAAATCTAGTCAAAAATTCTTGACAATCAGTCCAGTAACAGGAATATTTAAAAAAAATCCTTTATCAGAGCTACAATGCCAGAGCTTAAGAGTGTGGACAGGGGCAAATCCCTAATCCAGTTCCTTGCCTGCTCCAAAAACCAATTCAAATTGAATCCAATTCATGGTCCCCACAAGAGAGACATACCAGATCCAGGCACAACCTCACGCTCATCTTAGCCAAAAGGTCGAGAAGCGATTCCTGTAACAGTAATAGTCTATGTCTTGGAATATATGTGCATTTACCGAGTGTTCTATTTTTTTCATGTATGGAACAATCTGCCTGCATTGTACGTAGAACAATACTTTTTACTGTACCTCGGTACACGTTTCAACAAATCTAAATCTAAAAGGAGGTAGCTCTGTGGACATCTCCATTCTCAGCTATTTTAGGAGTCCTGCACATGAGTACAAGACACAATGTTAAAGTGTCTTCAGACAAACATAGTGAGTGGATGATCAAACCCAACCTTCTGAGGTGCTGGGAGAACTCCCCTCCAGACCACTCTAATCCTCCCACTGTAGAGAAGGCTCGAGTCAGAAATGTGTTACCAATGTGAAGTTTGTAAGATTGTTTTGTTTTCAACACTCTTTGTAATTTAAGGTAAAAAAACAATATCTTGGAAAGGATGATTAGTCAAATTGTGTACAACTCTGCCTGGCAACAAGGCAGGGGACTTGATTACCATGGGAACAGGTTGGCATTTCTAGAGCAAAATGTAAAGTGATCAACATCTGAAAACAAAGTCAGGAGCAGCTGAGACTGACACCATTGGCTGTAAAGAGCTTTGGGACATCTGATGGTCATGGAAGACTCTTTATAAATAAAACTGTTTATATTTTCACTTTCCTGAGGAGGTTAGAGAGAGAGAGGAAGGGTTGGATCAGGGATGGAATTTGAAAAGACAGGAAACATCCAGATCCCGGCAGACAGACAGAACTAACCATTCACAGTTTATCTGCACGCGTGAAGGTGGCGTCAACTGGGATCTTGGGTTTGTGTCTCATTACATGTAACCCCCACCATAATGCCTGGGTTTGCAGAATCCTACTAACTGTCCTGGCTTGAGACACTTCACACCACAATTCCGTAAGTTTTAGAATACTCATGGACAAAGACGAGAGTGGTCCTAAAGGAAGATTGCTAAATTGGGGAAAGGACAGTTATACCAAAATTCAGCAGGAGCTGGGGAATGTGGATTGGGAGCAGCTGTTTGAAGGTAAATCCACATTTGATATATGGGAAGCTTTTAAGGAGAGGTTGAGTGCAGGACAGTCATGTCCCTGTGAAAATAAGGGATAGAAATGGCAAGATTAGGGAACCATGGATGCAGGTGAAATTGTGAGACTAGCTAAGAGGAAAAAGGGAAGCATATAAAAGGTCTCGGCGACTGAAGACAGACGAAGCTTTGGAAGAATATCGGGAATTTAGGACCAATCTGAAACGAGGAATCAAGGGGGCTAAAAGGGGTCATGAAATATCTTTAGCAAACAGGGTTAAGGAAAATCCAAAAGCCTTTTATTCATATATAAGGAGCAAGAGGGTAACTAGAGAAAGGGTTGGCCCACTCAAGGACAAAGCAGGAAAGTTATGCGTGGAGTCAGAGAAAATGGGTGAGATTCTTCACGAGTACTTTGCATCGGTATTCACCGAGGAGAGGGACATGACGGATGTTGAGGTTAGGGATAGCTGTTTGATTACTCTAGGTCAAGTCGGCATAAGGAGGGAGGATGCGTTGGGTATTCTAAAAGGCATTAAGGTGGACAAGTCCCCAGGTCCGGATGGGATCTATCCCAGGTTACTGAGGGAAGTGAGAGAGGAAATAGCTGGGGCCTTAACGGATATCTTTGCAACATCCTTGAACACGGGTGAGGTAACGGAGGACTGGAGAATTGCTAATTTTGTCCCCTTGTTTAAGAAGGGTAGCAGGGATAATCCAGGAAATTATAGACCGGTGAGCCTGACGTCAGTGGTAGGGAAGCTGTTGGAGAAGATACTGAGGGATAGGATCTATTCCCATTTGGAAGAAAATGGGCTTATCAGTGATAGGCAACATGGTTTTATGCAGGGAAGGTCATGTCTTACCAACTGAATAGAATTCTTTGAGCAAGTGACAAAGTTGATTGATGAGGGAAGGACTGTAGATGTCATATACATGGACATCAGTAAGGCATTTGAAAAGGTTCCCCATGGTCGGCTGACGGAGAAAGTGAAGTCTCATGGGGTCCAGGGTGTACTAGCTAGATGGATAAAGAACTGGTTGGGCAATAGGAGACAGAGTAGTAGTGGAAGGGAGTTTTTCAAAATGGAGAACTGTGACCAGTGGTGTTCCACAGGGATCCGTGCTGGGACACTGTTGTTTGTGATATATATAAATGATCTGGAGGAAAGTATAGGTGGTCTGATTAGCAAGTTTGCAGATGACACTAAGATTGGTGGAGTAGTAGATAGTGAAGGAGACTGTCAGAGAATACAGCAGAATATAGATAGATTGGAGAGTTGGGCGGAGAAATGGCAGATGGAGTTCAATCCGGGCAAATGCGAGGAGATGCATTTTAGAAGATCCAATTCAAGAGCGAACTATTCGGTAAATGAAAAATCCCTGGGGAAAATTGATGTACAGAGAGATCTGGGTGTTCAGGTCCATTGTACCCTGAAGGTGGCTGCGCAGGTCAATAGAGTGCTCAAGAAGGCATACGGCATGCTTTCCTTCATCGGAAGGAGTATTGAGTACAAGGGATGGCAGGTCATGTTATAGTTGTATAAGACTTTGGTTCGGCCACATTTGGAATACTGCGTACAGTTCTGGTCGCCACATTACCAAAAGGATGTGGATGCTTTGGAGAATGTGCAGAGGAGGTTCACCAGGATGTTGTCTGGTATGGAGGGTGCTAACTATGAAGAGAGGTTGAGTAGATTAGGATTATTTTCATTAGAAAGACGGAGGTTGAGGGGGGACCTCATTATGGTCTACAAAATCATGAGAGGTATGGACAGGTGGAAAGCAAGAAGCTTTTTCCCAGAGTGGGAGACTCAATTACTAGGGGTCACGAGTTCAAGGTGAGAGGGGAAAAGTTTAAGGGAGATATGCATGGAAAGTTCTTTACGCAGAGGGTGGTGGGTGCCTGGAACGCATTGCCAGCGGAGGTGGTAGAGGCGGGCACGATCGAGTGATTTAAGATGCATCTAGACAGATAGATGAATGGGCAGGGAGCAGAGGTATACAGATTCTTAGAAAATAGGCGACAGTGTGAGATAGAGGATCTGGATCGATGCAGGCTTGCAGGGCCGAAGGGCCTGTTCCTGTGCTGTAATTTTTCTTTGTTCTTCTTTGTTCTTTATTCAAATAATAATCTGCCTTCCTATTTTTGCTACCAAAGTGGATAACCTCGCATTTATCCACATTATACTGCATCTGCTACGTAGATAACCACTTACTCGATCTGTCCAAATCCTGCTGAAGCATCTCTGCATCCTCCTCACATTTGACCCTCCCACCCAACTTTGTATCATCTGCAAATTTGGAGATAATACATTTAGTTCCCTCATCCAAATGATAAATATATAATGTGAACAGTTGAGGTCCTAGCACAGATCCCTGCGGTATCCCACTAGTCACTGCCTGCCAATCGGAAAAAGACCCATTTATTCCAACTTTTTGCTTCCTGTTTGCTAACCAGCTTTTTCTCCATCCCAAGACACTACCCACAATCCCACCCGCTTTAACTTTACGTATTGATCCATGTGAGACCGTGTCGAAAGGCGAAATAAACCATTTCCACCGGATTTCCCTGATCAACTCTGCTAGTTACACCTTCAAAGAATTTCAGTACATTTGTCAAGCATTATTTACCTTTCTTAAATCCATGCTGACTTTATCTGATTACACCATTGCTTTCCAAATGCCGTCTGAGGTCATTAATAATGGACTGGAGCAACTTCCGTACTACTGTCGTTAGGCTCACTGGTCTACAGTTCCGTTTTCTATCTACCTCCCTTTTTGAATAGCAGGCTTATATTATCTACCCTCCAAACTGTAGGAACTATCCCAGAGTCCAAAGAATTTTGGTAAATGACCGCCAATGAATCTACTATTTCTGGGGCCACATCCTTAAGTACTCTGGGATGAAGATTGTCAGGCCCTGGAGATTTATCGCCATCAACTCCATTAATTTCCCCAAATTTCTCTACTAATACTAATTTCCTTTAGTTTCTCAATAAAACTTGTGTTTCTCAGAACTTCCAGTACATTATTTGTGTCTTCCTTTGGGAAGACAGAAGCAAAATACGAATTTAATTGCCGAGCCATTTCTTTGTTCCCCGTTATGAATTCACCCATTTCCGGTTGTGAGGGGCTTACATTCGTTTTTTTATCAAGCTTTTTCTCTCTAAGTACCTATAGAAACTTTTTTAATCAAAACTTTTACAGTTTTTATGTTTCCCGCTAGCTTACTTTCATGTTGTATTTTCCCTTTCTTCGCAATTCCTTGGTCAGCCTCTGCTGAATTTTAAACTGTTCCCAATCATGAGGTTTATTGCTTTTTCTTGCAAATTTGTATGCCTCTTTTTTGAATCTAATACTATCTCTAACTTCCCTTGCAATATAGTTTGGCCACGGTTCCCTTTCTACTCTTGCACCAAATAGGAATAAACAACTTTTGGAGTTCACCTATTCATTCTTTGAATGTCTGCCATTGCCTGTCCACTGTCCTTCCTTTCAGTAAAGTTTCCAGTCCATCATAACAAACTCACACCTTTACCAACATGGTTACCTTTGTTGAAATTCAGGACCCTAGTCTCAGAATCAACTTCCTCACTATCCACCATGGTAAAGAATTTTATCATATTATGGTCACTCATCCTCAAGGGTTCCCTCACAACTAGACTGGCAACTGATCCTTTTTCATTGGACAACAGCCAGTCCAAGATGGCCGGTTACCTTGTTGGTACCTCAATGTATTGGTCCAGAAAACCAGCTCAAATTCACTCCAGAAATTCCTCCTCTGTTGTACTAATTTGACTCAGTCAATCTATATGCAGACTAAAGTCACCCATGACCACAGATGTTCCTTTATGAAATGCATCTCTGATTTCCAGTCTAATGCTATTCCCAAATTACATGGCAGTTTGGTGGTCTGTATATCAACCCTACGAATGATTTTTGCTTGTGGTGTTTTTTAACTCGATATGTCCTTTGTCTACTTCCCCAGTGATGAATAACATGGTGAAGTACTCATTCATCATATAGCGGAGTGATAGTTCTCCTTGACCTTGTTTGGCCTGAAGCCAGGACTCCATGGAGACAATATTGAGACTTCCCCACTTGCCAGTGGGATGGAACATACCCAGGGACAGAAAAGGCAGAGTCTGGGATGTTTCCAGATTAAAATCATTCAGTGAGCATCACTGCTACTTGACCAGTCTGCGGGGCAGCTCTCCTCATTTGGATCCTTGTTCTCAGACTTTGATAAGAAAGACTTTACAGATTTCACTGGGCTGAGATCACCTTAATCTTATTCTGACACCATATCAGGATTGTCCAGATCAGTCTTATTACTATTGGACTTTGTAGTGAGTGTTCATTATTGTTTGCTGGACCACTTCAGAGAGCAATTCAGAGTCAACTATGTTGTGTGTGACTGGAGTCACATGTAGACCCGACCAGGCAGTAGTCACAGGTTCCCTTCCTTGAAGGACAACATTTGGATTTTTATTTTTCTCTGCTCCTGGTCCCTATCCAATGTCTCCGTCTGCATGCCCAGTCAGGAAGGTCAAAGGACATGCGGTTGCGGTATACACGTGGCCTCATTTGGCGCCTCCTTGGCACCTCCTCCTCGTCCTGTTGGGCAGGCAGCAGGCCCTCCAGCCTGTACGGCCTGCCCCTCTGCTGCAGCCTCCGCCTCCTCTCTGCGGCCCCTGCTCCTGCTGCCACAGAGCTTCATGCAGCGCAGCGGCCATCGCCACGGTAGCCAGCATTGCAGGTTGATGTCCAAATGCCATAATTTTCTGCAGGGGCTGAAAGGCAAGCATGTTATCATGGAGCACACACCCGTGCCCAACCCGGTGCCATGAGCAACATGGTGGCCCTGGTTTGCACCACGAGCCCCAACCACGCATATCCCCCACCCCAGCCCCGTCGTCCCTGTTGCCAGGGGCACCGTTGGATGGCACTGCCCTCAGGCTGCGGTCGGTGTGGCCCTGGATCGTCTCCTGGTGGGTGTCTGCCAGTTGGGTGAGGTGGTTGGGTTGCGGGGGGGGGGGGGGGGGGGGGGGGGGGGAGACATTCGGCCGTTGTCAATGCACCCAGGGGCCGGGGTGTGTGGCCAGGAAGATGGCCGCCGTATGGCGGTCTGTGCCTGGGCACCACTCCGGTCCTGTTGGGGGTACCCCAGCTGTTCGGCCTGTCCCCCCCTTCCCCCCCCCCCCCGGCCTTGGCAGGGCCCCCCCCCCCTGCAGCCAGCACAGCCGGTTTCCGAGCCGGAAGCCCGCAGTCACCCCATGCCACTTCCTACCCCCTCTCTCCGCCACTGCATTCAGCATGCCAGGTTCACGACTTTTTATACCATATTAAAAACACACCATCGGGAAATCGGCCCATCCGAGGCGCTGAATCGCTGAGGCCCCGGAGAATAGGTCGTCAGGACTTCTAATGTTATGCCTACTGTACTTTCAGGCCATGTGGCGGGCACCGCAATTTTTCCGTTTTTGGGGGAATTCAGATTTGGCGTGAAACCAGTGTCTGGCTCAATTTCAGCGTCTGAAGCTATTCTCCGTCTGATCGGGGTTCCGGATTTTGGTGTCGGCTAACAGAGAATCCAGCAACATGTATGTTATATGCAGGGAAGTACTGACAAATGACAGAAGTTTCAAAATTTGAAAGAGAAGTGATGGGTGAAAAATTCCTTTTCAGATTGAAACCAGAGAAACCAGACTTAGAACTGACTCCAATTTAAAAGACGATGCTGCTGCAGATTATCTGTACCACCACATGAAAAACATGCCAAAAGCCCACAAGGCTGTCAGCATTCTGGTGTAACATCTCTCAGGAGTATCCAGTGCTGAATAAAACATGCATTTTGTTGCTATTGTCCTTCACAATGGCCTACATCTGTGAGGTTGGATTTTCCATTTTAATAAAGGTGAAGATGGCAGAAAGGAACTGGCTGAAGTCTGCACCTGATATGCACATTCCCCCTGCTCCTTTGAACCGACTCAAGTGAGATCATGAGGGGAAAGCAGGCTCCCCTTTCACATTAAAAGGTAAGTGAACATGGTGTGTGTCACTCTTGGCTGGTGTGAATCGTGATGTTTGGCCAGCGTGGATCCTGAAGGTTAGCTGGTGGCCAAAAGTGGGTCCCAGGAAAAAGGGGTGAAAAATACGTGCCTAGAACCTTGTTGAGACCACACTTGGAGAGTGTACACAGTTCAGATTAACATTAAAAAAGGTGCAAAAAAACATTGATACGGATGAGATTGAGAATAGAAATTGTAACTGTCATGAAAGACTGAACACTCTTTTGCCTAGAAAAGAGAAGGCTGAGGGGGTCATCATAGAAATCTTTAAAATGATGAACTGTAAAATTAAGAATCTGGGGGTAAATGGATAAAAGATGTCCCCACTTGTGTGGGGGAGTCCTAAACTAGGGCCAGAAATATACAATTGTCAATAATAAATCCAAGGTGCAATTTAGGAGAAGGTTCTTTCCTTCAAGAATGATTAGAATGTGAACCTTGCTCCTACAGGGCATTGTTGAGACAAATACTTTTAATGTATTGGTTGGGAAGCCAGGTAAGTAGATGATGGAGAAAAGAGTAGAAGGATATGATAGTGTGAGATAAAATAGGTGGGGAGAAAGATAATGTGGAGCATTAGCACCTGTGGAAAGCAGATGGGCTGAATGGTGTGTCTCTGTGCTGATGAGGTCAGTGAAAGCTGCATTGCGGCTAGATATAGCACTTGTGGCGAATGGGGTCAAAGGTTATGGGGAGAAAGCAGGATTAGGCTATTGAGTTGGATGATTAGCCATGATCGTGATAAATGGCAGAACAGGCTTGAAGGGCCAAAATGCCTCCTCCTGCTCCTATAGAACAGTACAGCACAGAACAGGCCCTTCGGCCCTCGATGTTGTGCCGAACAATGATCACCCCACTTAAACCCACGTAACCCGTATACCCGTAACCCAACAATCCCATTAACCTTACACTACAGGCAATTTAGCATGGCCAATCCACCTAACCCGCACATCTTTGGACTGTGGGAGGAAACCGGAGCACCCGGAGGAAACCCACGCACACACGGGGAGGACGTGCAGACTCCACACAGACAGTGACCCAGCCGGGAATCGAACCTGGGACCCTGGAGCTGTGAAGCATTGATGCTAACCACCATGCTACCGTGAGGCCCCTATCTTTTATGTACCTATGTTGCCAACACAGTGTTAGTGTTTTACTCCATTACCACATTGTCACTGACCGATTAGGCAGCAGCCAGGAACAAAGATGGTGCTGCTTAAAAATCACTGCTATGTTTTAGTTGCCATTGTTGAAAATTGTCAATTGAAGCAGATTGGCCATAGCGTGTGTCACTGATGGAGAGGGAGACAGTTTTCCAGGTCGAAGCTACAGTCAGACTTGGGCCTCGGGAGTGAGTTTGGTCTGAGAAGGAGTCAGGTATTTGGCCATCAGAGATAGGATTTTGTGGGTGTGAGAGAGAGATTGTTCAACACAAGAGATTTATATTGATTCATGTTCCGAACTGTGAAAATGTCTCTTAAAACCCCAAGATCTTGTGCCCTGGCTACAACTTCAATGTGACAGGAATTGTGAATTGTGGCAAAATCATTCAAATATTGACCTTTCATTGCTGTTTCTTTCAGTCTGATGTGATGTACAGCAGTTCTCATTCCACTCAGCTTGTCTACCTCCAACAGTTCCAGCATCCATTACTCAGAATAGTAAAGTTCAAGTAGGTAAAACCGCCATAGTCCCAGATGACCATAGGCTTCTTTCCCCTTAGAGAGGAAAAGCTGACTGGTGGTGATTTAACCTGAGAATCTCCACACCTCAGGCGAGGAGCAAGGTTGAGAAGGCGGAGCCTTCATGAATAACCTCAGCCGGTACGGGAATTGAACCAGCGCTGCTGGCCTCGGTCAGCATCACGAGACCAGCTGTCTAGCCAACTGAGCTAAACCAACCTCCGAAATAGTAATAATGTCCTTCAGATTGTTCACAATCAAATCAACCTCAGGTGTTCTAATTCAGACTTTCTTTTTGATGTTTTGTTTTTACTGCAAGCAGCAAAAGGACAGTTTGCAGAAGTAGAGGATGCCTCTTGTGAGATGAAACTTGCCACCGCTATAGGTGTTTATTTATCCTCCCACACCTCATGGTGCCGAAGGGCAGACTTTCATCTGTTCCCAAACAAGGGTTTCCCTGGAAATGGTCACTACTCTGTTACCAGAGGCAACTCAACACTGAGCATGTCTGACCAGGAGTCTCTCCCACTCTTACCACCAGCCATTGGTGTGTTGGAAGGATTTTCCAGGTTGATACTCAAACTGTTTGGCCCTGTTATGAATGCACCTTCCTTGACCATCATCCTGAGGTGGCATTCGAACCCAGAGCTTCTGACTCAGACAGGGATGCTACCCACTGCACCACAAGACCACCTCAATCGGTGCTTTGTAGGGTGGACCTGTCATTCATGACTTTACATTTCCCCAGAGACATGCACGTGAGCCGCCTTTCCCATCATTTTAAACGCAGTAAATATCACACCGTCAACAAACTAAAATAAATATATTTATGAATAAGTAAGATTTTAGACAGAAGCAGAAACAAATTACTGCCAGAAACAATTGGGACTAAATAAACATTCCAGAGAATCAGGAAGATGGTGAATGTGTGCAGTGATGTCACTGGCACAGGTGCAGAGGGTACCGGCAGGCTGAGCGCAGCGGTGTGACACCATTGGATTTCTGGGCAATTGCAGACCCGTGCGTCTGTGCGGACGGGTATAGGTGACCAGCTTATATTGGCAAGAGGCAGCATGAGAGAAAATAGTAGAGAACTCTCATGTGGAGCATAAGCAAAGTAGAAAGAATATGGCCGAATGGTCTGTCTTTAAAACTAGAATCAAATAAAAAAAATGCTGGAAATATTTAGCAGATAGGTCATAGCTCACCTCCTCCCCCACCAGTTTACTGCCTCCTACCGCTACCACCACACCTCCACATGCACACACAAACGTCCAAACCGATATCCCACGATCAAATGTCCCTTATTTTATTTGCTCAGAGATGGTCACTTTGGAGCCAATCTCCGAGTCTTTGTCACTTGCCGAGCAAGAGGAACTCCCCAGTGTTACTCCTGATGTCCCAGTAACAGAGTCACTTCCCAAGCCCTGCACCATTCTCCTCTCCCAATTACTTCTCTGCTCCTCCCTTCCATCACTCTCCTGTGTTCCCCCCCCCCCCCACCCCTCCTGTCCATGTGCGTATCCCATCACTACACGTCATCACTGCCTTGGATTCTCTGTGTCTTCCTCTTCTGATCAGCTGTCATACACGTCCAAGGCTGCCCATCCCTCACTGATGTTGTCAGTTTGAAAGCCTCCGAGGAGGACAGTTGCTATTCCCACACTAGAAATCTGTCAAATGTTCAACAGAGAAGGAGCAGTTTTGCAGAGATGGCATTCTGTAACATGCACACACATTCAGGAATGAATATTCAGTGAGTGATGGATGAAAATTCCTAAGAATGTCATCCTATAATATCCACTCTAATGTTCAGGCAGTCTGACTATTCTGTGGGCAATCAGCTGTGGAAATGCCCCTTATGCTGTGTGAGAAGATCCAGCTCACAGACCTGTTTACTCAGTGCTTTGTGCTGAGCTGTTTGGAGCAAACCTCAACCCAGGAGAAAGGGCCTGGAAGTTGGGATATTTGTTCCAGGGTGGTGGAATACCTTGGGACGAAAGGATGCTGGGTGAGGTGGTGGGCTGAGTGGAAGGTCGGTCTCAGAGTACTGGTGCTGTATCGAAACAAAGAACAGCCATCACCCCCCCCCCCTCACGTGCTCCCCACTTACCATCCATACCAACCGATGCCCCAGGATCGCCCCAACACATGGTCCCTTCAACCTTCTGTCGTCCTGTGGGCCCCGACCATGAACTCCCTCCCCCTCCCCATGTGTTCCATGCCAACTTATTCATCCAACCACTCCCACGGCTCCTCATATCCTCTGTGCCAATTTGTCATTCACCCTGTGTAGCCCCTTGCCAACTTTATGCTAATTCAAACCAACCCATGCCCCCATCCATGGCTACAGTACCGCCAATATCAGCTCACTCAGTATCCAGGATGGGCAGAGCATGGTGAAGTTAAATAAAATGTCCAAGTATCAACCATTCATTTATTTAAAAAAACAATTAGTGCATTTACATTCCTTATCCATATTAATCAGTTGCATAATCCTGTCTGAATAAAAAAGCACTGAAATTCATGGTCCCATATCGAGTGCCCATAACCACTTGGAACTGAACTGTCAATCAAATTGATACAGCAGGAATCTTACTGTGATAATGTATGATTAATCCAGCCAATCTATGAAGTTGATGTCAAAGACAGAATGAAATGCAATTCTTTTTAACACTCCAGTTTCTTCAGAGTTCAGGGCTGGAGGTTTAAATGCCTGGATAGCTTGACATCTCCTTTTGACAGTTCACCTTGAAACTTCTGACAATTATTTTTGACAGTTCTTTGAGTTCTCAGTTCCAATGAATTTATGCACTTTTCATGTACATTAATTTCTACCTTCAGTAATATCAAAAGGGCCATATTCTCTACAAAAGGGTACCCCCAGCCATCCAAACAAATTCATGGAATTCAGACCCGCTCCTACCGGGTCTAATCTGTACAGGTCAGATTTCAGACAAAACCGCACGAGTGGAGGCAACTGCTGATTTCTAAGGACAGTTGCCTCTGTGAAACGTGCAAATTCCAGCCTGACCCATTCCTGGTCCCTCAAAAATGGGAGATGCTCCTGTGATCAGGAGGACAGGACTCAAGGATTCGAGCTTCATCCACTATTGTAGTCATGATCGAGATGTTCCATGTCATGGCAAATATCTTGACAGAAAAATATGCCTCAGAAGGAGGAAATAATGTGGTCAAGGAGGCAATGTTGTTGGGGAGGGACCCTAACACCTTCTGTATCTCTGCTGTGCCCGTGACATGAACTCTACTGTGTCAGGTGTGTCCAGCAGCAGATGTCTCTGCACTGGGCTGCTGGCCAGAAGGTGCAGGGGTTACAATCTGAGATAGAATTTGCCTCATTTCATTCAAAGTTTCATTGCTTCTTTGCAGAAGCTGACAAAGAACCTCATTCTGCTGCTGAACAATCTCATTGTCTCTTTGTAGATTCTGCTGAAGAATCTCATTGTCTTTTTGTAGATGCTGCTGAAAAATCTCATTGTCTCTTTGCAGATGCTGCTGAAGAATCTCATTGTTTCTTTGTAGATGTTGCTGAAGAATCTTATTGTTTCTTTGTAGGTGCTGCTGAAAGAAGTTAGCAGTGGTCCTTTGAACCTGTCCCTGATGTAAACATGCAAAAGTTTTCAGATCATCTTCATTTTCTTCACCGGCAGCATGGGCCGGATGTTGTCCACGTGCTCGAGGAGACGGCGGACCTTCTGCTCCCAAAGCCACAGGTTCCTCACCTCGGGAAGGCTCTGAGCGCCCTCCCTCCACCACAGCAGCCAGATCATCACAGGCTTCCTCCTTCACACAAGCCACAATGTTTAACTTGAACTCACCAACACTACCCTCCAAATCAGACATCTTACTCTCCTGACACTCCTCTCGCTCCCCCACTGCAGCTGCCATACCATATTGCTGTGAGGTATTCACCTCTGTTCCATCCTCGTCAACCCTTTCAGGAATCTCGGACGTTGCTGCCGATTCTCCCCCATCACCATTTGATGTGTCCAGTGACACCTGTGTATCTGTCAGAGGAAGAAAATCACAATTATTATCTTTTGTTGCATAAATTAACTCTCCACCTGATGGTTTAAACACTCAGCTGCTGACATCACCTTCGCTCATACCCATATCTGATCCACCATTGGCTATCCTGGGGTTGGAGAGGCTAAACAGCTTCCTCGTGAACTCCTCCTGTTCTGTCAGCTCCTTGATGTACGGAACCCGCACTCCAGTCAACGAGAGCTCCTGGGCGCTTTGGGCCAGCTTTACCTAAATGAAGAAATGCAATTCAAAAAGAAATCATGGTCCAGAATTTGCTGTGCTGTCTTGTGACCATTTTCTGAGTGTCGGAGACAGTTTTTGGCCTACACAAGGAGGTCAATCCTATGACAAAGTCAGAGCCATCTCCAAAACAACTGCATTTTCCAAAACCTCACAAAATTGGTCAAAATAAATCCTGTGATTCTGTATTTTCAACTCAAAAACTCAGATTTAACATTTCAAAAATTAATATATAAATGTAGATTTATTATTCAGACATTGCCCTCTTCTCCACACAGGTAAACTTGTGCAGAGGCAGATATGCACCTGTCTACTGATGTCTTCTTGTGATGTTTGGCAATCTGGTCAATGGTTAAATTGACCTTGAAATGATTGGAATGACAGTGGGAGATGTTGGAGACAATCACTGCTGAGACAGACAGTATTTTGGAAGGACAGCTCCCATGTCAGAGCACTGGAGGGTAAACAACACAGACAACACTTCAGTGTAAGGGAAGCAGGTGAGCCGCAGTGTGAATGTGTTGGGGGTCTGTGGAGGTCTGATGACCGTGAGAATGATTTGTCGCACGTGAATGGTTTGTCTCCTGTGTGAATGTGTTGCTCTGCGCAGAGGGAAGGTGACTTGGGAAAGATGTCACATACCGTACATGTGAATATGCTGGTGTATGCGGAAGCCAATGAGTCCAAGAATATATAGTCACATACCTTGCATGGTAAGGGCTTCTCTCCTGTGTGAATACGTTGGTGTTTACGGAGGGTCGATGACACTGAGAATGATTTGTCACACACCTCGCACGTGAAGGGCTTCTCTCCTGTATGAACGCGTTGGTGGACACGGAGGGTAGATGGCCTTGAGAATGATTGGTCACAGATCTCGCACGTGAAGGGCTTCTCCCCAGTGTGAATGCGTTGGTGTTTATGGAGGGTCGATGACTGAGAGAATG
Source organism: Scyliorhinus canicula (assembly GCF_902713615.1). Lineage (NCBI taxonomy): Eukaryota > Metazoa > Chordata > Chondrichthyes > Carcharhiniformes > Scyliorhinidae > Scyliorhinus > Scyliorhinus canicula. Next base: position 46,377,244 of record NC_052158.1, on the reverse strand, counting down.
ATTTGTCACACACCTCGCACCTGTAGGGCTTCTCTCCAGTGTGAACGCGTTGGTGTTCACGGAGGGTCGATGACGCTGAGAATAATTTGTCACACACCTCGCACCTGAAGGGTTGCTTTACCTAAAGGAAGAAGTAAAATGAAAAAGAAGTCAGGGTCCAGACTTTGCTGTTCTGACTTGTGCCACATTTTCTGACTGCTGGATACAGTTTTCACCCTGCACCCAGGGGAACTTTTTCGAGATCAATCTTATGACAAATCAAAAAGAAAATGCTGGAAAATCTTAGCAGGTCTGGCAGCATCTGTAGGGAGAAAAAAGAGATAATGTTTTGAATCCAGATGACCCTTTCTCAAATCTTATGACAAAGTCAGAGCCATCTTCAAGAAAACATTTGAAAACACCTCATAAAATTAAAGAAACATCAGGTGATCTTTCTGTATTTTCAACTCAAAAGCTAGGATTTAAAGGTTAAAAAATTAACATACAGCTTTATATATTTAATATTCAGATATTGCCCTCTTGTCTCTTGCAGGTAAACTTCTGCATTAGCAGGACCATCTATATATATATATTGGTGATGTTTGGCGATCTGGTCAACGGTTAAATTGACCTTCTTGAATTGATAGGGCTGATGTTGGAAGAGTTTGGAGACAGACACTGCTGAGACAGACACTGCTTTGGGAGGACAGCTCCTCTGTGTGAGCACTGGAGGGTAAACAACACAGACAATTCTGCGTAAGGGAAGCAGCTGAGCCACAGTGTGATGACCAGTGTGTGCAGAGGGCTGATTGATCCGAGAATAATTTGTAACAATCCATACATGTGAATATTTTGTCTCCTGTATGAATGTGTTGCTGTGCGCAGATTAAAGGTAACTGAGGGAATAATTTGTCACATACCGTATATGTGAATATGACTGGGTTACACACAAAGTCAATGGGTCCAAGAATAATTTGTCACCTACCTTGCATGGAAAGAGTTTCTCCACTGAGTGATCACGCTGGTGTTTACGGAGGGTCGATGCTTGAGAGAATGATTTGCCACACACCTCACATGCGAAGAGTTTCTCACTTGTGTGAATACGTTGGTGATTGCGGAGGTGCGATGACCATGAGAATGATTTATCACATATTTTGCACATGAAGGGTTTCTCCCCGGTGTGAAGGTGCTGGTGTTGACGGAGGGTCGATAACACCGAGAATGATTTGTCACACACGTCGCAGGCGAAGGGTTTCTCCCCTGTGTGAATGCGTCGATGCTGACGGAGGTTCGATGATTGTGAGAAGGACTTGTCACAAACATCACACCTGAATGGCTTCTCACCTGCGTGTATACGTCGGTGCTGATGGAGGTTCGATGATTGTGAGAAGGACTTATCACAAACATCACACCTGAATGGTTTCTCCCCTGTGTGAATCATCCGGTGCGTCAGGAGGTTGGTAGACGTCACAAAACTTTTATCACAAACATCACACCTGAATCGTTTTTCTTCCATGTGGATGCTCTTGTGATAATAGTAATTGTGACAAATGCACCTCAGAAGCCTGTGGATTCCCTGACATACGCTTTACACTTGAATGGCCTCTCACCTGTACTAATGAGTCAGTGGTTAAGTGGCTTGATAAATGATTGAAACTCGCACCACACTTGGAGCCCACTCACACTTCTTCCCAGCCTCACCCTGACCGATCAGCAACAGCCGAACCTTCAGAATAGTTGGTTTTGATGGAAGGTTCCACACCACTGACCAGTTTCAGATCTGATGATATGTCAAAGCTCCCCTGACCCGTCCGATTTCCAGGTGATGCTTTCACTGCCCAACCTTCTCTGTGTTGAACAATGCTGGGAAGGGACTGGATGTCTTTCCACAGTTGTTCCTTGGGTGATGATCAGGATCTATCTGCGGTGTCTATCCTCTCTGTATTCTCTGGTGTAGTACGGTGCAATCCTTCTGTAAAACAGGAAAAGGAAACATGATTTCCTCCAACTTCCTCTCCTCCTTCAGTGAAGGGGATGACTCCTCAGTTAGAGAATGTTCCACACTGAGTGTCAGTCTGCTATTTTACTGTGTGGGGGACCAGATACAAGTCCTTTCTTTTTCCTCACTTGACACTCCCTCTGTTTCCAGCAGGGACACTAACAACGTGGCCACTTTCTTTCTTTTGCCCTGGCCCCATCTTCCCAGATACCGTGAGCAACAGAAAAGACACTCAGGTGGAGCGTAAAACAGCCTCAATTCACTTGAGCCGAATTGTGCTTAAGACCGGTTTTACCCTTCGATTATGTGTTTGATATAAACATAGAATATACAGTGCAGAAGGAGGTCATTTGGCCCATCGAGTCTGCACCGACCCACTTAAGCCCCCACCCACCCTATCCCCGTAACCCAGCAACCCCTCCTAACATTTTTGGTCACTAAGGGTGTTTTGTTATGCTCTTGGCGTAGCAGAAGCTGCTTCCTTCATGTGCACTCTGACAAAGGAAGGTTCAGACGTGGAGATAACTTCAACACGTTTATTAAACTATTTACAATTCACCTACTCGGATACGCCTCTACTGTTAATCCATCTATAGCTACTCAGACTGATGAACCAGTCTGCTACAATCCACGTGGTGGGTGTGATGTTGAATCAACCCTGTGTCTGTACTCACTGAGTGTCTCCACTGGAAAGAGGAAGATCATGTGTGCTGTGTCCTTTATATATGGGTTGGTGTAATGCCCCCCTGTGGTAGGTTCACCTCTGTGTATCGTGACTGCCCATTGATCATGTCCTATTTTACTGACCTATTGGTTGAGTGTCTGTGTGTCATGTCTCTGGTGCGCCTTCTAGTGTCTAGTTAGTCTATGTGTACTTACATTAACCCCTTGTGTATCTACAGTGATGCATATAGGGCAATTTATCATGGCCAGTCCACCTAACCTGCACGTCTTTGGACTGTGGGAGGAATCTGGAGCACCCGGAGGAAACCCACACAGACACAGGGAGAACGTGCAGACTCCGCACGTTCTCCGCACGCATCTTCTGTTTGCATTGCCTATAGAGCCCTTGGCCATTGCGCTGAGGATCTCGGAGTTGTGGAAGGGGATAGTGAGGGGGTGGAGCATAGGGTGTCCCTGTATACGGATGACTTGTAATATATTTTGGAGCGGTCTCCTCATGGGGGGCATAATGGGTGTGCTTCGAATATTTGGAATGTTCTCTGGGTATGAGCTGGATTTGGGGAAAAGTGAGTATTTTGTAGTTTCCTCTCCAGGAGCTGGTGTGTGTGTATGTGTGGGGGTGGGGGGAAGGAGGGCCTGGCTGCCATTCCGTCTGGCAGAGTCTCACTTTAGGTATCTGGGAGTGCAGGTGGCCTGGGATTGGGCAGGCTTTCGGAAGTTCAATTTTTCCAGTTTGGTGGGGAGGGTGAAGGCTGATTTGTTGAGGTGGGATAATCTTCCACTGCCGTTTGTGGGCCGGGTACAAGCAGTGAAGATGAATATTTTAATGTGATTCTTATTTTTGTTTCAGTGCCTGCCGGTCCTTTTGCCTAAGGCGCTTTTCGGTGGGGGTGGGGGGGGGGGGGGGCTGATCTCTTTTTTTTGTCTGGGTGTGGAAGGTGGCCAGGATAAGGAAGGTGGTGGGGCAGGTGCGGGGGGGGGGGGGGGGGGGGGGGGGGGGGGGGTTGTTCGGCCTCTCAAATCTGATGTACTATTTTTGGGCGGCAAATGCAGAGAATGTTCAGGGCTGGGATAGGTGGGGGCTTTGTGGGTTTGGATGGAGGCAGGCTCCTGTAGGGGATCCAGGTTTCGGGCACTGGCAACAGCAACGCCCCCGAAGGCTCCAGGGAAGTATTTGGTGATTCCATTGGTGGAGGCAGTTTTCACAACATTTTAGGTTGGGGGCAGGGTCGGGGGGGATGTCGATCAGAGGTTTGAGCTGGGACCAGGTCCGCCTGAGGAAGGGATCGGTGGGGCAGGTTTTCCACTCTGGGTTGGATGTGAAGAACCGGGGAGTGGCGATTCTGGTGGGGAAAAATGTGTTGTTTGAGGCATCGGAGGTGGTGGCGGATAAGGGGGGGTAGGTATGTTATGGTTAGGGGCAGGCTACAAGGAGAGAAGGTGGTACTGGCTAGTGTGTGTGCCCCAAATTGGGACGATGCGGGCTTTATGAGGCGTATGTTGGGAAGGGTCCCAGATCTGGAGGCGGGAGGTCTGATTATGGGGGGGGGACATTAATACGGTGTTGGATCCTTCACTGGATCGGTCCAGCTCTAGGACGGGTAGGAGGCCGGCGGTGGCCAAGGTACTGAGAGGGTTTATGGACCAGATGGGTGGGGTGGATCCATGGAGGTTTGTGAGGCCGAGGGCGCACGAGTACTCTTTCTTCTCCCACGTGCATAGGGTCTACTCTCGGATAGACTTCTTCGTGGTGAGTAGGGGACTGATTTCAAGAGTGGAGGAGGCCGAGTATTCGGCCATTGCAATCTCCAACCACGCTCCGCATTGGATAGAGTTGGAGATGGGGGAGGTGCGGGACCAGCGCCCGTTGTGGCGGTTGGATGTGGGGTTGTTGGCGGAGGAGGAGGTGTGTAGGAGGGTCCGGGCAAGTATTGAGGGGTACCTCGAGGTGAATGATACAGGGGAGGTTCAGGTGGGGATGGTCTGGGAAGCCCTGAAGGCAGTGATTCGTGGGGAACTGATATCCATCCGGGCACACAGGGAGAGGAGCGAGAGGAGTGAGAGGGATAGACTGGTGGGAAAGATGCTGGAGGTAGACAGGAGGTATGCAGAGGCACCAGAGGAGGGACTGTTGGGGGAGAGGCGCAGCCTGCAGGCTAAATTTGATTTGCTGACCACTAGAAAGGCGGAGGCACAGTGGAGGAAGGCACAAGGGGCAGTGTACGAACATGGTGAAAAGGCGAGTAGGATGCTGGTTTATCAACTCCGCAAGCGGGATGCGGCTAAGGAAATTGCTGGAGTGAGAGACAAGAGTGGGAATGTGGTGCGGAAGGGGCTAGAGGTGAATTAGGTCTTCACGGACTTTTACGGGGAACTGTACCGGTCGGAGCCAACGGGGGAGAGGAGGGGAATGGAGAGGTTCGTCGACGGGCTTTCTTTCCTGAAGGTGCAGGAGGAGCAGGTGGAGGGGTTGGGTGCGCCGATTGAGCTGGAGGAGCTGGTTAAGGGGATCGGGCAGATGCAGTCAGGGAAGGCACCGGGGCCGGATGGGTTCCCGGTGGAATTTTATAAAAGTTTGTGGACCTAGTGGGCCCCTTGCTGGTGCGGACACTCAATGAAGCGTGGGAGGGGGGGACTTTGCCCCCGACGATGTCGCGGGCGCTGATCTCGTTAATTTTAAAGAGGGACAAGGGCCCCCAGCAGTGTGGTTCACACAGGCCCATATCTCTCCTCAACGTAGATGCCAAGGTGCTGGCAAAAATCCTGGCCACCAGGATAGAGGACTGTGTGCCAGGGGTTGTGCACGAGGACCAGACAGGTTTTGTGAAGGGAAGGCAGCTGAACACGAATGTGCAGAGATTGTTGAATGTCATCATGATGCCGGCGATTGAGGGGGAGGCAGAGATAGTGGTGGCGCTGGATGCGGAGAAGGCCTTCAATAGAGTGGAGTGGGGGTACCTATGGGAGGTGTTGGGGAGGTTTGGATTTGGTGATGGGTTCATTAGATGGGTACGGCTGCTATATGAGGCCCCGATGGCGTGCGTGGCCACGAATGGGAGGAGGTCGGAGTACTTCCGGCTTTACCGAGGGACCAGGCAGGGTTGCCCCCTGTTCCCCTTGTTGTTTGCATGCAATCGAGCCGCTGGCGATGGCGTTGAGGGATTCAGAGAGGTGGAGAGGTGGGGAGGAACATAGGGTGTCGTTGTATGCCGATGACCTGTTACTGTATGTGACGGACCCGGTGGGAGGGATGCCGGGGTTGATGGAGCTGCTAGCTGAGTTTGGGACCTTTTCAGGTTATAAATTAAATTTAGGCAAGAGTGAGGGGTTTGTGGTGCACCCTGGAGACCAGGAAGAAGGAATTGGTAGGCTCCCGCTTAGGCTGGCAGGGGAGAGCTTTAGGTACCTGGGGGTGCAGGTGGCCAGGGACTGGGGGACTCTTCACAAACATAATTTCACCAGACTTGTAGATCAGATGGAGGAGGAGTTCAAAGGTGGGACATGCTGCCATTGTCGTTGGCGGGGAGGGTACAGTCCGTCAAAATGACGGTGCTTCCGAGGTTCTTGTTCCTCTTTCAGTGCCTGCCCATCTTCATCCCCAGGGCCTTCTTTAGGAGGGTGATTAGCAGTATTTTGAGCTTTGTGTGGGCACATGGGACTCCGAGAGTGAAGAGGGTGTTCCTGGAGCGAGGGAGGGATAGAGGCGGGCTGGCGCTGCCCAACCTTCTGGGGTACTATTGGGCGGCCAATGTGTCAACGGTGCGTAAATGGGTGATGGAGGGGGGAGGGGCGGCATGGAAAAGAATGGAGATGGCGTCATGTAGAGGTACGAGCCTGGGTGCCATGGTAACGGCGCCGTTGCCGCTCTCCCCTAAGAGGTTTACCACGAGCCCGGTGGTGGCGGCGACCCTAAGAATCTTGGGACAGTGGAGATGGCATCGGGGGGAAACAGGGGGCTCGATGGAGGCTCCATTGGGTGGCAATCATCGGTTCATCCCGGGGAACAAGGATGGGGGATTTAGGGGGTGGCAAAGGGCGGGCATCAGTAAATTGAGGGACCTGTTTATTGGCGGGAGGTTTGCGGGCCTGGGGGAACTGGAAGATAAATTTGGGCTTCCCCAAGGGAACATGTTCAGATACTTGCAGGTAAAGGCGTTTGCTAGGCGACAGGTAGTGGGATTCCTTTTGCTGCCCTTGCGGGGGATGATGGACAGAGTGCTTTCAGGGGTGTGGGTCGGGGAGGGGAAGGTGTCTGACATCTATAAGGTAATGCAGGAGGTGGAGGAGTCGTCAGTGGAGGAGCTGAAGGCTAAATGGGAGGAGGAACTCGGGGAGCAGATAGATGACGGGTCTTGGGCAGATGCCTTGGAGAGAGTCAACTCTTCCTCCTCATGTGCGAGGCTTAGTCTCATCCAATTTAAGGTGTTGCACCGGGCCCACATGTCCGGGACTAGGATGAGTAGGTTCTTTGGGGGTGAGGACAGGTGCACTAAATATTCGGGGAGTCCAGCGAACCACGCCCACATGTTCTGGGCATGCCCAGCACTGGAAGAATTCTGGAAGGGGGTGGCGGGGACGGTGTCGAGGGTGGTTGGATCCAGGGTCAAACCAGGGTGGGGACTCGCGGTTTTTGGAGTTGCGGTAGAGCCGGGAGTGCAGGAGGCGAAAGAGGCCGGTGTCCTGGCCTTTGCGTCCCTAGTAGCCCGACGAAGGATCTTGCTACAGTGGAAGGATGCGAGGCCCCCAAGTGTGGAGACCTGGATCAGTGACATGGCGGGATTTATAAAATTGGAAAGGGTCAAATTTGCCCTGAGAGGATCAATACAAGGGTTCTATAAACGATGGCAGCCTTTTCTGGACTTCCTGGCTCAAAGATAGGCATCTTGGTCAATAGCAGCAGCAACCCGGGGGGGTGTTCCTTATTGTAGTTTTTATTCTGTAACTTTATATTGTGTTAATTTGCGTTGTTGTTAAAATGCTGTGTTGTTCATGGAGGTGGGGTGAATGTTTATGATTGTTAATATTATTGTTATTTTTGGTATTTTACTATGGTGTGTTATTGTTGTATAAATTCAAAATTTTTCAATAAAAACTATTTTTTTTTTAAAAAGAGGTTTGAGCTGGGGACAATAGATGCGAGGTTCCGAGGATGGGAGAAGGGGATTATAGAGATGAAGGATCTGTTTTTGGGAGGGCGGTTTACGAGCTTGGAGCAGTTGAATAAGAAGTTTGGGTTGACGCAGGGAGCGGGGGCTGAAGAGTTTCCAGTACGTGCTGGTGCGCGATTTTATGAAGAAGGCCTTCCTGACCTTCCTGATGGCATCCGTCTCTACGTTGCTGGAGGGGGTGCTATCTTCGAGACGAGGGGCCGTCTGGCGATTTATGAGAGGATCATGGAGGAGGGTAAGGTCTTTATGGAGGGGGTTAAGGCTAAGTGAGAGGCTGGGGGGCAGTCCTGGAGGAGAGATTGTGGTGTGAGATGCTGCGGTGGGTGAATACCTCGACTTTGTGCGCAAGCCTGGGGCTGATACAGCTGAAGGTGGTGTACAGGGCGCTGACAAAGTCAAGGATGAGCCGGCTGTTTGAGAGGGTGGAGGATGTTTGTGAGCGACGTGGGAGGGGTCCTGCAAACCATGTGCATACGTTCTGGTTCTGCCTGAAACTGGAAATGATTTGGAGGACAGTATTCAGCACCATCTTGGGGATTTGCATGTGGATGAGGAGCCTCGTCCCCTGGAAGCCATATTTGGGTTGTCGGACTGGCTGAAGTTACAGACGGGTGCGGGGGCAGATGTTTTAGACTTTGCCTCGTTGAGTGCTCACAGGCGTGTCTTATTGGGGTGGAGCTTCTCCACCCTGTGCCTCGACATGGCGGGGGCACCTATTGGAGATTCTAGCCCTGGAGAAATGGGGTGGTGATAGGTTCTACAGAGTTGGGGGTTGGTTCATTTTGTATTTTAGAGAGTTGGTTCCTGCTGACTGTTGAGGAAAGGGTGGGGGATTTAATGTGTCGGGTCTGTTTTGCTCCTGTTGTAAATTGTAAAAGTTTTGAAAATTTGGAATAAAAATACTTTAAACATTCATCAAAGATTTGGAAATTTCTCCTGTTGATTTGCCAAATTATTTGACAGGAAGTGCTGGGAGCCAAGGAAAATATTTCTTCAGTGTCACTGATTGAATGGTTCTGGATTATCCTGGGAAATTAGATACACTGCACTCACTCAGACTGCACATCCCAAATTCAGCTCTCACACACAGCACTGGGCTAAACTATCAAATCCAAGCCCAGGCTTCTGGGAAAGGCCGAGGCCTTCAGGTAAAATCTTTAAAAAAGACATTTCAATAAATGTGTCTCTGCCCCTCCCAGATAATTACACCTCACCTTCTCATATTCAGCAATGACCCATCAACAAAACTCAGTCTGTAAATCAGAAGGGAAATGTTTCCAATAAACACCCTCAATATCCAACACACAGCCAATCAAACAATTCAGCACAAAGCACCGAGTAAACAGGTCTGTGAGCTGGATCTTCTCACACAGCATAAGGGGCATTTCCACAGCTGATTGCCCACAGGATAGTCAGACTGCCTGAACATTAGTGTGGATATTGTGCAATGTAATGATTGTAAATTCTGCTCCTTCACTCACCATCTCCTGACTTGGTTTTGAGTCCCTACAGGAAGTGAAGCAGCTGTGGTAGAGGAAGAGGAGAGAATGGGCAGAGTGGGTGGGCTCTCTGATTGACGTCTCTCACAGACAATCCAAATATTTCTGCAGGAACAGGACTTTCCTGAAGTTTGGGAAACTGATCGGGGAAACGGAGGCGACTTTGAGCAGCAGATCAGGTGGGGATTTAAACTTGTCATTATCCCATCTGAATAAAACCTCACTTATTGCAGCTGCTGTCTCAGTTCTTCAGGTAAACGTTGACAGAGATTTCTAGTGTGGGAATAGGATTCTTCATCCTCGGAGGCTTTCATACTGACATCATCAGTGTGGGATGTGTAGTCTTGGATGTGTTTGACAGCAGATTGGAAGAGGAAGACCCACAGCATCCAAAGCAGCGATTTTGTGCAGTGGTGGGACCAACACATACACAGGAGAGATATGGACACAGGAGAGAGATAGACACAGGAGAGACAGAGGTTGGAGACGGGAGATTGACCCAGTGATCAGGGGGTGACTCTGTTCCTGCCTCCAATTCCATCAGAGGACCCACACTGGGGACTAACCCACCAGAGTATCCACATGTCAGAAACTCTTCAGGCGCAATGTTTGAGACAAGCTTTTAACCCAGCTCTGCGATTTCCTGAAGCACCAGCAGATTCACACTTAGAGAAAACATTCAGGTGTCAGGTGTGTGACAAGGATTTCATTTGGTCAGAATATCCACCGTCTACAGCCTTGTTCCCAAAATTAACTTTCCTCCATTCCTTCCTGGTCAAACTCAGCATTTCTTGCTCATCCCTAATTGCCTTTGAGGAGATAGTGTGATGCAACCATCAATTCACACGAGATGATTAGTAGAAGTGAACAGTGGTTTTAATAAGCTAGATCTGTGCCTGCCTGCGACTGCTCTGTACTGAGTGCCGCCTACAGGCTGCAGGTATATATACCACCCCCGAGGGGGCGGAGCTACAGGCCTCCCAGGATGATATACAATATCGTAATTATAGGTGGAGAGTTCAATTCTCCACCTCAAGATCTTACCACTCTTGATCTTGCCCTGCTGTGTGTTGTTGAACATAAAGGCTACCGACCGTTGGTCGGTGACGAGGGTGAACCTCCTACCGGCCAGGTCGTGCCTCCAATGTCGCACAGCTTCCACAATGGCTTGAGCTTCATTTTTGACAGAGGAGGGTCGAATCTCGGAGGCGTTGAGGGTACGGGAAAAGAAGTCAGGGGCCTGCCTGCCTGGTTAAGGGTAGCTGCCAGGGCAACGTGTGACCCATCGGTCTCCACCTGGAAGGGGATGGACTCGTCCACTGCGTGCATCGCGGCCTTGGTAATGTCTGCCTTGATACGGCTGAAGGCCAGGCGGGCCTCAGTCGTCAGGGGAAAGATGGTGGCTTTGAGAAGTGGGCGGGCTTTATCCGCATAGTTGGGGATCACTGGGCATAATATGAGAAGAACCCCAGGCATCTTTTCAGGGCCTTGGGGCAGTGGGGAAGGGGGAGTTGCAGGAGGGGGCGCATGCGGTCGGGTTCGGGCCCTAGGACTCCGTTTTCGACGGCATAGCCGAGGATGGCTATTCGGCTTGTGCGGAAAACGCATTTCTACTTGTTGTAGGTGATATTCAGGGTTTGGGCGATTTGGAGGAACTTCTGAAGGTTAGTGTCGTGGTCCTGCTGATCATGGCCATAGATGGTGACATTGTCCCAAGTACGGAAACGTGGCCCACAGCCCGTACTGGTCAACCATTCGGTCCATCGTTGCTTGGAAGACCGAGACTCCATTGGTAATGCGAAGGGGACCTGAGGAAGTGGAGGAGGCAGCCGTCTGCCTCCAAGGCAGTGTAGTGACGGTCTTCCGGGCTGATCGGAAGCTGGTGGTATGCGGACTTCAGATCTACCGTGGAGAAAACCCGGTAGTGTGCAATCTGATTAACCATATCCGCTATGCGGGGAAGGGGGTATGCATCGAGTTGCGTGTCCCGGTTTATGATCTGGCTGTAGTCGACAACCATCCGGTTCTTTTCCCCAGTCCTGACGACCTCCACTTGGGCTCTCCAGGGGCTATTACTGGCCTCAATGATTCCCTCCCTCAAGAGCCGCTGGACCTCCGACTTGATAAAAGTCCCGTCCTGGGCACTGTACCGCCTGCTTCAGGTGGTGACGGATTTACAGTCGGGGGTGAGATTCGCGAAGAGCGAGGGAGGGGGGCGACCTTAAGGGTCGCGAGGCTACATACGGTGAGAGGGGGCAGGGGTCCGCCGAACTTCAGGGTCAGGCTTCTGGGGTTGCACTGGAAATCCAGTCCTAACAAGAGAGGAGCGCAGAGATGGGGAAGGACATAGAGTTTAGAATTGGCATACTCGGCGCCCTGTATCTCGAGGTTCCCCCGGATCTGCACTGAATGTGATCCGGAAGCAAGGGAGATTGTTTGGGACGCGGGGGAAATCTGGAGGGAGCAGCGCCTTACAGTGTCCGGATGGATGAAGCTCTCCGTGCTCCCGGAGTCCAACAGACAGGGCGTTTCGTGCCCATTGACCCGGACGGTCACCATGGACCTCGTGAGGTGCTTGGGCCGTTACTGGTCGAGAGTGACAGCGCCGAGCTGCGGGTAGCCGGCGTGGTCGGTGGTAGCGATGTGGTCCCAAGATGGCGGCCCCCATGAGTCGCACATGGCGGGCTAGGTTGATGATGGCAGCCAAGATGGCGGCCCCCGTGAGTCGCACGTGTCGGGTGGAGTTAAAGATGGCGGCCCCACGGATAGAACGAGGCGGATGACGCGTCAGAAGAGGGCGGTACCGGCAGGCACGCAGCCACGCTGCAGGGTTTGCGGGCCTGTGAGTCTGTGCGTCGGGCCTGCGATTTTGGAACTTTGGGTCGGGCCAAGCAGACTTTGGCAAAATGTCCCTTCTTGCCACAGTCGCTGCAGGTCGCGTTCCGAGCTGGGCAACACTGCCTGGAGTGCTGGTTCTGACCACAGAAATATCAAGATGAGCCCCCGGATTGGGCGGGCAGCCGCACGGCACAGGCTTGGAACATCCTCAGGTCGGGTGTTGGCCGCGCCTCCGGCACCCACGAGGAAATCGCGTGGTCGGAGGGGAAAGCGTTTAGGCTCTGGACGGCTACCTTTAATGAGGTGGATAGTTTTACCTTCTCCCCTAGGCCGAGGGCACTCTTTTCGAGCAGGTGCTGTCAGACATAGTTGGACTGGACTCCAGCCACATAGGTGTCCCAGATGGCGAGTACCATGGGCTGCGAGGCCGTGCGGTCCTTGTAGTTACAGTTCCAAGTGAGTACCCTCAGGTCGTGTAGATATTCCTCCAGCAGGACTTCCGGTTGCGGTGATGCGGAGCTAAGCCACACGTTCGGTGGCTCCTGCTTTTTTCGGTCTTTTGGGCTCTTTTAAGGGCCCGTAGCAGCGCTGGCTGGACTTTTCCCCGTGTGGGAACACATCTGCTGCGATCATCTGCCGGTGGATGGACTGGATCAGGAGCGGCGCGGTCAAAAAATCAGCTTTGGAGCAGAGAAAGGTGCGAGGCAGGAAGAACAAAATGGCGGCGGGCGGGGAATCGGCAGCGTGGCAGTAGTGGGTGCAGGAGCAGCAGGAGCAGCTTCAGCGTTGCTTCAGAGAGCTGAAGGCTGAGATCCTGGAACCGTTTCAGGTCTCGCTGGACAAGCTGATGGCGACTCAGACGGCTCAGGGTGCAAAGATCCGCGAGTATTGGCAAAAGGCCTCGGAAAATGAGGATGAACTCCTAGGCCTGGCAGTGAAGGTGGAGTCGCATGAGGCGCTCCACAAGAAATGGCAAGCGAGGATGGAGGAAATGGAGAACCGCTCATGGCAGAAGAACTTGCAGATCCTGGCCTCCCGGAGGGGCTGGAAGGCTCGGACTTGGGGGCCTATGTGACCTTGATGCTGAACTCGCTAATGGGTGCGGGGTCGTTCCAGGGGCCCTTGGAGCTGGAGGGTGCCCATCGAGTGTTGCTGAGGAAGCCCAAGCCGAACGAGCCGTCTAGGGCGGTGCTGGTTCGTTTTCACCGCTTCGTTGACCGTGAGAGTGTGCTGAGATGGGCGAAAAAGGAGAGTAGCAGCAGGTGGGAGAATGCAGAGATCCGGATTTATCAGGACTGGAGTGCGGAGGTGGCGAAGAGAGGGGCTGGTTTTAACCGGGCGAAGACAGTGCTCCACAAGAAAGGGGTGAAATTTGGCCTGCTACAGCCGGCACGCCTCTGGGTCACTTATAAAGATCGCCAGCTCTACTTTGACTCCCCGGAAGATGCCTGGGCCTTCGTCCAGGCAGTGAAGCTGGATTCAAACTGAGGGCTGGGGGGGACGCAGGACTGGTGTATATTGTCCGGGGGCATTGTCCTCCCTGGTACCCTTTTTTTGTTGGTCCCTTTTTGTTTGTTCGCTTTTTGGGGCTTTTCAATTATTTATTTTGGTGCCTTTGTTCAGTGGTGGAGGGCTGGGGAGCTGTATTGCGGGCCCGTTGGGTCGCGCGCCCTTTTCTTTCCCGCGTTTTGGGTCGGGGCGCGGGGTTTCAGATGGAAACGCGGGCTTTTTTCCCATGCTGGAGGTAGAGTGGGAGGAGCCGGCACCGGGCGGGGGGAGTGGCGGTTGTGTCACACCGGGGAGGGGGGGTCGCTGGGGTGGCAGGAGCAGCCGGGGTCAGCAGGAGTCGGCTGACTTACTCAAGTATGACGAGAGGGGTAATGCAGCTAGGGGCGGCCTTAGCTAGAGGGGGTGGGGGGGTGTTGGAGTGGGGAGTAGGGAGGAGGTAGCGGATTGCTGCTAGAAGGGCCGAAGTGGAACAGATGGGGATGGGGGGGTTGGGATGGGGATCTGCCACCGTGGGGAATGGGCCTGGGGGTACTGCGGGCACGTGGTGGGCCGAGGGAGAGCTATGGCTGACCGGCGTAGAGGGAGGGGGAAGACCCCCCCCCCCAATTCGGCTGGTCACATGGAATGTGAGGGGGCTGAATGGACTGGTGAAGCGGGCCCGGGTGATGGCGCACTTGAAGGGGCTAGGGGCGGACGTGGCTATGCTCCAGGAGACGCACCTTAGGGTGGCGGATCAGATGAGGCTGAGAAGTGGGTGGATTGGACAAGTGATCCATTCGGGGTTAGATGCGAGAAACCGGGGGTTAGCGATTTTGGTGGGAAAGAGCATGTCGTTTGTGGCGTTGAGTGTGGTGGCAGATAGCTGTAGCAGATACGTAATGGTGAGAGGTAGACTTCAGTGGGAGCGGGCGGTGCTGGTCAATGTGTACGTCCAAAATTGGGACGATGCAGGCTTCATGCAGCACATGCTGGGCCGGATTCCAGACCTGGAGGTGGGGGCTTTATAATGGGAGGAGATTTTAATACAGTGCTGGACCAGACCCTGGATTGTTCGAGGTCCAAGACGGGTAAGAGGCCGGCGGCGGCCACAGTGCTGAGGGGGTTCATGGACCAGCTGGGAGGGGTGGACCACTGGATGTTTATGAGGCCGGGAGGTAGGGAGTTCTCGTTTTTCTCCCACGTCCACAAGGCTTATTCCCGGATTGATTTTTTTGTCCTCAGCAGGGAGCTAATCCCGAGAGTGGTGGGGGCCGGAGTATTCGGCGATAGCCATATCAGACCACGCTCCGCATTCAGTGGACCTGGAGCTGGGGGAGGGGAAGGATCAACGCCTGCTGTAGAGGTTAGATGTGGGGCTACTGTCAGAGGAGGAAGTATGTGGGCGGGTCTGTAGGTGCATGGAGGGGTATTTGGAAGCTAATGACAATGGGGAGATGCAAGTGGGGGTGGTCTGGGAGGTGCTGAAGGCGGTGGTTAGAGGGGAGCTGATTTCTATTAGGGCACACAGGGAGAGGGGGAGAAAAATGAGAGGGAGAGGTTGGTGGAAGATATGGTAAGGGTGGACAGGAGGTACGCGGAGGTCCCGGAAGAAGGGCTTTTGAGGAAGCGTCGTAGTCTCCAAGCGGTTTGACATATTGACCACCCGGAAAGCGGAGGCGCAGTGGAGGAGGGCACAGGGAACGGTTTATGAGTACGGGGATGCTGGCCCTCCAGCTCCGGAAGCGGGAGGCGGCGAGGGAGATAGGGGGAGTTAGAGACATAGGAGGGAACCTGGCGTGGTGTACAAGGGGCATCAACGGGTCCTTTTATGAGGAGTTGTACCGGTCAGTGCCCCCTGGGGAGGAGGGTGGGATGGACCGCTTTTTGGACAAGCTGGAGTTCCCGAGAGTGGGGGAGGAGGGGGTGGAGGGTCTGGGGGCCCCAATCGAATTGGAGGAGCTGATCAAGGGGTTGGGGAGTATGCAGTCAGGGAAGGCACCGGGGCCTGACGGGTTCCCGGTGGAGTTTTACAAGAAGTTTTCAGACCTGTTGGACCCTGAATGAGGCAAGGAGGGGAGGGGGGGGGGGGGGGGGGGGGCTTTGCCCCCGACGATGTCCAGAGCACTAATTTCTCTGATCTTGAAGCGGGATAAGGACCCCCTCCAGTGTGGGTCTTACAGGCCGAACTCGCTCCTCAACGTGGATGCGAAGCTGCTGGCCAAGATACTGGCCAGGAGGGTGAAGGATGTGATCCCGCTGGTCATTCACGAGGACCAAACGGGTTTTGTGAAGGGGGGGCAGCTGAATGTCAATGTGCGGCGGCTTCTCAATGTCATAATGATGTCGGCACTGGCTGGGGAGGCGGAAATAGTGGCATCGATGGATGCGGAGAAAGCTTTTGACAGGGTGGAGTGGAGCTACCTGTGGGAGCTGTTGACGAGATTTGGGGTTGGTGAGGGATTCACTAGGTGGGTGAGGCTGTTGTATAATGCTCCGGTGGCGAGCGTGGTGATGAATGGGAGGAGATCAGAGGACTTTCGGCTGTCCCGGGGGACGAGGCAGGGGTGCCCCTTGTCTCCCCTGCTCTTCGCGCTGGCGATTGAACCCCTGGCCATGGCACTGAGGGAATCGAGGAACTGGAGGGGGATTGTGCGGGGGGGGTGGGGGGGGGAGGAGCACCGGCTGTCACTGTACACGGACGATTTACTGCTGTACATTGCAGATCCGGCGTCGGGGGGTGCCAGAGGTGATGAGGATCCTGGGGGAGTTCAGAGACTTCTCTGGCTATAAGCTCAATGTGGGAAAGAGTGAGCTGTTTGTGGTGCATATGGGGGACCAGGAGAAAGAGATAGGGGATCTCCCGCTGAAAAGGGCAGAGATATGCTTCAGATACTTGGGAGTCCAGATAGCCAGGAGCTGGGGGGCCCTGCATAGGTTAAACTTCACGAGGCTGGTGGAGCAGATGGAGGAAGAGTTCAGGAGGTGGGATGCGTTGCCATTCTCCCTAGCAGGCAGGGTCCAGTCGGTTAGGATGACGGTGCTCCCAAGGTTTTTGTTTCTCTTCCAGTGTTTACCCATTATGATTCCGAAGGCTTTCTTTAGGAGGGTTAACAGGAGTATTACGGGGTTTGTGTGGGCGCAGAAGACCCCGAGGGTGAGGAGGGTATTCTTGGAGCGTGGCAGGGAGGTGGGTGGACTGGCGCTGCCCAACCTGTGTGGGTATTACTGGGCTGCGAATGTGGCAATGATTCGTGGGTGGGTGATGGAGGGGGAGGGAGCCGCATGGAAGAGGATGGAGGCAGCGTCCTGTGTGGGCACGAGTTTAGAGGCGCTGGTGATGGCCCCGCTGCCACTCCCCCGGCAAGGTACTCTTCGAGTCCGGTAGTGGTGGCTACCCTTAAAATCTGGGGACAGTGGCGGAGGCATAGGGGGGAAGTGAAGGCCTGTTTGGTTCCCGATACGGGGGAACCACCGGTTTGTACCAGGGAGGATAGATGGAGGGTTTCTGAGTTGCACAGGGCAGGTATCAGGCGCATGGGGGACCTCTTCCTCGACGGAAAGTTTGCGACCTTAGAGGAGTTGGAGGGGAAGTGGGGTCTACCCCCGGGGAATTCCTTTAGGTACATGCAGATTAGGGCGTTTGTTATGTGGCAGGTAGCGGAGTTTCCGCTATTGCCGCCAAGGGGGGTTCAGGACAGGGTGCTCTCGGGGACGTGGGTCGGCGAGGGCAGGATTTCTGCAATTTATCAGGTGATGCAGGAGGGGGAGGAGGCCTCGGTGGAGGAGCTGAAAGCGAAGTGGGAGGAGGAGTTGGGGGAGGAGATTGAGGAGGGGACGTGGGCAGATGCCCTGGGGAAGGTGAATTCCTCTTCTTGCGCACGGCTTAGTCTAATTCAGCTGAAGGTGCTGCATAGGGCACATATGACTGGGACCAGGCTGAGCCGGTTCTTTGGGGGAGAGGACAGGTGTGGGAGGTGTTCGGGAGGCCCGGCGAATCACACCCACATGTTCTGGGCGTGTCCGGCGGGGTTCTGGAAGGGAGTGGTGGGGACCTTGTCCAAGGTGGTCGGCTCCAGGGTGGAACCGGGATGGGGCTCGCTATTTTTGGGGTAGCTTCGGAGCCGGGAGTGCAGGAGGCGAGAGAAGCCGGTATTCTGGCCTTTGCATCCCTAGTAGACCGGCGAAGGATCCTTTTGCAGTGGAAGGACGAGAAGCCCTCGAGCCCGGAATCCTGGATCAACGACATGGCCGGATTCATTAAACTGGAGAGAGTCAAGTTTGCCCTGAGGGGGTCATTGCAAGGGTTCTTTCGGCGGTGGCAGCCTTTTCTTGATTTCCTGGCGGAGCCTGTTATGGGGGTTTGTTCTTACGGTTATATGTTTATTACTTTTTCTTGTTGTTAATTTATTGCTTTGTATTGTGGGGGGGGGGGGGGGAGGGGGTTTTGTTTTTCTCTTTTCATTGTTGGGATAAAATTTGTTGTTGGAAAATTTGAATAAAAATTATTTTAAAAAAAAGATATTCCTCCAGCGATTCCCCGGGGCGTTGACGACGTGTGGTGAGGAGATGCCTCGCGAACACTTGATTCACCGGCCTCACGTAATCTATTTTCAGGATTGCGACCGCATCTGCGTACGTGGTTGCATCGTGGTTAGGTGGATTGGCAATGCTAAATTGCCCGTAGTGTAAGGTTAATGGGGGGATTGTTGGGTTATGGGTATACGGGTTACGTGGGTTAAGTAGGGTGATCATTGCTCGGCACAACATTGAGGGCCGAAGGGCCTGTTCTGTGCTGTAATGTTCTATGTTCGATTAGTAAAGAGATTCTGTAGCTCACCCGGGCGTGGAGGAGACTCAGCTTCTGTGCCTCGGTGACGGCGGGCGAGGAGGAGGCGAGGTAGGCCTCAAAGCAGCAGAGCCAATGTGAGAAGATTCCTTTGGCTTCGGCTGCCTGTGGGTCGAGTTCCAGTCGATCAGGTTTGAGGGCGGCTTCCATTGCGATATTTTAGCTTATTAAATTGATTCGACCATCAATTCACACGAGACGATTAGTAGAAGTGAACAGTGGTTTTAATAAGCTAGATCTGTGCCTGCCTGCGACTGCTCTGTACTGAGTGCCGCCTACAGGCTGCAGGTATATATACCACCCCCGAGGGGGCGGAGCCACAGGTGGGGTATCAACATAATACAATAGTGGTGAATTGGGGCTGGTTTAGCTCATTCGGCTAAATCGCTGGCTTTTAAAGCAGGCCAGCAGCACGGTTCGATTCCCGTACCAGCCTCCCCGGACAGGCGCCGGAATGTGGCGACTAGGGGGTTTTCACAGTAACTTCATTGAAGCCTACTCGTGACAATAAGCGATTTTCATTTCAATTACAGTAACAATATGTTCACCACATAGTGTTAACTGCCTCCATGAACATCTGCATTTCCCATGATTCACCTCAGTTACCTCTCTCAAAAGGCCACTATTACCGAGGAACGCCAACCCCGGATCAGCTGTGTCAATTTGGCCGTTGACAAACAACAGCAGCAGTTTAACTGCAGCAGTTTGGACTGCAGAGGATCACCAGGTGGTTAGTAATGAGCATCAAATGTTGCCTTTCACCAGGAAGTAATGGTAATTTTCAGGTCCAGGATGTGTAAAGCGGATGAAGGAGTAGTTATACCAAATTGATGACTACAGAGCATTGTGGTGACTGGAGGGTCAAAGGGCAGAGAGTTCGCAATTAGAAAAAGCTGTCAAATTCACCTGGGTGAAGAGTGTCTTCCAGAAATGGGAACTGATGGAAACTCCATGGACACACATCACCACTGGAGCTCTTGCAACCATTCGTGGGTTTGTATGATGGAAAGAGGCTCCATCCTGTGTCTCAAATGTTCGGTGTCATTTCTGACCATCGGAATTGGGAGCCAGACCAAAGAACAGGGGGCGAAATTCTCCGCCCCCCACGACGGGTGGGAGAATAGCGGGAGGGCCTTCCCGACATTTTTGCCGCCCTCCCACTATTCTCCCCCCCCCCCCGCCGAAGTCCCGACCCGAATCGCTGCCGCCGTTTTTTTACGGCCGGCAGCGATTCTCAGCTGTTAGATGGGCCGAAGTCCCAGCCCTTTCCGCCGTTTTTACGAACGGCAAACACACCTGGTCTTGCCGTTCGTAAAAACGGCGTCACAAACTCGCTATTAATAACCATGGCACCGATTGGCACAGCCGTACCACGGCCGTGCCAAGGGTGCCATGGGCCCGCGATCGGTGGGCACCGATCGCGGGCAGCGGGCCCGATGCCCGCGCACTACTTGTCCTTCCGCCGCCCCGCAGTATCCATTCGCGGGGCGGCTGAGGGGCAACCCGGCCCGCGCATGCGCGGGTTTCGCACAAAAACGCGATGACGTCACCCGCGCATGCGCGGGTTGGAGTCTTCCAAACTGCGCATGCGCGGCTGACGTGTCATATGACTTTCGTTAAGCCCGTCTTGCCGGAGCCTACGGCGTCGGGCTGCTAGCCCCGACCGGGGACCAGAATCGGTCCCCGGTCGGGAAGGGGCGCGCTGCCGTAAAACCCGCCCGGGTTTTACGCCAGCTTTACGATTTCTCCCGTTTTGGGAGAATCGCGCCCAGGGATTTTCAACAAACTTTTGTCTTAAGTATTCTGAGAGTTTCCCCTGATGTGAGTGTGTGTTAGTAAAGTGAGCCAGCTCTCAGGAGTGGGTATGGGATAGAATTAGACGCTGCGTTAGTTGTTGATGTGAATTATAGACAGATCCTCTTGAGGTAACAGGTGTTTGACTAATACCACGGGTAATGTTTGTACTCTCCTGTCTGGGAGGATTACTATCCTGAGTATGGTGCGGGAGTAGAGGTGAGTCTCTACAAACCTGGGTTCCCTCAGTCCATCATAGGTTAATGTAATGACAGTGTAATATGTTCACCTTACACTTTTCCAAGATTCATTTCATGTTCTGGGAAAGATCTTGCGTCATTTTGAAATGCTTTGTTATTTTGGTAGGTTCAAAGTTCGGTGTACATTTTATTATTGTTTACCCGATCTTTTGTCACTTGCTCCACAGATGTACAGCTCACAAACCCACACTATTGATTTGTTTGTTTGCTATTTTCGCAATCTTTTGTATAAATTTATAATTCACAATAAAATCAGCATTTTTTTGCTTAACCCAAACTATCTGTTTTGTCAGCATGGTGTGTTCCTATTCAGTGAAACTCAGGAGCCTGCAGTGAATCCTGCACATAATATGTTGGTCAATGTCACTGTGGGCTGGTGTACTTTCACCATCACAGAAAATACTGGACAATTTCAGCAGGTCTGACAGCATCTGTGGAGAGAGAAGGGATGCTGTCAGTCCTGCTGAGATTGTCCAGTATCTTCTATTTATGTTTCAGATTCTAGCATCCACAGTAATTTGCTTTTATACTTTCTCCATCAATTGGTTTTGAATTTCCAGTTCACAGGAAGCACAATAAGCGAGGAATACTTGAGACTTCCAGCTGCATCCATGGTGTGAGTGGTCGCACATTTGGTAGCTCCCGCTCGAGGTGGACTTTGTTGGTCCTTCCACATGTATGGGGTTTGTTTTGAGGGGAAAAGATGTGTGAGTGCCCAGGGAAGGTCATACTTCTCTGGTGAGTCTAGCGTATGGATCAGAAGTACCACAAGAAAGAGAGAGGAATGATTACCACTGCTGCCTCACGGCACCGAAGACCCGGGTTTGAACCTGGTCCAGGTCACTGTCCATGTGGAATTTGCACATTCTCCCTGTGTTTGTGTGGGTTTCACCCCCACAACCCAAAGATTTGCAGGGTAGGTGAAGTGGCCACGCTAAATTGCCCCTTAATTGGGAAAAAATGAATTGGGTACTCTAAATTTTAAAAAACAGAGCGAGAGAGAGCAACTGAGGCAGGAAAGTTTTTGTGGTGCGCCACAGGTGAAGATGGCGGAAGGCAAGGTGGCAGAACTGCCCACCCAGTGGGTTGATGGAGCAGCTAATGGAATTTTTGAATGGAAAGTTCCAGCAGTAGAGGAAAGAGGCTTTGGAAGACCTGGCTCAGAGCTGCGATTGCGAGAGTGAGGCATAGGTTGGAGGCCCAGGGCCTGATGATTCAGAAGGTGGAGGAGTCAGTGGGGAAGCAGAAGGAGTGGACGGCCTTGTTGGAGATGGTGATGGTTTTGGACAGCCAGAAGAGGCTGAGAGAAGCGCTCCAGGAGACAGAACCTGACGGCATCGAGGGGCAAGTGTATTCCGGATTGATTTCTTCGTGATGGACAAGGCGCTGATGGCAGGCTGGCCGACTCGGGGTGTTCGGCGATTGTGGTTTCTGACCATGCGTTGTATTGGGTGGAATTGCAGGCGGTTCGGGGGGAGGCCCCAACGGCCGCAGTGGATGTTAGATATGGGGATGCTGGCAGATGAGGGAGTGTACGAGCGGGTGAGGGCTGCCATTCAGGGCTACATGGAATTGAACGACACGGGGAGGTCACAGCCACTTTGCTGTGGGAGGCACACAAGGCTGTAGTTAGAGGGTTTTTTAAAAATCTGGGCACACAGGGAGAGGGTAGAGCGGGAGGAGAGGGCAAGTCTGGTCGATGGGATTTTCAAGGTGGACCGTATTTACTTGGTTGTGCCAGAGGAGTGGTTGCAGAAGGAGAGGCAGGAGCTCCATATGGAGTTTGGGTCAGTGTCTTCAGGTAAGGCGATGGGGCCGTTATGGAGGGCCAAAGGCAGTATAGGAGTACGGGGAGAAGGCGAGTGGGATGCTGGCCCATCAGTTGAGGTAGCAAGCAACGGCAAGGGAGATTGAGCAAGTCAGAGACGAGAGGTAAGTTGATGGACTCGGATGGGTGAATGGGGCATTTGAGGCCTTTTATTTGAGGCCTTTTATAGGAGGCTCTATGAGTTGGAGCACCCGACGGGGAAAGAGGGGATTCAGCAGTTCCTGGATGAGTTGGAGTTTCCCATGGCGGAGGAGGGGTGGGTTTAGGGCCTGGGGGGCCCCATTGGGTGATGGATGGCACGGGTGCGATGTAGGCAGGAAAGACCCTGGGGCCGGATGGGTTCCCAGTGGAATTTTATAAAAAGTTTGGGGCGGAGCTGGGGCCACTGCTGGTGAGCACGTATAATGAGGTGAGGGAGAGGGGGAACTCCCCTCTACATTATTGCAGGCTTCCATCTCCCTGATTTTAAAGAAGGACAAGGACCCAGAGCAATGTGGGTCATACTGCCCAATATCATTATTGAATGTTAATCCCAAGGTGTTGGCGAAGGTGTTTGCATCGCGGATTGAGGACTGTCTGCCGGGCGTGAAAGGAGAGGACCAGACGGATTTTATGAAGGGAAGACAGTTGTTGGTGAATCTGCGGAGGTTACTCAACGTGATTATGATATCCTCGGAGGGGCAGGGGATAGAGATAGGGTGGCTAAGAAGGCTTTTGATCGGGAGGCCTGTGCATATTTGTTTGAGGTGCTGGGGCAGTTTGGGTTCGGGCGGGGGATTTATTCATTGGGTCCGACCCCTGTACAAGGCACCAGTGGTGAGTGTGAACGAACCTAGTGAGCTCAGGGCATTTTGGACTACATCATGTGACAAGGCAGGGGTGGCCACTCTCCCTGATGCTTTTGCTTTGGTGATAGAGCCATTAGTAATGATGCTCAGGGCATTGACGGATTGATTTATCATAGAATTTACAGTGCAGAAGGAAGCCATTCGGCCCATCGAGTCTGCACCGGCTCTTTTTTGAAAGAGCACACTACCCAAGCCCACATCTCCACCCTATCCCTATAACCCAGTAACCCCACCCAACACTCAGGGCAATTTTGAACACTAAGGGCAATTTAGCTTGGCCAATCCACCTAACCTGCACATCTTTGGACTGTGGGAGGAAACCAGAGCACCCGGAGGAAACCCACGCACACACGGGGAGAACGTGCAGACTCCGCACAGACAGTGAACCAAGCCGGGAATCGAACCTGGGACCCTGGAGGTGTGAAGCCATTGTGCTAACCACCATGCTACCGTGCTGCCCGTCATCGGGAGGGTGGGGAGGAACATGGCCAGTTTTCAGGATATAAATCGAACATGGGAAAGAGTGCCAGATCAATGCCAGAGGGTAGGAAAGGAGATTAGCGGAGTTGCTGTTTAGGGTGGTGAGAATGAGTGGCGTGGAGCTTGGCCCAGCTGTATCGATTAAACGTGGCTCAATTGGAGGGGAATAAGGTGGAGTTTAAAAGGTGGAATGTTTTGTCGTGTTGCTGGCTGGGCAGGTGCAGACAGTGGAAACGACGATGCTGCCTCGGTTTCTGTTCGTGTTTCAGATCCTCTCTATCTTTGACCCTCAGTCTTTTTTTTAGGAAAGTCAATGGGCGGATCTTGGGGTTTGTTTGGGTGGGGAAGTCCCTGTGGGTGTGGCGGACATTTCTGGAATGGGGGGGGCGGGCTGGCGTTGTCTAATTTGATAAATTATTATTGGGCGGCAGATATTGCGACGGTGCGGAAATGAGCTGTGGAGGAGAGGTGGGTCTGGAAGCAGGTGGAGGCGGCATTGTGTAGGGGAGCGGGTATGAGGGCTTTGTTATTGGCAGCTATGTGTCGGTCTTTGCCTCCTTGATAGCACAGAGATGCATTTTGTTGGGTCAGCAGGACTGGGAGCTGCTGAAAGCGTGGCGGGGTGGGGGGGGGGGGGGGGGGGGGGGGGTGCGGCGGTGGTGGTGGTGAGCGACCTGACAGAATTTCTGAGACAGGAAAAGGTTAAGTTCACTCTGCGGGGGTCGGTAGAGGAGTTCACCCGGAGGTGGAAACCATTCATCGATTTCTTCAAGGAGGATTGAGGGGTCAGCTGAGGATGGGGTTAAAATGGGGAAGGTGGGACGTGGTGGGGGTCGGTGTGAGGGGGGTTGGAGGGTTGTGGTTGTTTATGGGTTGATGTGTTGTTCTGATATTCTGTGTATATTTGTTAAATGGCGGGTTCAAGTCTCACTCCCTCAGTCCTGCACTGGAGCGTCAGCCTCAGTGCTCAGGTCCTGGAGCGGGACTTGAACCCACAACCCTCTGACTCACAGACCAAGGTTGTGGGTTCAAGTCCAACTCCCAAATGGATCATTCCAGGAACACGGATTAAGTTGTTGTCAGGGCCACACAAATAATTCCTCAGACTCTGGGCTCCCTGTACAAACCCCACCCACCATTTAATAAAACACAAACATGGTGTAAAATGAGTAAAGAACTTATCCTATAGATGTTTACACACTGCAGGAAGCCAATCAGATCACAATGTGCCAACCTTAAATAAAACTGCTTTAACTGGTTTAACTCAGTAGAGATACAGTCAGTAACACAGGGTTCTAGGAGAGAGTGGTTACTAAGTGACAGTATGAGGGAGCTGGATTAACATCAGTAGAGATACCGTCAGTAACACAGGATGCTGGAGGGAGAGGGGTTACTGAGTGATAGTGTGAGGGAGCTGGATCATCAGTAGAGATACTATTGGGCGGCACACGGGTTAGCACTGCTGCCTCACGGCGCTGAGGACCCAGGTTCGATCCTCGGTCAGTGTCCGTGTGGAGCTTGCACATTCTCCCCGTTTCTTCGTGGGTCTCACCCCCACAACCCAAAGATGTGCAGGGTGGGTGGATTAGGCACGCTAAATATCCACGTCATTGAATTTTTTTTAAAGTCGGGATACTGTCAATAGCACAGGATGCTGGGGGTAAGAGGGGTTACTGAGTGACAGTGTGAGGGAGCTTGATTAACACAGTAGAGATACAATCAGTAACACAGGGTTCTAGGAGAGAGTGGTTACTGAGTGACTGAGGGAGCTGGATTAACATCAGGAGAGATGCCGTCAGTACATAGGATGCTCGGAGGAGAGGGGTTACTGAGTGACAGTGTGAGGGAGCCGGATTAACATCAGGAGAGATGCCGTCAGTAACACAGGATGCTCGGAGGAGAGGAGTTACTGAGTGACAGTGTGAGGGAGCCGGATTAACATCAGGAGAGATGCCATCAGTAACATAGAACATGGGGGGGTTTACTGAGCGACAGTGTGAAGGTTCTGGATTAACACCAGTAGAGATACAGTCAGTAACATATGCTTCTACGAGAGAGGGATTACTGAGTGACAGCGTGAGGCAGCTGAATTAACATCAGTAGAGATACTGTCAGTAACACAAGATTCAAGGGGGAGGAGGTTACTGAGTGACAGTGTAAGGGAACTGGATTAACATCAGTAGAGATACCATGGGCAGGATTCACCGTTTCTGAGACTAATGTTGACCCCAACAGAGAATCTGTGGACTTATACGAGATAAAACAGTGCCACATCTGGACCGATTCCGCTACCGTTAGGGGCTACCATCAGTGTCGAGTGGAACACACTCAATTCCACTGAAAAATGGTGCGGGATACGCCAGTTTCGTGATCAACACACGGAAGGCTGACAAGCTGCAGATGCACACACACATTATACTCCCTATACACACTGATGGATGGAACTGGTTGTGCTGGAGTGCGCCCAGACATTTGATGGGCCGTCTGGGACCAGAGGGCACTCAGGGGGGTGCATTGTGGGGGACACCTATATGACCCATGGCACCAGGTTCAAAGTGGAGTGTTAGCAGTGTGCGCAGCTGCACGGTTGCCTTGCCGGCTGCGGCAATGGTGCTCCGTATCTATCCACCCCGACCCTACAGCCCACCTCCTGGCCAACCTCCCAATCCTGGCAGAAGCCCCCCCCCCCCGGCCAGTGGCACAAGTGTTGCACACTATGGCCATGTTGGAAACTTTCCGTACCCCCTTTCTCTCCCTCAGCAGCCGCCACGCCCTTTTCAGGATTTTTAAAAGCACAAGTGAATCACGGCGTCAGGAACTCGGTCCATCGGAGGCGGAGGATCACGGCGGCCCCGGAGAGTAGCGAGTCGGGGCCACTAATGATATGCAAATGGTGTCTAGTGTATGTGCAGAGTGAAACGCATTGACGCCATTTTTGAGGTGATGGAGAATCGCAATTTGGCTATTCTCCGCCAAATCGCATTTCCCGATTTTGGCATCGGCTAACGGAGATTCCCGTCCCATCAGTAACACAGGATGCTGGGGGGAGAGGGGTTACTAGAGACAGTGTGAGAGATTGAATACATCAGTATGAGATACTGTCAGTAACATGGGGTGCTTGGGGGTGTAGTGAGTGAAAATATCTTCTGTCATTTTTGTTCATTTGTTTCATTTCAAGGTGAATAAGAATATCTTTTTTAACTGTTGAACTATTGCTTCTTGAAGTGCTATTTAATATTGAGGTGACTACCTCGTTACCGATACTGTCAGTAAATGCAGTTTTTCAATTTGCTTTCACTTTTAAAGGTGTGGTTTGCTTCTTTGCATTTCCCATTCTCTCACAGTCAGTAAGTGCTCCTTTGGACTGCTGTCTCCTCCAAACTGTCCATCTTATCTATATCTGGCCTCTCTCTTTATTAGCAAATTCACCTCATTTATTTCCCTACATTCCATGAATAGATCTTTCACCCATCTCTGATGTTGCACTTTCAGTGGTAGATGTAAAAGCTCTAGGATTTGAACTTCTTAATCCAGGCCAACACTACCCCGGTGCCAGTACTGAGGGAGCTTTCGCTGCACTGTCGGAGGTGGATGTATACACTGGGATTGAAGCTCCATAATCCAGACCAACACTGTTAAATTGTCCAGTTTGACAGCAAGAATATCTAAATGGTGATTGCAGAGCTGTGAGGTGCAGAGGGATCTGTGTGTGCTAGTGCGTGAATCACAGATTGCTTGGTATGCAGATATAGTAAGTAATGAGGAAAGATGATAGTACGTTATCATTTATCGAAAGAGGAATTAATTACAAAAATAGAAAGGGTACGCCTCAGTTGTACAGGGCACTAGTGATACAGTGGTTAGCACTGCTGTCTCACAGCGCCAGGAACCCGGGTTCAATTCTATCCTTGGTTGACTGTGTGGAGTTTGCACCTTCTCCCCGTGTCTGCCTGGGTTTCCTCTCGGTGCTACATGTTTCCTCTCACAGTCCAGAGATGATGTGGAGATGCCGGCGTTGGACTGGGGTGAGCACAGTAAGAAGTCTTCCAACACCAGGTTAAAGTCCAACATGGACATAAAGTGGGCAGCACGGTAGCATTGTGGATAGCACGATGGCTTCACAGCTCCAGGGTCCCAGGTTCGATTCCGGCTTGGGTCACTGTCTGTGCGGAGTCTGCACATCCTCCCCGTGTGTGCGTGGGTTTCCTCCGGGTGCTCTGGTTTCCTCCCACAGTCCAAAGATGTGCAGGTTAGGTGGATTGGCCATGCTAAATTGCCCTTAGTGTCCAAAATTGCCCTTAGTGTTGGGTGGGGGTTACTGGGTTTGGGGATAGGGTAGGGGTGTTGACCTTGGGTAGGGTGCTCTTTCAAGAGCCGGTGCAGACTCGATGGCCGAATGCCTCCTTCTGCACTGTAAATTCTATGTTTGTTTCAAACACTAGCTTTCGGAGCACTGCTCCTTCCTCAGGTCCAGAGATGTGCAGATTAAATGGGGTTATGGGGATGAGTGGGGGGAGAGACTGAGGTAAAGCGCTCTTTCAGAGGGGCCGGTACAGGCCTGATGGCTGAATACCCTCCTTCTGCACTGTGGTGATTTTACAGACTAAACTGGAGACATGTGTAGGAATTGATCTCCTTATTTAAGGAAGGATGTAAATGCATAGAAGCAGTTCAGAGAAGGTTTACACGAAACTAATATCAGGAATTGGTAGGTTGTCTGATGAGGAAAGGTTTGAGAGGGAGGTTTTGCTCCGCTAGAGTTGTCAAAGAGTAAGAGACAACGTGATCAAAAACTTAGATCTTGAGGGGTATTGAAAGGGCGAATGTGGAGAGGATGTTTCTTCTTGTGGGAGAATTTAGAACTAGGGTCACTGTTTAAAAAGACAGGCTCGACCATACAAAACAGATTTTTTTA
The DNA here is from genome assembly GCF_902713615.1 of Scyliorhinus canicula. Taxonomy (NCBI): domain Eukaryota; kingdom Metazoa; phylum Chordata; class Chondrichthyes; order Carcharhiniformes; family Scyliorhinidae; genus Scyliorhinus; species Scyliorhinus canicula. Next base: position 46,348,618 of record NC_052158.1, on the reverse strand, counting down.
AAAATAAATTTAGAATACCAATTCATTTTTTCCAATTAAGGGGCAATTTTAGCGTGGCCAATCCACTTACCCCACACATCGTTTGGGTTGTGGGGGCGAAACCCACGCAAACATGGGGAGAATGTGCAAACTCCAAACGGACAGTGACCCAGAGCCGGGATCGAACCTGGGACCTCAGCGCTGTGAGGCAGCTGTGCTAACCACTGCACCACCATGCTGCCCTACAGACAAGACACAGATGAAGAGTATTTTTTTTTCCAGGGTTGAGAGTCTCTGGGAGCCTCTGGAAGTCTCTTCCTCGAAAAGCAGTGGGAATAGTCTTTGGATCTTTTTAAGGCAGGTTCTTGATTAACGAGGGGGCGCATGGTTATCGGGGTGGGGTCGAGGTTACAGTCAGATCCACTGTGATTGTGTTGAATGGGGAAACAGACTGGAGGGCCACGTGGCTTCCTGCTGCTCATAATTCACATGTTCCTATGTCCCTGGTTTGATGTAACCAGACCAATGAAATTTCTGATTGCCAACGATGACTGTTGCCTCCTTCTGAGGCACAAGGGGGCAGCATAGGGTGGAGGATTCAGAAGACATTTTGGAAATCAAAGTCTCGAGCCAAAGCATTGGGAACGTTCTGGTCTTCTGGACTCAACAGAGAGTTCAACATCTTTACACCATAACCTCCATTCCTTTTCTCGTCTGTCATTTTTTTCCCTATAAGTTCATATGATGTGGGCATCGCAGGATAGGCCCAGCATTTGCCCATTCCTAATTGCCCCTTGAGAAGGTGGTGGTGAGTTGCCTTCTTGAACCGCTGCAGTCCATGAGGTGTAATGTGGCGACTAGGGGCTTTTCGCAGTAACTTAATTGAAGCCTACTTGTGACAATAAGCGATTATTATTATTATTATTAGATAAACCCACAGTGCTGTTAGAGAGGGAGTTCCAGGATTTCGACCCAGCGACAGGGAAGGAACGGCCGATATTTTTCTAAGTCCGGATGGTGAGTGACTTGGAGGGGAACCTCCAGGTGGTGGTGTTCCTGTGTATCTGCTGACCTTGTATTTCTAGAAGTTGGCGGTCGTGGATTTGGAAGGTGCTGACCAAGGTGCCTTGGTCAGTTCCTGAAGTGCAACTTGTAGATGGTACACACGGCTATCGCTGTACATTGGTGGTGGACGGAGTGAGTGTTTGTTGATGTTGTGTCAATCAAGTGGGGCTGCTTTGTCTGGATGGTGTTGAGCTTCTTCAGTATTGTTAGAGCTGCACTCAGCCTTTCCATTGGAGAGTATTCCGTCACACTATTGACTTGTGGCCTTGCAGATGGTGGAGAGACTTTGACGGGGGGAGTAGGGGAAGCGAATCAGGAGTTCAGAAGGAAAGTTACTCTCCAGAATTTAGAACTCCCAGCCCCTGATCTGCTCTTGGAGCCACAGTATATATATGGCTGGGTCCAGTTCAGTTTCTGGTCAGAAGGAAAACACTGAAAAACGGGGAAAAAAGAATCCTGTTCCGAACCAGTTTTACCATCTAAAGAGTGAATAGATGTAGATGGTGGAGGATTCAGTGAAGAGTTTTCTGATCACTAACATCTCCCTACATATATTGTTCCGTTGCGAACCTATCCAATCTTGCTGAGAGGACAAAGTTCCTGCCTTTGTCCAATCAGGAAACTTAGTGATTCCATAGTAACATTCATTCAGATATGAGGACAGACTATATAAATGAGGCCTGTTTCCTCTGGAATTTCGGGGGTTAAAGGGTGATCTGATCGAAGTCTTGAGATACTAACAGGAAAAGGCAGGTATATGGAGTTGGACCAAAGATCAGTCGTGATCTCATTAAATGGTAGGACAGGCTTGAGGAGCTGAATGATCTACCCCTGTTCCTATGTTCCTTTGGGTATATTAAGATAAACTCTTCCCACTGGTTGGAGGTTTTAGAACTAGGGGCCATAGTCTAAAAATGAGTGCCAGACCGGTCAGGAGAGATGTTAGGAAGCACTGCTACACACAAAGGGTGGTCGAGGTTTGGCACTCTTCCTCCAAAAACACCAGTTCAAGTTAGAACAGCTGTTAATTTTTAATCTGATGGACTTCCGGTTGCGGCTATGAAGGTGTAGGTCGCACATTTGGTAGCTCCCACTCGGGTCGGACCTTTGGACCTTTTCCCCAGGTTTTTTTGTCGGACTTGATTCGGTAAATTGATGGTGGAGGCAACTGTGAAGTGGATTCCTACATCAGTGCATGGAGAGGCGGACCAGAAGTGCTCGCAAAGGAAGAAATAGGCGAACAGAGAAGGCTTGGGCTGAAGCTGCAGCGGGAGAAAGAATGGCGGAGGACCGGGGTCCTGGTTTGACGACCCAGTGGTCGACTGAGCAGCTGATGCAGTTCATACAGGACGGCTTCACCGAGCAGAAACAGGAATGCTTGGACCCGATTGAGTAATCAATCGCGCGGCTGGAACTCCGACTAGATGCTCAAGATCGGGCGATCCAGAAAGTGGAGAACATGCTGACTGAGCAGGAGGAACATCAAACAGCAGTGGAGTTGGAGGTAACGTTTGCACTAATGGGGGATGGAGGTGTGAATGTTAAACGTTGGATCTTCTATTTGAATTTCTTTTTCCGTGTTTCTTTCGGGCAATTGTGTTGGGATTGTTTTTCTTTTGCATATGTGTGTCCGAGAGGGCAGGTGGTGCTGGTGGTGGTGGGGGGGGGGGGGGGGGGGAACAATAGGTGGGAGAATGTCTGGCGCCGTGGGCTAGCTGGGTGGGCGGGCTGGCTCACGGAAGTGCAGTGGGGACTGAGCAGATGTTACGTTTATTGAAGGGGTTGGTTTACATAGTGCTGTTACTGCGGGGGGGGGGGATGTTCTGCTGACGAGGGAGGGACTTTTGCTGAAGGACAAAGAAGGTCGGGGTGGGAAGCTGCCTGGGGGCGGGCCGGCGGATGCGGGGACTGGAGACTGGCCCAAGAAAGGTGATGGCTGATCGGCGAAGGGGAGGGGGGGGCCAATACGCTGATCACATGGAACGTAAGAGGGCTACATGGACCGGTTAAGAGGGCACGCTTGTTCGCGCATTTGAAGGGACTGAAGGCGGATGTGGTAATGTTAAAGGAGATGCACCTTACAGTAACTGATCAGATTAGATTAAGGAAGGGATGGGTCAGACAGGTTTTTCCACTCGGAGCTGGACTCCTAAGATTAGAGGGGTTGCGATCCTGGTTAACAAGCGAGTATCATTCAAGGCGGGAAGAATAGTTGCGGATGTGGGAGACCGTTATATTATGGTTAGTGAGAAGTTGGAGGGACTACCGGTGGTACTCGTGAATGTGTACGCGCCAAATTGGAATGGTGTAGAGTTTATAAAAAGGATGTTGTGGAAGATCCCGGACCTGGATTCGCACAAGTTGGTCATGGAGTGGGACTTTAACGCAGTCACTGACCCAGGGCTAGACCGGCCTAGCTCAAGGATTGGCAGGGTGCCAGCAATGGCAAAGGAGCTAAAGTGGTTTATGGAGCATTTGGGGGGAGGGTGGACGGGGGAGGGGGTGGCCCCGTGGACCCATGGAGATTTGGGCGGCCGGGAGTGAAGGAATACTTCTTCTACTCACATGTGCATAAAGTGTACTCCCGGATTGACCTTTTTTATTCTGAACAAGGCTCTACGGGAGTGGTGGACACTGGGTATTCGGCGATCACAATCTCAGATCATGCCCCGCACTGGGTTGACCTACAGGTTAGCAAGGAGGGTGGCTAAAGCTCGCACTGGAGATTGGGCGTGGGACTTTTAGCGGATGAGGAGGTTTGTGGGCGGCTGAGGAAATGTATTCACAACTACCTGGAAGTTAACGACATGGGTGAAGTTTCGGTGGCGGTGGTCTGGGAGGCACTGAAGGCAGTGGTTAGAGGGGAGCTGATCTCGATATGGGCCCACAGAGAGAAGGCAGACAGAGCAGAGACGGACCGACTGATAGAGGAGATGCTGCAGGTTGACAGGAAATATGCGGAGACCCCAGAGGCAGGGCTTCTAAGGGAACGACGGAGGCTGCAGGTGGAGTTTGGCTTGTTAACCACAGGGAAGGCGGTGGAGCAGCAGAGAAAGGCGAGGGGGGGTGGTTTATGAATATGGGGAGAAGGCCAGCAGAATGCTTGCGCAGCAGCTCAGAAAGCGTTCGAGGAGTCGGAACACCCAGCTGGGCCGGAGGGGATGAGGCAATACTTTGGTGGGCTGAAGTTCCCGAAGGTGGGTGAAGGGTTGGTAGCAGAGCTGGGGGACGAAGGGTTGATAGAAGAGCTGGGGGCCCCGATCGGGATGGAAGAAATAGCAGAAGGGCTGAAGGCCATGCAGTCGGGTAAAGCCCCGGGACTGGATGTGTACCCCGTGGAGTTTTATAAAAAGTTCTCTGGGACACTGGGGCCGCTGCTGATGAGGACATTTAATGAGGTAAGGGAGAGGGGGGGCTTCCCCCGACGATGTCACAGGCCAAGATCTCATTGATCCTGAAGCGGGATAAGGACCCGGAGCTATGCGAGTCCGACACACCGATCTCCTTATTAATGTGGACGCCAAACTGTTGGCCAAAATCTTGTCTTCAAGGATTGAGGACTGCGTCCAGGACGTGATTGGCGAGGACCAGACAGGATTCATTGAGAACAGGCAGTTGGCGGCCAATGTAAGAAGGTTGCTGAATGTGATCATGATGCCCCCAGAGGGTAGGGACGTAGAGATAGTGCTCGCAATGGACGCAGAAAAGGCATTTGATCGGGTGGAATGGGAATATCTGTGGGAGGTACTGGGGTGGTTTGGATTTGGGCGGGGCTTCAGTGACTGGGTCAGGCTGCTATATCAGGCTCTTGTGGCGCGTGTACGGATGAACAGGTCAACATCGGACTATTTCAGGCTGCACCGGGGGACGAGGCAGGGATGCCCCCTCTCCCCACTGCTGTTTGCACTGGCCATAGAACCGCTGGCAATTGCGTTGAGAGCCTCAAGGGGCTGGTCCGGGGGGAATGGAACACAGAGTCTCGCTATACGCAGACGACGTGCTTCTATATGTTTCGGACCCACGAGAAGGGATGGAAGAAATTATGAGGATTCTGGGGAATTTGGACGATTTTCGGGTCATAAATTGAACATGGGGAAAAGTGAGATGTTTGCGATCCAGGCAAGGGGGAAAGAGAGGCGATTAGGAGAGCTGCTGTTCAGGGTAGTGGGGGGACTGCCGAACTTTAGTCATTATTACTGGGTGGCGAATATAGCCATAATTAGGAAGGGGTGTGGAAGGGAGGGGGTAGGTTTGGGAGCGAGTGGAGGTGGTATCATGCAAGGGCACTAGTTTGGGGCATTGATAACGGCAACTCTGCCATTCCCGCCGGCACGCTACTCCACCAGCCCCGTGGTGGTAGCGGCCCTGAGAGTCTGGGGGCAATGGAGGAGACATGTGGGAGCAGAGGGAGCATCGGTCTGGTCTCCAATCTGCGATAATCACCGATTTGCCCTCGGGAGGTTAGATGGAGGGTTCCGGAACCGGCAGAGAGCAGGGATCGAGAGGATGGGCGATATGTTTATAGAGGTGAGCTTTCCCAGCTTGAGGTAGCTGGAGCTGAAATTTGAACTGACGGGAGGGAATGAATTTAGGTACCTGCAGGCGCGAGACTTCCTATGAAGGCAGGTCTCAACCTTCCCTCTCCTACCAGCAAGGGGGATACAGGACAGGGTAGTTTCCAGAGTGTGGGTGGGAGAAGGGAGGTTTTCTGACATTTACAAGGAACTTATGGGGTCAGAGGAGACGCAGACCGAGGAGTTGAAACGCAAATGGGAAGTGAAGTTAGGAGGAGAGATAGAGGATGGTCTCTGGGCGGACGCCTTGAGTAGAGTCAACGCGTCCACATCATGTACCAGGCTCAGCCTGATACAGTTTAAGGTCGTTCACCGGGCACACATGACAATGGCCCAGATGAGCAGGTTGTTTGGAATAGAAGACAGATGTGCAAGGTGTGCGGGAGAACCAGCAAACAATGTCCATATGTTCTGGGCATTTCCGAACTTCAGGGGATTATGGTAGGGTTTTGCGGATGTCATGTCCAAGGTGTTGAAAACAAGGATGGCACCAAGTCCAGAGGTGGCGATTTTCGGAGTGTTGGAAGACCCGGAAATCCAGGAGGAGAAATAGGCAGACGTTCTGGCCTTTGCTTCCCTGGTAGCCCGGAGATGGATAGCTTGGAGGGACCCAAAGCCCCCCGAAGTCGGAGACCTGGCTATCAGACATGGCCAGCTTTCTCTTGAGAGGGTCACTATTAGGGTTCACCAGGAGGTGGCAGCGGTTCGTCGATTTCTTTAGGGAAAATTAACCGTTGCCGAAGGTTGGTGGGGAGGCGCGTGGGGGTAGTTTAGTTTAGAGTAGGGGGTTAGTAAAGGTGGGACCTGTGAGGGAGCAAGACGGCTTTTGCACTGTGTTTATATTTGTATGTACATTGTTTCTTCTGTTGCTATAAAACCATAAATACCTCAATAAAATGTTGATTTTTTTAAAAAATCTGATATAGATAGATTTTTGTTCAGCAAAGTATTAAGCGACAGGGACTAAAGGCAGGTAGTTAAAATTGGGCCACAGATCAGACATGATCTCAGTGAATGGCGGGACAGGCTCAAGGGGCTGAATGGCCTACTTCTGTTCCTATGATTATAGGTGGTATACAGTTGAAGATACAGTGCAGATCCTTGTTGCATTCAGTTACAGTTTTGGCTTTTGATCCCTGTTAATGAGCCCATCCTTTATAAATTTCCGACACAAGGGGAGGGACGATGGGATTTTTTTTCCTCTGTGTTCGTTCAAAGCCACAGGGGAGGAAGGGGGTTGTTGGTACGATGGAATAGAGCTTGTTTAGCGGGCGAGAGGTCAGAAAGCTAACATAACAGACTCCAAGGCAATTGGCAGGATATTTTGCACGGGTCCAATTCCTGTCAGTGAGAGACAAAGCTGGCACAGTGTAAGAACAGGAGCGAGAAAGAGGCCTCTGATCACAGCCTGGAGTGGCTCTGTTCCACAACACTGATGATGTGAGTTTAGATAACAGAGCACAATTCTCGCTGCACACAGTCCCCGTCAAACATTCCCAGGATAGATCCAGCACAGGGTTAGATACAGAGTACGGTAGCACAGTGGTTAGCACTGTTGCGTCACAGCGCCAGGGACCCGGGTTCAATTCCCGGCTTGGGTCACTGTCTGTGCAGAGTCTGCATGTTCTCCCAGTGTCTGTGTGGGTTTCCTCCGGATGCTCCGGTTGCCTCCCAGAAAGTCCTGAAAGATGTGCTGTTAGGTAATTTGGACATTCTGAATTCTCCCTCTGTGTACCCGAAAAGGGGGCCGGAGTGTGGTGACTGGGGGCTTTTCACAGTAACTTCATTGCCGTGTTAATGTAAGCCTACTTGTGACAATAATAAAGATTATTATTTATTAGAGTAATGCGCCCTCTACACCGACCCCATCAAACACTCACAGGGTCGTTACAGCACAGGGTTAGATACAGAGTAAAGCTCTCTCTACACTGTCCCCATCAAACACACCCACCACAGGAACAGCATGGGTTAGATACAGAGTAAAGCTCCCTCTACACTGTCCCCATCAAACACACCCACCACAGGAACAGCATGGGTTAGATACAGAGTAAAGCTCCCTCTGCACTGTCCCCATCAAACACACCCACCACAGGAACAGCATGGGTTAGATACAGAGTAAAGCTCCCTCTACACTGTCCCCATCAAACACACCCACCACAGGAACAGCATGGGTTAGATACAGAGTAAAGCTCCCTCTACACTGTCCCCATCAAACACACCCACCACAGGAACAGCCTGGGTTAGATACAGAGTAAAGCTCCCTCTGCACTGTCCCCATCAAACACTCCCAGGACAGGTACAGCACGGGGTTAGATACAGAGTAAAGCTCCCTCTACACTGTCCCCATCAAACACTCCCAGGACAGGTAACCAGTGTCCCTGAGAAACACACAGTTTCAGTTGTGAATGGGTTAACTTTTTGTGAATGACTCTCCGCCCAGTGTGTCTGATGACAGCTGCAATAATAATAGCTTGTTGTCAAACAGTGTAGCTTCCCGGCAGCCAGGGTTAAATATAACCACAATGTTTTTTTTACAAGGTTTCCCGCACCCAGTGTGACAGGTCCCCTGCTGGGAAATGACTTGCTGCTGGGGATATGTAACCTCTCCCCTCCCTCCTTCTCTCCTCCCTCCCTCCTTCCCACAGGCTCATTCACACAGTCCAACACCTCACATAGCTGCAACCAGTCTCAATCCAACAATTTGCCCACCTCCTGCCATCAGGGTGTGGGTGACAGAGACAGGCAGAGAACGGGAGGGGAGACAGGCAGAGAACGGGAGGGGAGACAGGCAGAGAACAGGAGGGGAGACTGGCAGAGGACGGGAGCACAGACAGGCAGAGAACGGGAGGGGAGACAGGCAGAGAACAGGAGGAGAGACAGGCAGAGAACAGGAGAAGAGACAGGCAGAGAACAGGAGGGGAGACAGGCAGAGTACGGGAGGGGAGACAGGCAGAGAACAGGAGCACAGACAGGCAGAGAACAGGAGGAGAGACAGGCAGAGAACAGGAAGAGAGACAGACAGAGAACAGGAGGACAGACAGGCAGAGAACGTGAGGGTAGACAGGAAGAGAATGGGACGAGAGACAAGCAGACAACAGGAGGACAGACAGGCAGAGAACGGGAGGAGAGAGAGGCAGAGAACGGGAGGAGAGACAGGCAGAGAACGGGAGGAGAGACAGGCAGAGAACGGGAGGAGAGACAAGCAGAGAACGGGAGGGTAGACAGGCAGAGAACGGAAGGGTAGACAGGCTGAGAACGGGAGGAGAGACAGACAGAGAACGCGAGGGGAGACAGGCAGAGAACGCGAGGAGAGATAGGCAGAGAACGGGAGCACAGACAGGCAGAGAACAGGAGGAGAGGCAGGCAGAGAACGGGAGCACAGACAGGCAGAGAACAGGAGGAGAGACAGGCAGAGAACAGGAGAGACAGGCAGAGAACAGGAGGACAGACAGGCAGAGAACGTGAGGGTAGACAGGCAGAGAATGGGATGAGAGACAAGCAGACAACAGGAGGACAGACAGGCAGAGAATGGGAGGAGAGACAGGCAGAGAATGGGAGGGGAGACAGGCAGAGAACGGGAGGGCAGACAGGCAGAGAACGGGAGGAGAGACAGGCAGAGAACGGGACGAGAGACAGGCAGAGAATGGGAGGGGAGGCAGGCAGAGAACGGGAGGAGAGACTGGCAGAGAACGGGAGGGTAGACAGTCAGAGAACGGGAGCACAGACAGGCAGAGAACGGGAGGAGCAACAGGCAGAGAACGGGAGGAGAGACAGGCAGAGAATGGGAGGAGAGACAGGCAGAGAACGGGAGGAGATACAGGCAGAGAACGGGAGGGGAGACAGGCAGATAACGGGAGGAGAGACAGGCAGAGAACGCGAGGGTAGATGGACAGAGAATGGGAGGGGAGATAGGCAGAGAACGGGACGAGAGACAAGCAGACAACTGGAGGACAGAGAGGCAGAGAACGGGAGGGGAGACAGGCAGAGAACGGGAGGGGACAGGCAGAGAACGGGAGGGGAGACAGGCAGAGAACGGGAGGAGAGACAGGCAGAGAACGCGAGGGGAGACAGGCTGAGAACGGGAGGAGAGACAGGCAGAGAACGGGAGGGTAGACAGACATAGAACGGGACGAGAGACAGGCAGAGAACGGGAGGAGAGACAGACAGAGAACGGGAGGAGAGACAGGCAGAGAATGGGAGGAGAGACAGGCAGAGAATGGGAGGAGAGACAGGCAGAGAATGGGAGGACAGACAGGCAGAGAATGGGAGGGGAGACAGGCAGAGAACGGCAGGACAGACAGGCAGAGAATGGAGGAGAGACAGGCAGAGAACGGGAGGGGAGACAGGCAGAGAACGGGAGGGGAGACAGGCAGAGAACGGGAGGACAGACAGGCAGAGAACGGGAGGGGAGACAGGCAGAGAACGGGAGGAGAGACAGGCAGAGAACCGCAGGACAGACAGGCAGAGAACGGGAGGAGAGACAGGCAGAGAATGCGAGGGGATACAGGCTGAGAACGGCAGGACAGACGGCAGAGACCAAGAGGAGAGCAGACACAGAGACCAAGAGCAGACACAGAGACCAAGAGCAGACACAGAGACCGAGAGCAGACACAGAGACCGAGAGAGCAGAGAAAGAGACCGAAAGAGCAGAGAGAGGCCGAGAGCAGAGAAAGAGAGACAGAGCCGAGAAAAAGACCAAGAGAGCAGAGAGAGACCGAAAGATCAGAGAGAGGCCGAGTGCAGAAAGAGAGCGAGAGCAGAGAAAGAGACCAATCGAGCAGAGAAAGAGACAGAGCAGAGAAAGAGAGCGAGAGCAGAGAAAGAGAGCGAGACCAAGAGAGCAGAGAGAGCGAGAGCAGAGAGAGCTGGAGCAGAGAGAGCGAGAGAAGAGAGAGCGAGAGCAGAGAGATCAAGAGCAGAGCGAGCGAGAGCAGAGAGAGCGAGAGCAGAGAAAGAGAGCGAGAGCAGAGAGAGCAGGAGCAGAGAGAGCGGGAGCAGAGAGAATGGGAGCAGAGAGAGAGAGAGCGAGAGCAGAGAAAGAGAGCGAGAGCAGAGAAAGAGAGCGAGAGCAGAGAAAGATAGCAAGAGAGGAGAGAAAGAGGCTGGGAACAGAGAATGAGATCGGGATCCATCAAAGACACCGAAGCAGATTAAGACACCAAGAGCAGTAAGAGAAAGACGCGGAGCAGAGAAAGAGACAGAGAGCAGAGAGCAGAGAAAGAGACGGAGAGCAGAGAGAGAGACGGAGAGCAGAGAGAGATGGAGAGCAGAGAGAGAGATGGAGAGACGGAGAGCGGAGAGAGAGACCGAGAGCAGAGGGAGAGACCGAGAGCAGAGAGAGAGACCGAGAGCAGAGAGAGAGACGGAGAGCAGAGAGAGCGACGGAGAGCAGAGAGAGAGAGAGAGACCGAGAGCAGAGAGAGAGATGGAGAGACAGAGAGAGGAGAGAGAGACGGAGAGCAGAGAGAGAGACGGAGAGCGGAGAGAGAGACAGAGAGCAGAGAAAGAGATGGAGAGCAGAGAAAGAGACGGAGAGCAGATAAAGAGACAGAGAGCAGAGGGAGAAAACGAGAGCAGAGAGAGAGAGACCGAGAGCAGAGAGAGAGAGACCGAGAGCAGAGAGAGAGAGACCGAGAGAAGAGAGAGAGACTGAGAGCAGAGAGAGAGACCCAGAGCAGAGAGAGACCAAGAGAGCAGAGAAAGCGGCAGAGAGCAGGTAAAGTCACTGAGAGCAGACAGAGAGGCCGAGAGAGAGCAGAAAGACAGGCCGAG